>NC_056667.1:10155000-10846250 GCF_018350195.1 Panthera tigris
TAATGTTTATTTATTTTTTGAGAGAGAGAGAGAGAGAGAGGGAGAGAGAGCAAGCAGGGGAGGGGCAGAGAGAGACAGAGACAGAGACACAGAATCTGAAGTAGGCTCCAGGCTCTAAGCTGTCAGCGCCGAGCCCGATGTGGGGCTCGAACCCACAAACCACGAGATCATGACCCAAGCCAAAGTCGGACACTCAACCGACTGAGCCACCCAGGTGCCCCCATGCTATTTTGTTTTATACCTACGTGGTTGGGTTTAGTTTCTTTTTTTTATTATTTTTTTAAATCTTTATTTATTTTTGAGAGAGAGACAGAGTGTGAGCAGGGGAGGGTCAGAGAGAGAGGGAGACACAGAATCTGAAACAGGCTCCAGGCCCTGAGCTGTCAGCACAGAGCCTGACACGAGGCTCAAACCCATGAACCGTGAATCATGACCTGAGCCAAAGTCGGACACTCAACCGACCGAGCCACCCAGGAGCCCCTGGGTTTAGTTTCTTAATCTTTTACTTAAATTTAACTTCGGACTTCTGCCTATATATTCACCTATGAGATTGGCTTGTAATATTCATTATTGAACTTTGTCTGGCTTGGATACCAAAATCATAGGAACCTCAGAAAATAGGTTTTAGGAAGTAGTTCCTTCTTTTTTTTTCTGTTTTTATCATTTCTTAATGAAGAGTTTCCAAACATGTAAAGGTAGAGAAAATAATATAAAGAGCTCCTATGTGCTCACTACTCAGCTTCAAAAATTGACAATATACAGCCAAAATTGTATTTTACCCATTACGCACGGTGCCAGTCAGCATGGGCCACCATAACAAATTACTGTAGATGGGTGATTTATTTTTTTTTATTTTTATTTATTTTTAAATTTTTTTTAACGTTTATTTATTTTTGAGACAGAGAGAGAGAGCGCATGAACAGGGGAGGGGCAGAGAGAGAGGGAGACACAGAATCTGAAACGGGCTCCAGGCTCTGAGCTGTCAGTACAGAGCCCGACGCGGGGCTCGAACTCACGGACCGCGAGATCATGACCTGAGCCGAAGTCGGCCGCTTAACCGACTGAGCCACCCAGGCGCCCCTGTAGATGGGTGATTTAAACAACAAACACGTATTTCTTACACTTGTGGAGACAGAGAAATCCAAGGTGTAGGTGCTGGCCAATTTGGTTCCTGATGAGAATTCTTGGTCCGGTTTACAGAAGGTTGCCACAGTACAGAGAAAGATCATCTCTCTTTTGTCTCCTTAAAAAGCTTTGTTTTAATGTTTTATTTATTTATTTTTTATTTTTGAGAGAGAGACAGAGCATGAGCAGGGGAGGGGCAGAGAGAGAAAGAGAGAGAGAGAGAGAGAGAGAGAGACATGGAATCTGAAGCAGGCTCCAGGCTCCGAGCTGTTAGCATAGAGCCTGAGGCAGGGCTCGAACTCATGAACTGTGAGATCATGACCTGAGCCCAACACTTTGCCCACTGCTTAAATGACCAAGCCACCCAGGCGCTCCTCTTGTGTCTTTTTTTATAAGAGCCCTAATCTCATTCATGAAGGCTCCAACCTCATGACTTAATTGCCTCCCAGAGGCCCCACCTACTGATACCACCACACTGGGGATTAGGGCTTCAACATGTGAATCTGGGGCGGGGGCGGCGGGGGGGGGGGGGGACACAGACACCCAAGCCATAGCGCACATGCCCAACCCTGGATTGTTTTTAAGCAAATTCCATACATTATATCATTTCATCTACAAATATATCAGCATGTATCTCTAAAACGTAAGCCATCTTTTCAAAAACACAACTGCGATGCCATTAGTGATACCTAAGTTCCTTTTTAAAAGTATACAAAGTTTGGGGCGCCTGGGTGGCTCAGGAGGTTGTATCTGACTATTTTGGCTCAGGTCATGATCTCATGGTTCGTGAGATCGAGCCCCATGTTGGGCTGTGTGCTGACAGCAAGGAGCCTGCCTGGGATTCTCTCTCCCCCTCTGTCCCTGCCCCTACCCCTACATGCTCGCTCTCTCTCCCTCTCTCTGTCTCTCAAAATAAATAAATAAATATAAAAATATACAAAGTTAGTGTGATGGACTTTCTCACGTGCCCATTTCTCTGCTTAGATAATTATCAACTCGTTTCATCATGACCCCTCCAAATTACTTACTGTTAAGTTTATTTATTTGTTTTGAAAGAGAGAGTGTGCCCATGTGTGCGCATGAGTGAGGCAGGAGCAGAGAGAGAGGGAGAGAGGGAATCCCAAGCAGGCTCTGTCTGCACTGTCAGCACAGAGCCAACGAGGGGCTCAATCTCCCAGACCGTGAGGTCATGACCTGAGCCAAAATCAAGAGTCAGACGCTTAACCAGCAGAGCCACCCAGGCGCCCCAAGTTGATCAATTTCTTAAGCCTTTTGGCATCTCCGGCTGTCTTCTCTCTTTATGTGTCTCCTTCGGAGGTATTTACTTGTTGCAGAAACTAGATCACTTCCCCGATAAATTTCCCACATTCTGGATATTTTGTTATCCAGACATGGTGTCAGTTAACATTTTTTTTCTCTCTCCTTTATTTTCTGTAAACTGGTGAGAGTTGGCCCCAGAGGCCTGATCAGAATCAGGGGTTTGTTTGTTTGTCAAGACTCTTCTCAGCACTAATGGTGTTGCACATTGTGTCGATCCGGAGGCCTGTCATGTCTGTTTTGTGAAATTATGAACCTTCTCACAGATTTTTTTTTTAAGTGGCTGTCTAATTTGTGTTTGTCATCAGCTTAAGGAGTTTCAAAGGATGTACCTTTGGACCTATTATAAATATTGACCTAAAAATTGTCGTATTGCTTGTTTGAATGTTTCCAATGTAACCTAAATACCAAAGCAATTTGATATCCCGCCCCCCACCTTCCCACCAAGACCCCCTTGCCTGGCAGAGAACACGTCAGGCTAAATGTGCACACTGAGCATGCCCAGTCCCTTGTCCCAAACTCACCATGCAGAGAAGACACTGAATTAGCGGTGGAGAGAAGCTGGGGGTGTTTCCAGACTACTGTTCTTTCAGAGGAAAACATGAAATCGAAAGAGAAGAGATTCCTGCCCCCTCCACCCTCATATTTACATCGTTAAGGCTGTTGTTCCCAAATGGAACTGATTTTAGAATCACAGACAGACATGTTAAAGACAGAGATGCCAGGAGATTCTTGTTAGGAGATTCGTGGAGAGGTCTGGGATCTGTTAGGCAGACGTACCTTGTGAGCTCAGTGCTGTCAGGGGTCTGGAGCATTCTAGAAAACCAGCACTTAAACAGGTAGTACCTTCATGCAAAGACAGTAGTTTTGAGTATGAACAAATCATTTTCCTTATCATAAAACAGGATAATGATGCTTATCTCCTAGAGGTGTCTGAGGGTTAAATGAAATGGTATGTTCATTCACTTAATAAATATTTATGGAGTGTCTGCTCTGTGAACAGCAGCGTTCTGGATGCTGGGATGGGCAGGGAGCGAGAAAGAGAAAGTTGCCTCGAGGCTGACCACCCTCTCTGCCTCCTTGCTGCAGGAAAAGAACTCACAAGTCTAAAAGGTGAACAGCCGTTATGGGTTGAATTATGGCTCCCCAAAATTCACATGTAGAAATCATAACACCCAGTGGCTCAGAATGTGACCTTATTTGGAAACAGGGTCGTTGTCGATGTACTTCGTTAAGATGAGATCATACTGGTGGGGGGGGGGGTCCTAATCCAGTATAACCGGCATCCTTACAAAAAGGGGAAAGGTGGACACAGAGACATCCACACACGTGGAGATGAGAGCAGAGATCAGGGTGATGCTTCCACAAAGCAAGGAATACCAACGATGATGGCCAGTGAGCCACCAAAAGCTAGGAGGGAGGTGTGGAGCACATTCTCCCTCATGGCCTCAGAAGGAACCATCCCTGCAGACACCTTGATCTTGGACTTTTGGCCTCCAGGCTGTGAGGTAAGAAATTCCTGTTGTTTAAACCCTCCTTGCCCCAGTTTCCATTCCTCTGTTACGGCAGCTGCAGCAAACCCAAACGTTCGTTTGGCGAAATGATGAGAACCCGTCTTTCCTGGGAGCACATGCATCCGTGCCCATGTGTTAAATGCTTCTCCTCAATGATGCATCATAACGCACTAGGAGGTAGGTACTCTGATACTACAACGCTAGTAACCTACTACCATCGGCCCATTTTACAGAGGATGGAACAGGCACAGAGGGTTAAGCCGCCGGCCCATCTCGCAGGCAGTAAGTAGCCAGGATTCAAACCCAGCACCTCTAAAATGTGTCCACTGTAATTTGGAGTCCACACTTGAACTTGGAGCATTGAATGTTTGTCCAGAGGCACTTGAAACGAAGTCACTGGATATTTCTGGAATGATTCCGGACTGTTCTCATGGCACATTGTCATGTCCGGAGGCCACGGATTTCTCTTGGCTTCCTTTCGGCCAGGTAGTCAGAACAGAAATCCAGGACTCACTCCAGCTGGGGTTCCCTGAAAGAGCTGTGTGTTCCTCCAAGTCTACAAATCCCCCAACCCTGTATTTCTACCAGATTTGAAGGGCGAAGGCAGTTGAGATGCACACATATATTTTATCGGCAGCAGCAGCTTCTTATCTGGGCAGGATAATGCTTCTGCACGCATTAAGTGAATCAGTGGGAAGGTGTCTTGCAGCCATCTGACTTTGAAGGAACTTCGGTGCCACCGGCAGGCTGGGAATCCTAGGACCGCCGTTGCCTGACATGACCCAGGACCCGGGAGACCGTCCCTGTATCCCTGAGTATGGCCCCTGTGAGCAGCCTGAGCCTCCTCTCTGGCCTCCCCTCCTCAGGCCTCACCGGGCTGTTTTCTCCCCTTGAACTGCACGCTTTGGTTCGGAGCTGTGTGGATCTGGCCTGGCCCACCCTTCAGGGTTTTGCGGCTGCCTGAATGTGGGATTTTATTCTGATGCAGCCCTCCTCCAAAGCCAGAAGTGGTGGAGTGTCTCCAAGCCCTGGGGTGGAGGGCTGGGTGGGCAGGAAGGGCACGTGTTGCTAAACAGGATCCTGGCCAGCAACCCTGGCAGGCAGCAGGCACTTGGAGCCAAGTCAGCTTGCTGAAAGAGTGGTGATCTGAGGCATATGGGGAAGGCGGTAATGAAAGGTGGAGCCCTGCTGGGGTCCCTTTGGGACCTACAGAAGTGCAATGTGATGGCAAGGTCAAGGGTGTAGAAGCAGACAGGCCTGCGTTACCCTGTCAGCTCTCATGCCAACCTCACTTACCTGTCTCCACATCATATCTCATGGGTTTTCCAAGGTAATGCATATGCAGTATCTGGCCCAGGGTCTGGAACATTCTAGAAGCCTGATAGATGTACTTCTCCTGCCCCCTTTTCTTCCTGACATTTCCTCTATGACAGTGATATTTAAAGTGTGTTCTGGGGTTCCTAGGCCATTTCTATCAGAGCAACATTTCTTAAGCACTTCCATAAGTGAAGGACAGATATGACAATATGGACCACTTTCTGCAGCCCTGGGGGTTCCCATGGGAAGCCACAGGGGACTGACTGGTCCAGTGAGCAGGTTTCCACTAGGGTGATCAACCATTTTAGTTTGCGCAGGACGGAGGGGTTTCAGGGACATGAGGCTGAAATCAAGAATGTCTTGGACGAACCAGAGTGATTGCTGGTTGTGAGAAATAAGTCCACTGACCCAATCAAGGGAGGGACATGGAGACTCAGAGCACAGTGAAGCAGGGCTTTAATTAACGTTCTTGCAAGAGCAGGTGTCTGATGGACAGGCACACTCTGGGAGGTTACAGCAGACAATTTATCTCCTAGCATGCAAGTCCCTCCCCTGGTTCCTCATTGGCTGAGTACTACAGAAGCAAGTCCCTCCCCTGGTTCCTCATTGGCTGAGTACTACAGAAGCAAGTCCCTCCCCTGGCTCCTCATTGGCTGAGTACTACAGAGGCAAGTTCCTCCCCTGATTCCTCATTGGCCGAGCACTACAGAGGTTACAGCCTTACCCGGAAGTCGCCTATGCCCATGTAAGGCCAAAAGTAATCTGATTGGAACAAATGTACATTCCCTGAGGTGACGCGGGGACTTCGGTTCTTTGGAGCATGCTCATTGCAAAGGCTGTGAAAAATAAGCCTGTGAAATGTGAAATGGAGAGGGGAAGAAGCACGAGGAAGTGAAGCATCTAAGGGTTTGGGACCCTCTTGTTGGATGGGGGAGTTTGTACATATTTTCAATAGATTGTAAACCTGTCGTTAACTAGACAGCACGGCTTTTATTTGGTATTTCTGAAAATGAATCCTCTTCTCGCACTGGTTGCCTTCATTCCAACACCCTAGCTCCCCAACCCCCCGTTTTGAGCAATCCACATGGATTAGCTTAATTCTGCTTTTATCACATATAGGGTGAATTTTCAAGAAAGCTTTTGTCTGACAAAAATTTTTGTTACCTAAAAAAAAAGCCCTTGTTGACACCTTCACCTGCACGCTCTACCCTATGGGCTGCTCCTTCTGCGAACGTTTCGCTCTATCATGTACCAGATGTGATTCAATGGCTGGACAGAACACGTGTGCAGAACTTCCCTCAGTCCCTGTAATGGGGTGATCGGTGCCCGCTGGGAATTCCCACAGAGGGAACAGCTTAACGATTTGAACTTGAAAATTACCCCCGTGAATACAACTCCAACCTGAAAGTCCCCTCGACTTACCTGTGTGCTTGGATGATTCTTTATTCCTTATTTCTGAAGCAAACCTTACTCCTGAGAATACAGAAGCCACAGTCTACCTTGGAGACCCCTTGTGCCTGACTGTATTCAAGCATCCTGCTCTGCAAGGGTATGACTGAGCATCTCTGCGGTCCTGGGGATTCAGGCCTGTGATTCTCATTAAAGGGTGCTTTAATTCCTCCCAAGACACCGACACCCCTCTCAGCAGAGGCGTAGAGGCACTGGGGTTCTGAGCATTTTTGCCTCTGCCTGGAGACAGTCTTACCAACAACACAGCACCCCTGCGTGGTGCACACCTCCAGCTCCTGGGACTTCCTTCACCGCACAAGTCGGGACAGCTTTGCTCCAACCCCAGAATCTTTCTACCGGGTTTCCTTTCTGCCTCCTCTAGGAGCTCATGCTTCTTTACAGTTGGTGAGGTTTCCTTGACACTGGCATTGCCCAGAGATACTGAGCTCCCTTTAGGGAAGAATTCAGCCAGGAAGATAATAGACGCTAATGTCAGAAGGGGAGCCCTTGGGGGGAAGAATCGGGAGAGAATCACCTTGCAAGAAGTGGAGTGCTGTTTCTGTCATTTCTCCCTGGAATGTCGATCTGCCCTTGCTAGAGAATGAGGTCAGACAAATGAGTTTATTTATTCTCTAGGGTGGCTAACAGAATGGAAGGGTCACACAGCGCAGGAGGATTTCGGGAGCCAACCACAATTAACAGTATCACCCAGAACCTGGCACTTCCAAGATTTTTTTATTTTTTTATTTTATGGGTTTGGTGGGGTTTTTTGTTTTTTTCACTTTCACAGAATATTAATGGGGCTGCCGTTTTTTCAGACAAAACAATTCCCTGAAGCCTGAGTTCTTCCCTTCTGGATCTACAGACTCTATCAAGGCATTTTTTTTCAAGCCCCCGGATTTTAAATTATTTTTTGAGGCTGAACTCAATGCCTGTCATGGCAGAAACATGCTCTTCATTCTAAGAGGGGGGGGGAGAAACATTTTCTAGGGTTATTCTTAAGGAGGTTGTTGTCAGTGGAGGCAGCTGACTTCAAGAGGAAATAGCTCCCCCCAATTAGAAAATGGGCAAAGGATCTGAAGAGACGTTTCTCCAAAGAAAATATACAAAGGGTCAATAAACATAGGCAAAGATGGTTAACATCGTCAGCCGTCAGGGAAATGCAAAACCACCATGAGATGTGCTTCACATCTCCTAGGGTGGCTATAATCAAAAAGTGAGATAGGGACAATCAGTGGACGGTATGGAAAGATTGGAACACTCACACGTCGCTGGTGGGAATGGAGGCTGGGGCAGCCACTTGGGGAAACAATCTGGCAATTGCTCAGAAGGTTAAACAGCGTTACCGTGTGGTGAAATCCCACTCCTAGGTGTTTACCCGAGAGAAGAGGAAACGCACGTCCACACGAGCGCTTGCATATAAATGTTCACGGCAGCATTACTCATGATAGCCAACAAATGGAAATAACTCCAATGTCCATCAGCTGATGAATGGACAGATAACATGTAGCGTATGCACAGAGTGCAGTGTTATTTGGCAACAGAAAGGAGTGAATACTGATACATGTGACAGCAAGGGTAGGGGCGCCTGGGTGGCTCAGGCCCGTTGAGTGCCCGACTCTTGGTTTCAGCTCAGGGCGTGATCTCACGGTTCGTGAGTTCGAGCCCCTCGTCGGGCTCTGCAATGACAGTGCAGAACCCGCTTGGGATTGTCTCCCTCTCTCTCTGCCGCAACCCCACTTGTTCTCTCCTCTCTGTCAAAGTAAATAAATAAACTTAAAAATGTTAAAACAAAATAAGTGACAGCGTGGGGAAAACTTGGAAGCAAGATGCTCCGTGAGAGAAGTCGGTCACAAAAAAGCACGTATTGTATGATTCCATGTATGTGGAATCCTCTAGAAGAGGTAAATCCATAGAGACAGAAAGTAGATGAGTGGTTGCCTGGGGTGGGGTGTAAGGAAAGAGGAGGAAGGGGGAAGTGACTTTTACGGGGTGAGGGATTTATTTCGGGGGTGATAAGAATATTCTGAAATTACCGATTGTGGTGATGGATGTGGATGCACAATTTTGTGAATGTACCAACAATCTCTGAGTTGTGCACTTTGAGTACTTATCTGGCATTTGAATTATATCTCTGTAAAGTTGCTGAGGACCACGTAAACGTCACCCAGGTGAAAGAAGAAGGGCAGAGCCTCCCAGCAGCAGGAACAGCCTGTGCAAAGGCCCTGTGGTTGGAGAGAGCATGACGACTTCAAGGCTCTGAAAACCCCACTGGCAATAGAGAGCAGGGAGGGGGAGATGGATGGACAGCAGGGAGTGGCAAAATCCTAGAGGACTTTGCAGGCCAGGGAAAGGGGGTTTTGCCTTTATCCTCAGAGCATGGAAAGCTGTTACAGGAAACGACCATCAGATTTACTTTATGAAAAGACGGGCTGAGCTGCAGTGTGGAGAATGGATTGGAAAGAAGGTGGAGAGGAGAGCAAAGAACCTGTGGCCATTCCTGGAACAGTTTAGGCAGCAATGACAAACAGCATCCAGAAGTTTCTGATCATCACAGGTACCTTGAGGAGTAAACACATCAGCGGTCATCCTGTCCGCTGGACAGGTTGAGAAGTTAAGATGTTCAGTGTTTGTGCGTGAGGTCATTTTGCAGATCACAACAGAGATGGTTTCTCCATTTAACCCTTGATGGAGATAGAAAGCCCTGCTCCTCACTCCCCCCCCCCAAGATCTCCTCTCTTGGCTCTCGTCCAGGACCACGCTGGCATTGGTTTGGCTTCCTCTTCCTCAAAGCACGCCGATTTACTTTTCTCCTCCTGGGTTTGCTGAAAGGAAATCTAACAAGGCCAGATACTCAAGCCTGCACCCCGGAGACACAAGTCCCCCTCGAGATCCCAGACCCGCTTCTGATGAACGAGGGCGTTGGGCTTAACCTCTCTGTGCGTCAGGTTCCTGTTCGGTAAAATGTGTAGTTCGGGGAACTGTTGAGAGAATTAAGTAAAACATTCCACATAAATGGCTTACAACAGAGCCTGCTATATGTCAAGTGCCCAATAAAAGTTGGCCATTATTATCATTTTCCTAATTGTTATGGCTTTGAACGAAACGCGGATGTAGAACAGCAGACATGCCCCATGCATCCCGGCATCTGGAGGCTTCAGCACTTTCCCGGTGCCTCTAAAGCAAAACTCTCTTCGTCCCACCTTCTGTGCAGCAAGCCAGCCGTCCAGCCTCTGGTCCTGACGGTTGACTGAGACAGAAGCCCGAGAGGCCGGTGCTGTGGTGGAGAGGCGCCAGGTGATTCCACAGTTCCTGTTCCTGCCCCATCTATTCCCTTTGTGTCTGTCGCATTGTCCCGTTTGCATTCGTGTGGGAGTGGAAGACTCTCTCTCAGGTTGCCCACGGACCACTTCTTTCAAGCCCATGTGCGAGACCAGGGCCAGCTTCCCAGGCGTGAGACCTGTGTCGTTACCCAGGGTGCCGTGCCGAGAAGGGCCCCCTCCCTGGTTCAGTGCTCTGCTGTTGCTGTCGTGAAACTCTTACTAATTTTTGAACAAGGGGCCCTCTCTGACTTTTCCTTTTGCGCTGGACCCTGCAAATGATACCATGAGCCTTGTAGTGTGGCTCCTCCAGCTCCTAGTGAGCACAGAGAGTGGGGGTGCACACACACACACACACACACACACGCACACGCACACGCACACGCACACGCACACGCACACGCACGCACTGTTCAGTGCCCCAGTATCTCTTTAGGCTAAGAACTAGGACTATGTCTGTATTAGTGTCCTGGGGCTGCTACAGCAAAGTGACACTGCCTGGGGGGCTTACGCGACAGAGATTGATCTCACACTTCTGGAAGTCCAAGGTCAAGGTGTTGGCAAAGGTGGGTTTCCTTGAGGCCTCTCACCTTGACTTGTAGACCCTGGTCTTCTCTCTGTGCCTACATCCTCCCTCTGTGTGTACCTGTGTGCCTATCTCCTCTTCTTAATAAGGACACCAGTCATATTGGATTAGAACCCACCCTAATGACCTCATTTTAACTTAATTACATCTTGGAAGACCCAATTTCCAAATAAGGTCACATTCCGAGGTACAGAGGGTTAAGACTTCCACATCTGAACTTGGGGGTGCAATGGCCAGTTTTATGTGTCAGCTTGATCGCCTCATGCAGCACACAGATATTTGGCTAAACGTCATTTCCAGCTGGGCCTGTGAGGGTATTTCTGGATGAAATTAGCATTTGAATCAGTGGACTCGGCACATTGGTCTGCCCTCCCCAGGGTGGGTGGGCATCATCCAGTCTGTTGAGGGCCAAAGGAGAAGAAAAGGGCAGAGGAAGGGAGGATTTGGCGTTGCCTGCCTGATCGATGGCACATCCATGCTGCTGCCCTCAGCACCCCTAATTCTCAGGCCTCCCATGCTCAGCCTGAGCAGCAGCACCAGCCCTCCTGCATCTCCGGCCTGCAGACCTCGGATCATGGACTTCCGGCCTCCATGACTGCATGAGCCAATCCCTATAACAAACCTCTTCCTGTGCATGTACCTAGGAAGAACCTGCTGGTTCTAGAGACCCCTGAGTCCTACAGAGGAGGACACAGTTCGGCCTAGAACAGTGTCCTGGGAGACAGGGGCTGCTTGGGAGGGCAGTGTGGGGACACGCCGCCCCCAGCCCCTTGAGAAGGTGAATGCCATGTCTATATAATACGGAGAGGCGAGAGCCTTTCCAAATTAGATAACCCTTGTGAAGCACTTAGCACAGTGGTGCATAATAAACCATTCATTGTTAATTACTGTTTGTAGCTCTCACCACTACTGGTAGACCTAGTTATTCAGTCTCGAAATTACGGGTGAATAATCCCTCAAAAGCTAGGCAGCTTCTGGGGACGAGTCTTTTTTTTTTTTTTTTTTTTTTTAATTTTTTTTAACGTTTATTTATTTTTGAGACAGAGAGAGAGGGAGACACAGAATCGGAAGCAGGCTCCAGGCTCCGAGCCATCAGCCCAGAGCCCCACGCGGGGCTCGAACTCACGGACCGCGAGATCGTGACCAGAGCTGAAGTCGGACGGTCAACCGACTGAGCCACCCAGGCGCCCCCTGGGGATGAGTCTTAAGCCTACTTTGTGGGTCCACCAGGGCCCCTAGATTAGCATTCCTGGACAGCCCAGATCCTTAGTTTAGCGCAGAATTTACCTGACCTTCTTGACGAGGCGCCTGGGACTATGACCCTCATCGCTGGAACTTTCTTTATATTAATCTCGATGTTTAGTCTTCAAGTTTGTGGGCCTGTGGTTATTTTCAGCATCTTGGCTGTGCCCATTTACGTGAACGGTGCTAAAGGATCTGAACTGGTTTTGGGTACGTGGGGGGAGAGGAAATTGCCCCTCCTAAGGAACCATTTATGAGTTGAGGGAAGATTTAATCTGACAAGGGGGGAGAGTAATTGGAATACAATTGAGCCTTATATATGTTAATGTTTTTATCAGTGTTTGCAAATCCAGTTAATGAGTTAGGGGAAGGAGAGTTTCGGGTTCTTCAGGTGAGCCTCTGAGAACAGGAGCTATGGGGGAAGGGGGATCCACTGACTCCTGGAACTTTCAGGGACGTTTTTGGTTCCACCCCCTTGACACAGGCTTTACCTGGGGTCTTTGACAGACATCTGGGGCGTGTATACGCCCTACATCCATTGCCATTTCCGACTCCTTCGCACCTGACTTTTCCCAAGCTCTTTTCTCCAACCTCCTTTGCCGCTGGAGGAAGTCACGTGGCATCACTGACCAGTGAGGCCCCAAAGCGGCCTTGTGGGGTGCCGGCTTCCAGATGACATTTTCATTTCTGAATAAAAGGCACACGATGCCGGCACCAGCATCTCGCCTCTCTTCACCCTCACCTGTTATCCTCAAACACAGATACGACGTCTGGGGCCGCAGCAGCCATCTTGGGGCCATAAGGCCACAGGCTGAAGTGTGGGAAGACAGTAGACCAGCCCTGAACTCTGTGCAGCGTGAGAAACACACACCCCGACCTACATGAGCCACCGCCCGCGGGTGTTCTGATGCCTGCAGTCACGTCTGTTCCCACAGCAGACATTCCCAATGCCTTAAGGAGTACTTTGGGGGAATGTTTTTAAAAATAAAATCTATGGGGGACCTGGGTTGCTCAGTTGGTTAAGCGTCCAACTTCGGCTCAGGTCATGATCTCACGGTTCCTGGGTTCGAGCTCCAGGTCGGGCTCTGTGCCGACAGCTGGGACCCTGGAGCCTGCTTCGGATTCTGTGTCTTCCTCTCTCTCCTTCTCTGCCCTCTCCCTCTCACGCTCTGTTTCTCTCTCTCTCTCTCTCTTAAAAATGAATAAGCCTTAAAAAATTTTTTAATATAATCCTGAGGGACCCCCAAGCTAGGGTCTGCATGAGCTCAAGGGAAAGAGCGTGGGAGTTTAGCTAAATGGGCACAGCCCAAACAGAAGCAGTCCCTGGGAGAAGGCAACAGGGAAAAGCCAGGGCTGGGGATGGAGATGAGGGGTGAGGGATAGGAGGTGCAAAACTGACTGGAAAAGTATCATCCTTCTGTACCGAGACTCTGCTGCTCGGGGCAC
Source organism: Panthera tigris (assembly GCF_018350195.1). NCBI lineage: Eukaryota > Metazoa > Chordata > Mammalia > Carnivora > Felidae > Panthera > Panthera tigris. Next base: position 10,168,317 of record NC_056667.1, read on the forward strand.
AGAGCAGGGCGCGTCATTTCTGCCTGTGCATTCCCAGCTGCTGGCCTGCCTCCCTGCTGTCACGTTGCAGGACCAATAAAAATAAGCAATGTGTGCCCTTCCCTCTCCAGTTTGCGCAGCATTTTAACGCTCCTTCTGTCTTCTGATCAGTCCAGCTGCTTCGCATTCTGGCAATGTTAGGGGCAGAGGACACAGGGAGGCGTTGGATGGGCTGGGGTGCCGGGGAGCACCCCAAGGAGGGGCGTCTGGAAAAGTTGTCCAACTGGCTGAGGACCTCTCTGCCCACGGGCCCTTCTGGGGCTTTGGTTCGGTAATCATGCAGGCTGGGAGGAGAAGGAGCTGGGAGGCGAGGGGGCAGGCAGGCTCCTCCGAGGGCCTGTCTTGGCAAGGAATGATCAATGCGCAGCGAGGAAAGGCAGGGGAAGAGCTGCTGTGTGGGCTCCCTGTGGGCATCCGACTTTCCAGAAGCTGCCTGCCAGGCCGGCGTGGCCTCACCTACCCTGCAGAGTTCCAGTGGTGATGCTGGCAGGCTCTGGGTAATGAATGGGCTCCTGCTTCCCCAACTTTGCTTTCTCTCTTTGTGTGTCGTGCCTGGGGAGGGGTGGCATTCCTCCTGTCAGCCACAGGCTTACGTTGACGAATGAGCCGGAATGCTGCCTCCTCCGTGCACCTGTTTTCTCCAACTGCCCTCCCCCCTTGCCATGGGGGATACAGCGGCCCCAGCGTTCGCTCTGGTAAATGTGAAGATTCTGGGTGGGACTGAGGGCAGCTTAGCCAGGTCAGAAGAACACCATGGGGTGTGCAGCTAAATACTTTAGGCAGACTAAACGGGTCCTGGTGGCCACTCAGCAAGGCTGGGGCAGCGGGAATGGGGAGGTCAAGGCTGGGCTGATGTATATGAGACCAGCTGAGCTACAGGCAGTCTGTAACCTGGTTATCTGTAAGTCTCACAGGACCCTGGAAACTTCCTCCTCTTCCTCATCATCATCTCCTTCTTCCTTTAGGGAAATTCACGTTCCAGTCAATTAAGTTGGAATCCCTTCCTGAAAGTGTTGGCTGGGGTCTCTCCACACCTCTCTGCGGGCTCGTGAAACCATTTGGAAGTTGTAGACATTGTCCCTTTCCCTTGTCTTTGTCAAGCTTATCCTTGCTGTTCCTCACACTAGGCTCTCCTGCCCCCGCCCCCGACATTTGATTTTCATGAGCACATTGAATGTGTCCAGAAGACATCACAGGTGCACAGAATAAAACGGTCCTGGGTTAAACGGGACTCTGTGTGTTGGGGTTACCAAGCGCATGGGTTAACATCTTCTTGCAGTCTCCAAATAGCTGGTGTCGGCTGGCCCCTCTCTGAGTGCAGCATCTTGCTTCTCCATACACAGCCTCAGTTTCCCTAGCATGATGGGCCTTCGGGAAGTGTGTGTATGTGTGTGTGTGTGTGTGTGTGTGCGCGCGCGTGTATGCATGGGGGGGGGGCATGCTGCACTATGTTAGAATTATCCAGAGGCAGAGGCCCTGTGGCTTAATCATACATCAATTAGCAATGATGACAACTGCAGGAAATAGAAAATCTGACCGTTGGGCTCAAATAGAAACTCTTGCTTTTTCTCCCCCGCAAGAAGTCGGGAGGTGGGCAGTTGTCAGAAGGGTTCCGTGTCTCCTTGCCAGAAACACCATGCTGTGGTCTTCTAAGTCTTCCCTGGGGTCGTTCCTTCTGTGAAAAGGCAAGTGCCTGTTATGATGGAAGACGTCGTGTTTACATCAAGCTAGGAAAACGGGGAAAGGGTGGCATGAGGGGTCTGCCGTCTCATGTCAACAAAAAAGCAAATAGATTTCCACTGGTGTCTCACTGGCCAGAAGCGTATCGCTCAGGGGAACAGTTCGGGAGTGTTGCCTACAGTGCTGTGGGCCCGGGGGGCTCCCACCCCCCAGAGTGGTCCTTGTATCCCTGCCCCCAGCAGTGACCCTGGTAACAGATGTTCTCTCACATCACCACCCTGGGCGGGACCCCAGAGTGTCGTCATTCCTATAACTCGGTCTCCCTTCTTTTGCTCATAATCATCACAAAATAAACAAAGAGGAATGGCTTTGAATGGGCCTAAATTCGCATAAAAACTGAAGTCTTTTACAACCCGAAGCCTTCATCATCAGTAAGGAATTATCAGAAACACCTCAAGTGGATTGTGACGTCGTGGTTGAGAATTCCTGCCCTGGACGGCAGGTTGAAACGGCCATCCCACAGGAGAAGCCGATTTACAATAGATTAAATTGGTTCTGTCTTAAAGAAGGTCATTTTATTTATTTATTTATTTTTTTAATCTTTATTTATTTTTGAGAGAGAGACAGTGAGAGCAGGGGAGGAACAGAGAGAGGGAGACACAGATTCCGAAGCAGGTTCCAGGCTCTGAGCTGTCAGCACAGAGCCTGACGTGGGGCTCGAGCCCCTGAACCGTGATATCATGACCCGAGCCAAAGTCGGACACTTAACCGACTGAGCCACCCAGGTGCCCCGAGGGTCATTTTAAGTGGACTTCCCTATAAACTGTCCAAAAACGAGCCCCATGTCTGCCCATGCCATAGCACCTATGTCATTCCTCCCTGTCTTCTCCCCGATGAAACTCAGGATGTCTGCGTATAAAAACTCATTAGATCGTGTTGGAGATGGAAGCTATTCCTTTGATTTACATTCAAGGGAATGCAGTTCTTTTTCTTTATGAGTTTAGATTTATGAACTATCTCTCTGCCCTCCCCCAACGCACGCGCATTATTTTAATGTTCTTTTGACGTCTATCTCTGTGCATTCTTCGTTCCTCTTATTTTCATTTAATTACTCCGTGCATTATTTTTAGTGTGCAGACTAAAATTTTGGAAAGGAATGAAAATGCACCTAGAACAAGATCAGTGGTATCTGCCTGCTGCCGTTGCTTTGTAGGTATCTGCAAATCTTTGGAAAAGGGTCCAGGCAAGGGGTTGGATTCACCCGCTGCTTTGTTAACCTCGAACGGTGGTTCTCAACCATGGTAGGCAATACGGTGCACGTAACTGGTTGCTAATAAGAGAGTTTACAAATGATTGACTCTTTTCCTGTTGAAGAAGCTAGAGCAAAGTCAGGATTTTCCCTGCCATTCTCGGGCACTGGCACTCCAGCCTGCTTTCTGCAGAGGGAGGGCAGGGGTGGCCTTCTGGCTGTGAGCAGGCCACTGAGCCCAAGCAAAAACAGGCTTCACCTGGGCCAAAGGGCCAGCAAGAGCTATTGTTGATGCAACCCGAGTAGTTGGGGGTGGTTACAAAGTATCCATCCATTGGACAACTATTTATTGCGCTGTTTGTTAGGGAATGCAAGCAGGGAGATACAAACATGATTCCTGCTCTCATGGATCTTACAACCTGGTGGGGGAAATAGATATGAAATGAGACAAATCGAGAAAATTACTAGCCTGTGATAAAGCACTGCATTTAACCAGTCATCACTGAAATAACCCTGCGTAACAAACCATTCCAAGCCCAGGGGCTTAGAACAGCAGGTATTTATTTCTCAGTTACAGTTTGCTTAGCTCAGCCGGGCTTGGCCTCAGGCTGCAGATCAGGTTGAAGTCTGCACCGTGAGCCTCTTCTCCTCCTCGGTCCGGGGGCACCTTCGTTAAGTTCTTCTCACGGTGAATCGCAGGGGTTTGAGAGGGCAGACCCTGCCATCTGAACACATTTAAAGCTTCTTCTCAGATCACATTTGCTAAAGCCCATTTGCCAACACAAGTCACATGGACGAGCCCAGTGTCAGCATGGTAGGAAATGTACCTAGAGGTACACATCTTCCCGGAGGAGGGCAAACGCTTACCAAACCATAATCAGGTCTATCTCAAGCATTAATTAAGAAGGAAGTAACAGTGCTGAGGATGGGGAGGCTGTTTTACAGAACGCGGTTTCCAAAGGCTTCTTTGGAGGGAAATGAGGGACACTGGAACTTAGAAGAGATTCACCCTGAGAGGGGAGAATGGTGTGCTTGGCAGAGAAACCCACAAATGCGAAGTTCCTGAGGCAGGAAAGTGCTTGGTGTTCCGGTGTAACGACAGTACCAGTGTGCTTGGAGTGTGGTGGGCAAGGAGGAGAGTGGGATGTTGGAGACGTGGAGAAGTAGTATAGGACAGGATCCTACAGGTAGTAAGGATTTGGGTTTTATCCCAAGTTCAAAGGGCAGCCACTGAAGGATTTTAAGCAGTGGCGTAATGTTATCTGATTAATATTTTCAAAAGATCCCTGTAGCGACACTGAGGAACGTGGATTAGAGACGATGGCTTTGACCAAGATGGCGGCCCCATCAATGGAGAAGAGCAGATAGGTTGACCGTGTACGTAAGAGGTTCAGTTGCCAGATATTGTAACACCTTTTCTTGAGAAACCAGGAAGGATTTCTGTTTCCACAAATTTGTTTAGCGTTTCATACAATCTGAGCGCATCCCTGGGGTGTGTCCCACCTGTGCACACCATCTGTCACAAGAATCAGGGGGAGGGGAAGGTGGAGAGTCCTTGTATATCCTGGATGTGAAGGTATATACCCCACTGGAGACCTACCCTACATTCTGCAAGCTTGTGGCTTTCAGAGTCTCAGAAAAGAAATCACATCTATACCAATGTCAGCTCAGCCTTGGGGAGGGTTGATGAAATCCACATGTTAGCACAACGAAGCCTTTATTAAAAGAATCTATGGGAACATCTTGGACAGAAAGCTCAGCCCCGCAGCTCAGGGAGCCCAGGGTATTATATACCCAGACCACAGATCATTCCCACAGTTGAATTTAGCACTCCGCCCAGGAGACTGACAATGGCCAAGTACACGCTTCTCATAATTCACGTGTCCCTGTTGCATTTGCTGCACCTGCTGAATGGGAAGTGATGAGAGTTCAAGCTTCCAGGCCGGCATTAATGGAGGAAGGTTTGATCCTGAGTGTCCTCCTGGCCAATGGTTCTGTAGACTTGTGGCTCTCTCTCCTTCAAACCTACCGACTCCTTGCTCTTTATTCTAGACCAGTCGGCTTGGAAAAAACATCTGTAGGTGTTCACCGTGGGATTGATTTGGGGCACTCTCCAAGTCAGGCGACTGGGATAGTATAGACACAGCTCTTCAGAGCGTGCCTGGGCCTGACCCTGCAGGGATCTAACTGCTCCTGTGATCCAGATCAGGCTGTGAGCGCCAGCTTCACTCTTTGACAAGGTGCTCTTCCTGGCGGGAAACATAGCTTGATGTTCCACAGGTGAAGCAAGACATATGCCAGCAGCATGCATTAAACGGAGAAACGTCTTCAGATCATGCTTGTCTGGGGCTTTCCTAGATAGGAAGCACTTGGCAGGTATTCACAGGAACCGGGTCCCAGACGTGAAGAATTCATCAAGTGCGAGGCAGTCCTTGCTTTCCCAGACTGGCCCCTCATCTGCTGGGTCTCAGTCCAGATGTCACCTCTGCCAGGAGGCCTTCCTTGATCACTCTATGAAAGCCAGGACCGTATGTCACATTCTCCCTACTACACCACCTCGTTCTCCCCTTTGTGGCACTTACAGTTATCTGACTTATTTGTTTACTCTTTTAGTATCTGTCTCTCCCAATTAGACGATACACCTTCTCAAGGACTGAGTCCTCCACTTTCCCTGTATCCTAGCACAGGATCTGGCACTTGGACATTTGATGGATAAACAAATGAAAAAAATGGCACATGCACAGGGGAAAACAGGGACCATTTGGGGGGGAATCTCTCTGCCTATTTCCAAACTGACAGGCTTCCCCGAAACTGTTCCAACTCAATGCTGTGGTTGTAATGAATGACAAATGAAGTCCCTTGAGTCACAGCACAGAGTTGGGACCGGCAGACAGGTCAATAATGAAGTTGTCTCTTAAATCAGTGCAGACCATCATGTGGAAGCAGGTATGGTGTGTCCCATCTTGTTCCAGGAAGGACTTGAGAAAGCGAGCCAAGGTCGACAGCAAGTAGGAACCTCAGATGGAGGTTTGTGAGCATTTCCTCAGAATCCCAAAGAAGAGTCAAGAGAAATGACACTGAAACAGGCATATCGCCCTAGAGGTTGAATGGATGAAACTGTTAACACTGAGGGAACTGTGTGAATAGAGGTTGGGGTCCTGGGTCCAACAAGAATGTTTTAGTTGACTATTCCCACCGGACTCCATGAAATTATGTGCCAAATTGTATGTACAAGTGTCCATATGCATCTGAGGAGAGGGATCATAGTTTTTTGGAAAGAGTCTATGATTTCCAAAAAGGGTTAAAGATTGCTACTCATATTTCCCTCACAGGTAAGGTCAGATAGATCATAAATCTATAGAAACTAAAAGTAAGACTGTATCTTACTTCTTGGCCCCCACCAAGAATCACCCTGCCCTGGTCTTACCAATCATGGCAAGCAGGGTAGTGGAAAGAGGGTAGTTTAATGGGGCTTGGTATCAGCTATGAACTGGTTGGGGTCATGTGAGTGGTGATTGTGGTGTGGTAGGGGACAGGAAGAGCACGAGACTAGCTCGTGGCACTTTTGTGAGTGTCTTTACCTGGGTACCTTGGCCCTCCATCTTGGTTTAGCTCTTGTGGGTACATTTCCTTCCAAGTTACAGATTCAGGGTTCTTAGGACCATATCACTGCTTGGTTTGTTTGTTTGTTTGGTTGGTTGGTTGTTTGAGAAAGAGAGAGAGAGAGAGGGAGCACGAGTGGAGGAGGGCAGAGGGAGACAGAGGGACTCTTAAGCAGGCTCTTTGTCCTGCATGGATCATGATGTGGGGCTCCATCTCATGACCCTGAGATCATGACCTGAACTGAGATCAAGAGTCCAATGCTTAACCGACTGAGCCACCCAGGCACCCCCTGCTTGGTGTTTTCAATGATTAAACCAAGAAGCCAAAGGAAGTAGATGTCAGTGTTTTGCAAAATGTGGCCCAGGACTACCTACATCAGAATCATCTGGCTAAGTGGCTAGAAATTAAGATCTCCAGACTCAAGCCCTGACAGACTAAATAAGTCTCTAAGAGTGGGGTGCAGGAATCTACATTTTTATTTATTTATTAATTTCAATTTTTTTTTACATTTATTTATTTTTGAGAGACAGAGAGAGAGCACAAGCGGGGGAGAGGCAGAGAGAGAAGGAGACACAGAATCTGAAGCAGGCTGTAGGCTCTGAGCCATCAGCACAGAGCCCAACACGGGGCCCGAACTCACAAGCTGTGAGACCGTGACCTGAGCTGAAGTCGGATGCTCAACAGACTGAGCCACCCAGGTGCCCCAGGAATCTACATTTTTAAAGAGGCTTCCCATGTCATTTGGATGCATAACAAAATCTGAACCTTGACCCTGGTAGGAACTCTCAGATGTTCTCCAGGTTGACCCCAGAGTGAACAAAGACTGCCTTTGCTTGTGTTCTTCTCCTTTCCTATTGATGCCCTCCAAATTCTATCTATCCTTTCAGCCTAACTCATCACCCATGGCATCCAAGACGCCTTTTTCAGACCTCTCCAGCTTTCACTGATTTTTTTTTTTTTCATGAATCTGGTACCCAGAAGTCTTGCCTAATTCTCTTTTCCATTTATGTCACTTTGGTCTCCTTAAAACAGAAGCAATGAACTCCTCAAAGGCTGGTTTGCACTCTACCCACTGCCTCATTTATCTCTAGGGGTAAGGAGAATATTCAGCAAACAGGCTTTCTTCCAGAGTACATCTGCTTCTGAAAGTTTTAGCAAGCCTGTTTTAAACTTTAGTAAGTAGAGGGGCACCTGGGTGGCTCAGTCAGTTAAGTGTCCGACTTTGGCTCAGGTCATGTTCTCACAGTCCGTGAGTTCGAGCCCTGCGTGGGGCTCTGTGTTGACAGCTCAGAGCCTGGAGCCTGCTTCAGATTCTGTGCCTCCCTCTCTCTCTCTCTCTGCCCCTATCCCCCTCATGCTCTGTGTCTCTCTGTCTCTGAAAAATGAATAAACCTTAAGAAAATGTTTTTTTAACTTTAGTAAGTAGAAACCAAATAGTCTTAGCTTACCAACCTCAAGCGTTGATGGCAGGCATGTCTTGCCCCTTGGAAATCACAGTCTCTTCCTGCGTTTTCTTTTGGTTTTCCAAGGCTGCCCTTGCTATTTGTATTTCCTTTGGAAGTGGTAGGAAATAGGACCTGAAGAATTTGAATCCCATCCTTCGGTACAAAGGGCTGGTGCAGAAGACTTGCTGGCCACAGTCGTTTGCAAAATGCTCGAAGAGTTTCATCTACCGATGTTTGACTTTCATCCAACAGCTCAACAGGACACTTTCTTTGAGGTCCGAGACTTCAAGGAGAGGGTGTTAATCTCCATGTTTCTCTGAGGACACGGTCAGGCCCTTGAGAAAAAGATTGACTGGAGCTTAGGCCAAAATGTGCACGAAATGGCTGTACATCTGTGTGCTTTTCACCCCTGATTTCCATCTCACGAGGCCTGGATATCTTTGATAAGCTTCAGTGAGCATCTGGAATTTTGGAACTTTGCTAAAATCACTTTCCACTCTGCGGAAGTTTAGTTCATTTCCCAGCCTCACGTCAAACATTGCTGTGTTTCTTTCAGAAATCATCCATAAAAAACTGGACAATGAACTCACGTCAGTGCATTTCCCATGATCCAGTAAGCTTCTGAAACCAGTGGACTTTAAGTATATTCCCAAGGGTATATCTGAGTTTTATAAAGCCATTCAAAATCTCTTTCAAGTGCATGTGGCATTACCACACCACAGTCTTAATGAATGATGTAATTTACTTTTGTGTTTTCCCTTCATTCTTGAGTAGTTGGCCTTGTAGCTGCTCCTGGAACTCATAACAGAGATGTCAACTGTGGAAGTTGATGAAGCCCGAGGACTGCATTGTCTTTCATCAGACCATACGTTTTGGAAGCCTCAAGAAGCTCAGTTGCTGTACAGCCAGAGCTCGTTCTTTTTAAATACGCAGATAAATCCGTAAGCCTTTGAAAAAAAGGATTAGCGTTTTAAAAATTAATAATACACACAACATGGGTCCTCTTTTTTTTCCATATATTCACACACCCCTACGTTTTAGAAAAGATAGAAGTCCACTGCGTTTTCATGGGCTTGTGTCAGCTAAGGTTTTAAAGCTTGGATTGCGTCGAGCACTTCCTAGCTAGAAAACAGCCAGCTGAGGAAAAGACCACAATATTCTCTTCCGTAACGTACAAGCCAGTAAAATCGATGTTGGGAGCAGAATCTGCTTCCACAGTTGGGGAAACTAAAGACAAGCCATGATAGCAACATTATAGAAGCAATTTATTTCTTGGCATTTAGGGTCTGACAGCTCCCTGAAACGGAATGCAATACTGTGAATGTCTTTACAAACCGGAGTTTTAAATGGGGAAAGAGTCTATAACTCTCATCAGATTTTCAAAGGGGTCTGTGACCCCAGAAAAGGTTGAAAAACAAGCAGCATGCTGCATTCAAGATCAAATGTGCCTGCTTGCTGAACCTAACAGCAGGCTGCATTGCATGTCAAAATGGTATTAATTCTGACGATGGTGGAGGAAAATATCTGAAATCAAGATTACCCCAGATCATGTAGAGCATATGGCTGTCTGACTGGGGAATGATCTAAGGGCCAGGAGTCAACCCTTCTCTGCTTTTTTAAATTCATGAACCTTTCGCTGAGCATTTAGGTGGCAGGGTCTCTGCAAGGAATGAGAATTCCAAAGATGAGTTGGCTTCAGCTCCGTCTTTAGAGGGCTCCCACTCCACAGTGAGAGGCAAGGCATTCCCCTTTGCTTCTAAAATTATGGCTTACCTATCTTTGCTCTGCTGTAAGAAAAATCCAGCCGAAGTACCTTGGGTTCAGCAGTTCCAGTCTTAATGGGAAGATGTGGAGAAGCGCTTCTCGCTTTGGGAAACCCCGTGGGAGTTCAGAAACTATGAGACCTCTCCCTCCTTCTGGAAAGCACACTCGTCTTGCCTGTCCGTTCATTGCACCTTCTCCCCATCAGGGGAGGAAACATAACAATTTCTGTTTTAAGAGATTAAATTGCTTGGCTGACTGTTGCAACCCTGGGTGGGACGAAACTAGACATCGTTAATGGAATGTGTAGCCGCATTTTTTTGGTAGATTGTTTTGAAAAGTATTCAACTGGAGAACATTAGCACAGCTTGGGCAAAAGTGCTTTGTGGGAAAATTAAATACCCCTATTTCTCCGTCTCTGCAACGGTTCCCTGAGCACAGCCTTCTAAGGGCTGGGGGCGGGGGGTGCTCTACGAAGGCCAGTGTGTTGGGGCTGGCTCTGACAGACTGTGGACCACACCCAAGCTCAAACTCAATTGGTCCTTGCTTTGTGGTTCTCATGGCTCACAGCCAGTTTGTCGGAGGCTCACGGCCTCTCCTGCAGGCCACCTAGAAAGGCTTGAGAGGAATGATTCAATGGGGAGGGAGTGAACTTGCGGCATAATGGGCTTTGGTCTCCCCTTCAGACTTTCCTGATTCTAGCCTATTTGGATCGAAGACTCTGCTATTGAAAAGTGCCTGGCCCACCCCTGCTGTGAAAGTCAGCTGTCCCAGGCAACTCTGGAAAAAGAGCGCTTTGTTCTGTGCCCCATGTGGACCAGGTAGGCTGCTGGGATTCGCTCTCCCAGACGGGGCCTGGATGTTGCCAAATTTACCTCCAAACCAGCAGCATCTAAAAGGTGCCGGGCTCTACCTACAAAGATACTTTCACAATCAAAGTTCATTCTCTGAAGGACAGACAGGGATTTGCTTTTTGGCCGTTCGGTCCTATGGGAGGCTTTGAGGTAAAGTTAGCAAAATGTGACCCCCGTGTCCCCAGTTCTTTCCATTTCACTCAACTTTGTGAACAAGGGGTCCACTTCTGCCGCGCGTTCCAATTATTTTGTTCTCCAGGATCTGCTCGTCTCATTTCCGTGGAGTTGAACCGTGAAGCGCTGAGAAGAAAGCAGGGTCCACAGGGGGACTTGATAAAGAGAAGTTGACCCCAAGGGGTCCCGAGTTCGTGTGTTGCTGCCTTCTCTGTGAAGTCCTCGCTGATCCTCCCAATGGAATAGACCGCTTCTCTCCCACACCTGCCACTCTCTGTGCCTGCCTAACAAAACATTCCAAACTGCCTTGGCCATGACTTGCTCACTCATATGGGACCCCCCCCCACTCCCCACCCTGCCATTTCTATGTTCTCCCAATGCCGTGCTGGACACTCAACAACCAGCGTAAACATTTTGACTAATTACAAAGCCTGCCTAGCCCCGACATTTTGGGTTGCTTCTCCCTTCAGCGATAATCACAAGGATCTTGCTGATACCTCTGAGGTCCAGACAATCCATGTTTTGCCATATACATACCACTTGCTACAAGCCCCTGTCATTTTCTTCTTTACGGATGAGGAAGCCGAGGTTCGAAGAGAATCTTGAATCTTCCCCCAAGGCCATTAGCTATGCTACCGCCAGAACACAAACTCCAGACTGTTTAACTCAAAAGATCGTGCTGTCTCTTCACCATGGGACGATGCCTGTCCTCGGATACTCATGACAGAGCCTCCAACTGGGCACCGACTTCCACTGAGTTGGAAAAGAAGCCCTGTGTACAAAGAAGCAGGAACATATAGTGGTTGGCCACCATTGGATGCTAAAGTAGTGGTGAAAGTTTTATAGAAAAGAAGATATGTACAGAGTCCAAGAGTATCTCCCCCACCAAATTATTTATTAAATGGGACAAATAGTAACTTTTCCATTGAAGAAAATTGGCGGATTTGACTTTAACCAAGCAATAAAAGCCAACATCATCATTATGGGGACAAAAGGATATCTTGTGTCTCCTGGTATGATGTGCTGTGAAGGATACAACATCACTCTGGTCTTCCTGCCAAAGGTGCATAACTTGAATCTAATCATGAGAAAACATTAGGAGCATGTTACAAAATTTAAAAATATCAAGGTCAGGAAACAAAGAAAGGCTAAGGAGCCGTTGCAGATTAAAGGACACTAAAGGTTCCAGACTAGAAGCAGCTCAATACAGTGATGATCTTGGGTTGTACCTGAACAAAGATAAAAATGGCTGTGTCGAGCATCTCTGAGATAATTGATGGGATTTGAATATGGACTATGAGTTGGAAAACAATATATGTGTTAAATTTTCTGATTTTGATAATAGCACTGGTTATATAGGAGAATAGTCTTAGGAAATTCACAATATAGTATTTAACGTCATACGGGCACAATATCTCCAACCAACTCAATGGTTCAGAAAAACACAATATGCATGTGTATATAAAATATATAGAAAGGATAATAAAATGAGACAAAATACAAACAATAGGTGGGCCTGGGTAAAAGGTAGTTCCATGTTCTCAATTCTTTTCTGTAATTTTCAAAATGTATCAAAATTAAAAGTCATGAAAATGGTAGAGAGTCATTGTGGAAAATATAGGCTCTGGAGTTGGACTGACTGGTCTTAAATCCTGGATCTGTCAAGTCCTGGCTGTGTGACCTTGGACAAGATACCCAACCTCTCTGTGTCTCAGTTTCCTTGCCTACAAAATGGAGCCAAAGGAGCACTTACTCTCAAGGTTTTCTGATGATTAAATGAACTAATATATACCGAGTAGAACCTGGGGCCACATCAGCAGTCGCTAAGTGTTAGCTGAGATTATCAGTCAGTGTGAAGGTCAGCTGCACCAGCTTCTTTGGTGTTGTCCTGATACGTATGGATTCTTGGTTTATCAGATGATCTCCAGGGGTGCAGTTCTAAAGACGAGCAAATTGCTAGGAGATTTGGAGGCCGTTTCATCAAACACACGCTGCCCTTGAAGGGCTTGAATGCAATGTAGTTAACAAGAATTAATGAGAAATTGGCAGCTTGATTTTTTTGGCCCAGTCAAAATGTGTGGAGTCTCATTGCTAATTAAGTCTCTACATATTTCCCAGAACAATGCCACCTGTAGGTTTGCCTGATTTATGTATTTATTTTTCCACATGGCAGCTACCCAAATGAAAAATGACTCGCATTGTGAAAACAGAAGTGGGGTCTCCCCAAAATGCAACAGGATTGGCCCTTGAAATTATGATAGTTCGATTTTTGTGATACACCACCAATTGTCTCAAACTCTGATCTGAAGTCAGAGGAGCGTTGTTGACCTAATAAAGATTGACATCTACCTACTAGTTACAAGGCACCACGCAGGCCACTGTTGGGAGCTTGAAGGCAAATAAGATGTGGAGCTGTTCTCAAATTAGACCGCACAGCGCCTCAGTGCTAGAGCAAAGTGACCAGAGTGAGAGAGTAGTGGGACGAAGCCCAAATGGTGGCCAGGGCCAGATTTTGGAAGCCACGCGAAGGCGTTTGGGCTTGATGATAAGTGTTACGGGAATCCACCGAAGGGTGTGAAGCATACGGGCAGACTCATTGACTTACATTAAAAAAAAATTCCAGGGGCGCCTGGGTGGCTCAGTCAGTTGAGCGTCTGACTTCAGCTCAGGTCATGATCTCATGGTTCGTGAGTTCAAGCTCCCCGTCAGGCTCTGGGCTGACAGCTCGGAGCCTGGATTCTGCTTCAGATTCTGTGTCTCCCTCTCTCTCTGCCCTTCCCCTGCTCACTCTCTCTCTCTCTCTCTCAAAAATAAATAAACATTAAAAAAATTTTTTGAAAAGTTCCAGCTGTTGTGTGGGCCAAGTCCAAAGCAAGAAGATTAGAGAGGAAGCCATTATAATTCATCAGGCAAGAGATGATGGTGCTGGACGAAGAGATGAAAACAGTGGAGAGAACCCAGTTCCCAGTTAACAGTTATTTTGGAGGTAGAGCCCCCAGGACTTGCCAATAAAGCTGGGTTGGGTTGCAGTGAGGGGTGGTGAGGGAAAGGCAGGAGCCAAGGATGATCCTTGTTCTAAAAGCAGGGTAAGATTTTAGCATGCATTGGTGACAAGGAGGATATTGTAGGCAGAAAAGCGTGGGTGGAAGCCTGAGGTGCAAAAATGGAGCCCATGTCCAGGGAGGTAGGAGTAGCTAGAATCTTTCTGGAGAATGAGGTGCCAAAAGGAAAGGGAGATGTGGTTGGAGCTGGAGTGGAAAATGCCAGACCAAAGAAAATGGATTTCTTTCTGCAGGCAATATGGAGCCACCACAGGGTTTTGAGCAGACTAGAAAACTCCCAGCAGGCCTCCAATGGTTAGAACAAGTCCACCACCTTCCTAATGACCCATTCTTGTACTCAATGACTTAAAGAGTATTTTGCATCTAGTATAAATCTCCATTGGTTCCATGGAAAACACACCCACCCACACATTGCCTACCTCACTGATTTTTAAAATGGTTTCAATTCCCTTTTAAGGCTGCTGGTAGGCCTTCGTATTTACCAGACTATTGGCAATTTCACACATCCAAATTACAACCTCCAACTTCTGCAAATAAAAGATCTTTATGTTCCCCAGTTGTGAAGTTTACTCGCAATTTCTCTGCCGAGCGTTCCGTCTGTGCTTGCATTCAGAGGTTCTGTGAGCACATCTGCTCGCTGCCACATTTGAGAATTCCCAGGAAAAAGAGGGTTTTGTTTGTTGTCAGAGGCCTGGCAGCCCGAGCTCTTTCCAAAGGACTGCTCACGGATGCTGTGCTGGAGTGAAGTTGTCACAGCAGAGACACCAACCCTGACGGTGTGTGGCCAACTCTTTGGAGAAGTCCAACACCAAAGGAGGCCCACAAGGATGAGCTTGATGAGAGATCCATCAGGCTTCTTGTCCTATTGATGAGATGAACTGTTTGGGGCTTTTATGGATCATTCTGTCACTCAGTAAATATTTGAATTAGTGGATGGGAAAGGCCTTTGTCACTGTGGTGAAAAATGGAAGGTTAGGTGCTGTTCTCATCACGTGCTGAGCTGCAGGTGCAACGCTCTGTGCTGCCCCACAAGGGGCGGAGGAGCGTAATGAGAGGTTTAGAGCAGGCAAGGACATTGCAGTCAATAGACTTGAGTTTGAGTCCAGGCTCTAGCATTTACTTGCTTTGAGACATTGAACTTTTCCTCTCTACGTCTTTAGTTTCCTTAGCTGTGTGATGGCGTGGTAAGAATTACTTTGTGGAGTCACTGGGATTATTCAATAAGACAATTTGTATACTGTTTTTATCTCCTAATAAGTTCCCAATAAACCTTTAAAAGTTCCCTTCTCCTATAACCGTCTTAAAGGCAGTTGTCTACATTAAGCCATTAGATGGACAGTGGAGCTCACAGAGCTATAGAAATTTAGAGAAGAAGCAATGGTGGAGTAGAATAATCAGGAAGGCATCACGGAGAGCAGAAATGATACCTGAGCGTTGGGCCACAAGAAGGATCTCAACAAGGTTTTACAGTTCTCTCCTGTAAGCATTTCACACTAGTGTATTCTCATTGAGATATGACTGACTCTAGAGAGCAGCGGCCATGTTTGATTCTGTCTTGTGGTGGTTGTTATGCGTAGCGCTGTGAAAGACTCCCAGAAATGGATTAGTCAATAATGGCTGGATGGGTGGATGAATGGATGGACGGGTGTAAAGAGAGAAACTTTAAGGGAATATCATCCTAGAGAAGAGGAAAAGCAATGCAGATGTATGGAGGTGGGATCAGATGGGTCATGACATGGTTTTGGCTAATAATGAGCTCATGATGCTTGGGGCAGAGGATGTATGCAGGAAACGAAGTGCCCAAATTTCAGAACCAAGTTCAGGGCCCCTTGTAGGCTGAGGAGAGAGTGCTCACTTGACACTGAAGTCAATTGGGGCATCTTTAGCTGGAGAATACCAGATGAAGAAAGAGATTGTAGGACAGTTAGTCTGACAGCAGTGTGAGCAAAGACCTAGAGGGGACAGAAATCATAGGGGGAACGCCCGTCAGAGGCTTCCATAGGGAAGCAGAGGGAGCAGGAAATAGAAATGGCTTTGGGGTTAGTGGACCCAGGCTGAAATCCTGGCTTGGCTGTGTGACATTAGACAAGTTGCCTAACATCTCAGAGTCTGCTTCCTCAAAATGTGTTACACGTAGTCCTGTTTTTTTCTCCTTGCAATAAAATTTCTTTAGAAAATTTCTTTGAAATAATAATAATAATAACACTTAGTACTGAGTACTTTCTCTGTGGCAGACCCTGCAACAAGGCTCCGCAGGCATTGCCTGCTTTCTGCAACTTCATAGTTACAACAACTCTAGGAAATTATAACTATTACTCCATATAGTAGATGGAGAAACAGACTTGCGACACTTTAATGAGTTGTGAAATCTCTTCCAGTTGATGGGAGAGGTGGGGTTCAAACCCACGTCGGCCTGATGCCTGAGCTTACATTCATTTTTTTTTTTTAATTTATTTTTGAGACAGAGAGAGACAGAGCATGAACGGGGGAGGAGCAGAGAGAGAGGGAGACACAGAATCGGAAGCAAGCTCCAGGCTCTGAGCCATCAGCCCAGAGCCCGACGCGGGGCTCGAACTCACGGACCGCGAGATCGTGACCTGAGCTGAAGTCGGCCGCTTAACCGACTGAGCCACCCAGGCGCCCCTCATTTTTTTTTTTTAAATAACTTTGTATAGACGTATAGTGTGTGTAGGGAGCAACCTTCTATGATGACTCCCAGTGATTTCTCCCTCCTGATATTCAGACTTTTGTGTGACCTCCTCCCTTTGAGTTTGGGCTGGACCTAGTGAGTTGCCTCTAATGAATAGAATAGGCACACGATGCAACAAAGTCACTTCATGATTATGTTACAAATGCCCGTGACTTCCATCTTGGTAGCATGCTCTGTATTTCCCTCTTGCTTGCATGCTTTAGTGAAGCGAGCTGCCGTGTTGGAGAAGCCCATGTGGTCAGGAACAGAGGGTGTCAGGAACAGCCAGCATGCAGCAGAGGGCCAGCAGCCCACGAGGAACTGAATCCTGCCCACAACCACGTAAGTGAGTTGGAAGCAGAGCCGCCCCAGGGGAGCCTTGAGATGAGACTGCGGCCCCAGCGGACATCTTGCTTCAGAGATCCTGAAGCAGAGCCCCATCCCGTTATGCCATGCCACATTCCTGACCTATGGAAACTGTGACATGATAAATGTTTTGAGCCTCTACTTTTCTTTAATGTTTATTTATTTTGAGGGGAGGGGAGTCACAAGAGTGGGAGAGGGACAGAGAAAGACAGAGAGAGAGAAACCCAAGCAGGCTCTGCTCTGCCAGTGCACAGCCTGACATGGGGCTTGAATCCACAAACTGTGACATCATGACCTGAACCAAAACCAAGAGTTGGACACTTAACCACCTGAGCTGCCTAGGCGCCCCTCGAGCCTCTTCATTTTGAGGTAATTTGTTAAGCGGCGATAGACAACTAATATAACACATACAAAGAAAAGTGTATAAATCACAGTGGTACAGACTGTTGAATTATCACTAAGGAAGCACATCCGGGAACCGGAATTGCAACCACCAATTAATCGATGTAATCAAGAGATAGAATATCGCCAGGACCCCAGAAGCTACGCTTCCACACCTCACAATGCTCCTGTCCCGCCATCGCAAGGAAAACTTCTCTCTTGATGTCCAACACCATAGATTAGGTATGCCTTATTTTGAATTTTATATAAATGGAATCGATGCATAAGTATTCCTTTGTGTCCGGCTTCTCTCTTGGAGCCTGTGTTCTTAATCACTCCCTAAACTTCCTCATCGATGGAACAAGTGAACTTCATTATTAATCTTGCTATGATTTTCATCCATCTCTTACAACCAATTCTGTGTATTTTATCCATCCCATATAACTAATTCTGTGCATGTATTCTGCATAACCCATTACCCCCAAAACATACTAAAAACAGAAAAAGAAGGTCAGCTTTTCCTGTTTATGGGGCTTAGACTTTTTACAAACCATCTAAAGAAATTGAGATACTTTAAAGGGTTCTTCTGTTCTTGTCCTTAGCTGTCCTAAGTCCACTAGGAGACACCCTGAACAAGTCATTTCACTTTTCTGGGCCAAGGTTTTTTTCTTGTGTAAAGTTAGGGAGTTTGACCTAATTTTCAGTTCCATCTGTGGAATCCTAAACTTATTGGAGGAACTTCTAGCCTAGATTGTGACACACCCCATGATGTCACCCCTTTACTCAGGCATGTTGACAAATTTAAGCAATTTTCAAAATCTAGTTTAATTTTAGTCCATCCCAAAGATGCATAAAACCTACCACTTGGGAAGGAGAGATATTATGAAATAAATAATACATAAGATGTGAATTCCAAAAGGGTTGGGAATCATAGGGATGGAAAAAAAAATGATGGTTTGGCTTTTTCAAGTGGAAAATGAGGCCCAATAAAGACAAATTACAATGATAATTGCTGACTTCTAATCAGTGGCAAATTATGGGTAAGTGGGTAACTGGGCAGTTAATCCTAGAAAAAGCCATTTGCTCTGTGATATTTGATACAGATTTGAAAATTTAGCCTTGAATAAAAACACTTTAACTCCCGTTGGTGATTCCTTTCCACATCTGGACATGTAAATACTTTCAGTTTGGTTATTCAGCGTGTGTACAGGCCTGTGTATGCATCAAGAAGAAATTGTGCTCCTTGGAGCAAAGAGAAGTGAGTTCTCAGGGAGCCTATTTTGTCCCGAACCTGGGACGGACACCCACTGTGGTCAGCGTGCAGCTACACGTGTCTAAAGCTTCTAGGGTGACTTCCTGCTTGAAGCTGATCAAATTTAGAACCATTGCATTTGCACGCCTTGTTTGCAAAATCACTTTTTTATTGAAGCAAACGGAAAGAAGCATCCTCCAAACTCGTTGCTCTGATGTGTTCCGTCTGGCCTTGCTCATCTCCGTGACTTTCACTGTGACTTATCCCTGCCTCTGCACCCCATACCCTGATCACCTGGGACTCCCAGAAGATCTTGGGTTCAGACAAAACACCCATGCTTCCAGGCCTTTTTGGTATCTGACTGGTCCCCACTGAGAGTTCCTTTCAAGAGGCTCCCCTGCCCACCCCACCCAGTGGCTTCACCCCTGCTCTTTTCTAACTCTTGTGGTGATATGTCACCATCATCCTTCCATTCATTTTTGCTTAAAAGTAAATTGTTTATTGAGACGTAATTCATATGCCATACAATACGCTCTTTTATTTTATTTTTTTAATTTTTTTTTAACGTTTATTTTTGAGACGGAGAGACAGAGCATGAACGGGGGAGGGGCAGAGAGAGAGGGAGACACAGAATCAGAAGCAGGCTCCAGGCTCCGAGCCATCAGCCCAGAGCCCGACGCGGGGCTCGAACTCACGTACCGCGAGATCGCGACCTGAGCTGAAGTCAGACGCTTAACCGACTGAGCCACCCAGGCGCCCCCAATACGCTCTTTTAAAGTGTACAAATCTGGGGAACCTGGGTGGCCTAGTCGGTTAAGCGTCCAACCTCGGCTCAGGTCATGATCTCACAGTTCATGAGTTCGAGCCCCACTTCAGGCTCTGTACTGACAGCTCAGAGCCTGGAGGCTGCTTCTCGCTCTCTCTGTGCCCCTCCCCTGTTCATGCTGTGTCTCTGTCGCTCTCAAAAATAAACATTTAAAAAATAAATAAAGTATGCAAATCAGCGGTTTCTAGTATATTTACAAGGTTGTGCAATTGGCACCATTTTCTCATTCTGGAACATTCTCATCACCCCAGAAAGAAACCATGGGCAACTATTCCCCATTCTCCCTTTCCAGAAACCCCTAGAAACCATTCATCTACTTTCTGTGGCTATGGATTTGTCAGTCCTGGACACTTCAGGCAAATAGAATGCTGTAATGTGTAACCTTTCGTATCTGGCTTTTGTCACCCAGGAGTGTTTTCAGTGGCCATCCACGTTGTAGCACATATGGGAACTCCATTCCTTTGTACAGTGGAATAAATTCCATCGTGTGGCGACATCGTGCTCTGTTGATCCATTCATTAGGTAACGGACAGTGGGCTTGTTTGCGCTCTTTTGCTGTTACAGATAATGCGGCTGTGAACATTCATGTGCAGGTGTTTGAATGACATTTATTTCCTTCATTTAAGTGACGTGTTCTTCGTCTGTCTTCCCAACCACGATGAAATGTCTGTGAAATGCAGGTTGCTCTGCCTCATTCACTGTGATTTTTCCCTAAAGCCCTGGCAGAGTGCCCAGCAGCTAGACATCCGTTAAACAGATACATAAATAACAAAACAGTGAAATAGATTGTATTGTATTAAAAAAATTTTTGTTTTAATACTTAATTTTGAGAGAGAGAGAGACAGCACGAGCAGGGGAGGAGCAGAGAGAGAGGGAGACACAGAATCCAAAGCAGGCTCTAGGCTCCGAGATGTCAGCACAGAGCCTGACGTGGGGCTTGATCTTGTGAACCCCGAGATCATGACCTGAGCCGAAGTCTGATGCTCACCCGACTGAGCCACTCAGGTGTGCCCCAATTGTATTGTATTTTAAAAATCAATTTTATTGGGGCGCCTGGGTGGCTCAGTAGGTGAAGCGTCCAACTTCGGCTCAGGTCATGATCTCATGGTTAATGAGTTCGAGCCCAGCATTGGGCTCTGTGCTGACAGTGCGGAGCCTGCTTGGGATTCTCTCCCTCTCCCCCTCTCTCTGCCCCTCCCCTGCACCTGCCTCCCTCCCTCTCTCTCTCTCTCTCTCACTCTCACAATGAACTTCAAAAATGTCAATTTTATTGTTGCAATAAATTTCATACAATACATACAACCCTCGCAACCAGTAAAACATACACACTTTAAGTGTACCATTTGATAATTTTTGACAAATGTATATACCTGTATAACCGCCACCACAATCAAGATATAAAACACCACAGTCAAGGTGGAAAACAATCACATAACCTTAAAATGTTCTCTCATGCCCTTCCCAGTCCATATCCAGCCCCGACTCCCAGCTCCAACCCACTGATCCACTTTCTACCACTAAAGACTAGGTCTGTCTTTGCCAGAATTTTACACAAGTGGTGTCCTACAGCATGTAATCATCTGTGTCTCAAGTCTGTTGCTTAGCATTGAGATTCATCCCTGTTTTTGCATGGATCAGTAGTATGTTCCTTTTTATTACTGAATGGCGTTCCACTGTAAGGATGTACTGTAATTTGGCTATCCATTCATTGGGTAACATCCATTTCAAGGGGTATGAGGATTGTTCCCAGTTTTTGCCTTTTATGAACAAGGCTACTCTGGACGCGCATGCACAAGTTCTTGTGTGGACATGTGTTTTCATTTCTCTTGGCTATATACCCAGAAGTGGAATTGCTGGGTCTAATCGGAGACGGTATTTAGCTTTGTAGAAGCTGCCTGATTTCTGCCCAAAATAGCTACACTGTTTTACATTCCCACCAGCAGTGTATGAACTTTCCAGGAGCTCCACGTCATCACCATGCTTCTGGTTATCAGTCTTGAAATTGCAGTCATCTGAGTGGATCTGTACTGGTATCCCTTTGTAGTTTTCATTTGAATACTTTTGGTGGCTTAATGATATTGAGCATCTTTTCATGTGTTTTCTGGACTTTGGTGAAATGTCTGTTCAAACCTTCACCCATGTTTGTTTGTTGTGTGTGGTTTTTTTTTGTTGTTGTTGTTGTTTTTTTTTTTTTTTTTGAGTCATCCTATTGAGTTGTAAGAGCTCTCTATATATTCTGGATGCAAGTAAGTCCTTTGTTAGATAAATATAAAGCAAACATTTTCTCATACCTTTTGGCTTGCTTTTTCGTATTCCTAATGGTCTTTCAGAAAGTAAAATATGGTGAAACCCTTAATCTTTTTTTCCCTTATAGATTATGGTTTTTTGTGTCCTAATTAAGAAGTTTTTCTTACACTGAGATCAGAGCTTATTTACTGTTTTTTTTTCCTAGATGTTTTGTTTTAGCTTCTACAAGTAGATCTAGAATCTATTTTGAGTTAATATTTGTATATGATATAAAGTGAGTATTAAAGCTCATTCATCTATACCCAACCAGCCTGGCATCGTGTGTTAAATAGACTATCCTTTTACCATTTAATTCCTTGGCTTCTTGTTGAAAATTAATTGACCAGACTTACATGGATCTGTTTTTGAACTCTCAGTTCTATTCCATTGATCTCTATGTCTATCCTGTGTCAGTATCATACTGTTTTGATTACTATAGATTTGTCATGAATCCTCAAAACTGGTAGTGGAAGTCCTTCCCTTTTGTTCTTTTGAAAACTTGTTTTTGCTATTCTAATCCTTTGCATTTCTGTATAAATGTTAGAAAAATGTATTGATTTCCACAGGAAGTGCTGATAGGATTTTGATTGGTATTGCATTGAATGGACAGATCAATTTGGGGAGAATTGACACGTTAAAAATCCTGAGACTTTCAATCCATGAACATGATAAATCTCTCAAGGTTTTTTAAAGGTCTTATTTAATTTTTTCTGGCAAGATTTTGTAGTGTTCAGTATTCATATGTATATGTATATATATCTATATCGATATATGGATATATATATGTTCAGATATATATTTTTGATGTATTTATCCCTAAGTATTTCATGTTTTATGCTATTGTAAATATTTTTTTTAATTTTAATTTCTAATTATTCATTGTTAGCATATAGAAATCAAATTAATTGTGTATACTCACCTTGTATTTTGCCATCTTGCTAGATTCATTTACTGCTTATAGATGCTTTTTAAAAGGATTCCTTTAAATTTTCTACATAGATGATCATGTCATCTAAAAATAAAGCTTCACTTCTTTTCCAATTTATATGCTTTTTATTCCATTTTCTTGACAAACTGCACTGCCTAGGATCTCGTATGATGTCGAATAAGAGTGACAAGAGTGGGCATCCTTGTCTCATCTGTGATCTAGGGGAAAACATCCATTCTTACATATGATGTTGGCTGTAGGCTTTTTGTAGATGTCCTTTATCAATTTTAAGAAATGTGCTTTCTATTCCTACTTTGCTGAGAATCTTTATCATGAAAGTATATTGAAAATGTCAAGTGCATTTTCTGCATCCGTTAAGGAGATCTTATGGTTTTCTTTATTGTGTTAATAAGATGAATTACATTGATTGGTTTTCAAATTTTAAACTGTCTTGGATTTCCTGGGATAAATCTTACTTGGTCATGGTATATTACCACTTACATATATTTCAGGGTTTTACTTAACAGCAATTACGTTGAGAATTTTTGACTCTGGATTCCTGTAGCTTTCTTACAATATCTTTGTCTAGTTTTGATGTCAAAGTGACTCTGACCTTATAAAATGAGTTGGGAAAGGCTCCCTTTATTTTCTGAAAGAGTTTGTGTAGAAGTGGTTAATATCTTTCTTAAACGACCGAGAGAGAGCATTCATGAGTAAAGCCATCTGGGCATAAAGATTTTTTTGTTTGTTTGTTTTTTTGTTTTTCTAGTCATGTTTTTAATATGAATGTCTTTTAATTTAATGTCTTTAATAAATGCAGAACTATTCATATTTTCTGGGTTTTGGTATCAGCTTTGGTTACTTGTGTCTTTCAGGAAACTTGTCTATTTCAATTAAATTTTTAACTTACTGGCAAAAAGTTGTTCAGATTCTTCTTTTAATATCTTTCTAATGTCTGTAGGATCTCTAGTAAAGTAGGATCTACTGAGGTCCCTATTACATTCCTAATTTTCGTTATTTGTGTCTCCTCTCTTTGTTTCTTGATTAATCTAGCTAGTAGTTTATTAATTTTGTTGACTTTTTTGGTTTTGCTTCATTGATTTTTCTTAATGTTTATCCATTTTCTACTTCAATGACGCCTGCTCTTCCTTTTACTCATTTACTCAAAGAATTTAATTTTTTCTTCTTTATCTAGATTTGTAATGGAACACTTGGATCATTGATTGTGAGCCTTTTCACCCCTCTTTATAGCATTTAAAACTATAAATCCCTAAGTTTTATATGTTGTGCTTTAATTTGAATTTAGTTCAAAATATTTTTTAATTTCCTATATGATTTGTGGTTTTTTGTTTTTTTTTTTTTTTGACCTGTGGATTGTTCACAAGTATTATTCGGCAGTTTTTCAGCTCTTTGTCTGCTCTTGGTTTTTAATTTAATTCTGTTGTGAAAGAACATAGTCTGTATGATTTTAAATCTTTTACCTTTACCAAAAGCCTCACTTGGGGGCCCAGCCTATGATTTATCTTGGAGAATATTACATACGTACTTGAGTGCATACACTGCTGTTCTTTGTTGGAGCAGTCTATAAATGTCACTTAGGTCCTATGGGTTTTAATGTCATTCATGCCTTCTGTATATTTACTGATTTTCTGTCTACTTCTCCTATTGATTATTGAAAGAAGAGTAGTAGAGTGTCCTACTATATCGGTGGATGTGCGGCTTTCCCCTTTCAGTTCTGGCTGTTCTGTTTCATAAATTCTAAAGCTCTGTTATTTTGAATTGTTACGGCATCTTGACAGATGGAACCCTGTATCATTTTATAATATTCCTCTTTATCCCCGTTAACAGCAGTCTGTTTTTCTGATGTCATTTTAGCTACTGCAACGTTCTTAGGAGTGTTGTTGACGTGATGTAAGTTTTTCCTGCCTTTGACTTTCAACCTGTTTGTGTCTTTGTATTGAAAATAGGTTTCTTATACATAATATATGGTTGAGTCGGGCTTCTTTTATTTTTATTTTTTGATCCAGTCTGACAGCATCTGCCTTTTAATTGTAAGGCTTAGGTCACTTTGATGTCCGTATAATATGTGTGTGCAGAAGTCTCCCATCTTGGAGCGCCTGGGTGGCTCAGTCGGTTAAACCTGCAGCTCTTGGTTTCGGCTCAGGTCATGATCTCACTGTTCTTGGGTTCGAGCACCATGTTGGGCGCTGACGGCACAGAGCCTGCTTGGGATTCTCTCTCCCTCTCTCTCTGCCCCTCCCCCGCTTGCTCTCTCTGTCTCTCTCAAAATAAATAAATAAACTTTTTAAAAAGTTTAAAAAAAGAAGTCTACCATTTTGCTATGTGTTTTCTTTTTTTCATTTTTTTATTAAAAAAATTTTTTTAATGTTTATTTATTTTTGAGAGAGACAGAGACAGAACGCAAGTGGGTTAGGGGCAGAGAGACAGGGAGACACAGAATCGGCAGCAGGCTCCGGGCTCCAAGCTGTCAGCACAGACCCCGACATGGGGCTCGAACTCGCGAGCTGAGCTGTGAGATCATGACCTGAGCCAAAGTCGGATGCTCAACCAACTAAGCCACCCAGGCACCCCAACTATGTGTTTTCTTCTACTTATCTTCTTTGTTCCCCTTTCCCTCCCTTCTTTTAGATTATGAGTATTTTAAGTTCTGTCTTTTCTCCATGATTGATTTATTAGCTATAACTTACTTTTTAGGGGTCACTCTGTGATGTACATGATCTATACCTCTCAGTGACCACAGCTTAACTTCATGAACCTTACCCCAAAATAACTTCTGTTTTTCCTTTTCATTTTTTGTTGCTACTGTTTATCCAAGATTTGCTATTGTTTTCACTTTAAACAGGTAATTATTTTTAAAAGACATTTAAAGTGAGATGTTTAAAAAACATTTACCTATTTATTATATCCAGTCTTCTTCATTTATTGGTACATTCGTTTCATCTCTCTTGTAGTACAGGCCTTTCAATGACAAATTCTCTCACCTTCCATGTGTCTGAAAAAAGTCTGTATTTGGCCTTTGGGTTTTGGTTTGTTTTGTTTTGTTTTTTTCTAATTTTTTTTTAATGTTTATTATTTGAGAGAGAGAGACAGAGACAGAGACAGAGAACAAGCAGGGGAGGGGCAGAGAGAGAGGGAGACACAGAATCCGAAGCAGGCTCCAGGCTCTGAGCTGTCAGCACAGAGCCCGACGCGGGGCTCGAACCCACAACCTGCGAGATCGTGACCTGAGCCGAAGTCGGCCGTCCAACCGACTGAGCCACCCAGGCGTGCCTGCCTTTGTTTTTGAAAGATATTTTACCGGCTCTGGAATTTTTTTTATTAACTGTTTATGTTTTCTTTGGCCCTTTAAAAATGTGATCTCATTTTAGGGGCACCTGGGTGGCTCAGTCTGTCGAGCATCCAACTCTTGATTGCAGTAAGTCAGTAAGTTTCTTAGATCTCTGGTTTATAGGCTTCCTCCAGTCTGGGGAATGTTTTACTCTATTTCTTCGAATAGTTGTCTCCCCCCTTTTCCCAACTGCCATGATACATGAAAGACCACTAGATATGGACCCACACTTCACTGAGATTCTGTTCATTTTTCTTTCTGTGCTGTTTTTTTGTGTTTTGTGTTTTGTTTTTATTTTTGGGTAGTTTCGATAGCTATATCTTCTAGTTCCCTAACATTTTATCCTTCAGTATTTAACTTGATTCTAATCCCATCCAATGAATTTTAAATTTCAGATATTGTAAGTTGCATTTCTAGAAGTTCCATTGGTTCTCCTTACCCTGTCAGCTTCTCACTGTTTCCTTTAAATACTCGAAGTAGTTAACGTAATGGTCTCAGTCTCCCCTGCAAATTCCATCACCTCTGTCCTTTCTGGGCCCGTTTCTTTTATTTTTATTTTTTCTTGGTTGTTGGTTTTGTTTTCCCACTTCTTGGCGTGTCAGGTAATTTTTTAGTGACTCTCGGACATTGTAAATTTCACATTTGGGGGTTTAGATTCTGTTGTCTTCCATTAGACGGTGTTGGATTCCGCTCCAAGGGGCAGCTCAATTGCTTACAAGTCAGTTCCATCCTTTGAAGGCTTATTTTTAAGCTTTGCTAGGGTGAGTCTAAAACAGTCTTTATGCTACTAAACTACTGCTGAATGCAGTCTTTCTAGGGTCCCTGCCGAAGGACCCAAGTGATTACTGAGTCACCAGCAATGACTCCGGCTGGCGTCAAGTGACTCCCGAGCCTATGTGAGCTCTCAGAATCATTCAGCTCACTGCTCACAGGTCGGTCTCTGCCTGCCTCAAGATCTGTCCTCTAGATGCACGTCTCTTTTCAGCAAAGATTCCAGGGGATAACCCCCCCCCCCCGCCCCATGCAGATTTCTGGAGCTCTCTCCCTACAAACCCCCCTGGCCTCTTCAGAACTCAGCCCTCAGGTTCTCTGAACTCACAGTTCTGTCTCCTCAACTCAAGTCTTCTGCTTAGGACCCCCGTCTCTCCTCCACAGTCTGCAGTGTGCCTCCAGGCAGAATATCAGGGCAATGACGAGGCTTGCCTTGTTTTCCCCCTTCTCTTAGGGATCGTAGATCTGATCTGTCTGTGGTCCAGTGTCTAAAGACTGTTGTTGCGTCTGTTGTGTCCAATTTTCCATTTATCGATGGCAGGAGGGTAAATCTGGTTCCTGTTTTCCCATTATAACTGGAAGCAGAAGTTCTTTATAGAACACATTTTAAACAGAGTCAAAGGTGATTATTTTATCCCCAACTCTGACCCATTAATAATTTATTTGAACTCTAATCTTAAGTATAGATTTGGCCAGAATATTATTGCTATTATTGTTGCCATTGTTTTGAAAATCATAAAAGAATAATAGGTATCAGTTATTAAATGTCTATTATTTGTTACTTATGGTGCTAAGCATTTTACAGCTATTCTTTTTATTATTGCTATTTTAATAGGAAAACGCAGGAATCGCAAGGAAACTCAGGCTCTGGGACAGTTAAGGGCAGTCAGGATTCAAAGTCAAGTACTGTTCTTTTGAAACCCACCTTTCCGTGTCTTACATTTACCACGTCTTTGGCGGAATGAGGAAGAGGGGGAGATTTGTGTGATTACGGTAGACAGAAGCTTTATACCAGTGTTTTCCAAGCTGAGGTGAGGGGAAAGGATAGAGTTTCCTGGATTCTGTCTCGGAATGTCTGAGTCATGATTTCTGAGCAATTCTATTCACTTGGGTTCTCAAGAGATTTTTACACACAAACATTTACCCGGGTGTTGCCCAATTCCAGTGTCAAATATTTGAACTCTAAGACCTCCAGCATACTCCATCCCAGTGAATCAAAAACTAAAGAGGAACTTCAACCGTAAAATCAGTTCCATGCTGAAAGACTCACTGTTTCCTGGCAGTTATCTTATACCTGTTCTTTGTCATTTACATTTAAATATAGTGAATTTTTAGTTAGGAAAACCCCAACAATCAGCAGGCTTTCAATTAGCCTCTGATACCACCTGCTTTCAATTACAAAGCTTCAAACTATAAAGTCATGCTTGTATCTGCACACAACTGTTTTAAACTTTGGGTTGAAGGTCTCTACAGACTTGGGTTTCCATGTTTTTCAAGTTAATGGGTTAGATATTTGAAGCCTTGTTCAGCTTTAAAATTTTATTATTTAAAATATTTTAAAAAAATTTTTTTAACGTTTATTTATTTTTGAGACAGAGAGAGACAGAGCATGAATGGGGGAGGGTCAGAGAGAGAGGGAGACACAGAATCTGAAACAGGCTCCAGGCTCTGAGCAGTCAGCACAGAGCCCGACGCGGGGCTCGAACTCACATACCGCGAGATCGTGACCTGAGCCGAAGTCGGACGCTTAACCGACTGAGCCACCCAGGTGCCCCAAATATTAGTTTTTTAATAGCAGGAAAAAAGTTGTCGGTGGTATTGCTTTGTTTTTAAGTTATTGCAAGGAGATTTTGCTTTTAAAATTGTATTCTCTGGAATTACTAGTGAAAGTCATGAGAACGTACAGTAACACTTCCTGGCCGCATCAGATGGCAAAAATGCACCATGAAGCATCCTATCCACTTCTGAAATGCTCCTTCAGGCTCTTTGAAGTGCACAGCATAGCTTACAGAATTTGGTTTGTCAAGGTGAATAAGATTTATTGATCAAGGGGTAGGCACACAATCAAAGGAAATGCTGAGTGTTTGTCTTTTTAAAAAATCCATCTCAAAGTCAAAACCAGCCAGAATGTTCTGTATTGAGGATGGCCAAACAAAGAAAAAAAAAAATCAAGATTTTTATCTGTGCTAAGAAGTGGTTTGGCCCAATCTCCTTTTTATTCAAATTGGAGCTATAAGATACTGTTAATTATTGAGTAGCTCTTACTTCAAGTGTAGCATAGAGGGTATTTAATTACAGAGGGACATACAGAATTTGAAGCCTAAACCTGGATTTTATTACCAAGAATGGAAAAGACAGTAACAGAGCCTAGTGTTTATAATTTTGTCCCTGGCTCGCTCAGGCAGCCCTGGCCAGCTGTGCAGTCAAAGTCATTTGAATTTATCTGATCAGAAAATGATTATTGTGTACTATAAAAGCATCATTCATTTCTTATTACCATTGATCTCCAGAGAGTTTCACTCAGATCTTGCCAGGAATTTCAAATGACAGGTGGTGGGGCAATATTTTTCTATGATTAATCATACAGTCCAAATTCAGTGATTACAACTCATTAAAGAGAGCAGATTTCCTATTAATGAGTGCTCGGTGCCAGAATTCAAGACTCAGAAGTTATAGGCCCAGAATAAGGCGGACACTGGATTGCAAAAGAGGAGCTCTTCACTCAAGGGCATCCCTGGAGAGAGTAACTCCCATCGGGCTCCCTCTGGATTGGAACACAACCCATCAAGGACCAGTTCACCTCGACATTATACATTCCACCTCCTATTTGCATTCGATTCAGTATTACACATTCCACATTCGATTCAACTCTACATGTCCGCAGTCTATTCACATTTGGCTTTGTGGCCAAGTATGATCGGGAAGACTCGGGATCTGATTCTTGAAGCTCAAATTATCCCCTGCGTGTTCAGTCCTAACACACTTGTTAGAGGCTCTGTGAAGTATGGATGCTGACATGATATTATCTAACCAGCTGCATCCGAGCCGCAGAAAATGGTCTTGTATCTGAAGCAAACTCCTATTCATGTTTGAAGGCTTAATTAGGTTTCCTCCCCATTCCCATAGCTTCAGCCTCTTTGCCCTTCTTTGCTGCTCAAACAGCCTCCGAATAGCTCCTGGGGTCAGTCCCATCTGCCTCTAATCCACTCTGTACATCGTCTCTTGATTGCAAGCGTTACAGGGAAGGGACATCTGAAATCGGTTGTTACCAATCTTTTATCTAAAGGAGAGGCCTCTGACAACAGAACAGCCTAGTTTAGTTCCCCAGTTTAGTGGCTTCTAACAAAGCCTTATTTCTCGTTCGGACCGTTGGCAGTTCTGAGTCATGGTGGTTGCGGGGCGGGGGGCGGAGGGCGGTTCTAATGCCTTCTCACTCGGGAACCAAGACAAATGGAGTCTTTACCATCTGGAGTGGCACCCCGTCACTGTGGCAGGGGGAGGGAACGTAGCATCACACATTCCCTCTTAAAGACCTTCCCTGAGAAGTCCTTTCAACTGTATTGTGTTGCATATGGCTGAACGAAGCTTCTTGGACACACCTGATGGATGAACGGGGCAGTGTAATCCAACCATCGGCCCAGGAGGAGAGCTGAAAATACCGGCTGGCTAATAACTACACTGATAGCATAGCACTAATAACTACGCAGTCTATTATTCTGGTCACCAAATAGTCCACATTCTTTCTTACATACGATATGCCCTTACCCCTTATGAAAGCTCCATTCAGGTAGGTCATCAAGCTCAGGGTCCAGCGTCTCTGGGTGGTATGAGGGAGTCTCTACATCAGGTCTGGATCCAGAACTAAAAAGATGAGGAATCTGGCCCTCTCACATCCGCTGTATAATGGTTGCACAGGGACAGGGTAAATGATAAATGATCCCACCCAGAGAGGGGAAGGACGTGCTCCTGCGATCCTGCCAGGCAGACGTTGAGATTTCCCATCTCGAAAACGGGGGACATTCCCTGAAGAGGCCATGGTCCCATTCCCCGAAAGGTTCCTCCCTGTCAGTTGTCCTTTGGGAACCCTGGCTCTGTCCTCTCAAAGATTCTGCCTTTGCAAAAGATTTCCCTTGGCCCCATCTGAGCTGGGGACTGAGTCCTCCCTAGGAGATGAGAACCTTTCTCAGCTCGTACTCTTCACCTACAGAGTCGGGACCCAAAGAGTCATTTGGAGTCTAGAACCACCACATCCTCTTTGAGTGCCAGCGATGTAACCTTTATTATTACAATTTGTCTCCCGAACAGATGGCTTCTTAACTCTCTGGATCCAGCCAACAACGTGTGCCAATAGCCATACCTCCCGTTCATTTCAAAATTCAGTCCTCCTGTTTGCTGCGTTTCTCTGCTTTCTCACTGCCTCCTGCCTTCCTAAATTTAATCCGCTTTACCTGGAACCTATCAGGTGTGGGTTGAAAGAGCACATCCTTATTTTCTTTCCTTAGAGATATTTGGCCCGCTTGATAGTATTCGATAGATCTTTACTTGAGACACCTTCATCCGTTCAGAGGTTTGAGCCGCAGGTTATGATGGCTGCACCTTTCATCTGACCCTTGCCACAGACCGAATTTTAATTGATCTTTGCTGCTCCAAGACTTGATCACTTTTAACTCAGTATATGTAACTGAGAAGCAGTTGTCCCTTCCAATCATGCAAGTCCTTGAATTTATGGACCGTCCCCCCGCCCCCACCTTTTCCTTTCCTTTCCGCTTTGTAAAATGATCCACTGTTTTCTGAGTTCATCTCATTCTTGGAATACCTTGCCAAATGCAGCCAGTGGCCACCTACACACCATAATTACATTATCTTTTCCAACCTGTTTACCTAAACGTGCAGATTCTTTAGGGATGTGATGTGCCTCCCGGTGCAACCACAGGTGACAATTTGCCCAACGTTTTTCTACTCAGTGACATAGATCTCTATCTTCCCGACCCCTGACTACATCTTCTTTGCTGCCTACCACTGATTGCTAGACCAATATCACATATTTTAGGTTTGTCTAATGGCAGCAGCTCATTTCAAGGTACTAATTTCTGTATTAGTGAGGATGGGCTATGCGTGCTGCAGTAACGAGCATCCCTAAAATGTCAGCGTCTAAAACAAAAGCAACAACAAAGACTTATTTCCTGTTCACATCACCTGTCCACTTCCAGTTAGTGGAAGTCTCTGCCCCACAGGCTTCTCACTAGAGACCCGGGCTCATGAAGATCCCACAATCTGAAACGTCTCCAGTAACCATGGCAGGGAAAAGAGGGTTGCAGATGTTACATTGACTCTTAAAGGCTTCTTCCTAGAAATGGCCAAGCATCATTCCCACCCACATTTCCTTGCCCACAACAAGACATAGGCCTTCTTTGACTTCAAGGGTACATGGGAGTGCTAGCCTACCAAGTTTCTAGAAGGAGGAAGGTACTCACAGTATTGATTTCTACCACACCACTTTTATTCCCTAGCCCACTCCCACAGGCTTCATGTTGCAAAAGATTTTTACCAGTCAAACCACATTAATTATGTAACAGTTTCTCCACTTGAAATCATCTGACACAGCTGCAAATACAGACGCTCTCTGAACACTATCAAGACTATCTCTGTAACCATATTGAAAAGGAATGTACAATGTCTGTAAGGCTGTGTAAAATTATGAAAATATCCCATGAACCCACATGATTACTTTTGTGACCCTAGAAATGCAGGTGCCTTGGGAGGTGACCACGATTACATCTTTATCAAGGAGCTTCCATGCACAGAATTTTCTAGGAAGAAGAAAAAGAATTGAAAGGGGAAGAAAGAGGTTGTAGAGACAAAGTCACCTGCTTTATGATTTTGTCTGGGCCCTGTCTACTGGTCCTACTACCCCGAGTAGCTCACATGGACATGTTCCTTTGTATGCATTCCTTTCCCCCCGACCCCCGCCTCTCCAATCTCAGGTGGTCTTCCCCCATGCAGATTAAAAACAAAGATGAGACACCATCTCTCTGAGCATTAAATCCAAACAGACCCTATTCCCGCCCCCCCCCGCCCCGAGATGAAGTAGAGTTGCAGTCATCAACAGTATTAGGTATTTGTAAAGAAAACCTCTCTTGTCCTGCTATGTGTTTCTCACACCCTATCGCACTTACAACACTTCTGACAATAAGCAATTCTGTATGACACCAGCTTGGTGTCCTACAGTTTAATTCGGTTCTGACACTATCTACCTGGAGATCCCTCGGTCCTACAAGACCGCCCCCCTCACTTCAGATAACTGTCGCAAATTCAGGTGGTCACCTGTGCTTCTGAATTTTGGCCATAAATCAGAGGGTCCCATGATCCCCCTCAGCAGGTTTGATTAATTTGCCAGAACAGCTCACAGAATTCGGGAAACCATTTTAGTTACTGCTTACCAGTCCATTATAAAAAGATAGGATAAAGGATACAGAGGAACGCTCAGGGCAAAGTACGTGGGAAGGAGCATGGAGCCTTCATGCCATTCCCAGAGATGCCACCCTCCCAGCACCTCCCCGTGTCCACCAGCCCAGAAACTCTACAAACTCCATCCTTTTGGGATTTTTATGGAGGCTTCGTCCATAGGCATGATAGATCATTAATTCTATTTCCAGCCCCTCTCCCGTCTCTGGAGAATGGAGGGTGGGACGGAAAATTTAAGCTTCTTGTCATAGCTTAGTCTTTCCCACCCAGGAGCCCACATATTGTCACCCAATTAGAACAAAGCACACCATTATCACCCAAGAATTTCCAAGGGATTTAGGAGTTCTGTGTCTAGAACCAGGTCAAAGAGCAAATATCAGAACAAAAGGTGCTCCTCATGCTCTTGAAGGGTTTCAGAAGCTCTGTGTGCCAGGAACCAGGACAGAGACCAAAATATACATATACATATACATATACATATACATATACATATACATATACATATACACATACACACACATATACATATACGTATACATGTATCACAGTATTCGATGCTAACTTGAAAATGCTGCCATGGGGCGCCTGGGTGGCTCAGTCGGTTGAGCGTCCGACTTCAGCCCAGGTCATGATCTCGCGGTCCGTGGGTTCGAGCCCCGTGTCGGGCTCTGTGCTGACAGCTCAGAGCCCGGAGCCTGTTTCAGATTCTGTGTCTCCCTCTCTCTGACCCTCCCCTGTTCATGCTCTGTCTCTCTCTGTCTCAAAAATAAACATTAAAAAATTAAAGAAAAAAAAGAAAATGCTGCCATGTGACCACAGAGTTTCT
This sequence comes from Panthera tigris, assembly GCF_018350195.1. Classification (NCBI taxonomy): domain Eukaryota; kingdom Metazoa; phylum Chordata; class Mammalia; order Carnivora; family Felidae; genus Panthera; species Panthera tigris. Next base: position 10,202,323 of record NC_056667.1, read on the forward strand.
GCTTCCCTCCATTTCCAAATGAGCTTTATTCCATGATGTTTGGAATATTTCTGACAAAATACCAAAGATCTGTCACCCAAAACCAGCATTCATTGTACATGACCTTTGAGCATCATTAGACACAGTCGATAACTCCCTGCTTCTTGAAACACTCTCATTGTGCAGCCTCGGGGACAAACCTCTCTTGATCCTCCTCTGACCACACAAACCACTTTTCTATCTCCTTTGCTGATTTCTCCATGTCCCCTCACCTCTTCGTGGTAGAGGCCTCCAGGGTTCTAGTCCAGGGAACTCTTGTCAATTTATACCCAGTCCACAGGTGAACTCATCTGGTCTTCTGGCTTTGGAAACCATCTCTGCATTGAGGACTGTCCCTTTCTGTCTCAAGCCCAGACTTGTGCTGAGAACACCACATTCTTATATCTAACTGCTGACTTCACGTCTTCACTTGGAGGTTTCACGGTCGCCTCAAAGTCGGCAAAGCCAATACTCAAGTTTCGTTTTCATGACTCACATCTGCTCCCTGGAAGGCCCACCATCACCACCCCTTAGCAAAGGAGACCTCCCTCCTTCTTTTTGCTCTGGCTACAAAGCTCAAAGGCATCCTGTGATGTGTGTCTCTTTCTTTTACGTGTCATATATAACCCATCTGGAAATGGGCTGTACCTTCTTCAGAGTATTTATCCGAAGTATACCTTTTGAGGGAATCTGGATATACTCTGCCCTCTATATGCCATTTTCCACCAGAGTGGCCAGAACGACCCTTTTAAAATGAATTCATATCAAATCATCCCTCTGTTCAAAACCTTCCAGTCATTTTACATCTCACAATAAAATTTATATCCTTACCCACAAGTCCCTTCATGTCCCGGATCCCCTGCTACTTCTCACTTTCCCCCTTTCCACTCTCTGCCTCCTTCACTCTTCTAGAGCCACCCCGAACCCCTGAGTGTTCCTTTAGTCATGCTAAGTACTTCTCCACCTCAGGGCTTTGCATCAGTTTCCCATTCAGTCTGCCTGGCTCACTCCTTCATTTCCTTCAGGTCTGTGCTCATCTGTAAGCACCTAACTTCAGGGTGATTTTCTCGGAGTATCCCGCATGTGACTGCAGCCCCCTCACCTCATTATCTATCCCCCTTGGTTTGCTTTATCTTCTCTAGGGCTTTCATGCTCCATATTTAACTGTTGGCTTCTCATGGGTCCCCTCCTATCAGACCGCAGTTCCACAGGGCAGCTCCCTGCTTTTGTGTTCCTGTATCCCCCGTGTCTGGAACAGTTAGTTAGTGCTCAGCAAATACTCACTAGATGGTTGTAGAAATGTGTTAGTATAAGAGGTGTATCCCAAGGAATTGTTTAGCTAAAAAGATAGTGTCCAAGGCACCTGGGCGGCTCAGTTGGTTCAACTTCCTCCCAACTTCATTGGAAGGAATGCAACCAACTTCAACCGCTCAGTTGGTTCAACTTGGTTTCGGGTCAGGTCATGATCTCAGAACGCAGAGTTCAAGTCCTGAGTTTGGGCTCTGTGCTGACAGTGCGGAGCCTGCTTGAGGTCCTCTCTCTCTCTCTCTCTCTCTACCTCTCCAACTCTTGCTCTTGAGCTCTCTCTCTCAAAAATAAATAAAAAGATAAAGTGTCCATGCTTCCAAATGATCTTGTGTCATAAATTCCAGTGGCTACAAAGTTACCCATAATACAGTGTCTCGGTGACTGACTTGTATTTCAGTTTGTTCTCTTAAATCGTGGAGAAAAGGTGGAAACACAGCCAACAGGGCAGGAAGCCCTGACCACACACATCTTGGGATCCAACCACCTCAGACCCTGTTTACTGTTCCCCCAACGTGCCCTGCCCCTTCCCACCCTTTCTGACGCCCCTGCCTGGACTGTCCAACCCATCTCATTTACCATGGCTGATTCCATTCTCTGCTCCAATGCCACCTTCTCGAGAAACCTTCTCACTCCTCCAGCTGGCCTCAACCTCTCCCTTCTCTATTTTCCTTTAGAGTTGAACTTCCATCTCCAGTCTGTTTCTATCGTCCAATAATCTGTGGGCCTGCCCGGCTCCATTTCTTGGGTAACTGTATCCCATTTTTGCCTGATTCCGCCACAGCACCTTGAACGCAGGTGGCCATCAATAAAGATTTGGTGAATTAAAAACCTAGAAAGGTGCAGTAGACTCCCCACTCACACTATTTAAAACCCTTTCCCGGGACCGCTGATGTGACCCCTCTGTTTGCTCCGAAGACAGTTGGCTCTCATCAGCCCCACAGTGTCGTCTGTGCAAACACTGATCAGACATCCCAAATACTAAATTCACAGGTGGCTGTAAAAAAGGATCTCCTTTCACAGACTGTGGAAAAAACAATTGTGCTCACATAAGATTGCTCAGAAAAGGGGGAAATTAAATAAGACGGTCTGGCTAAGCTATCAGTAAGTGATTCTTTTGGAATAAAATTATGTGAGCATCAGAGATTCTAATATTTTAGCCCTTACTTTTTCCTTATGAATATTTTTGTATGTTCAGTGAACAGAAATGTCTCTGGCTCATAGAGTGGGAATAACTTTTGATATTTTTCTTCAACTATAGACCAGGCAGACAAAACATTTACCTGTTTCTTCCCCAGGGGAGTAGCAATTGAAGCTTCCAGCAACGTCTATACCGCCTCACAGCTTTTCTCTGTCCTTGATCTGTTCCTCCTTCCACGAATCTGAAGTTTCTTTAGTTGTAATAGATATGCATGTGTGAATTTCAGAGGAGCTATGCTGCTGGTATTTGTTATTCTTATCCATTTTTCTCTGCTCTCAATTTCTCCCTTCCCAAACTTCCATTACTTTGTGAAGTCAGTTGTGTGTGTGTGTATATGTGTGTGTAGACACGTAGAGAAGGCTTTCCTAACCTAAGGAGCTCTAGATTCTTTGTGCATGTGGTGGATCAAAGCATTGTGCCTTTATCAAGATAGCCTTATCAATCTTAGACATTACATTTTGCAAAATTTGTTGGGAGGGGCTGCCATGTTTAAGAGAAACATTAGCAAAATAGAGGAAGAGACGTGATCACGATGTAGAAGGATATAGAACACATATTCAAGACTCTTGGATGAAAGTAAAGAAATATAACTCAAGGGGACCTGGCTCAGTTGATTGAGCATCTGACTTCAGCTCAGGTCATGATCTCATGGTTCATGGGTTCAAACCCCGTGTCGGGCTATGTGCTGTTGATGGGGAGCCTGCTTGGGATTCTCACTCTCTCTCTCTCTATCTCTCTCTCTCTTTCTCTGCCCCTCCCCTGCTTGCTCTTTCTCTCTTTCTAAAATAAATAAATAAACTTAAAAAAAAAAAAAAGAAATGTAACTCAAACTACAGTCACCAAAAGAAGAATCTTGATGACTCATGTGACCAAATGGTCTACACATGGACCCGTTTCAGGCATAGTTAGATCCAGGTACTGAAACAACATTGTCAGAAGTCTATCTCCTTCTCTTAGTTGTGCTTTTCCCTTTCCCTGGGGGATCTGTTTCAGGGAGGCTTTTCCCACAGGACAATGAGATGGCCATTAACCATGCTGAGTCTGTAACCTACTAGGTGAGCAGGTCCAACAGAAAGAAGTTGCCCGTTTTCAGTGGTTCCAGAACAAATCCCAGGGAAATCTGGGCTAGCTTGGAGAATGTTCTCATTCCTGAGTGGATCCCTGTGGTCACAGGAGGCTGAGGTCAGCCCCACCTGAGCCATATAAAATGAAAGCATGAGCGGGAATGGCCCCAAAGAAATCCAGAGTGCTGTTCCCAGGAGAGGGAATGGACATCATCAGACAAAGACAGCAGCTGTCCATTATTCTACTTCATATGAAGGAAGATTGAATACATCGGAGGAGGCTTGGTGGGGCATGACCTGCAGATCTGGGATGTGGGCGAGTGGTCAGATATAATCTGTGAGAGTTGCCGCGGAACCTGGGTCGGCGGGGTAAGCCGGGCCAGCCCACTCCCAAAGCCTGCGTTGTCTCCTCCGCCTGCTCCCGAGCCATACCCCTGCCCGGCACAAACCAGAAAGGGGGTGCCGAACCTGCGAGACCCGGGGTTGAAGCCCTGCCCTGCAGTAACTCAGCCTACTTATTTGACTTCCTTGGGTGTCAGTTTCCCCAGATTCAAAGGATCGTTTCAGGGACTTAGATGAGCCACGTTTGGGTCCCATCCGGCTTGGGTGCTCAGTGCTGGGAGTCCTCGCTCGGTCGGGGCCGGCCTCCCTCCTCACCGCCTCGCCTTCTTTCATTCGGGATTGCCTTCTGGGGTGGAAGAGTCTAATTTCCCAAAACTTGCAATTACAGAATTCCTAACTCTTCCTAAAGCTTGCTAATCACATATGTTAACAAGGGCTCAGTGTTGCCAATTCCGAACACCTGGTAGCTGCTTGGGGCGCCCTTGGCTGTGCCGCTGTGACAGCTGCGTCGCCTCTCTCTGGATTCCCGGCGTTCGCACCTCTGTGGTGTGCAAGCAGAGGACCCCGTGGCGAACAGGACGGTGGGCGCTGGGAGGCAAAGGGAACTCTGTTAACCTGGGAAGAGGGAGTGCGTTTTCCTTTCTGTGCCTATTTTTACGCAGCAGGTACAAACTCAAGCTCATCTTACTGGTGGGCGGTGACTTCGCGCCGGGGGGACAGAGGCCACAGCCCCCTGTTCCTCCTGCGGACTTCCCTCCCTTTCCTCATCTCAAAATTCCCAGAGTCGGCGGTGGCGGCTGACTCAGGGCCGCGAGGCTGTCCCCGTCCCTGCGGGCTGCAGCCGAGCCAGTGCCGTGGGGAAAGAGCCGTGTGACTGAGATGCAGCCGGGCTCCTCCGGGCGGGACCCCAGCCGCACCTGCTCATCCCCGGGGAGGCTCATGGCAGCGTCAGACGCAAGCTGAGGGTTGCCCACGTATTCCACTCGATGGCGGGGGGCAGTAAGACCGGTCCAGGACTGTCACTCGCAAAGCCGGGCTTCTCTTTGGGAACCGTGTCTCTCTCTGCATTGCCGTGGAGTGCGTATGCCTGTGTGGCCATCGACTCTTTCAGAAGATCCCAGGCCACTGGAAAACAAACAAACAAACAAACAAGCTTCAATGTTGATGAATCGGGAGCTGATTGTACAGATCGTGGCACATACACACGGCGGAAGAGTGTATAACCGTTACAAGAGTGAGGACAACTCCCATGGGCTAATCTGGGAAGACTTCTAGGCTCTGTCGCGCTCTGAGCACTTCAACCTGCAGGACCTTGGAAGCAGTAGTACCTTGTAAGGCGTATGCAGGTCATAAATAAAGATGTACGCGCCCACATTCTGTACGTTGATGTCTGTTCCCCGGGCATTATGTGGTCTGTGGCCTCCTAGAATAAAGTCTACACCTCCCAGACTGCCCTGTGGCTACGATCCGCCCAGTGGGGTGAGCATCCGGGACACGTGTGGCTTCTGGTATTGCCTTTAAGCGGAGCGGGAATGTTCCCGGGGCCCTTTTCTCCCCGCCGTGGAAGCGTGGTAGGCTCTCTCCCATCACGCAGACAAGGGAGACTGTGAGACACGGAACCAGAAGGGGCTTGGATCCCCAACCGAGAGGTAGTTACTACAGCCAGGATGGCCTGCTATGATGAGGGGGAGACATCAGCTCACGTCTTACCGATGTTCCTGTGTGTGCAGGGTCTCTTTGTTTTAGGGGTGATTTCTACCCACGTATGAGCGGAACGCCCCCCGCCCCCCACAGTTGACAGTGGTCGCCTCTGAGACATTGCAAGTGGACAAGTGAGGGGAGAGGGATTCTTACTATCTCACTGTTTTACCTTACGTGATATTTCTTAAATGTTGCGGCCAATATGCTTTGCTTGTTAATTTTATTGAAACTCGGTGCCAGAACTGAGTGACTTACCAGCCGTGGCTCACGATGCAGTCTCATCATTGGTCCGCGCAGGGCCTGCTTTTATTCAGTTTATTAGTTACTTCTTTAAAAAAGCAACAAGCACCACCTGGTCACCCCACCCCCACCCCCAGCCAAGGGAGGACCTTAACCATCATCTTCACCTCACATATGCAACCCCCGGGGGTACCTGATCATTCTCCTGAATTCCTTCGGCCCTTTGCTTTTCTTCAGATATGTCTCCATTGCATCTATATGAACGCCTTAAAAGCCCACTTTCATTTTAGTTGGCTTGATCTTTGTAAAAAGGATGTCATGCCACATATAAAACTTTGAGACTATTTTCACTTAATATCGTCCACATCCACATTTTTGCAAGTTGCTGCTCTAGGTCAGAAGTCTGCAAATGTTTTCTGTAAAGGGCCACGTATGAAACATTTAGGCTCTTCAGGCCACATACGTCCTATCGTATGTTCTTCTTTGTTTATTTTATAACCCTTAAAAAAATGCAAAAGCCAGGGCGCCTGGGTGGCTCAGTCGGTTGAGCGTCCAACTTCGGCTCAGGTCATGATCTCGCGGTTCGTGGGTTCGAGCTCCGTGCCAGGCTTTGTGCTGACAGCTCGGAGCCTGGAGCCTGTTTCAGATTCTATGTCTCCCTCTCTCTGCCCCTCCCCTGTTCATGCTCTGTCTCTCTCACTCTCAAAAAGGAATAAATTAAAAAAAAAAAAAAATTTTTTTTAAAGAAATTTGCTGCCTGGGAGACAATCTCCCCCCGCCGTCTGGCCTTATCCGTTACTCTCTGTGGTCTCCTAGCTGTTTGGTGTGGTGCTTTTCTTTTCTGTGCCTTCACAATCCCGCTCGGATGTAATTCCTTCCCAGGCATGTCCTGCCTCGACCCGCCCCGCCCGTGGAGCAGTCAGTATGAATGTGGGCTTTGGCCATAGACTTGGCCTGAGTCCAGGCTGTGCTGCTCGACCAGGTCAAGTCACCTAACAGCTTCGAACCGCAGTGTCACCTCCGTAAAGCAGTGGAGAATTACCAGGTCCTCAGCTCACTGTGCGGTGGCAAAGAGCAGGAAATTACTCCAAGCACCGAAAACGTGGAAGCGGCCAAGTCAGAGCTGGGGAAACGACGGCCTCTCTGGGCCTCGGTGCAAGGATCTCGTGGACACCTTTTGGGCCCTGCTGTCAGGAGGAACGGTGTCTACCTGGGCCACTCCACTCTTCATGGACTCATCAAACATCTCTTGAGCACCTGCTATCTGCCAGCTGGTCTGGGTGCTTGGAGAACAGCAGGGCGAGGGGGTGGCTAATCGTGTTATATAAGGCGGACGGGGTGGACCTCATCCTGGGGGGTGACCTGTAAGCCAAGACTTGAAACAGGTGCGAGAGGGAGAGTGTGGCTACCTGGGCGAGCGCTCCAGGCAAAGGAGAATGAATGGGAGAAGGGCCCTGAGCTGAGACTGTGAGACTGCGTCTGCCCCTGGAGGACAGTTAGCACAGAGCACCACAAACTGCTGAGGTTGGAAAAGCCAGATCCCACGGGGTGCTGCGGGCCATCACGAGGACTTTGGCCATCACCCTGCAGGCAGTGGGGAGCCACCGCGGGGTCCTGAGCAGAGGAGTCATGCGAAGAGGCGGCCACCGGCTGAAGGTGGGGTTGGGGCGGGAGGATCTGTTCTCAAGTTCAGCCACACGACTGTCGGCAGGAGGCTTCGGTTCCTCATCACGTGGGCTTCTCGGGGGTTTGCTCGTGACCTGGCAGCTGGCTTCCCCCAGAGCAAGTGATCCAAGAGAGGCAGGTAGACAGAGACAGACAAACAGAGAGACTGTCACCTTTTCCTTACTCTGTTCCTTGCGAGCAAGTCACTGAGTCCAGCCCACACTCGATAGGAGGGGATTGATTACACAAGGGAACAAATACCAGGAGGCAGGGGCCATCGGGGACAACCAAGGACACAGAGAACAAGGGTAGGGACAGAGAGATTGGTTAGAAGGTCCCTGCAGTGATTCATGGGAGAGCTGCCGGGGCGTCCCTTACTAGGAAGGTCGCGGCAGAGAAGGGAGGGGCATCGCTGGGCTCTGGGTATATTTTGGTTATGGCGTCAGCAAGATTCCCTGACTGATGAGACGTGAAGCGTGAGGCGGGAAATGAGGGAAGGGGTGGCTCCAAGGGTTCTGGCCTGAGCAGCTCATAGGATGCGGTTGCCGTTAACTGAGATGCTGTCATGTAGGTAGAACAGCCTGATACAGGAGGAGATATTAGAAACACAGTTTGACACAGGGAGGCCATTTGGGAGGGAAGACTGGAACGCCAGGGGGAGCAGACTGGGGTGGCTTAGCTTGGATGCGTGGATTTACTGTGGTCCGGGGAGGGTGGCTTTTGGTTTTTTTAATAAGATGATACCCACAGAACATTGAATTAACATTTTAAAGTATACAACTCAGTGGTATTTAGTAATTCTCTTTTTCTTTTTTAAAGTTTATTTTGGGAGAGAGAGAGAGAGAGAGCTGGTCAGGGGAGGGGCACAGAGAGAGAGAATCCCAAGCAGGCTCTGCACTGTCAGCGGAGAGCCCGACGCAGGGCTCGAACTCATGACCTGAGCTGAAACCAAGAGTAGGACGCTTACCCAACCAAGCCACCCACGCGCCCCAGTGCATTTTCGGTGTTGACAACCGTAACCTGTATCCAGTTCCAAAACATTTTTATCACCCCGGGGGGAACCCTGGACACACTGAACAATTACTTCAGTTCCCCCCGCACCCCCTGGGAACCACTAAACTACATTCTATCTTTATGGATTTACATATTCTGGATATTCCATATAAATGGAATCCTAGGATACGTGTCAGGTGTCTCTCATTTGGCAGGGTGTTTTCACTGTTCATGCACGTGGTAGGACACATCAGTACTTCCTTCCATGGCTGGACAATATCCTATCCCGTGGATGTGTCACGTATCGTTTCTCCAATCTTCGGTTCCTAGACGTTTGGGTTGTTTCCACTCTGGGGCGATAGCGAATAATGGCCGCTGTGAACATTGGTGTACAAACGTTGGACTGCTTTCGCTTCTTTTGAGTATGCACACGGGCGTCGAATTGCTGTGTCACGTGGTATTTCTAGGGCTCACTTTTTGAAGGCTCCCCAAACTCCCAAATCACTGCCACTGCACCATTTTACATTCCCACCAACAGCGTATGAGGTTCCCCTTTCTCTGCATCCGTGTCAACACGCTTTATGTCTTTTTCATTTTAGCCCTTCCGGTGAATGAAAGTCGTACCTCGCTGTGGTTTTGATCTGCATTTCCCTAATGACTAATGATGTTGAACATCTTCTGTATTTCCTGGCCATGTGTCGATCTTCTTTGGAGACATGTCTCCTCGAATCCTCCCCCATTTCTTAATGTGCCCATTCGTCTTTTTGCTGAAAGTGTTTTTATGCCATCTGGGTACTCCTTACCAGATACGTGATTTGCACATATTGTCTCTCACGCCATGGGTTCCCTTTTCACTCTCTTGATGCTGTCCTTGGATGCACAAAAGTGTCTTATTGCAATGAGGTCCGGTTTTCCTAGTTTTTCTTTTGTGGCTTGTCTGGACAGGGTGTGTATACTTACCCATGTTAAAAATGTGATGGCATTTTCAGAAGTAGGTACAAAGAGATGCCAAGTGGGCACAAAACAAACCTTCGCTATGATTAGCAACGTCACAGGATGTTAGACAACTAGATGAGATGACTTAGCACAGAATGAGTACCTAATAAATGTTCACTTTTATGGAGTCTAGCACGTGTTCGATATGTAATTTGGGGAAGAATAGGTATGGTGGAGGCAGATGCCACAATTCTTCCTCTTCGTCTCTGTCCAGAGTAACTCCACATTGTCTTGGGGGGATGGGAAAGAGAAAGTGGTTTTGGAAGCATCCATAATGAAAAGAAATTTTTAAATGGGCCTCCTTTCTGTGACATGGCAATAGTTTAAAAGTTCAGTCTTTAGGGAGGAAAATATTTTTAGGATCCTGTTTTAAAAATACCGTCAGCCCTTGATAAGATTTACACATCGTAAAGACTTAAAGCGGAGTTTATTTTAACGTTTATCTATTTTTGAGAGGGGAGAGGAGACGGGCAGAGAGAGAGGGAGCCACAGAATCTGAAGCAGGCTCCAGGCTCTGAGCTGTCAGCACAAAGCCTGATGCGGGGCTCAAATGCACGAACCATGAGATCATGACCCGAGCCGAAGTCGGACGTGCAAACGACTGAGCCACCCAGGCACCCCCTTAAAGCGGAGTTTAGACGCAGGCACATAGAATTCGAAATTCCTAAAATTCTCCTCCCTTATTCCTATTCTACCTCTCTGGTGAGTAGCTGTTTGTTCATTTGTAAGAGAAGAATGGCCCCTTATCTCTGAGAAGTGTGTTCTAAGGCTACTTGTGGATGTCACTCTTGGTTGTGTACCCAATGCTCATCTCCCTCTCTTCTTTGTCCATAGCAGGTAATTTGTCCCACATTTCCTAGAGGAATTCTATCACTCTGATGAGTTTAGACATTTTCCCACCCTTAGAGAGAGGATCTCAATCTTCCTAAGCCCATCAAGGAGGTTTCTCTCTCCTCCAGCCCAGTGATTATTTTAGGAATGACATTGACCCTGTTCCAGCTAATAACATAGAAAGACTGCTTCATGGCTTCTGGGGGACCTGTCCTCAGAAATAAAAAAAAAAAAACAAATGGGAGAAAATGTTCCTCTTCTTCACTGTATGTCATTGTGTGTATAGTCAAGGCCTAGAGCCGTGTTAGGTGATGTGTGACCACAATAGGAATCCATTGTGTCCAATATGGTGGCATAGAGAATACCTGGGTCTTCGGCTGGTGTTAGTGAGCAGACTAGCCAACTTGGATTTGTCCCATCTTCAGACTTCTTCATAGATCGGTGATAGCAACTGTCCTTTCTGTTTAGTATACTTTCAGTTAAGTGTTCTGTTGCTTATAGCTAAAAAGCGTCCTAAACGATGCATTGTTTCAGGAGAAAACCCACACAGGAGATCCATGGTGGAAGGGGGCACCCACATCATTGGGCAGGTGACTGAATCAGTCTGTAGGACCAATGTGGTGAAGAGGTCACCCTTCAACTGCCCAAAGACTGATGAAGAAGAAAGTCAACAAAACTCTCATCTTTCTCTGGTAGGAGTTTGTAGATGGGCAAGATCGGGAGTAAAAAGGGGGAGATTCGATCCTTTCTGAAATAAGAAAGCGTGTGGAAAGGGTGAATAAAATACATAAAAGCAGACATTCAGAGCTCCCAGATGCTATGATGCGTCTGGACATGTTCCTCTTCTCATTCTGTGAATGAGGAGGGAGGAAGAAAAAGCAGTCAAACAAGAAGTGCTTGAACCACTTTAGATCCTGAGCAAATTAAGTGTTTATATGGCACAGTGGGGGGCTGGGGGGGTCGGGGAAGAAGAAGATTAGAGCCTGCGCAGAGCTCTGTACTAATCAGGGTTCTCCGGAGAAACAGAGCCAACGGGGTACAGATATGTGTAGAAAGCTGTTTGTTATAAAGAATAGCTCACGTGATTATGGAGGCTGACAAGTCCCAAGATCTTCTGGGCCAGTCAACTAGCTGCAGACCCAGGAAAGCTGACGTTTTGGTTCATGTCTGAAGGCGGGAAAAAACAGGGCCACCCGGCTCCAAGGCAGTCCGGCAGAAGGAATTCAGTCTTATTCAGGGAGAGTCTATGTTTTGTTCTGTTCAGGCTTTCAACCGATTGGATGAGGCCCCCCTGCATTTGGGAAGGCCGTCTGCTTTACTCACAGTCTATCAGTTTAAATGTTGAACTTACCCAGGGGCATCGGGTTGGCTTAGTCGCTAGGTAGAGCACGCGACTCCTAATCACGAAGGTCGGGAGCTGGAGCCCACGTTGGACATGGAGCCTACTCTGAAAAAATTAAAAATAAGGGGCACCTGGGTGGCTCAGTTGGCCGAGCGTCCATCCAGCTTCCTTCGGCTCAGGCCATGATCTCACGGTTTGTGAGTTCGAGCCCCACATCGGGCTCACTGCCGTCAGCCTGTCAGTGTAGAGCCCGCTTCAGATCCTCTGTCCCCATCTCTCTGCCCCTCCCCACTCACGCCCTCCCCCAAAGAAATAAATATTCAAAAAAAGAAAAAATAAATAAATGTTAAACTTATCCGGGGGCGGGGGGGGGGGGGAACCTCATAGAAATATCCAGAATAATGATTGACCAGATATCTAGGCCATTTGTGGCCTAGTCAGGTTGACACATAAAATTAACCATAATACAGCAGCAACAGCTTTTCTCTAAAAATGCAGTCTCTGCTCCTTCCCATAAGCTATCCTTAGACCCCTCACTTCTTATGCTGGTCAACAAAGCACCTCTCGGTTTGGAATATTGATGCGAACATTAAGGGTGTCTACCTTCCTCATCCGGCCACTTGGAGCAGCCCTTTGACCACGCTTCGCTGTGAATTTCCCTAGTTTTCTGCGGAAGTTTTCTGCGGACGTTTGTGTGACACTGGACAGATTTCCATGGCCAGATGTTTCCCACCGCTTGTTACTGAATCTGTAGTCAGGAAAACACTGGCCAGGGGAGCGGGGCGACAGGTCTTCCTTCAGTGTGCTAGATTAATGCTCTCCCTGCACTCTGAGCGCCCCCACTGTGCGGGGGTCACTTTCCGCATCATTAAATTACTGGCTCATTAGAAGCTATTTCTTATTTATCTTTGGGTCCCTCCTGGGTCCCCCAGAGATGCACTGCACAGGACGGACTTTTGGGAGATATTTGTTGACCTGGATATTAAAGTCTGCAGCTCTTTGCAGCTGAGCTCTGCATGACCAAGTTTCACCGCTCTCCAAATCTCTGAAAACATTTTCGCCGGCCCCTGCTTTTCCTAAATCACTGGCAAATGCGAGGGGTTGAGGGGGGGCGCCGACTGTGGAATCAGAAAAACCTGGGTTGAGACTCCAGCTTTAGCAGTTACTGAGTGACCTCAAGCAGGTTTCTTAAGCCTCAGACTGTTTTTTCTTCTGTTAAAAAAAAAAGGGGGGGGTGCATTTCAGTCCCAAGTGATGCCTTGTCCAAGTCATCCGATTCCGATTTCTTTCGCGTAAGTTGTGGACAACGGAGAGCATTGCAAATCACTTCTGTCTATAGACATGCAAATCATGTTCCGTCCTGTTGAGATCCCACCCACGCCTCTGGCCCCGTGGAAGAGTGAGTTAGCCCCCCGTTTGTCATTCATTCCGTCGTTCTGGAGCTACAACAGTGTCTTCCTTTGAATGAATTGTAACATTTGCTTGGTTCCCTCGTGAAGAGTAAAATTAGCATTTTTATCATATGTGCATTTTATATCTGCATGCCAGTCCTGGCTCTCCTTAAAGAAAAAGTCACCTTTACGATACTCATCTATAAAATTGGGGGGGCGGGGTGGTGATGACAGTGATCTCACAGGGTCGTTTTAATGATCAAATTCAGTATCCCCCTGCACTCGACCCTCCTGGCTGTGTTCTTCAGGACGCGGTCCTTGGCTCTGTGGAATCGGAAGTCAGGTTGTGCTGCTTCCTGGCTCAGAGTACTGCTGTGGCTCTCGGTTCACAAGTCCGCGTCCCCGCGACCTCCCTATGTCCTCAGGTCCCCCGCACACTCCGTTCACGCCTTTCCAGCAGCATAGGCCTCTTCGCTGTTCTGCAAACACACGCGGGTGCTCCTGTCTCAGGACCTTGGTAAAGGCGGTTCCCTTTACCTGGATTACTCTGCCCTCAGTCATTGACATGGCTAATTGCTCACTTCAGGTCTTGACCCATCAGTCGCCTCCCCAGGAGGCCTCTCCTAGCTGCTGTCTAGACTTTCAACCCAGCCACCTCCCCCAGCTGACACTCTCTGTGCCTTTGTCCTGCCTTGTTCTCCTGGCACTGACCACTTCCCCCAACAGCCTGCGTGTTCTACTCATTTACTCCGTGCGTTTACTGCCTTCCTCTCTAGCGTGTAAGCTCCATGAAGGCAGGGATTTTTGTCTGTTCCGCTCACTGCTGCGTCCTCGGTGCCTAGAGCAATACCTTGCATATGGTAGGCCCTCGATAAATGAATGCTGTAGGGTAATTCGCATAAAGCCCTTCTCCCCATAGCACACAGGAAGGGCCCCCCCCTCCCCCCCCAGCACCTGCCGCGGGAACAATATAAAAGATGGTGAGGAGCACCAGGGTGGAGGGAGGTTGGCAGAGGAAGCGGATTCCTGAAGACATGAGAAAGGAGAAGGCACTTTCAGGAAACCTGAGGGAGGGGGGCAGACCGGGGAGAAATCTGGATTGCTGCAGTGGCCCTTGTCAGAGCGGTTTTTGATGAACTCATGTCCGTTAGCTACCTTAGTCCCCGGCTGGCACCTGGCGTGTTCCCCCCAGTGGAAGTCAAACCCAGAAATTTGCAACAGCCTCGGTGGCGGGGGCTTGGGGGAGGAGAGAATGTCGAGGAAAAAGATCAGAAAGACTATTTGAGTCCACTCCATACATTTCTCTGCCACACTCGAGCAATTTAGGAAAATTGGCACAAATAAATGGAAATTGCTTTGCACTGAAGTGCTTGATTGCAGGAATGAAAGATAATTTTTCCTTGGTTAAGAGCTATTGATATGAAGGTCAGCCAATGCAGATGTGGGTGATGGATCTCTGTGACAATCCTCTGAGTCTCGCTGACTCCAGGGTTTCCTGGCTCGGTGTGGCACCATGCTGTTTGTGTAGATGCCATGCTTTTAAAACCTCGGAACCATAAACGAGCTGCCCTCAAAAAGGATCATCATTTCAATCCTAGCAACCCTACTTTTGAGAACCATGTTTGACTTTTATTGATTCACCTTGGAACCACAAACTAGATGTTGTTCATAAAATAGTTGGGAAACCAATGGAAATTTTTTTTTTTTAATCTCCCTTTCAATTAATGCCTCTGCTAATTAGTTTTAACTTTAATTGATTTTGAGACCCATTTTGAGACACTTAACACTGGCAGGCAGCCACTTCCGTCTCATCTCCTTCAGAGAACTCATCCAATTAAAAATACATTACAACATTTTCATGCAAAGGAATTGGGGCGCCATTTTGTTTTTTAAAAGCTCCGTACCTTAACCACTATGGCTGTGTTACATCAGAACCAGTGTGTGAGTTTGCTCCAACTCAGAGAGTCTCTCCCTTGCTAAATGATAGATCTACAACCAGAACCCGTCCTTCTGGGCCTGTCAGCCAGAACATTTGTCCTTCAACTGAAGCCAGTGGGGTCACATTCCTGATGGCACCCTGCATATTATGGGCATTCTAACCTCCAGAGAGGCAGTGTCTGTTCATTTCTTCACTCGTTACTTCCATCTTTCATCACTATTTACTGAAAGACACTATGACCTAGGTCCTACCCAGGTCTGTGCTAAGATAGCAGCCCTCAGCTACACATGGCTACCGAATACTTGCAACGTGACTAGTCCTCACTGAGTTGTGCTAGCATTAGAAAAAAACCATCAGACTCTGAAGTCACAGCATGGGGAAAAAAAATGTAAAATATCTCCGCGATGTTGCATGTCGGTTACAAGTTGAGATCATATTTTGAGTACGTTCTTACAAATTAAAAATGCTATTACAATTAACCCCACCTGTTTCTCTTTAGATTTCTAATGTGGCTACTAGAAAGTTCTAAATTGTGTATGTGGTTCACGTTACATTTCCAGGGAGTGGTGCTGGTAGGTATTGGGGATCCAGCAGAAAACAACACAAAAGAAAAATCCATGCCTTCGAGCAACTTCCATTCCAATGGAGACAGTATAGAACTCAAAAAGAGGAAGAGAGAGAGAGAGGAAGGAAGGAAGGAGGGAAGGAGGGAAGGAAGGAAGGAAGGAAGGAAGGAAGGAAGGAAGGAAGGAAGGATTAAAATGTATAGTATGTCAGATTGTGATGAGTGCTATGGGGGGGAAAATAAAACAGGAAAGGTGGCTGGAGAGTGGGAGGAGAAAGGCATGTTATTTAACTAGGGAGGTCATCTTACCAAAGATGAGACCCTTCTGCAAGGGAAAAGCCAGTGAGTGCTAAGTGAGTCTACTTTGCAAGAGGCCAATGCAGGGAAGAAAAAGTTAATTAATAGCATCCCTGTTGGTCAGGACTCTTAAGCTGGCAAAAACTTGTACCAGGTTAAGGAAAAAAGGGACAGTTTGGCTTCTATCTGTAGCACGCAGACATAGACCAGGGGTGATCAAACTCTAGCTGCATGAGCATTACCTGGTGGGCTTCTTGGAACCCAGATGGATGGCCCCTGTCCCCCAAAGGTTCTGATTCAGCAGGTCTGGGCGGGACCCACGAATCTGCATTTCGGGGAAGTTCCCAGGTGCTGCCGCCTCTGCTGGTGGCCCAGGACCACCTTTTGAGCATCACTGTGTTAGGTAACACCTAACACCTTTGCCAAACCAACAACTGGAAGAATAAACGTGCCATTCGTAACGTGGCGATGGCAGCAGTGAACAGTGGTGCGGAGACCAAGCAGGGGTCGTCTCAGGCAAAGAGGAATCGGGAATGAGGAATCTGTGGCAAGGTTATTCTCCTTGAGGGGAAGGCGGGATCTATCAGGCAGATACTTAAGCAGTGCTGTTTAGACCATTGCTGATGGATTGGTGTAAGATTCCATTTCTGGGAGAGCAGAAACCGTAATGAAGTTTAAGTCTCAGTTTGGTGATGAGGCGCTTAGCATAAGTGGCTCCCTTTGGGACCTGCTGTCTGGTTTTCAACAGGGGAGAGGGGCGGGAGGCTGGGAGGCTGCTAATGTCCGTTATAAGCCTTGTGGCACCGTTCGGCCCTTAAAAACTCCATGCAGGTGTTATTTTGATAAATAGACAAGGTGGATTTTCAGAAGGAACATGCATGAGCAAAGTGGTACTTGTCATTGGGCACTAGAAGGTTGCTACTGTGCATTCCTGAGAAGTGGCAATGCATCACAGGGCTATCCTCCACGTGGAGCCTGGCCCCAAGGTGAGCCTCCCCAGGGTGACTTCCTGGGCGCTTCCTGCCACGCGGGGCTTATCGCTGTCCGCAGAGGGGCACCGGGGGCATGCTGACCTTGGTCTATGCCCAAGGAGGAGGAAGAAATGCTTTGGCTCTAAAATGTTCTCCAGTGACACGTTGGGTCATTCAATTACAGAGGGGAACTTTCGGGGGGATCCACTAAAGGGTGACTCATAACCTCAGTCTGGAGCCAATACCTCTCCCCCGCCCCCCCTCCCCCCCTGCCCCTGTCCTGCCTTTGCCTTGAGGTTCTTTCTCATCACTCCCGTGCGACTGCCCCCCTGGGAAGGCATGACAGAAGAAGAGTGGGGGGCACAGGGAAGGAGGCATGGAGGGGACGGTTTGGAGTAGATACTCAGAGCTTCGGGCAGGCTGCTCTTCTCCCCGCGGGTGAATTTTCTGTACCTCCCCCAGCACCATCAGCCAGATGCTCTAGGGCTCAGATCAGAGAAGACTTACTTAGATTGTAGGGTATGATATTGTGATTTATAAATAAGAAGTATACATTTGATCTTCCTCCCAGTTTCTGGTACTGAGCTCCTCAAACCCGTGGAATTTCCTGTAATGAAAGCAACAAGGATGTGTCTTATTATGTTAATGAGGTGACTTTTGGAATGCACCTTTTGGCGGGGGTGGGGGGGGGTGGGGGGGGTGGGGGGGTGGGGGGGGCTGGTTGCCAGGGAAACCACTCCCAGGATTGGAGGGTTAGGACTTCCAGTCCCATCCCCCCCAACCCCCTGGAGGGAGAGGGTCTGGAGGTCAACTCAATAGTCACTGAGCGATGATTGAATCAATCCTGCCTGTGTAACGAAGCCTCCGTAAAAAACCCAAAAGGACAAGATTTGGAGAGCTTCGGGGTGAGTGAACATGGGGTTCCTAGCGAGTGACACACACCTGCACAGGGCGTGGAGGCCTCGTGGCCCAGGCCTCTCTTCCATCTGTTCCTGAGCTAGAACCTCTCCTAATAAACCGGCGATGTAGCAATTGAAGTGTTTCTCTGAGTTCTGTGAGCCCCTCTAGCAGATTCATCAAACCCAGGGAGGGGGTGGTTAGAGCCTACAATCTATGGCCAGTCTGGTCAGAAGCACGGGGGACAGCCTGGACTCGTACCTGGCATCTGAAGGGTGGTGACAGACTGTCTTGTGGGACTGAGGCCTTCACCTGTGGGATCTGCTATCTCCAGGTAGATAACGTCAGAATAGAGTTGAATTCGAAGACACCCAGCTGGAGTTACAGAGTTGCTTAAGGGCATGGGGGAAGGAACCCCACATGGGGACTGAGCGGCAGAATCCTTTATGGGATGACTCCCTTTGCCCGGGACTGAGGTGGTGCCGGGACACGGGATCTCCCAAAAGCAGGAGGCGAACCAAGGCAAGGTGGTCACCCCGTGAGACATCATTGTGGGTGTGTACTAAGATTTAGCTGTGGGCTGTCCATTGTAGCACTGTATAATGGCGAACAATTTGAGCGCACAGTAATTCAACAAATATTTGCTAGGCATCTAGTCTGTGCTAGGGACTATCCTAGGTGGCGGGAGTAAGCCATGATCAAAAGAGACACAAATGTCTAATCATACTAAATAAAGTATGGTATAGCCATATCACAGACCATTAAACGCCCCCCCCCCAAAAAAAAAAAACTGCTAAGGGAGAATGTTAAATTACATCCAAGGTGCTTTTGATATAAGTTCAGGAAAACAGATGTAGTGGACCTCATTTGTTTTTGTCTGCCTTGCATTTCTTCTCCCTTTTATCGGTGACACCTTTGCTTTGGAGAACTTCCCTGCTCTCATCCCGGGGACTTGGGAAAGGAGCGGTCATTCAGGATGGGCATCTATGTGTAAAGCCATCCTGTAGGTTGTTGTGACTGGACGTTGCACAACCCTAGGCTACAATGTAAACACGCTCCCACGGGTTATGCAGTGTACAACCTAAACAGCTATAGCAGCGGTCCAAACATGTGCTCCAGTTAGACCAGTTGGACTCCTCTCCCCAAAATTCAGATCTGGGGTGGAATGCTGTAATGCCAGGAAATGGTTACAACTGGGTCTTCCCAATGGAAACACTCTGAACCTAGGTTTCAAGATTCACCTGACTCCAGCCTCTCAAGGCCTGATGGTTCAAATCAGTATTTGAATCGTTGAGCCTTCTCGGTGTCTTTCCGATACGTTCCTTTTTGTTATATTAGCCAGAGTTGGTTTCTGTTACTTACAGCCACACAGTTCTGACTGTTCAGCAGTTGTTGAAAGTGTATGTATAAAATTATGCCATTTGTATAAAAAATTATGTGTCTGAATATATACCATGTATTATATAGAATACATTATGCCTATAGTACATACGTGTATACATGTGTGTGTGTCTAAAAAACCAGTTCTCCAGTAGTCAGATTATAGATGATTTTTATTTTCCCTTTGAATATCTATATCTTCTAAAGCTTCTACCGTGAGCACATACTACCTTTTTTTTTTAAAGTTTAAGAGAGAGAGAGAGAGAGAGAGATAGCAGGGAGGGGCAGAGAGAGAGAGAGGGAGAGAGAGAGAGAGTCCCGTGCAGGCTCCATGCTGTCAACCCAGAGCCCAACACAAGGCTCTATCCCGCCAATTGTGAGATTATGACCAGAGGGGAAATCAAGAGCTGGAGGCTCACCCGACTGAGCACCCCAGCACATATGACTTTTTAACAAGAAAAGTTAAAAATTAAACTGCTTGTAGCTCACACCTAGCAGAGACCATAGGGATTTTAAGCCAAAGCCCTATTTATAAATAAATTTGCATTTGCCTGGAATGTTCCCCAGTGACGATAATCTAAGTGGCTGTTGACAGTTGGTTGAAGATTTGGGTATTCGAATGTTGGCCGTCTCTCTGCATCCAAGGATCTTAGTTTTATGCATCTCTGAAATCCATCGCTTTCGTTTGAAAAGGACAAAAGTGGAACAATATGTATTTTCCCCTTTTCTAAGTCGGGGAATGCACAGGAAGCAATGAAATGACATGTGTGTGTAGGGATCCAGTTTTTGAACAACGAAAGCTGAGAAAATCAGGGTGCAGGGTCTCATACAATTTCCTCGAATATCTGGAGCTTTTGGGTGAGAGATAAGGAAAGCTAAGGAATGACTAGATTATGGATTTTTGGCTGAGAGATAAAGAAAGCTAAGGAACGACTAGATTATGGATTTTAAGTGCATCAAAAGTTCTATATGCACATCTACTGTGTAGCCCGTGGAGGACTAAGGAGAGGAAACAGGCTTATGTCCCAACACAACAGGGTTGACTCCGAGGAAGGATTTGGATTCCATTGAACATATATTTACCAATGCATTTTATGCAGTGAGCCTCACGCTGTGCTGCGAGGGATTCAAAAGAAAATGTAAGGCTCAGCCGTATCCCCCTGGCAACTTGCATTAGTCTGAGGGAGATGAGAGGAGGACAAATCCAACCACATAACAGGGCCAGGGGTTGGGGCGTGGGGTACCAGGGATGCTGGATGCCGGAGAGGGGTCCGGAGTGACCCAGGAGGGATGCATGCTTGTGAGCTCTGGGCTCAGCCTGGGAGGCTGGGAAGGACTCCGGTAAATGCAGAAAAGTCTCAGAAAAGAGATTAGGGCGGGAGTCTCAAAGTAGAAGCACGGATTCAACCCACAAGTAGGCCACAGGTGTGTGTGTGTGTGTGTGTTTTAACTTGAATGACCTACCAAAAAAAATTTTTTTTAGTTGATTTATTTATTTTGAGAGAGACAGAGGCAGCATGAGTGGGGGAGGAACACGGAGAAGGAGAGAGAATCCCAAGCAGGCTTCTCACTGACAGCACAGAGCCCGATGTGGGGCCCGTGCCCACAAACCGTGAGATCATGACCTGAGCAGAAATCAAGAGTTGGATGCTTAACCGGGTGCCCCCACCTACCAAAATTTAAAAATTGATGTTGTGCGTATTATTACAGTGTCCGGATTTTCTTGACAACTGCAGAACTCCAGAGAATCTCAGCTCACGAACATTCCTGCGGGGCAAGGTGGAGAGGCAGGGACCCTCTAAGTTGCCACAGTCCCCGCCCTTCTCCCCAGATGAGGCTGCGAGGTTGGTTGCCCTTTACCATCTTGCACGAAGCCCACTTGGTTTTTTTGCTTTTTGCCTTCGAGACCCCTGCAGACATTTGAGTTCGAGAAGGAAGCAGCCCCAGAGTGGGAGTGAACGGGGTGCACTTAGGGTCGGAGAGGAGACTTGTCTAAGGTCAGAACATAACAGGAGATCAGGAGGAAGGCCAGCCTGCCAGCCTAAAGCATATAGACCTGGTGGAGGAGACACGTAAGAGCCGTTAGGAGTTGTCAAACCGTGAACATGCACGGGCGCTGGCAGAACCTGCAGTCAAGGATAAGGCACGTTGCACCTCTGGGTCAAGGTGACCCCAGTATTCACTTTGGAGCCCAACAGCTGTGGATTCATGCTGTGACCACGGATTGCCCGTGACCCTGAGAAGAGCATTTTAAATTCTCTGAGTCTGCTCCAAACCTTCTAAAGCAATGACGGAAATAATGTCTACTGGTAGTACCGTGGGGATTAAACAAGACAGGTGAAGGGCTTGGCACAGAGCCTGGTTCCTTCGTTATTGTCATCATCTTTAGTGACATAGAATGGTCTAGAACAGTGGTTGCCGGGGGAGGGGGGGAGGGGATGTTCCCCTGGGTACCTGTGGCAATATCTGTAGATATTTTTGTTGTCATACTGTGGGGTTGGAGGGGGCACAGGATCCTATTGGCAGCACGTGGGTAGGATCCTGGGGAGCCACTAATCATCCTACAACGCCCAGAAGAGCTCCCACATCAAAGAATCATCCAGCCCGAGTGTCCACGGGGTGGAAATGGAGCAGGCTGGGTCTAGAACGGGGCTTCACCAGGACCAGCTACACAGAGCCACCCAGCAAAGTTGCTAAGAACACAGATTTTTCTGTCCCTCCTCCCAGATTCTGTGCCAGCCTGTCCGGAAGCTGGCCCCGCAATTCACTTCCTGGTCAAGTTGCTGGAAGTCCTGACCCTCTGCCAGGTTCGGCAGCCACCTGCCTAAAGGTAGCAGCTTCTCATGCCCTTCTGATGCCCTCCAGCACCAGGTGTCTTTTGCATATGTAAATATGTCTCTCAGGCCGGGGTGTCTGTGGTCTACTGCAAGGGACAGGTTTGGGCAGTCTGGTTTGGATTAGCAGATGTGTAAATCTGTTTGTAAAAGAGGAATATAGAAGAGGACCCGAACCTGGCCCGGTCCCTCATCCAGGCAGCGGCTTGGTGTGACGAACCCTAAAGTTGCGTTCGAGAAAGCCCCACACCATCCCTACACATCAGCGTCCGGGCTCTCTGGCAGGTAAATTACCATGTTCTTAACATCTCACCAGTACCCAGAAGGGACCTGAAGAATGGAAAAACTCCTGCCTCTCTTTGGAAATTTTTGATCTTCTTCTTCTTCTTTTTAATTTACTTTGAGAGGAGTGGGAAAGGGACAGAGAGAGAGAGAGAGGGAGAGAGAAAGAGAATCCCAAGCAGGCTCCATGATGTCAGCACAGACCCCAACACGGGGCTTGAACTCACAAACCATGAGATCATGACCTCAGCTGAAATCCAGAGTTGGATGCTTAACCAACTGAGCCACTCAGGTGCCCCTATGATATTTTACTTCCAAAAAATCTTTTTAAATGTTTATGTTTGAGAGAGAGAAAGGTCAGGGTGGAGGAACAGGCAGAGAGAGAAGGAGACACAGAATCCGAAGCAGGCTCCAGGCTCTGAGCTGTCAACACAGAACCCAATGTAGGGCTTGAACTCACGGACTGCGAGATCATGACCTGAGCCGAAGTCAGATGCTTAACCGACTGAGCCACCGAGGCGCCCTACTACTAAAATAATAGTACCAAATACCCGATCACTGTAAGCGAAGGGAAATCCCATCATTTCTGAAAGAAAATAGACCCAAGGAAGCTGTCTACCATTTCCCCCCGTTGAAGAACATGTTGACAGGAAGGAAGCACTCTTACTTCCGAAGCCCACACCACACCACACTAAACATTCTGACCAGTGACTAGATCGTATATCAAATGTCATAATATTAATGTATATTAAATGTATAAATCTTGTAAGAGTTTTTACTTTTGAAGCTCTTGAAATCAGTCGATTACTAGAATTCATCTGATTTAAGATGAGCAGTGTTCTCTTAGGGGATCATATACACACAGGAAGTCCTCTAACGTGGAAAAAAAAAAACCCTAAACATAAATTACTTCCAAATGTAATGAAAATTTTGAAGGCAGAATTAAACATTGAGTGAAAATGGGTAGTGTGGCATTCCATAGATGCTTAAGCGTTTGTTTATTTCTCTTTGGCAGTTACCTCTGTATGCTGAAGCCGCAACGTATTTTCGTATCTTAGACATTTTTATACATCCCTGAAAATCTTGTTGGTCTTCAGTGTTGCATCTGTAACATCCCTGGCTGTGAAAGGGATTTTTATATGTCTGTAGAGGTACATGGTTATGTGCAGTTAGGCACAGAATCGGATCACTAGCATTTTTTCCGCAGTAGGAAAGAGAGAGTCTTGAACATCTGTAAGAGTAAATAGTAAGGCCCTGAGTTTTTATTGGCTTCAGAGAAGTGACAGAACATTAAAAGGCCCTTTAGGTAGAAGAAAGAATATAACTCTTCCCAGAGTCCACCTGGAAAGGCCTCCTAATTCTGAATTCATTTACGATGTCGTAGGCATCGATCACTCATACCCTGAGCCCTATAAAAAGACCAATATAGTCCTAATTCTACTATTACTACTAAACCCATATTTGTGTATGCCTTACGCTTTAATACTTATAAAGCACTTTTCACATATTATGACCAGAAATAATTTCTGTATTCACTCATCAATCCATTCGTTCATTCAACAGCCTATTACTACATTCTTAGCATGTAAGATAAAAAGATGATCCAAAGAGACATGAGTCTAGGCTTCAGGAAACTTGCAAAACACATTTTAAGCACACAGACAAATAAGAGAAAAATCACAATTGGACAAAAACATTACAAAAGAAGAACATTTTAGATCAATATATGAAAAAAGGATAAGGTATTACGACTGGCCGGGTTTTTTTCCAGGAATGCAAAATTTACTTAACAAACAGAAATCAGGGGTGCCTGGGTGGCTCAGTTGGTTAAGCGTAGGACTCTTGATTTCAGCTCAGGTCATGATCTCAAGGTTCATGGGTTTGAGCCCAGAGTCAGGCTCTGTGCTGACAGTGCAGAGCTTGCTTGGGATTCTCTCTCTCTCTGCCCTCCCCTGCTTGTGCTCTCTCTCTCTTTCTCTCTCCCTTAAAATAAATAAACATGAAAAAAATGAAAATCAATTAATGAAATTCATGATATTAACACATTTATGTAGCATATATAACGTCATTATATACATATTATATATAATATTACTTTTACTAGCTGGAGAAAAAACATTTGACAAAATTTAACACCCATTCATGATAAAAAAATTTTTATAAAACTAGGAATAGAGGAAATTTTATCAATCTGTTATAGAGCATCTGCGAAAATTTAGTACTTGAGAGCATATTTATTATTGAAACATTGAGCACTCTCCCCCTAAAAATGGAAACAAGTCTAGGAATGTCTGCTTATGTCACTACTTGAAGTCCTAGCCAGTACAAGAACACAGGAAAACAAAAGCATAATGATTGGGAAGGCGGGAGCCAAGCTGTCCCCACAGACGACCTAATTGTATATGCAGAGAATTCTAAGAAATCTAACCAAAAACTCTACCAGATCTAATACGTGAATTTATCAGTATCTACAGGCTACAAGCCTGTATCCAGCAATTAATTAATTAAAATAGCATCCCAAGCCACAGAGTGCTTAGGGCTAAATTTTTAAAAGATGTCAAAATCCTTACATTAACAGCTAGAAAACACCAATGACAGAAACTAAAGAACAAAATAAGTGTAGAGATATGCTATGTTCTGGACCGGAAAACTCAGTATTGTAAAGGTATTGTTTTATTTTATTTTTTTCCCTAAATTAATCTGTAAATAATACCCATCCTAATCAATATCTTAGCTGGCTTTTTTTTTTTTCAGGGAATAAGTAAACTGATTATAAAATGTACTTGGAAATGCAAGTGACATAGAATTGCTAGAACAATATTTAACAAAACAAGGTTAGAGAACGTACGCCCTAGGCCTTTAAAACTTGCTATAAAATTATAGTCATCAAGACAGCGTGACGTTGTTGGAAGACCAGAGTCCAGAGATGGAAACAGATACACAGATGTGTGGTTGACAAGACTGTCAAAGTATTTTAAGGGGAAAGGGGGAGCCTTTTCAACAGCTAATGCCAGAGCAACTGGATATTATGGGGGCGAGGGCCTTAATCCCTACCTTCCACCATCACAAGAATTAATTTGATATAGATTACAGGCCAAATACAAAGCTACAAACCACAAAGCTTTTGGAAGAAAATACAGGGTTGGGGGCGCCTGGGTGGCTCAGTTAGTAAAGCATCCAACTCTTGACCGCTGCTCAGGTCATGATTTTGTGGTTCGTGAGTTTGAGTTCTGCATTGGGTTCTGAGCTGACAGTTTGGGGCCTGCTTGCTTAGGATTCTCTCTCTCTCTCTCTCTCTCTCTCTCTCTCTCTCTCTCTCTGCCCTCTCCTGCTTGTGCACTTTTTCTCTCTCTCCCTCTCTCTCTCAAAAGAAATAAACTTAATTTTTTTTTTTAATTTGAAAAAGAAGAAAACATAGGGAAATATCTTCGCAGCCTCACATTAGGCAAAGATCTCTTGGATAGGGCACAGAAAGCAGAAAACATAAAAGAAAAGGGTTGATGAATTAGACTAAAAGTTAAAATCTTTTTCTTATCAAAAGACATCATTAATAAATGAAAAGGCAGTCTGTGAGTTGAGAGGAAATTTTCACAATATCTGTATCTGACAAAGGACTTGATCCAGAATATGTAGGGCACTTCTACAATTCATTAATAAAAAGACAAACAACTCAATTCTGGAAAAAAAAATGAGGAAAACACTTGAATAGAGAGCTAATAGTTCACCAAAGACGGTGTTATAAATGACCGATAAGGACATCATAACGTGTTCAATGTCAGTAGTCATCAGGAAAGTTGTAAATTTAAACCAAGATTAGATGCCACTATATACCTATGAGAATAGCTAATGTTAAAAAGACTGATCAGGGCGCCCGGGGGCTCAGTCAGTTGGGTGTCCAACTCTTGGTTTCGGCTTAGGTCATGATCTCGCGGTTAGGGAGTTTGAGCCCCACATCAGGCCCTGTGCTGACAGCGTGGGTTTTACTGGGGATTCTCTATCCCTCTCTCTCTCTTCCCTTCCCCGCCTCAAAACAAAGAAACTTAAAAAAAAAGAGAGAAAGAGACTGATAATGCCCAGTGCTGGCAAAGAATCAGCTGGAACACCCATACACGGCTGGTGAAAGTAAAAAATTATGGCATCCATTTTGAATATGGGCATTTTCTTAAAATGTCAAATATACATCTACCTTATAATCCAGCAATTCCTAGGTATTTACCAGAAAAGAAATGCAAATGTGTGTCTGTAAAATTATTGTACGGAGAAGCTTTATTCATAGTAACCCAAAACAGTTAACTCAGATGTTCCACGACTGGAGAACAGATAAGTAAACTCTGCTGTATTCACACAATGGAATACCACTGAGTAACCACAAGAAAAACCAAAAACAGAAACAAACCAACCAACCACCGAGATGCACAATGGATAAATCCCGAAAGTATTATGCAGAGAGTGGAAGAAGCCAGATGCAAAAGAGCCATCAACTGTGTGGTTGCATTTATATGATGTCTCAGAAACAAACAAACAAAAAATTAATTTGTAGCACTGAAAATCAAATCAGCGATTTCTTTGGTTCAGGGAGGTAGTGACTGAGTGGGAGTAAGAAGGGGCTTTCTGGGGCGATATGTGTATGCATTTGCCAAAGTGGGTAGAATTGTACTTAAGATCTATGCATTTCACTGTATGCAACTTACACCCGAAACTTGGCAGTCGCACAAATAAATGGAAATTTACAGCAGTGATGACTGCTGTGAGTGAGAAAGCACCTGATAGGGTGAAGAAAGGCTTCTTCTTGATTACTGGGCTGAGACCCTCGGGATGAGGGGAAGGAGAAGTTAAGGCAAAGAACAGCAGTGAGAGAAGTCTGTCTGGGCAGAGTCAATGGTACATTTCAGAAACTGACTGAAAGCCACTGTATTAGTCACCACTGCATAACAATATCATCACAAACTTGGTGGCTTCAAACAACTCACATTTATTATCTGACATTTCTGTAGCCCACATGTCCAGACATATCGGAGCTGGGAGCTCAGTGTCAGAGTCTCTTGCAGGCTGCAGTCAGGTATTGGCGAGGCTGTGGTCTCATCTGAAGACTGGATCGGACAGGGATCTTTACGTGGCTATGGGCAACATTCAGTTTTTCAGTTTCTTGCACGTTCCTGGACCCATGGCCTCCCATTTCTTATGGCTGCTGGTAGGAGGCTGCTCTCAGTCCTTGTCACGTGGCTTTTTTATATATTAAAAAAAGTGTATTCATTCATTTTGGGGGGGGGGGTAGTGCAGAGAGAATGGGGAAAGAGAATTCTAAGCAGCCTCCATGCTGAGAGCGTGGAATCCAACATGGGGCTCAGACCCACGAACCGCGAGATCACAATCTGAGCCAAAACCAAGAGTTGGATGCTTAACCCACGGAGCCACCCAGGTGCCCCAACCACATGGCCTTCTTCAGAGGCAGTGCTCACAACATGGTACCTTACTTCTGCAAAGCCAGCAAGACAGAGACTCCCAGCAAGGCAGGTGTCGTGATCTCATGCAACATAGTCATGCAATTGGCATTTCATCACCTTTGTCACATTTTGTTAGGAAGAAGCAAGTCACGCGTGCCACCCACACTCAAGGGGAAGGGATCACACATGAGGGTGAACGTAGCAGCAGAACTGAGACTCTGTCTGCCACGGCCAGTGTGGCTATTAGGCTAAGATACGGTGTCCCCGCTAGATGCAAGGCATTCTTTGCGTGGCTTAGTTCTTCCATAGCAAATCCAGCATTCAAACCCAGACCTGTGTGGCTGCACAGTACGTGTTCTTTGTCTTCCTGCCATGCATTCCTGCCTCACATTTGCTAAAACATGTATCTCATTTGTCTCTATTTCATGCTTTGGAGAGACTTCACTGATCGAGAAACTAACATAGGAAGGGGGGGCTCAGCCTCCACGAGGTGGAGCGATGGCGAAGCCCTCAGCAGAGTAACAGGTCTTGCCTCCGGGCCCATGCTGCACCGTACATTATTTCTCCTCCTACAAAGAAGCAACTACCTCTAAATATAGACCTCCAAGAACTGGCACCCTGGCTGCAGAAGCCCCCCGGCATTTCACTCCAGGGAGCCCTGGTTGCATTTTTAAAGGAAATCCAATCCGGCGCCCATAAAAGTCCTCATTATCTCGCTAAGGTTGGCAGTTGGGGACTCTGAAATCTCTATAAACTACCCTGGCAAGCAGCCACCTGCGCCTGGTAGACAGGGAGAAAATCATCTGCATAATGTTGAGATGATGCTTAAACATCTAAGTCTCCCACCCGTGGGCAGAAGGACATTCTAAGGGCCTGAGCAGGTGTGGCAGCCCAGACGGAGCTCCACGTAGGCTCCCGTCCACCCACCTTCTGGCTCTGAGTCATTTTCCCTCCAACCAGGGAAGCACAACTCAAAACAATTCACTGCTCAGACTTTTATATTTTCTCATTTGTTACATGGAAAGAACACTGGGGTGATGTCCAGGATTTCAAGTTTCTGATCCTGGATTTCCCACGTGGATTTCTCAGTACTGTCCTAGTGAAAAATAATAATCCAGGTGAAATCTTAGTGACAAAATAATCCACAAGTTGTCCTCCGCTCACATTTCTCAACTCCGTCCCTTTCAACAAACTTCTCTGCACTGGATATCAACAGCGTCCTGAAGGTTTCTATGATCTAATAATCTGGGAAACCATTGGATTAAACACAACAAATAGGTTTTCAGGGGTTTTTGGGGGGGAAGGGGGAAGCGCACACCTTATCAGAGCCTTTACTAATGACATTTTAGAGGGCTATCGTATGCAATGATCCTACTCTTAATTTGCCTCAGAACCCTTTTCCAATGGGCTGTGGTTCAGGAACTGCTTTGTATGAAAAGTCTCTTTGTTAGGAATATGTTGTTGGTAGCACCTTGGAGTCTGAGTAGACAGGGTCCCGTCATTGGCACTGACTGGCTGCGTGAGCTTTGTGGGTCCTTCAGTCTCTGGCACTACAAAGTTAAGAGGGAGGGCCCTAGAGGCTCACTGGGTTTGAACTTCTTCCACTTACCACCTATGGGACCTGGGGAATGCACTTCACCTCTCTGTGCCTCAGTTTCCTCCACTGCAAAATGGAAGTGATCCATTCCATTCCAAAACGGAAGCTGTGTCCTCGGGTCCCTGAATAATCACACGAGATAATGTTTGCGAAGCACACAGCGTGAGTGCTGGCACAAGAAAGTTCTGGACAAACGCCATTGTGTTTTGTTCATCCCCAGAACGGGGGTAGTGATGGCTGCGTAGCAGAGTTATTCAGTATAATAACGTCTGGGGAAGTGATTCAGAATGAGGAATCTGTGTACGTTCCTAATAAACTGTCACTCTTGCGACGCCTGGATGGCTCAGTTGGTTGAGCATCTAACTCTTGACTTCAGCTCAGGTCATGATCTCACGATTTGTGAGATTGAACCCCACGTTGGGCTCTGAGCCGACAGCGCGGAGCCCGATTGAGATTCTCCCTCTCTCTCTGCCCCTCCCCTGCATGCTCGCTCTCTCTCTCTATATCTCAAAATAAATAAATAAACATTAAAAAAAAGGGGGGAGAGTTTCCTAGAGTTGCTGTAAGGAAGACAGCAAACTTGGTGTTTTGAAACAAAGCTAATTCTCTCAGGGTTCTGGAGGCCACAAGTCTGTAATCAGAGAGTCAGCAGGGCTGTGCTCCCCCTGAAACCTCTAGGAAACGAGTCTTGTGCTTGATAAGGTCATGTGTCTGAGGTTCGGGGAGGGGTAGGTCTTTGACATATATTTTTGGGACACAATTCAACTCATCGGCAGCTGGGGTTTGCAACCTTCATGCTACTGACACGTGGGGCAAGATGGTACCTTGTCAGGGTTGAGGGGGGGCCTGTCTCGTACATCGTAGGATGTTTTTGTTTTATTTTAAATGTTTTATTTATTTTTGAGAGAGAGAGTGTGAGTGGGGGAGGGGCAGAGAGAAAGAAAGACAGAGAATCCGAAGCAGGCTCCAGGCTCTGAGCGGGCAGCCCAGAGCCCGACGTGGGGCTCGAACCCACAAACCGCGAGATCGTGACCCGAGCTGAAGTCGGACGCTTAACCGACTGAGCCGCCCAGGCTCCCCCCACCCCCCACCCCAGTCATAACAAACCAAAACGGTCTTCAGACATTGCTGAACATCCCTGGAGGAACAAAATTGCCCCAGTCAGGTTAAAAATATAAAACTTTATGGACCAACTCAACATAAAAAGCCGTCCTGCAAATGAGACTGCAGAAGTGACTGCAGGAGTGGTTAGTACAGCAGATAGGTTGTAAAGTGTAGATTTTCCTCTTCTGGCGTGTTGCTAATAATCATAACTAAAAATTTTGCGTTGCTTAGCAGATCTGGTTGCTGAGATAAATTTCTCTACCTGGAGGCCACAGTTAATATTGTTAGTTCATAAGCGAGTCATAGCTTCCCATGCAAATTGCTTGGAAATGAACCACATTTGGTGACATAATAATAAAAAGGAAAATCGATTTCTCTAGAAATACACATCTGTTCATTAAAGCTGTCTGCTGGCCCATTGCAGCTGTTCCCATTTAAAAAGGAAATATCCAAACATCATCCTTTACAGTGGAAAGTTTGTGGAGAACATATTCATGAGAGGCTGTGGTGATGGCTTGGCAGTGAAGTGTGTGCGACTCTCAGGGAGCCCTCTGGACACACAAGCGGAAAGAGCATGTTGTGACTACATCTCCATTGAGGCTGTTGGCCACCCAGGATCCCAGGTTCCAGTCTTGTTGGGACGGCGAGGGGATGGCGAGTTTCTGAACAATTGAATGGTCAGTTCTTCAACCAGATGTAGGAAACTTGGGAGATTTTCTCAAAAATGTGTTGTAGCTATATGGACAGTGATCCAGCCTGCCGGTTACCTGTGTCACCTGTCTCTGGGCAACAGGGCTGGGGAATCCGGGCTGAGTCAACGCCACCCCCCCGCTGATGTTCTCGGCTTCCACGCAGACCAGTCAGAAGCTGAGTCTCGTGCTGGCTTAGTGCGAAGACAGTGTGTGTCCAGCTGTGTTGTGTGATCTGGGGGTGGGGGTGGGTCTTAGGAGGACTCCTGCCCCTACGTGTGCACACCCACCTATGCCTGCCTTCCCTCGCTGCCGATGTATTCCCTAAGTGCCGCGTTTTCTCCTGGTGCCGTGGACACTGGTTGGTCTGACTGTACCTGAACCTGGGGCCTGTTAGAACGTTCAGAATGACATAGACCGCGTGCAAGTGTGAGGGTCCTGAAACAAGAAAGGTAGGGTAGCAAGAGCCCAGAGTCTGATGTGAGCGCAGGTCTCGGATCCACTTGTGGGCTTACCAAAGTGGGGTTCCCCATCCAGGTCTCCTGTGCAGACCCGAGGGACTGACTCTGCATCTGCACAGGTAGATACGACATACAGCAACGTCTAGCACGAAACCCTAGTGTGATAGGGGCGTGCAGTCCATGGTTGTGTATTGCTGTGAAGGCATAGTGCCAGGAAGGAAAACAGAGCAGAGACAAACCGGCTTCTTCTCACCTACCACAGTGCACCCTGGTCTGGCTCTGGAAGAAATACTGTTTTGGGAAAGCCAGTTGACCCCCGTATAAGTCTGTTTACTGACAGGATAAAGGCTGTCAAGGGCTGAAGTTTATCTTCTTAGCATCAAGAGGCTGTTTACCAAGAAGCACATGCTCTTATTTTGTTATCAGAGTGTTTGTGAATGATCCACCCTCTAGGACCTCCCAGGATGCGGTCGTGGATCTCTGTTTTCTCAACCACAGAATCGACTCTCACAATTTATAACATAGCTGGACCCTTACAGCCACCTTTGGGACCTGGAAAAATGGCTTTGTCAATAGCTCAGAAATAGACGTGGTGATCCGGGTACTTTGTGCAGGCGGATGTTACCTGCGACGCGTCCTGCCCGCCAGGCCTCCCGTGCAATCCTGCCTCCGGCCGCTCAGCGCCTAGAGCCCTCGGCCTGGACGATGTAACCAAGCGAAGAAAGAGAAGGCAGTGCTTTAATTTTGAGCAGCTGGGTTTTCATGGTGTCAAAACAACTCATCAAATTCACAACTACTTTATCCGCTAGAGAATTCATTGTAAAAAAACAAACAAAAAAACCAACAACAACAAATATTGAGAGATCATCACCAAGTAGAGAAATACCGATTTGCCTTTTCCTTCTGTCTCTCCGTGGCACATCCATTCACTCAGGCACATTCTCCAGGCACATCCAGGTCCATTTCTGGCCCTGCTTCATCGTAGCTCGCCTTCCTTTGGCCCACATTTCAAACAGTGGCTAATGTGGGGCTCCAGCCTTCCAGGGAGTTGAGTAAACAGTATTGACTGTCGTCGGCTCAAGGCACAACGGCCAGAGACGGAAGGCGTCTTCTGCCCAAGACGTGTTTCGGCAGCATCGCCCCGGGAGACAGTCAGCCTGGAGACACGTGTCTACATGCAAGAGGCCCTCCATGTGAACGTTCCCTCTGAGCCACGGCAAAGCTGCTACCACTGCTGTGGGGACAACAGAGACGTCAGAAACGTTTGTTCCTTCTTTAATTTCCTCACTCCGCACCGGGTCATCAGCCGCAACCCTCTGCAGGTGCTTTCGTGGCCGTATTCACCTCAAAGGGTGTGCGTGACCTGGTGTGTAAGATGTAGGCATGGCCACGGGAGACACCCGCGTGGCCGGATCTATTCAGCTTCCAAGAAGGAACCTTGAAATATACCAGCCAAGACGCGCGGAGGGAAACCGAGCCTCTCTGCTCCGAGATACTGATTCAGCCAAACGCATGTAAGTCAGAAACAAGCCCTTGTCCTGGTAATTCATGTTCTCATGATGATGTGTGGTCAAGGTCAAGGTCACTATCAGTGTTCAATAAGGGAGTCACCACACGGTGGGATTATAGCCAGAGCGCTAATCTTTGTGTTTTGGTGCATTCCCAACCTCCCGACTGCCCACACGTGCCTGAAAGTCCTTTTTACCCCTCCGTAGCCCACGCCAGCAGGCGTGAGAATTTGCATTAGCCCCAAAGGCAGACATTGTGTTTCTAAAAGACAGAAACACCAACCAAAATGCTAGATGCAGTGGTTTTGCAGAGTACATTTTTCCTCTCCCAGAAATGAGAGAAGATCAGGGCTTGAGAGAGAGTAGGGTTAGGGGCTGGGGTAAGTGGAAAGAGGTGGAAGGAGATGGGGCCCACCTGGGCTAGTGATGAAGGAGAGAACATTGGTACTGGGCAGAACTGAGGGGTGGAGCAGGGACCTTCCTTCCTCCAGGACTCCTGGACCCTGCCTGGAAGCAGATGGGGGCCGCTAAGCTGTTGTGCAGCGAGTCTGGCCAACCCCAGAAGCCAGCTGCTCAGCTCCTGAACATTCAAGGCCCTTGCCCTGGGGTCAGTTCTCCTTTGCCCACTCCCACAGCCCCCACGCCTCGGAAGGCCAAGAGTATTACAGTCCAAGAGAGGGCGGACACTTATCCATCCTGTGGAGGGAGGTGGTATATTGGGAAAGCCAAGGCAGATATGGACAAGATTACTGTTCCCTTAAAGTGGTAGACTCATTGCCTCTTACATCATCCTCTTCTCTACCTCTCGGGCTCAAAAACCCCAGGCTTCCAGGGGCCTTGGGTCCCTGAAGCTTCTTCTGGGAGCCATGAAGTGGACACATAAGTTCCGTAGAACATTATGGACAGTTCTTGACCAAGATGCGGGCATAGACTCAGCACTCAAGGAAAAGCTTGAGCCTCTAGCTCAAATGGGACCTGTCAACGTTGAGCGTACGTCAGAGTCACCTGAAGGGCTTCTGAAAACACAGATGGCCGGGCTCCACCCTCAGAACTTCTGTCTCAGCAGGTGCATTTCTAACAAGCTCCCCTGTGATGCTGATGCTGCTGGTCCTGAGACCACACATTACAAGCTCTTGCTCAATCTTGCCTCCCTGATGGAAGGCGAATAAAAACTCTCCTAGTGTTCACTGTGATATGGGGAGATCTGCAAAAGTATCTCATACAATAGATAGTAGGCTTTTAGGGGCCAGGGATAAGACCACCCTCTGCAGCTGAGACAGAATCCGAAAATGATTCACGGGTGAGAGACTATGCCTTGGGAATGTCTGGCGGGAGATTAACGAGGGCTGACTTGGAGAAGTGTGGTCTCAGGGCCTCCAAAGAGCTCCCGAGTCCCTTTGAGAGGCAGCGTGTTCGAAAGGAGTTTCTCGATGCACATTTTGCAGATGCTGATAAAAGTGCCCCTGAGGAACATGACAAGGATGTGAGAAAATGCCTCTCTGGTACCGTTGGCCTCATCAGAATCGATAAATATTTATTGGCCTCCCGAAATATTTGGGGTGCGAGAAGCAGAACCAAGCATCCGAGAGACACGGGCTTTGCCCTCCAAAGAGACCACATTCTGAAGAGAAAACCAAGAAATAGGGGAATTATCTTTGGGAAGCAAGGCAGATGTGCTTCCCGTGAAAGACGCGGTTAGCTTTACACAACGGACGCGGGCCTGAAATTGTGCACATAAATTAATGCTTTTGTGGAGCAGGTTAATTTTAAATGCACAAGGGGAGCCAACTGTTTAAAGGCACCTGGCAGAGAATCCGTCTGGAAAAAGAGGAATCGCTTACTAATGTGAATAATCGTCCCTCTCATTTATCGACCTCATGAGCTTCGATCTTTCAATTTGGTAGTTCTGAACGGCCTGGAAACAAGTAAGAGGAACTTCTCTGCATTCTTCCTTTGGAAAACGCGAATGACAAGTTTGTATCAGAGATTCATTGTTAAACATCTACCGCGAGTTTTATTGGGCCAACTCAGGCTATCTCTTGTGATTCTTTGTGGCCGTAGTGTCATTGAGTCATGCTTGCTACACCATCAACCTGAGGTCCATCAAAGAATTAAAATGTATCCATAGTCAGCAAAGAACGATCACTTGTATTAAGTATATTTTCTTGGATGTTGAGTTGTCGGAGATTGGTCATCAGGGTGTGGCAAATATAACCACTCACAGACGGGCTTTCTCAAGCTTCGTGCTACTGACATTTTGGGACAGATAATTACTTGATGTGGGAGTCTGTCCCGTGAACTGTAAGGTGTTTAAAAGCATCTGTGGCTTCTCCCCCACTGGATGCCAGTAGCACCTCGCCAGCTGTGACAATCAAACGTGTGTCTGCACCTTACCACGTGTCCCCTGGAAGGGGGAGCAAAATGGCCCCCAGTCACAGACCATCGCTCTAGGAAGACACGACTCTTCACCTAGTCAGCATGCCCTATTTGAGACAATTCTGTATCGAGTGTCCTCAAAGCAAGGCACACACATCTTCATGGGTCAAGCCCCACCTTGCAGCTCGTTGCCGATTCCATCAGGTAGCAGCAAACGTATTCTGGGTCATTCTGTGTAGTCACAAAATATATTCTAAGCACCTGCTACGCACCAGACACTGGTGGTGAGCAAGATGAACAAGGTGCCTGCCCTTAAAAAGATTACAGTCCAGTGGGAGGCTCGGGTGGTCAATAAGGAAACAAACTAGTAATTGATTATAAAATGTAAAATCACGTGATGGAAACAGAGGGTGGAATCAGAGACTGACACGGAAACAGTGGTGGCAGGTAGAGTAATCTGGGAAGGCCTCCCTGAGGAGGTGTCGTGTAGGCTGAGGCCTGCAGGATGAGTGGGAAGCAGCCATGTGAGTAGCTGGATGAACCAGAGCTCCTGCCAAAGAAGGACTGAACCAAGGGAAGCGAGAACACTAGACAAGGACTATAGAGGCAGTTTGCTAGAAATCGCGTGTTGCCTCATAGGCCTAGGGAAAGGGGCACCCCCCGTCATGCACAGTCCTGAAGCCCTGGGAGGCAGGCCTGGGGTGATGTGTTCCCTCCCCAGTTTCAAGGGAGGATGTCAGGTGGAAAGATGGCTTCAGACCTCATGGGGAATTGAGGAGTATTTCAGAGATTACAAGTTAGGTGTCTGTGAAATTCTCTAGGGCTTTGGTTGTCCAGGTTATTTCTTACATGGGTCTTGTATACCGTTAATTCCACCAGTGAGAACCCACTTCTTAGGTCCATTAGGCTGAATTGCAATGGAAGCTCATCTGGAAACTTCTTTGAGCTCAGAAGCCTCTGGTGTTTGTTGATCAGAGTTCAGAAGTAACAAAGAATGAAGAGGCCCTCGTGGGAACTGTCAGCAGTGTGGTCTTCCTGAGCTAGTGCTGAGGTCCACTCCCCCAGGAGGGAGTACATTCCAGATCACGACCACCGACTGCCCCGGTAGAGTGGCTTAGTCCAGTTAGCATATACGTAACGTCACGCTCACTGTGCTGCGGCATTTGAGAGTAAATTCCATGCATCGAAATGGGCAGGCACAAACTGAGTCTGTCTCGGGAATGGGCGTGGGAGAGAGGAGGATAGTAAATTGAATAATCTGATTACACAAAAGTGATCCCATCGATCTTATCGGAATTGCCAGTTTCCCAAGAATTAAAGCCCAAACAGCCATGCTTTACCCAGACTCTCATACACGTCAGCCTTTTGAGGGCGTAGGCTGGGACACTTTCAGCTTAGCTGGGGGACCTCTGTAGGCAGCTGCAAGTTAGCTGTCTCCAGCCTCTTCTTGCAAGACGACCCCTAATCTCAATGACGTCTGCCAGAAAGCAGAGGTACTTTCGTGACCATTAACTGGCAAAAACCGATAATAATGGAAAAGTTGTTTTGAATTCGGCAATACTTTTCCGTTTGCCGTTTAGCAGTCACGAATGCATCACACACACTTGAGAAAGAACGCAGGAGGGGTCAGCTTCAGCCATAAGGGGAAATCAGAGAGGCGACCCCCCCCGCCCCGGGTCAACCCCAGGTCCCTTGGAGACCCACACACCTTCTGTCTGTGAGTCAGACCAACAGGGACAGTCAGCTGGGGTAGATGGCCTTTCTTCAGCTGAGTCCAGGATGAAGTAGGTGGCTTGTAACTTACAGTGATCCTGTCGCGAAACCATGTATCCTGAACTGTGATGAGATGCTCACGCTGAGACCCATTAAAGGCTCAACCGGGCTGGGCCTCTCACCTCCCGCTCACCAGAAGGCGTAGGGTCGCCTCGAGGAATGTCATGCAGAGCTGAACGTGCATGTGATCAACCCTTGCAAAAGATAGTCCCCCCACCCTTGCAAATGTTCCCTGGGACAGGCATGACTCTGGGCCATTTGGTAACACATAGGGAAGACTGATGGGAGCAACAGAAAAAGAAGTAACTGTTTTGCAACTTGTGAGCGGAGCAAGTCAACACCTTAAACTCACACAATGTTATACGCCAGTGAGATTGCAATAAAGCTGGGAACAAGTTTTTAATAAAATAAATTCTTAGGGGCACCTGGGTGGCTCAGTCGGTTAAGCGTCCGACTTCGCCTTAGGTCACGATCTCACCGTTCATGAGTTCGAGCCCCGCGTCGGGCTCTGTGCTGACAGCTCAGAGCCTGGAGCCTGCTTCGGATTCTGTGACTCCCTCCCTCTCTCTCTGCTCCTCCCCTGCTCATGCTCTGTCTCCTTCTGTCTCTCAAAAATAAATAAACATTGAAAAAAAATTTTTAATACATTTTTAAAAAAGAAGGGTGTCAGGACCCAGCGCCTGAATACCATGAATGAGAATGCAAAGCGGCTCACTGTTTTGGGGGGGAAGTTTCACCATCTTGATCGTCGTTAAAAGCATGCACTGAGTCTGCAAATGTGCAGAGTACCTGGAAGGAACACATGCCCATCGTCAGAGATAAAGTCTGAAGCAGCCAGAGTCGCCATCGCTCAGCCACCCATCCCGGCCACGCAATCTTGGGCACGTCACACGCCCACTCTGAGCCATGCGGGGTGGTCACACGAGATGGCCCAGATGAAATGCATAGTAAGCGCTCACTAAACGGAGGTGAGCGGGTTAGTCATTAGATTCGGAGTGTGGAATCATCGCGGCAGGGCAGCAACAAACAGACCAAAGAGCATTACGTGAAGCGAGATGGTTTTGGCCGTGTGTGTTTTCATTTGCCGAGCAGACACTCCCGTAGGAGTCTGCTGGTATTGAGTTGCAAATGGGATTTGTTTAGTATCAAGATCTTCCCTATCAGCCAGACATTTATGTATTTTTTATGTTGGCAAAGAAATATCGTCTTGCATAATAATTGAAGAAAGGTAGCTGCTTACCCATTCTCCCTTTTCTTGGTATTTCTGAGCGAAAGCTAATGGGAACGAGAGCATTGTGTTGTAGTGTTTAGATGGGAGACATTCTGAGGGGGATAATATAGACATTTTAAAAGAGTACGAGGGTGGGAATCAACCAACCATAAAGGTTTTGTTTTGTTTTGTTTTGTTTTGTTTTTTAAACCAGTAATTGGCTTCCTCTCCATCAGGCGGCCATTCAGTCAGCTTCTGTCTGTTCCAGAGACATATGAAGGCGCCTTGTAGGGACTGGAGGGGCTGATCCAAGGGGCCGTCATGTCAGTGGAAAGACCATGCGTTGCGAGAGCCATCTGTCCCACTCCCCTCAAGCTCAAAGAAAATGCTCTCCATGGCAACAGTGACAGTCAGAAAGTGTAAGAAATAGCAATTCTACCAAACAAAGAAACCAGCCTCGACCCGCTTCAACTTGCAACAGGCCTGACTCCTCAAGTTGCATTTTCCTCAATGGACTGACGATGGCAGTAGCCGGAGAACCTACTGCTGAGTGATTGGTGGGCTTTACTGCCTGGGCAGCAGAATCAAGGGTTCAAAACTCGAGTCTTTGGGCCGGACAAGTGACTTTCCTCATGGGGAGAGCTACTGCTAACTCTGTTGCCAAAGCTTAGCTCCCATGTACTGAGTGACAACTTGTACATTTGGTTTAAGTCAGGGTTTCCCAAGATGGCGGTGTTTGTTATTAGCCTTTGGGGCTGGATCGGCTTTGTCACGGGGACCGTCGCGTGGGTTGGAGGATGTTGAGCGGAGAAGACACGAAATCGCAAGGAGGGAAACAAATGATTTGTTGGTAGTCTGGAGGAAGACGGTAAGGGTAAGTTAGAAATGTGCAAACGTAATATAGCCAGTGATAACTGACTCCTTTTTCAAGTCTCTGTGCTGACTGTAATACGGGAGGACTGAAGGGTACCTTACCTTGACTGTCAAAAGGGATTTCATCTCTCGCGTAGCTGGATTGGGTCCCTATGTCATTAGTCAGTCTTCAGACATTTAGTGGAGACTGCTCCATGCAAGGTCCTGGAGATACAGCACCCCCAGACCAGCCATCCAACCTAGGGTTTCCCAGCCGTGGCACTGTTGACATGTGGGGTCA
The DNA here is from genome assembly GCF_018350195.1 of Panthera tigris. Lineage (NCBI taxonomy): Eukaryota > Metazoa > Chordata > Mammalia > Carnivora > Felidae > Panthera > Panthera tigris. The sequence goes on from NC_056667.1 coordinate 10,241,892, forward strand.
GGTAACTCTTTGTTGTGGGGCGTCCTGATCCTTGTAGGGTGTTGAGCAGTTTCCCCGACCTCTGCTCACTAAATGCCAATAACAACCCCCCCCTCCCAGTTGTGACAGCCAAGAATGATTTCAGACATTGACAAATGTTGCCCGGGGGTACAAAACTGAGACCGGCCGGTCTAGCCCAATTAAGACAAGATCCTGCCTCTTGCTGGAATCCCCCCCAGTGATTCTAATGGGGACCAGGCAGATCACCAGCCCCTCCAGTCTACCCAATAAGGGCATCTAATTTCCAGCTGGGGGCTTCTGGAAGAGGGGCGGGTATCCTTCACCCTTGGCTGTCTTTGTGCTCTTGGGATGTATCCAGGGGTGCCGGGGGCAAGCACGCGTGATCCAGGGCAGGCATGAGAGCATTCTGCAGCCTGTCTTGCTGGGTTTTGCCGCTGGATAACTTGGTCAAATTCAAATACTGCTTTCTGTAAGGTTCTGTCACAGCTGCTGTGAGCCCTCTCCTTGTGGGCATTCATCAATACCAAGCCAAGTGGCCCACGTCAGGAACAGGCCGTAGGACTTGTCAGAACCCCGAATAGGCACTCTCTCAGATTTCTTCGCCCAAAGAAGTGGGGCACTCCTGATCGGTCTGCTCCCCAAGCCTGAGAACCGTGTGGTGACATCTGCAAAGCACTTAAGCCCCTGGCTCAAAGTAGATGCTCACCAAAAGGCAGATGTTGCTGTGTTATTATTATTGGAATAGCTCTGATCGACGTGCAGCAAGAACAAAGGTATGTAAATAAAAACATTTGGGGTATGAACTCTTGCAGACATGATTTCAGTTTAGAGACGTCACATGGTGCTGAGGAGCCTCCCTATGCCTTCAGGGCTGTGAAAACCAACCGCCCTTCAGACATCCAGGGACTATAGCCCTTGCAGCATAATAGTTCACAGTAAAACGCGATCTCACAAAGTGTCTGCTGTGGCGGGTGTCCTGCCGTTTCTCGCTGGTTCCAGGGGACACATTTGCAGGAGTGACTCGGGGCGCCCTCCCGGGTCACTGGTGATTAACATTCGCGGTCCTGGAGATGTGGCATTGACAGATGTTTTCTCAGACGGTCCCCGGACGCCGTTGCTATCATTCAGCACCTGAATCAGGGGAATTGCTGTTGGTAAAAGTCAGGGAAAGCTGTGCTTTCAAAGTCCCTGTGTGAAGGAAAGGTTTAAAAAAAAAAAAAAAATGCCGGGAAGCCCTTTAAACTAATTTTAATGGGACCAGGAGAATTAGAGCTTTGCTATAAGGATTTGCTGATCAAAGGCAGGCCGTCCCGACTGGCATTTATCTGACACTACGCAGCTGCTTCTGGCTTTTTGATGTCCTTCCCCAACCAGACGGGCAGGATGAAAGAAAACTCGTTTCTTACGGTAGAGTCTCCCATCCCGGCAGGACAAGGGAGGGCTTGGTATCCCATCGGTGTTCATGATGCTGATTCTCCTGTTTGCTTTAGTCCGTTTGTAAGATGTGAAAGTTCACAGGGGGGTTAAAAAATGGTGCATGCTCTTACGTCCAGGGGAGAGGCAATGGCCTGGGACCCTCTTGCCGTCCCTGCCGTTTCGGCAGACAGATTGATTTCCAACGTTCTCCTGGCTGGACCGTTTCAAGGTTCGCAATAAATAAATGACAAGGGGCCCCGGGATGATGCGGGGTGGGAAGGTCACTCGTCCAGTGGCTGAAGGAAACAGGTGACGAGCTTGTTGAAATCTGCACCAACATCGTATAATAACATGTGCTGGTATTCAGTTGATTTTTACTATTTTTATAATCTGGAGCCTTGAACGTACATATATCCACACATATACAATATGTATATATAGTCACATAGCCGCCAAGGAGTAGGGTAGAAGGTAGTTTGTATTAACCCCATTTAAACCAAAGTTTAAGTAGCTTGTCTAAGACGTTAACCCTTCCCCACAAGGTGATACGGTCATTGTTCCCCCCCCACCCCCACCCTTAAAGAAATGAGAACATTCCCACTATATATTGGCACCTAATATTTGCTGGCGTGGCATTAGGTGGTTTACATGTATTATCTCACTGAGAACCCCGTGAGGCAGGCCGGCCGAGGTTCTGTTTACAGATATGAGAACAGCAGTGGGTACAGTGGTTGACGCATATGCCCAACGTCAGCCAGCCCACGAGTGACAGACTGGGGACTCAGGAACCTCTGGACTATCTGGTCTATACCTGGCACTTCCAGGACGCCCTGGGTCCTCGGCTGTGAGCTCACTGAGGTCTGAGACTGCCCAGCTCACGTCTGTCCCCGCAGAAGCTGACACAGGGCCTGGTGCAGAACAGGCCAGCTTTGAGCTGAAGTGTGGAAGAGGGGGCAGGAGGAGAGAGGAGGGAAGGGGGAGGGGAGGGACAAAGAGGTGGGGAGAGAAAAGGAGGGAAGTTGTTGCGTTTCCGGTGCGTCTACTTATCTCTACAAATGGAACAAGGAGTCTGCACTGACGTTGTTACTGTTTATCGTTGTTTAGTTGATGAAGTAGACAAACCATTGGGTTTTCCGCCACCACCATGTTTTTCTAGAACCGCTGGAATAGTCAGGGTCCCGGCAGGAAATAGAGGGCAGCAATCAGATGGGACCACTGAGGAGAGTTTAACGCAGAGTCATTTACAAAAGTTTGGGCAGCTTTAAAGGAGGCAAGTGGGAGCTAAGCATGCACTCTGGGCCTGGAGGGGGCTCTTACCACCTCTAGGTCTGAAGGAGGGGTGGGCGAGGGTTCCTGGAACCCAAGAAGGAGCTGTGGAGCCTGCGGAGGAATTCAGCTGCTGTCCAGCTGTTGCAAAAGGCAGCTGGGGGTCTAACTTACCCCAACTCCTTCCCTCCCACCTTTCAGTTCTCTGTCAGTGCCCTTGCCTCACCCCCCAACAATGGCCAAGCCCAACAGGAAGCTGGAATGTGAGGGCACCCTTGATCCTGAGATGCCAGCTTTCCAGAGGAAGAGGGAGAGTGGATTTGAGGGGGCAACAGGAAATTCCCGCAGTTAGAAGAGGGGTAGGTAAGGTATTTAACAACCTGAGCAGCGGGGGCCCACGCAGAACCAGGCATCGACCAGAATGGCGGCAGCCACAATGTGGCTTCCTTTCTTCCTCTGGCATGCGCTGAAGGGGGTCCTTGGAAAAGGTGTGCACACACCTCCCGCGGGACCCACGAGACGTGCACACAGCTTCTCTGAGTTGGCCACCCCGGTAGGAACCGCAGGGGCATCAGCTGTGGCTCAGACAGGGCAGGGCCAAATCCTCACCAGCCACAGACCCTGCACTGTGACCCTGTCTCTCAGACATATAGGCTCCAAAAAAGGATAGTGATATGTCCTCTACCCAAGGCCAGCATCCAACACCGTCTCAAACTTATGAAAGTTCCAGAGCTTCGGAGAAGCCCTCCCATCACACTCATTCCCCCAACACGTGATAATTCTAAGCAAACTATTTTGACAGATGAAATTGCAGATAATTAGCCTGACTCTGCCAACTTGAAATTACTGGGGATGATTTCTGTGGCTGTACTCGAATTTCTGGAAGATTATCTAAAATGGGGAAACAGGCCAGTGTTACCCTCATCTCACCCCTTGGACACATTGCTGTGAGTGTAGAAGAATACTTCAGGTCACTCATAAACGTCTGTGATAAATGCAGGAGAATATGCCAGTCAATTAAAGCCACACGGCCTGGATCTGTTCATAGCAGTAAGATTGAAAAAGTGCTGTCACCTACATGCCTTTTTACTAACATCCAGCCATCTTTTTAGACAGATTCCGTCTTTGCTGCTCTATGAGTCTTTTTTACTTAGAACAAGATGGGCATCTGAAAAATAGAGTGAGATATATGGAAAGTTTTTGTCTCCATCTCTATTCCTATATGCTCCCTGACCAGTGATTTAGCAGCATTGGATTTTGAAGATTTACTTCTCTCCTTTTTCTAGAGTCTAGAGACAGCATGCCTTTGTGAGACTTCAGCGGATTGATTTCAGTAATGCCCCCCCCCCATCCTTACCCTTTATCGCGTGACTTTATGGAGCTCCTATAAAGGCAGAGTACATTTTCCCTCCCCACGTGTCTTAGCTCAGGCTGCCACAACCAAATACCATAGACCAGGGATGGGGGTTAAGCAACATAAATTTATTTCTTACAGTTCTGGAGGCTGCAGGTCTGAGATCAGGATGCCAGTGTGGTTCAGTTCTGATGAGAGCTCTCTTCTCGATTTACAGATGGCTGCTTTTCACCGTGTCCTCACATGGTGGACAGAGCTCTGGTCTCTTCCTCTTCTTATAAAGACACTGATCCCATCACGGGGCCCCACCCTTATACCTTCATCTAAATCTAATTGCCTCTCAAAGGCCCCACATCCAAATTTAATAACACTGGGAGTTAGGACTGCAGCATATGAATTTGGAGGGTACACAAACATTCACTCTATAATATCATGTGGCTCATTTTGACCCATAGAAGAAGGCAGAAATAATTGTGTGCCAGCTCTGAGACTAGACTTTGAAGGCCCTTGCATGATTCTTCTTGCTCTCTCACAACACAGGAGGGGGATAAGAGGCACAGGGAGATAAGAGGTTTCAGCTAAGGTGGCCCAGCCATTTCCAGCCCAGAACAAAGCTCGTAGTTAACCCATAGCTACGTGAACGAGCCTAGCAAAAATCAATTGAGGCCAGCTTACATTAACTGATCCCTAGCCTACCTACAAATGCATGACTTATAGTAATCAATGATTATGTTTTATGCTGCTGAGTGTTGGGGTGGTTTGTTATGCAGCAATAGCTAGCTGATACACTTTGGTTACTGGATAATCCTCATCATTATTTTCTTCCTAGAAAGGAACTTGAGTGTAGTGTTTAAAAGCATGGAGTAGATTCAGAATTCTCAATTTTTAATTCTACCTCTGGCACTTACTATTTATGTAAACTTAGGCAAGACATTCTTAATTGCCTCATCTGTAAAACAGGTACAATAACAGGTTTGCATAAGGCAATTATGAGTAGTAAATGAGTTAATGCATATAAAGTGCCTCACACAGTGCCTGATACAGAGCAAGCCCTGGGGAGGTGTTTGCTGTTACGCCTTTTAAAGGGTTTGAGACTTGGACAGGGGAGGCCAAAGGTGAGGTTAGTTGATGCCCAGGTAGGGTTTGTTCTACTCTTTTTTTTTTTTTTTAATTTTTTTTCAACGTTTTTTATTTATTTTTGGGACAGAGAGAGACAGAGCATGAACGGGGGAGGGGCAGAGAGAGAGGGAGACACAGAATCGGAAACAGGCTCCAGGCTCCGAGCCATCAGCCCAGAGCCTGACGCGGGGCTCGAACTCACGGACCGCGAGATCGTGACCTGGCTGAAGTCGGACGCTTAACCGACTGCGCCACCCAGGCGCCCCAGGTTTGTTCTACTCTTAAATAAAGGGCTCTGATGTCTCATCTTAGCATGAGACCAGCTCACTTTTCCCAAAATAGGAAATATAATCAAGAATTCTTTAGAATTCTCTGAGATGACTGTTTCTTCTCTGAGACATAGGCATTATCGTTTTGATGGAATTATTCCCTTTCTCCATGTAGAAGTGATGACAAAGGAAGAAAGGAGGCATCAGCAAAGTGACTCCAATGTGGACGACCGTTGTGAAGGGCGCAGACCCTTTTGTATTTCCTCCCTCTCTTCCCCACCTCTAGGTGCTCACTGTTCCTGCACTGTGCACCCAGATCACTTACCGAGGAATTTCATCTCTCCCAAAGTCTGGGGGCTGCCACTCCCACCATGGATGCCTTGAACCTCCCTGTTCCCCTTCCCACTCAGGGCATTTGCTACCCCTAGACAAGGATTTTCGTATAGTAGTTAACTTGTTAAAAAGTCACCCCTCCTAAGTAACCTACTTGTTGTTTACCAAATATGTTTCTTGAATAGTATTTTATCGTGGAAAAGTGAGTTTAATGGCAGGAAACCCGAATACCTTGATGGTCATTGGTAAAGCTAATTGGAGGGGAAGTAGGCACTCAGGACTCTCCCAACAACAAGCAGGTAGCAACCCATTAAGACCAGTCCTGGGCATTGAGATAGGCTCATGAGTCACCAGTGGGAGGCACTGAGGTCAAGTGATCATTGCAAAGCCCCCTGTCCTGGGTAATAGCCGGAGACATTCATGATGCCTATTTTCTCACCTCTTTGTATGTGTTCCCTCAAGTCAATACTAATTCCCCTTTCCCCACCCTCTGCTCTGCAGTCATGAACCCCACCTGTCCTTCAAGGCTGTCCTGTTCTTTGTCTCTCGGGAAGGCTTCCCCGAGGCTCTGGTTGTCAGTTACTCTTCCTCCCCTGGCTTCTTCATAGCCCTTGACACATGAATCTTTCCAATCCCCTGCTGGGCTGTGAGCTCCTTGAAGACAGTAGCCATATAGCATTCATCCCATCATCTCCCACATGACTTAGCAGACTAACGTATGAAGCTCTCCATAAATAGTTGCTGAATTTTTAAAAAGGACCGATTTCCCAGTGATTTCATCCATCTGGGGGGTGATGATACCTGCACTTCTTCCGAAATATGTGGATTCCCCAAACCCAGGCCTCTTGTAAGCTCTGGTGGTTTCTAGACACACTGAACCACTTCTGCTGTCCCCCTCGGGGTACCCGGGACAAGGACAGAGTGTTTAAGAAGCTCCTCTCATTCCCATGTCTTTCTTTGACACCAGCTCAGGCAGTTTTTATCCTAAGAGACTCACAGAGGAAGACATATCCGCATCTTTAAGAGCATTGCGGAAATAACTTGGCCATGAGAAGTCCCATTGTCCGTGAATTTCAAGCCAGTCGAGCCAGACTCTCAGAGTTAGCCTCTTTGCACTTTGAGCTCTCGTGTCTGGATGGACACTTAGAAATCTTGTCCAATCCACCCACTAAACTATGCACTCCTTGAGAGGTGCTTCTCACCCAGTCCACACGTTGTACAGATGCACGTAGCCCAAGGACGGAGAACCAGTAGTCGGGCTGCGCCTAGAACTCTCTAGCCTCTCAGTCGGCATCCACCCATTGCCCCGTGCTGAGCAGAGAAGGCAAGGAAGGAATGGATTGCTGTCTCCAAGCCACACCGTTGTGTGCAATAAGCTCTGTGATGACTGGCGTACAGAATAATAAACCCCCGTGATAGGGATGTAACCCAGAAGCTTTATCTGGCCCGTCAATCCTCAGTAAATGCCGCTACCTAGTGACAACCGCCCAGGCCCAGCCCCTGCTGCCCTGCCTGTCACTTTGGAGTCCCTCTTGCAGAAGAGCGAGGCCCTACTCGATGTGATCCGCTCACAAGAATTAGCATCAGAAACTGATTAAACGATTAAAAAAAATTGTGTTTTCACGATATTCCTATCCGCTTTGTGTGCATATGTGTGTGTGCGTGGGGGAAATGCTGAGCGAGTGCAGTAATGTTATATAGACGTTTGACACCTGCATAATGGGGCATCCAGGAGAAAGGCCTTGTGCTCAGCACTTTGAGGGCAGTGAGGTCACATCCAAAAAAGAAACAAACAAAATGAAGCAGGGGCTGCCAGGGAAAGAGTGAGCCTAGTGGGTTTCCAAAGAAGGTAGAGGATGGCAGGGGCAGGCAGGGGGGAGGGTTCAAATGAGGCTTCACAGATGCGGCGATATTTGGGCAAGACTCGGAAACTTGAGAATGTTTTCAGTGGGGGAAGGAGGAAGGATTCCAGGTAGAAAGGGTAACGTGAGCCCAGAATGCATTAAAAGTGAGATCTGCCAGAGCTTGGGAAAGCGGGTGATCTCTTCTGTATGTAAGTTTCCAGAAGAAGCACACAAGAGGGAGGAAGACCAATTTTATGAAGCTTCCAGTACAAGAACATATCGCTATAGGTCAATCTCATTTATAGAACACAGATGGGAAAATCCTAAATGAGGTATCGGGACATTGAATCCAGAAGATTATTGAAATGCATACATTGTGACTAATGAGCCTTACCTCAGGAATGCAAGGGTGGTATGAAAGTTTGAAATCAGTGTAACTCAAGACCTGAACCAATTAAAGTAAAATGATAATATGATTGTTCAGTAGATCCAGAATAAGTGATCAATACACTTCATGAAAAAAAAAAAAAATAGGGGCGCCTGGGTGGCTCAGTCGGTTAAGTGTCTGACTTCCGTTCAGGTCATGATCTCATGGTTCGTGAGTTCCAGCCCCACGTCAGGTTCTGTGCTGACAGCTCAGAGCCTGGAGCCTGGTTCCGATTCTGTGTCTTCTCTCTCTTCCCCCCCCCCCCCCCCCCCCGGCACTCTGTCTCTGCCTCTATCAAAAATGAATAAACATTAAAAAAATAAAAAAAAAAATAGAAACCTCTTACCAAACTGAAAATTGATAAAATTGTCCTTAACACAATAAAAAGTTCTAAAACTTGAAGGCAAACATCATACTTGATGGTTTTTTTTTTACTTTTAAAAACAAGTTAAGTTTAACAAGTAAAAATTACAACCTTCTCCCAGCAGTGAGTGATTGCATCCTTTGAAAGCAAAGGAGGGTTAGAAGAGTGCACAGCAATTTCTAGCTTCTGTCGCGAACACACGTTGGCAGGTGCATCCAGGCGCACGAGGCTGGACACACAGGCTCTGAAGAAGTATCCAGAAGACCACCAAGCCCGAGATGGGCTGGAAACAGCTGATAAGTTTGGCCTGTCTCTGGCAGGGCAATACGGGGGTGGCAGAGGTGGCCGTGATGCCAGAATAGACCACTGTCCTCATAGGACGCGGGAGGAAAAAATCGATCTCCGCAGTGAGCAGCGTGGCTCAGTTCTGTGGTTTTACTTGCTCTGCACCATTTCATTGAGCGATGTTCGGACAGTTTCAATGAGCCGGGGGGTGGGGGTGGGGTGGTGGGGTGCAAACCAGGAGAGAGCGAGGGTGTTAAAACGGCCCCTGGGAAACGGCTGAGATGGTTCCCAGGCTGTGCTGGGTCTGAAGGAGAGGGTTCCTGACTCTCCCAAGCAGAGCAGTGGGTGACATCAAAGTCGCCTCCTTCACCCGTAGCCTTAAAACAGGACAGGATGGGATGAGGGCACCAGGTGACCTCGCGGGGCTCTCGGGGAGCAGGAAAATGTGCCGGGGCTCTCCACCCTTTCTGGGACCTGGGTTCCGTTCCCTCAAGAACCAAACGAATTATGTTTTCTCAGTAAGGCTTTAATTTCTCCTCCCCACTGGACCCTGGGCTTAAATACTTGAAGTACGATGCCTGCCTTTGAGTTTTAGCACATCTTTTCATCACGTTCAGGACAATTTCCAGGAAAGTTCAGAACCAGGCAAAGACACCTGCTTTCCCATGTGTTATTCAACACCGTATTTAAATTCTTTGCCGATACAATGTAATAGTAAATAAGAAAAAAACAAACGAGGCACAAGAACTGGGAAAGCAAACATCATGCTTTCATTATCTTCAGATATTGATAATTTCATTATCTTCAGAAGTTATGACTATCTGCGCACAAACACTAAAGAGATCTACACATAAAATTTTAGAAGTAAAAAGAGAATCCCAAAAGGCTATTGCATACAAGGTCTACAGTTTAAAAAAATCAATAGAGTTCCTATAAACTGTAAAATATCTTAGAAGATATAATAGGAAAATTAGCCTGTTCACAATGGCAACAGATATTAATAATGGCTGACACTTACTGAGTTCCTACCTGTGTTCTAAGCATTTCTACCTGTGTTCTAAGCATTTCTACCTGTGTTCTAAGCTCTTCTACCTTGTTCGATTCACACAGCAAGCTCATAACCTGACCTAACCATGAATAATATAACAAAAGCCTAGCAAGAACTTTATAGACAAAATTATATATTGAAGGGCATAAAGGACTCAAGTAGATGATAATACATACATATCATATTGTTTGATGAGAAGGCTCAACAGATAAATTTTATAAATATCAACTCTCCCTCAAATTAATTCATAAACTCAAAACAGTTCAAAGTCCTAATGGGCTTTTTTTGGGGGGGGGAGTAGGGGGCAGTTTGATAAAAATAGAGAAACTCGTTCTAAAATTCATACAAAAGAGTAAACATCTAAGAATAATAGCCAGAACATATCTGAAAAAGAACAAGAAAGAAAGAACTGTTACCAGGACTAATGTTATCATAATGAAGACAGTGTGATGTTATTACAGAAATAGACTACTGGATCGATGGAGGAGAATAAAGATGTCAGAGGCAGATACAAACATATATAGAAACTTAACACATGAGGGGCAGCCGGGTGGCTCAGTCAGTTAAGTGTCCGACTTTGGCTCAGGCCATGACCTTGTGGTCTGTGGGTTCAAACCCGCGTTGGGTTCTGTGCTGACAGCTCAGAGCCTGGAGCCTGCTTTGGATTCTGTGTCTCCCTCTCTCTCTGCCCCTCCCCTGCTCTCTCTCTCATAAATAAACAAACAAACAAGCATTAAAAAAACATTTTTTTTAAAGAAACTTAATACATGATAGAGTGGGCATTGCAAGCTAATAGGGCAAACTTGAACCACTAAACATCTTTCAAAGGGGTGCTGAGCCAATTACATTTCCACATAAGAAAAAGAAATGAAGCCATATCACTACCTCACACCATACACAAAAATAAAATTCAGAGGGATCACAGACATGCATGCAAAAAGAAAACTTTATTAGAAGAAAATGAAACAACATATCTTTAAGTCCTCAGACTAGGGAAGCAGTTCTTAGTAAAGACCCTGCATTCCCGCCTCCAAACATCAGGTGAATGAAACATTAATAAATTTTGCTCATTTCAGTTATCAGCCTTTGTGAAAAAAAAGTTAAAAGACAAACTACAGACTGGGAGTAGATATTTGCAATAGATAAGTGAATTAGTATCTGGAATACATAAAGAATTTTCAAGATATTAATAAGAAAAAGACAAACAACCAAAAACAGAAGAAAGAGAAGAGAAAAGAAATGAGGGGCGCCCGGGTGGCTCAGTCGGTTAAGCATCCAACTTTGGCTCAGGTCGTGATCTCACGGTCCGTGAGTTTGAGCCCCGTGTCGGGCTCTGCACTGACAGCAGAGGTCCGTGGGTTCAAACCCGCGTCGGGTTCTGTGCTGACAGCTCAGAGCCTGGAGCCTGCTTCCGATTCTGTGTCTCCCTCTCTCTCTGCCCCTCCTCGCTTGTACTCCGTCTCTCTCTCTCTCAAAAATAGATAAAAACATTTTAAAAAGTTTTTTTAAAAGAAAAGAAATGAAAACTGGCCACATCGCTACACGTGGCAGGAGAGACTTAACCACACTAGTAGGCTGGGAACTACAGGAGCAACAGGTGTCATTTCACGGCCACCCGCTGGGGAAAGCTTACACTCTGATTGGGTCACACACGGCTGAGGGGGTGGGAACATGGGGCCTTCCATGCACTACTGTTGGAAGGATATGCTGGAATAACTCCCTTGATGAGCGATTTGGTTATATCATCGGGTGAAAATGAAAAAGTGCACGTATTAGGTGCCGGCGATTTCGTCCTACATCTCAGAGGAGTTCTCCCAGGTATGCCTAACCGGACATCCGTGAAGATGTTCTCCGCAGAACTGTTTACTCTGGGAAAGAAGGGAAAAACTAGAAACAGTTTAAATGTTTCAGATGTTACAAATGGGAGAAGAACAATGGCTACTTAACCAGATGGTACTTAACACAAAAGAATAAACTGACAACTCTCCAAAGCCATAATAGCGACAGGTGACAACAAAACCCAAACCGTGGTACAGACACACTTGCGCAAATGAAAACCTGTTGTCATTGATGTCTATATATGCAAAAGATTAAGGAGGGTTGACTTGAAGGACCCTCAGTGAATTCCTTTGGAGGATTACGTTCCGCTGTGCTCTGTGTTGCCTGACATTTTGTCGCAGTGTTGCAAAGTCGGGTGTGGAACAAAGCACCAGTGCCCAGCTTCCCTGCTGGGAGAGCCTCTCTTATTGTATGCTTTTTGTGCAATCTTTATGTTTCATATATTTTTGCATTAAGGGAGCTAAGAAACGTTTTCCTCTTTGTCTGTGGTGGGATGGGGCGGATGGCAGTGTGTGTGAAGAGAACTGCCTCTTTCCGAGACCTCCTGAATTACACGTATGAAATGCTTTCAACCTCGGGACTTTGCATACTGCTGCTCAGAACAGATCCAGGCTGCGAGTTGTCATAACAACAAACACAATGATTTGAAATGCAGATTCTTTCTTTTACTCTGAAGGAAACCAGGGAGGAATATAGAATACTTTGTATTGGACAAGAGCCTGTTGGAGTCCAAATGTGACATTAGAAATTGGTGATATGCCCAGCAAAGAAGAAAGTGTATGATTCATGAAGCATCTAAACAGAATCATATAGGTTTTCAGAAGGCCTGTCCGTTCAGATTATAGAGTTTTGACACATAAAATTATTTTTGGATCTTAGAGGTCCTATGAGAGTGGTTTTAGGTTATGTTGGAGAGGCGGCAGGTTGGGGTGGATAAGCATTCTGGCTCTAAAGTCCGGCAGGCCTGTTGACCACCTGCTCGCTGGGTGACATTTGGGCACGTTACTCTGTGAGTCAGGCTGCTCCAGAGAAACAGAACCGATGAGACGTGTGTATATATACCCAGAAAGAGATTATTATTATAAGGAATTGACTCATGCAGTTATGGAGACAGACAAGTCCCAAGATCCACAGAGTGAGTTGACAAGCTGGAGACTCGGGAAGAGCCAGTGCTCCAGTCTGAAGGCAGTTGGGCAGGAGGAATTCTTTCTTACTCAGGGGGATGGTCAACCTTTTTGTTCTATTCAAGCCTTCAACTGATTAGATGAGGCCCACCCTAATTAAGGAGCGCAATCTCCTTTATTTGGTCTACTGAGTTAAATAGTAGGCTCGTCCAAAAACACCCCCACAGGAACACACAGAATAATGCTTGACCAAACGTCTGGGCATCCCAGGGCCCAGTCAAGCTGACACATAAAGTTATCCATCACACTTACCCTTTCTGCATCTTGGTTTCCTCATCTCTAGACGGTAGTAAATAGCTCATAGAGTTGGAGTGCAGCATAAGTCGCTGCCTACGAAGACCAATCAGGGGAGCCGGGACTTAGTAAGTGCTCAGTATGTAATTACTGCACAAATCAGCAGAATTCTGTTTGAATGTTGTTTCTCAGTCTCTTCTGTTTGTTTTACGTCGTTTTAGGAGTCATGTGTGAGCGTCCGAACATTGCTTAGATTTGCTTGTTTTTGTGCTTCATAAAAATGGTGGCTTTAGACTTGCTTTGTTCACTCTTTATTGTATTAGCAACATTCGCCCCATGCCATTGCGTATGGTTGTGGGTATTGAGACAGCCCTGAAGAGCGTCCATCCCGTCAATGGATATTTGGGTCTCTGCTTGTGTTTCCATTTGAACAGCGCTCCTGTGAACAGGCTGGTCCGTAGCAGCTGGGACCCACCTCTACATTCTTCTCTAGGACATGTTCCTAAGCAAAGAATTTCTGGGTTGTAACTCAATATGATTTTAAAAGCCAGACATATATGCGCTAGAATGATTACGCCGGCTTATGGTAGGTCTTAAATTATGATTGGTTTCTTTTTTCTATTTTTAGGGCTCCTGGAAAGTGATTATATTGTTTTCACAATAAGAAAATTAATTTGTTTTTTTAAGATTCCATTATTTGTTACTATGTGTGGATTCTGTGTGTCGCTTTTACTTACATACCTCTCAGCTCAGTGTATCACCTCCCTAGGGAGCTGGGGGAGGGGTTTGCTTGACTTTAGTTAAGGCAGGCAGGTACCTAATTCTCAAGGAGCTGTCCCTAGGGCCAGGACTTGCAGAAGGTAAGAATGACACCCTCGTGGGGACCTATCAAGGAGAGAAATCTAATGATTTGATTATAATTAACCATTCTATGCAAACTCTTCCACTTTTGCTGGGGCCTGCATTTTCTGAGTATTGAAATTCGTATGTTGCGGAAGGACTCCAGGCCCATAAGCCATGGGGTGTATCCTTCCTAGCTCTTTATTTTTTTTAACGTTTCATTTATTATTTTTGAGAAATAGAGCACGAGGAGGGGAAGGGCAGGGAGAGAGGGAGACACAGAACCTGAAGCAGGCTCCGGGCTCTGAGCTGTCAGCACAGAGCCTCACGCAGGGCTCAAACTCACAGACTGTGAGACTGTGACCTGAGCCTAACCGACTGAGCCACCCAGGTGCCCCAGCAATATGTTAGATTAAAAGGGAACGGTCAATACAGTAGGTACTACGGAAGAAAAGGGGGAAGAGTCAAATGAACACACACAACATCCAACGAGCACAAATAAGGGGCAAAATAAATCCCAGTGTATCAGTGAATAAATCCAACTCTATCGAGAATCACAAACAATGTAAACAAACTAATCCCAGCATTTAAGAGACAGATTCCCTGATGAATAAACGAAATCTACATGTTGTCTGCTTTTATCAGGAGACCTAAACTAAAAGTGCTCAAATATTCAAGAATTAGAAAGAAAAAAAAAAAACACAATTAATTTTCCACCTAGAAAACTCAAAGGCTGTGCATACCAACTAATAAAAACTAAGTTGGGAATTAAGCAGTTTTGCTGGGAATGAGCTCAGATATACGAAAGTCAGTATACACATCAGCCAAAACAATTAGAAAATATAGTTTTCAAAAGATGTCATATACACTAGCAATCAAAACTTAAAGGTGCCTAGAAATGAGCCTTTATGGAGTAACGTATAACTTATTGACCCAGAGAAATGGAAATGATAGGCCATATTCATTAGTGGAAAGAATCCATGTTTTAAAATGGAAATTTTCGGGGCGCCTGGGTGGCTTGGTCGGTTAAGCGTCCGACTTCGGCTCAGGTCATGATCTCACGGTCCGTGAGTTCGAGCCCCGCGTCGGGCTCTGTGCTGACGGCTCAGAGCCTGGAGCCTGCTTCCGATTCTGTGTCTCCCTCTCTCTCTGACCCTCCCCCATTCATGCTCTGTCTCTCTCTGTCTCAAAAATAAATAAACGTTAAAAAAAATTTTTTTTTAATAAAAAAAAAAATAAATAAAATGGAAATTTTCCCAAATCAGTATATAAGGTGAATATCATTCTAATCATGAACCTAACGGAATTTTCCACAGAAAATTCCACAGAATTTCCTATGGAAATTTATGTAGAAAAGCAAGGAGGCAACATAACTTTTAAAAAGAACAGTATGGGGAAGGGACTTTCCCTCCTAAATAGACACTATAAAGTTGTAGGAATTAAGGCAGTTTGACATTGACTCGAAGATAGACAGATCTATCCATGGAATGAAACAGAGCTCTCAGACCCAATCCCATATGTATATGAGAACTTAATCCACAATAGGGGTGGCATTATAAATCAGTGAGAAAAAGCACAAACTGACAAAAAAAAAAAAAAAAAAGGAGAACTGGGATTGCCATTTTTCTGCGTGCAAAAAAAAAAAAAAAAAAATCAATTAGATCCTTACCTCAATCCATAAAAATCAACCCCAAGTGGAGAAAACTCAACTTTAAGAGACAATATGGGAAAATGTCCTATGACATTTCTTCAGAATGTACTAATGATTAAGAAAATATGGTAAATCTGACTGTGTTGCGCTTGAAAATATCTAGAAAACAGAAGTGACCGCAAAGTAAAAAACACAAACCAGAGTGGTACTTACACATCGAACAAACAAACAAACAGGTAGCATCCAGAATATTGAAAAAAATACATGAATTAGTAAGAAGAAGCTGGATAATATGATAGTATTGAAGATAAAGGGTATAGATAGAAAATTCACAAAAGACCTGAATGGCCTATAAGCACAGAAGAAGGCTGTTAGACCTCACCAGTCATCAGGGCAGTGCCTGGTGAAGCAAGGGGAGCTTCTCCACCCCCGTCAACCCTGGCAGGGGCCATCTGTCCAGATGTTCCAGGAGGGGCAGAAAGCCAGGGAAGAGTAACGTCCAAGGTCATGACATGTTTTGGACCAGACTGGCAAAAATTAGTAATGACAACACTAAGAGTTGGTGAGGAGGTAGAGAAACAGAGCTCCACCTACGCTGTCCGTGGGAGAGCAGATTAGTTCAATTTAGAGAGGAATTTGGCGATATTTAGTAACACTGTGGATGCATATATTCTAAGATTCAGCATTTCCAATTCTAGGAATATACCCAAAAAAGATTCCCGCATGCTTATAAAGAAACTGGTAAAGCCAAAAAATACTTAATGCAGCACTATCCGTAATGGGGGGGGGGGGAACCTTTCTGTAGTGCTTGGGGAGAGGGGCGGGTCTGTAACCCACTAACAGAAAAACCGATGAAAATTCGCAGTGTCCTTTGCACACTGTAATACTACACAGCAGTCAGAATGATTGAATGGGGGCTGCATGCATCAGTGGGGATACAGCTGCAAAAATGTAATGCCCAGAAGAAAAAAAAAAAGTTTCAGAATGATGTCAATTTAGTAATTTTGAAAAAAAAAAAAAAAAAAAGGAAGCCACCTCATATACACGTGCCATACCTACGTGTATAGGATACATACCCAGGCAGCAAAAATAGAGAAGCCAGCGTGGCAGTGATAAACCTCGACTCCCCTGGGAGGATTGGAGGAGAAGGAGATCAAGAAATAACACGCAGAGAGCTGCGGCTGCATCTACAAAACTTTAATGCCATTAAGGAAGGAAGGGAGGCAAGATGTGTCGAGATGCGGCAAAGCTCCGTGGTGGATACATAGGGCCGCGACATGATTCTCTTTGTTTTTCCCAGTATGCAGGAACTATTTTATGGTCCCCTACATTTTTTTGAAACTTGTCAAAGGAGGAAAATCAGCCCAGAGGCTGTTGTGTTAATCCAGACACTAAGGAGATAAGACTCACTAGGACTAGGGCAGCCGTAGAAGGCAGAGAAGTGGACAGGACCAAGAAATGTTTTGGAGGCAAAATGGACGATCTTGGATAGATTTGCTCTCTCAAGTACAGCGGGTAGAAACAGACAGTCACTGCCCTGTCCGTGTCCTGCGGACCTTTCTGGGTGCTCCAGTTGATTTCCGGCTGCATCTCTGTGCTGATGAAGGCTCTTCCCTCTCTCCTCCCCTCTCCCACCAGAACCGCCCAAAGACCAGCTGTGCTAATGAGGAGTGCAGCCATCAACCCATGGGCCTCAGGAGTTGGCCGGAATCATTCTGAAACTTGTGCTTTGCACCATTTCCCGAAGCTTCCCCTAAGATTCATCTTCAGGCACCATCCGACGTGGCAGGCTTAATAGGACTCATTTTTTTTTTTTTTTTATAATTTCTTACAGTTAATTTATTTATTTTGATAGAGAGCGCAGGCAGGGTGGGGGCAGAGAGAGAGGGAGAGAGAGAATCCCAAGCAGGCTCTGTCTGCGCTGTCAGCACAGAGCCCGACGTGGGGCTGGGACCCATGAACCGTGAGATCGCGACCTGAGCCGAAATCAAGAGTCGAAGGCTTCGCCGATGGAGCCACCTGGGTGCCACGCTAGGAGACACTTGTGGGCAGTCTGCCCTCCCTCGGATCCCTTCCCCACCTCCCTATCAGTGTTAGCCCTGCTTCCCCGGTGAACGCTTTTTCACTTGTGTCCTTGCCCCGGATCTGGAGCTGGAAGAACCCGCACTACGGCGACAATCTTACTTCCGAAGCGTGCCCGCCTCCAAAGAGTGCCCACGTGCCACCAGGCACGTCACTGGCGTCCCCCTCAGTCTGTCTGACAAGAGGAAGGGGGGAAGAAACGAAGACGGATTCCAAGGGCTGGGGGCAGGCCAGGGGGAGACACAACACATGCCAGAGAAAGCGTAGCCAAGGGGCAGAGGACGCGACGGGCTGCTTGCGGATTCGCTGCCCCGGGTCTGAGCCAGCACATACGGCAGTGCCTCGTGCGGGGATTCCCGTGACCGAGTCAGCAGTGTGGCACCACCTGATTATGTGCCGTCCCGTGTCCGATGCCCCTGGGATGTCACCGATTTGCACTTCCTTCCAGCCGTGTCTGCAGAGCAGGACTGCACACTGATGGATTCTGCTTTGATAGGAAATATCCCCGAATGTTACTGGAGGGCGACTTCTTGACACGGCATCGAGTGACAGTCCAGTCGTGCCACAGTGACATTTCAGCAGTGAAGTAGAAAGCATTCACCTAGACGGTGATATAAGAAATGATTGCTGGGGCGCCTGGGTGGCTCGGTCGGTGGAGCGTCCGACTTCGGCTCAGGTCACGATCTTGCGGGTTTGTGGGTTCGAGCCCCACGTGGGGCTCTGTGCTGACAGCTCGGAGCCTGGAGCCTGCTTCGGATTCTGGGTCTCCCTCTCTCTCTTTCTGCCCCTCTCTCGCTCACAATCTGTCTGTCTCTCCCTCAAAAGTAAACATAAAAAAAAAAGAAATGATTGCTTAAATTTGTCATTTACACAAACAAATGATAGCCCCTTAGGTATTCTCATCATGTATTATTAAACTGATAACCCCTTGCCTTTAAGCAAGGGATTTTTTTTTTTTTTTTTTTTTTTTGAAGCCCATTGCATCTGGCTACTGAGTCCATGCGACTGTTCGGAAAAGCAAAGCACTGTAGTACGACTCTTGACCTTTCTCTCGCTGCTGATTCGGAAAGAAAGATGCTTCCATTGACCTCCACCTTCTCATAAAGGTGAATGAAGACGTCCCTAGGGAAACTAGCTTTGGCTTCTCAGTATCCAGTGCATTTAAACAGTGCCAGGGAGTCCATGAAACACATCACTTCAAATGCCCATCAGTGAAGCAAGCTATTCCCTACTGGCTGGCACAAAAGCAGGAGACTGCGCGGACACCCGAGGCACGGGCTGTGTAAGGCGGACCCTAAAGAGTGGTTCCAGTCTTTGGGGCCATCAGGAAGTGTCATCATCTGTAACAGAAACTGCTAGAGAACTACATATACAGATTTGGCATCCCTAGACATGTCCATCACAGGAGATGTTCCATCCAGAGTTGCTAATGGAACTAGGGTTTATCCCATAGCCATTCAAATGACCTGTGGTTCCAACAGAGGTGAGCCTTATAAGACCCTGGAAAAATCTTACTGAAGGTAGAGCGGATGAGAAGTCGGGAAGGCCTGAGTTTAGACTTTAGCTTCACAACTACACAGCTGCATGATCCCAGGGAAAGTTACTTAACCTCCCTGAGTCTTGGTTTCCCCACCAGTAAAGTCTAGGGCTGCACGGGCTTGTTATGGTGATTAAAGAAGACAGCGTAACTTACAGTATTTTACAGTGTGTGGGGCACATAGTAAGCACTCAGGCTGCTATTGTTACCGTCAGCGCACAAGCAATAAAAAAAAATTCTGCTTAGAATTCTATGGAAAATTGTACCTACGGAAGCATGTTGTAAATTTTCTGGTGCTCTTGTGCAAAGAAAAGGAAAATGAAATTGGAGATTAGGAATTTGTCAGAATTTATCAGCACCGAGTGAGGAAAATGAGACTTTCTAGGGAGCAAGCCTTGTTTTTTAGACAATTAATCCGACTTCCCTGGAGAGAGGGAGGAATTTGTTAGGAGATCCGACTCCTGTCTTCTGAGTGTATACTCTGCAAGCGACTTCTTGTCTGCGGTTGGATCTAAGTAAAGCAGGCCAAAGGGCTGTCCCCAATGCTGAAGTCAGGGTTTTCTTCCACCAGGAAGTCATGAAATTAGCTTCTGGTTCATCTCTCCATGTCTCGTGTGTTTGGAGAGTACATCACCAGGACTCTTCTGTGAATACAAATAAAGATCAGGTTTCTGCGTGTGCAGAAATCATGGCCAGTTGGAGGCTTGTGATGACCCCCTCCCCACCCAGGAACTGTTCCCCTGGGAATTCTTGTCTGAACGCCCCCGGCTGGTTGTTGAAGTCCAGTCGTCCATATTGAGTGCTCAGTAAGCATATGGGGAAGGACAATTGATCCTGTAGTCTTCATTCTTTGTTTTTTAACATTTATTTATTTTTGAGAGACAGAGAGAGGCAGAGTGGAAGAAGGGGAGGGGCAGAGAGAGAGGGAGACACAGAATCCGAAACAGGCGCTCCCCGTGAGTTTTAAAGTATTAATTGAGATGATCTATCTTCCAACCCTGGCTTTGAAATCTCCATCCTAGGAGAACACGAGGAGAGCCACTGTGAGAGGTGACACATGTCTATATCCCTGGTTAGCACGTAAAACGTTCTTTCCTATAAACACCCTACTAAGCCCAGCTGATATATGTCTTGTTATCCTATTAGGACAGTGACAGAACTGTGATCCTGAGATATTAGATGGTCCATAACCCACATTTCCCAGACGGTAGTCTTTGGATTATAAGCAGATTCGATCTACAAGTTTGAAAACTTCTGGGTTGAATATGGCTGAACAGGTGTCTTTATCCAAAACTTCACACAACCTTTATTGTGCTGGTGGGCATGGTAACTCTCCAAGAAGGGTCTCCCAGGCCCTTTGAGCCAGAAAATTCCTGTGTGTATCTCTTTTCAAAATGCTGACGTGGGCCTTGGACCCCCTAACTGCCCTGTAGAGCGCTGGGTTTAGGGTCTCTTAGACATCTCCAGCGTCTAAATGAACAGCTACAAATGAGCTTTTCAGCGACAACCCATGTTCCAGGTGGTTTCCTATGATGCGGGAAATGACCTCCCAATGAGAAGGTGTATATAATAAAGTAATGAATATGCGTGTGGTACTGGGGGATCTCAGGCTAATTCTCTAAAACCAGTGTCATCACTTTGCAAAATGAGTCTTTAAAACCTCAGTGACTGGGATTCGGAAGGTCTGTCTTTGGTATTCTCCATGTGTATTGGCAGAGCAAAAGTTCTGAGGAATTTCATCAGTGAAGGAACCCATTCAACCAGACCACAGCGAGCAAAGAAGAAACTGGGCAAATCCATACTTTTACCTTTGTTATTTTAAACTTCAGTTGTAGCCGGTGTTTTGGCTCTGGCTGGTGAGTTTCAGATTCTGTGTTCCGATGAGATCTGATGTGAGTATGCTTCGAAGGACATCCGTGTGTATCTGTGTTTACTCAGCGAACTGCCCTGGGAACGATCACTGTAACAAGCCCAGTGGGGAGGAGACCTCCGTTTCCTCCAACAGCATAGGCAGAAGACTTACAGTATTAGCCTGGCCCAGAGCAAAGGGCCACACAGTGCATAAGACACTTCCAGCATCAGTCGGCAGCATCCTGCCCTTCTAGAGCTTTGTTTTTGGTGATACACGCCAAGCAGGTATTTGCATTTTATTTCTGTTACTATCTTTCTCCTGTACATAACAAGGGAAGAAAACCAAACTGAAGAATCTCACTGTATGGTTGTAGTTGGTCCAGATGCCCCTAAAGGGTTAAAAACAGATGATGCCTTACATTCAAATTCAGCCATACAGTATCTATGTAACATCCTTATGCCCAGAAATGTAATACGCCGAAAGCCTCACCGCTGGTGAATTTCTACTGTGTGGTCCAGGAGGGAGGTGGGTCTCTGAGAGATTGCAGACCATCCTTCTGTGGGCCATGTGAACATTCTTAGACCATTGCCTAAGCTCAGCTTTTAGTCCCTTACGTTCCCCTTAGGATTCTGGTAGAAAAAGCATTTCCCCTGTGGAAGCTCATCTGATTATATTCCCCGACTCTGTTCAACTTCTGACTATGAAATAGGTCGGGGCTTCTTTGTCTCGGGGCTTACTTGGTCTACAGCAATGGTTTTGTAACTCTTAAGAACAGTGAAACCTTTTTTCCACACAAAACTTGCACAAATTATTATTGGGGCACTTGGGTGGCTCAGTTGGTTCAGTGTCCGACTCTTGGTTTCGTCTCAGGTCATGATCTCACGGTTCATGGGTCCAAGCCCTGCATTGGGCTCTTTGCTGGCCTGCTTGGGATTCTCCCTCTCTCCCCGTCTCTGCCCCTTCCCTGCTCTCTCTCTCTCTCTCTCTCTCTCTCTCAGAATAAATAAATAAACATTTTTTAAAAACTTGCACAAATTATTATTTTTATAAGCAGAAAAGGCAAGGAGCTAGTCCCATGGAAACTGGTTGGAAGATTCTAAGGCCCTGCCTGCTTATCACCTGCCCCCAGCAATGCACTTTTTTGGAACCCTGGCGTTCCTTGGAATAGAATTTGAGAAACATTGTCCATTGACGAGTTTTGGGCTGCGAATCGGGAAGCTTAGGTTTCGTCCTTGCCTGAACACAGACCTCAGGTTGCAGTTGGTCCAATTATTTAAACACTTCTTCTCTATTTCCTCCTCTGTAAAACACAAGGAAATAGCGTATAGTCTCATTTTTTTTTCCCGTAGGGTCACGATGTGATGGTATCCTGAAATAGTTGGCATCACAGTCATTTTATACTTTTTCTTGTGTGTTCACATCTGTTAATTTGCTTTCCTGTTAAAACACCTCTGGCACAGAAATAGGGCCACTCCTAGTAGGTACAGAACCTCTTAGGAAAAATTTCAAATGCTATCCAGAAATTCAAGCTTCTGAAGACCTGAGTTACCCACAAGGCAGGTAGTCACGGTGATAACGGTAACACGGTGGGTGTATTTAGCAGACGCCATTCATTGACACAAAGGCGCCGCTGGATTCACACCCCCTTCCTGCATGGATCCACTGTGGAACCACAGTGGACCTATCCCTTTGGAATCTAATTCCTCTCCATGTGCTGCCCGTGGCCTGATTCCTACACCCCGGCTCCAGAAGTGAGCCTGTGACCCAGGCCTGGCCAGTCAAAGCCGTCTCCTGGGACTTTGGCTGGAACTGTTGTGAAGGAGGGACTTTCTCTCTCTCGGAGAAGGCAGGCACTAAAAGGCCACATAAGCCAGAAACTGGCCACACCAGCCTTGTCTGCACAGGAAGAGCCCCTGCCTGAGAATGAAGGCAACCATGGCAACAGCCAAAGAACCCAGAGTAGATGGGCAAGCTGGACTGCTGGGCACATACGTTGAGCACCTAGATACAGAGGTGCCTGAAGGCAACACTTCTATGACCTGACACAACAAAATCCAACCTTTTGCTTGAGCTAGTTTGAGTTGGCTTTCTGACAGAATCGAAAGGGGCCCAACTAACGTGACCACCTTGGGCAAGCTGCCTAAACTCTCTAAATCTCAACCGTCTTTGCTAGGGAATGAGGGTCCACACATCACAGAGTGTGTAATGGCACCAGGATTACGCTCCACAGAGAGGACCCTCAAGATTATTAAAGTCCATATACCTTGTTTCATTTCATCCCCTCCGTGGCGGAGCTCAGAAGGTGAATTACTTCGTTTTGCAGATCAGATGGCTGTGACAGAGAGAAATTAGGCCCTTCATTGCGAGTCTGTGGCAAATAAGAGGGTTGGGATTTAAGCGCAGGTCTGAGGTCATGGTCCAGGCCCTTTTCACCAAGATACGCTGCTCCCCACCAAGCGAGCCCCCTTGCCTGCAAGACGAAGTTCACCCACACTGCTCACAGCCACCACAGCACGTCCTGTTGAGGACCATTCGCATGGATGCAGACTTAAAGGGTGCCCTCTGGAATTGTGCAGTGCACGACTTGCCCTATACATGATGGTCCCAAAAGTCACAGACACACGGGAGACCTTGTAAGGGCAAACACCAGGGAGATATTCAAGATGTTTATATTGCGAAGGACCCCTTTGCTCATCTAAACCATTCTCCCAACACCTCCAAGCCACTCTCATTTCTTACGTCTTTGGCCCAACCTCCAGGTGGTCCTGCTAAAGACTCCTCAGCTGCTTTGCCCGAGGAAAGAAGGACCAGATAGATTTCCGGGTCCCTGTTGCTTGCTGAGCCACTGCCAACCTGATCTCTGGGTTGACAAATATGCTTTGGTTTAATATAAGCCCTTCTTACATTAGCTTTGGATTTTGGGCATTCTCCAGCAGGTTGGAAAGTGCTGTTAGGAGCACATCATGAAAAACCGTGTCACTTTAACAAACCGGAGTTCCCTCTGGCCCTTGAAGATATCTGACCAGGTGGGTTTTGGGGACTGACTGAAGGTGCCCTGTTCAGACCTGAAGCGGGACAAAAGGGGTCATTCCTGTGTCCATGACTTCACCGAAGGCCAGCCTGAACCCAGATGGACAAGGGTTGGCCACGACAGGCCCGTGTTCTCCCCCGGCATTTGAATGCTTATCTTTGGGGTCAGGCTACAGGAAATGGAGCCTGCCCCGACGTCTTCCAAAGCCGCAGGAAGCTCCTGCCATGGCTGAGGGCATCCAGAAAACTGGGTAGTCTTCTTCATCTCCCGAGTGAGAGCTCCAGCTGTGGTATTCCCTTGCTTCTCCGGGAGCCAGCTTACCAAGAAGGAGGTTCTTGGTGAACTCAAGAGTTGCCATGACATCTTCACCCCACAGAGTCCCAGGAAAGGCCCTGCCATGACATCATAAGCCCTAGCTGGGGTGCTGGGGACCAGAGTCAAACCTCTAAAGGATAAAAACAACAGTGCAGTAACACTGGGACATCTCTCAAGCCCTGGGGACCCAACCTGGAACCGGATGGTCCACATTCACTATCTACTTTGGTCCTTGCAATGGCCCTGGTGAGGGAGGCATTATGGGCCCCATTTTATAGGTGATGAAACTGAGACTCAGAGATGTTGCATGGTCTGTCCCAGGCCACCCAGCTAGTCGGTGGCAGAGCTGGGATTCGGACCTAAGTCTGCCTGATTCCACGCCCTTGACTAACACCCTATACTGCGCCCCTCTTACCCATCCCGTCTTTTAAATTTCAGCTTAAGTGCGAGACTGTTTTGAACAGGGTGGCTTCTCAGCTCCCTCAGACTAAAAGTCTGTACAGCCTCATGACCTCCCTGACCTCCTCTCCCTTCCTCTCACCCCTGCCCACTCTGTTTTGGCCACATGGGGCTCCTGGCCCTTCCCCAAACACCAAGCATCTTCAGGACTCTGCTCCAGTGTCATGTATCAGAAAGGTCTACCCTGACAACTGTCTACAACAGCAAGTCTTTATCCTTTATCCCCTCTACCTTGACTCTGCGACATTCACCCAGTGTATTTTCCTGCATGGTATACATCACCCCAGGACTTACCCATTTTTGGTTTGTTGTCTGTCTCCTCCCCTCAACCCCACTTGATGGTCCACTTCTATGAGGGAAGGGACTTTTTCTGACCACCTCACAACTATGTGCCCAGAATCTGGCAAATGAGCAAATGAGTAGGGGGCTGAGACACCAGGCTGACCCAGCTGTGGTTCGCCCTTTTCCATGGGGGACATCAGTGGTGTGTGACTGCTCAAGAATCAGCCATTTGACCAACCGGAAAGAGGAGTCACAGATAGAAAAGCATTCAATACATGTGTGGGTGTGTTGTGTATGTGATCAATATATTTGTCAGTGTAAGTCCAAGGTGTAGTCCATACAGAATTGATGGTCACTGTGGATTTGCGCTGTTGTTCCAATTTAGGGAGAACGTGGTTGCTGGGTGTTTGCTGCCCACACACAAGTCCAGGCTCATGTCAAGGCAAAATTTTGCAGGTTTCTTCATCCTGCGGTTGTGTTCAAGTTTCTAGGTCTTTGTTAATATAAATTATTACACAGATTCATAGTGGATCACCTGTAAATGAACTTCAGACGATGTTCTTCCTAATGTGTTCTACTGCGATAGACTGCAGCTCAGGCTCTTCAGAATGGATTCCAGAACATTCCAGAACATTCCATGACTCTTTGAGGTGCTAGCTCAGGAGTTCAGATTAATAAATGAGCTCATAAAGGCCCATGCATTCAGTTGAGGGAGCACATATGGTAGCTTGGGTGCTTATACACGTCCTGTGGGGCATGTCAACCCTCCCCCCCCAATTCAAATGTCCTTGCAAATCAGAAACTTTAAGGCTTTCTAAAATGTCCTTGTAAGTTCTGCCATTAAAAAAAAAAGTGTGGAAAGGACATGGGAGAAATAGCTACATCCAATCAGATCAAACCGGAATTCAGTACCAACAATTCATTATGTTGAGCTCAAATTTAACTCCATACAGATATTTTTTTCTAAATTCTGCAAAGCCTTTAAATTGGTTATACATACATGCCAATATTTCTTCCTTCTGGACAAGAGCAGAAATACTGGACCCAGGCCCAAGCCATCCCTCTTCCTTTCCATGGTGTGGCCAGAATAGCTTCGGGAAGTATCTAAATATTGAGGTCTGTACTGGTACTTAGAATTCATGATGGCTTCTATTCTCCGATAACAAGAATCTTCCAGCAAAGCTCTAGAAAATTGGAGTTTAAGTTATGAACAGAATGGAGACGATGGACACTCCTAAGAACAGCCATGTGAAATCCCATCGGCATCTCCAAGGAATGGGTCTCCACACGGCCCTCCTGGGTCTCTGCACTCTGTTCACACAAAGGGCGTTCTTGTCAGTGAGGGCGTCATTGGCAGAAACGTTCTAATGCTGCAGTTATGTTCTGCTCCCTAACCTCTTGTTCCAGTTGAGTACAAAGTGGTGAGTCTTCAAAGTCCTGCTGAACCATCAACTGGCTGTCGGACCCTCAGTCACTTCACTTCTCCGGAACCTTGGTTTGCTCATCAATGAAAAGAGGGGTCGGACCTCTTCTCCCAAGGACTCGGGAGGTGGCTTAGTTGGGATTTCAGGGAAGGTACCTACTGTGAATAACAGAAGGTGTTCACTAAAGGGTAGTGCCTTTCCCTTTCCAAAATTAATAGAGATCATAGAAATGGCAATGCCACCATAATAACAAACGCGAACAGTTGTGTCCCGTTTAGGGAGTTATGGGCTTTCGATCATTGGACTGAGAGCCTTATCTCAGGTCATTCCCACCACAGCCACCTGTGGTGGAGTTGATGTTACCAGGAGCAGTATCATTGCTGTTGTCCAAATGAGATCACTAGGCTTGGAGGGTTGAACTGATCTCCCAGGTTCCCACAGCTAACAGAGCTAGGACACAAACCCGTTTCACCAGGAGTGAAAGCCAAATATGTTGTGAGGCCCACAGGTCCTCCATGGTCCTGCTTTGCCTTATCTCCTCCTCAACCTCCACTCCCATATCTCCTGATCACTCAGTTTTAACCACATTTGTCTGGCTGGTCCTCCCACAGACCAGGCAGTTTCAGTTTCCTGCGTCAGGGCCTTTGCACGGACCATTCCCTCTATCTGGAACACTTTCTCCCAAGTGAGCACATGTCTGACTTCAAGAATGTGCTCAAATGTCATCTTCTCGGAGAAACTTATCATGACTTCCCTATTTAAAATTGTAACACCTTTTGCCGCCACAACCTCTGCCCTGTGACCTCTCAAACTCCATCACCTGGCCAAGTTTTGTTTTCCTTCTGCTTTTATCATCTTCTGTCCTATTATAGAATTAAATTATTTATATGTTGATTGCTGTGTGTTGGGCTCTGCCAGACACGAAGTTCATCCAGAGGAAGGATCTTTGATTCCCTGATGTATCCCCTTGCATCTAGAATAGCCCCTGATGGATTATAGCCAGGGAAGACTCATTGAAAGAACAAATTAGCCAGTGAATGATAGGGCTGTCAGGGTCTTAATTATACCACCCCACCTCTGTGCGCAGCCGGTGCTGACATCATTCATTCGTGATGTGACATTTGTCCACACAGAGGTTGAGTCAGCAAATAGTCTCTATCCTCTTGGTGGCCAGCATCATGGAGGGTATCTGAGAGGCAGGTGGAGGGGACAGCCACTGCTCTCTGCTCATAGTTAGGCTGGGGAGATGAGACACACAACTGAGACAGAGGATAGCACGTTCTGTTCACTTGTGGGTTGTGGGAGACCGGCTCCAATTCCTAAAGGGCCCCTCAGCAGGTGCCGGGCACAGGCAGCCTTGTTGGGAGGGGACTCCCAGAGAGGACAGAAATCGAGCTGGGTCTTTAAAGGACTGGAATTGGTGGAAAGGAGAGAGGACAAAGCCCTCCTTTTTTGGGCAAAGCCGCAGAGGCTGGAATGGGCAGACATACAGGATGCTTATCCTCCCCGTGCTCAGATCTCGGCTTCAAGTGCCCCCTTCTTAGGGAAGCCCCCCCGACCCTACAGCCTTAGTCAAGCGCTGCAGTTACACAACCAGAAAATCATGCTCCTTTTCTTCAGGGGTCTTACACAGTTTGTAATTATAAATGTTCGATAAATATTCATTGAGTGATGGAATGAATACGTGAACGAATGGGTGAACGATTGAATGAGTACATTGAAGAAGAAAGCGTATAAAGACAGGCCAGCCCAGCTGGATCAGGCGGTGATTTTGAGAGTGCGGTAGAGACAAGCTCTCTGCCCACAGCACTCACCTGGCGCACTGGCCGTGGCCATAGCTTCTCATTCAACCCTGAGAGTAGCCATCGGAGGTGGGCATTTTGGGGTCTGTCTTACAAATGGTGAAACTCGTTGACTTATCCAAAACCAAGCTTAACAAGCTTTCTTAGCTTGTGTATTGTATATATTGTCAGTAGTGATGGAGGCGACATCTGTACTCAAGCCTCGGGACATTCCACGCCCCTGCTTGGAGGGCAGGTAGGGACGGTGTGGCAGACGACGGGAGACTCAAACGCTGGCGTGCAGAGGAAGGTCACCCAGAACCATGCTGAAATCAAAGACCGTAACTCTCACCCCACATCCTCAACCCTGGACTTCGCGTGAGCCTCACAGCAGCGGGGAGGGTGGGGGAGCAGCAGACACACCCCTGTGACTTCGCAGGCAAACAGCGTTTTCTCGTCACTGTTGGCAATGTGACGGGACTGCCAAAAGTACATGAAACCAACTACGTAAATTGTGAGATGTACGGCACAGTTCGATTCTGCTGCCCTGAGAAACTGCAGTTTTTGTTGTTTTTTTTTTTCACCAAGACAGGAGAGAAAAGCTGGGAGCTCCCTGATACAACTCCATGGGCGTCGGTACCCTAATCACACCAGTCTGTCAGGCTGGAAGCTGTTCACCCAGACACGCAAACATGTCTGGTCCTGGCAGCACCCCCCTCGGCCTCCCCTGCCAGCACACACACATATAGGGCTCCTGCTGAGGGCTTGGGTGCACCTTCCTGTGACTCTTTGATACACCGTTGTGATTGGTTGTGGTTTCTTTCCAGGTAACTGTGTGTGTGTGTATGTATGTGTATGTATAGGTGGATGTGTATACACACATATACGTGACACAGATGCACACACACGTATATACATGCACTCATGCATGCACACACATATGCATGTATTCACACATGCATGCACACACACACATATATACATGTGTTCACACATGCACACACATACGTATATACATGCATTCATGCATGTACACACAGGTATATACATGCACTCATGCATGCACACACATATGCATGTATTCACACATGCATGCACACACATATATACGTGCATTCATGCATACACACATGCATGCGTTCACATACACATGCACACGCATACATATATACATGCGTTCACACATGCACACACATACATATACATGCATTCACACATGCATGCACATACGTATATACATGCATTCACGCATGCGTGCACACAGTACGTATATACATGCATTCACACATGCACACACATATGCATGTATTCACACATGCATGCACACACACATATACATGCATTCATGCATACACACATGCATGTGTTCACATACGCATGCACACACATACATATATACATATGTTCACACATGCACACACATACATATACATGCATTCACGCATGCATGCACACACGTACATATATACATGCATTCACACATGCATGCACACGCATACATATATACATGCATTCACACTTGCATGCACAGACATATGTATGCATTCACGCATGTACACACATACATAGATACATGCATTCACACATGCACACACATTCATATATATACGTTCACACATGCACACACACATACATAGATACATGCATTCACACACATACATGCACTCACACATGTATGCCCACACATACATATATACGTACACTTACATATACACACGTGCACATGTATACACACATACATTCACACATATACACACATGTGCACACATATGTGCACACACACATACATACACTCATATACATACATACATATTCGTACACGTGCATGCTCACATACACGTGTACCCACATGCAAATGTATACATGCACAACACACACACGTGCACTCACATGTATACACACTTACATACACTCACATGTGCATACACACATGCTTACACGCATACACATATACACGTGCTCACATGTGCACATACATGCACACACACATACACACACACAGACACAAAGTCTCTGTTCTCCCTGAACTTCACAACACTCCTCCCGTAGCCCTAATTGTTTATTTTTAATGCTGATTTTTGTAGAGGTAGAATTCACTTAGACTGCACAGGTCTCACCGCACAGTTCAGTGAGCCTTGAGCACGTATACATCTGCGGGACCCTTCCCCCCAGTCACGATCTGGAACATTTCCACCTTCCCAGAAAGTTCCTTCAGGCTCCTTTCCAGTCAGTAGCCATCCTCCACAGGGCCCATCCCCTTTCTGATTTTTATCATCATAGATTAGTTTTGCCTTAACCTAGAAACTCATTTCAAAACAGAGGATACGGTTTTAGTGCCCAGTCTCTTCCATTCAGCAAAATATTTTTTGAGATTCATCCATGTAGTTTCTGTTATATGGAGTTGGCAGTTATAGACTAAATGTCTGTCTCCCCAGAATTCACATGCTGAGGCCCTCACCCCTCCCACCCCCCTCACTCCCAGACCCCAGACGATATTTGGAGGTGGGGTCTTTGACTACGGTTAGATGAGGTCATGAGGGTGGGGCCCCCGTGATGGGATTAGTGCCCTCATAAGAAGAGACCAGAGATCTCTCTCTCTCTTCACACACGCGCACAAGGAGGACACAGCAAGAAGGTGGCCATCTGCAAGCCAGAGAGAGAGACCTCACTGAACCCGGCCCTGCCTGGCACCCTGATCTCGGACTCCCAGTCTCCAGAACTGTGGCCATGGCAAATGCCAGAAGGAAGATAAACACCCCAGCTTCCTTGACACTGCAGAGGGACAGCTCAGAGGTGTGACACGTGTCTCCCAGGGTCTCCCTGGCCTACAGTGACATCCCGTTCCTCAGTAGACTTTCTCCTGGCTTCCTCCCCTCCCCTTCCCTGCTTCCCCATCTTCTAACACTCCTTGCTGGGCTCCAGATCCCGGCCGTCGGGGCTGCTGTGGAGCACATGGCCTAAGGTTGCAGCTAAGAGCCCCCCTTTAATCTTTGCCTTTCTGCAAGCGCTTTAACCTCGGCTGCCTCATCTTAGAATGGGGATGGTGGCAGGGCCTAAAAACGATGGGACGTTGGGCCCGCAGCCACCGAGTCACATGCTCCACACAAATTACCTCATTTCACATGAGCCAAATATTATTGTGATCCCCATGTTACGAATGAGGGAGCTAATGCACAAATACACGTACTGAGATGTCCTACCTACAGTCGCTTGGGCACTAAGTAGTGGAACCGAGGTTAAATCAGACGGTGATGATGATGGTGGCGGTGGTGAGGGGCTGGGGGAGGCTAGCAGTTGGAGGGGGCTTTCTTTGTGCCCAGTACTTACACGTTTAGATCTTAAACCGGTCCTGAGAGGTGGGTACTATTATTAGACCCCTTTTACCGGGAGGACGATCGAAGCCCTAGGATGTTAACTCACTTGCCTAGGGTTGCACACCTGGTCAGGGGAGGAAGCAGGATTTAACTCAGGTGCGTCTGATCCCAGAGTCTATTTGTCGCCCAAGACACCGTGCGGAGACATCGCCGGCATACCCAGCTGCTTCTAATTTGGTTTGATCATCATCATTTTTCAGCGCCATTTCCCTGCCTGACGCTTTACCTTCCTTCACCAACTACCCTGAATCAAGACCTTTTGTTCTCCGGGGGAATTTGATAAAAAGTGGGTTTCGTTCTCCTCCTCCGTGTAGCAGGTTCTGAAAACACTCGTGTTCCCTTGGTGCGTCCCAGTTAGAGCTCGCATGGAAATTCGGTGAGTCAGAGAGCCATGTGTCTCTTCTAGATAAAACCATGTCAGCTTATGATCTGAGAATCACTCCCCCCATTGCTCAAAGGCACCCCATGCGCAGCCCGCAGCCCGCGGCCCGCGGGCTCGAGCCTGCTGCCAGTCTGTTACGGCTCCTTAACTCATAAGACCGGAGCATATTTACAGTGATGAGGATAATTTTCAGAACAAAGCCAGTGAAATGTGCCTGTTTAAAGGCCTCGGCTTCCCTTGAAAGTCCTCGCCAAGGCCAGTGAGCAATTTTGAGCAATCATGGCAAAGGATGCTTTCTGCCGGACGAGGAGAGTCCGGGAGACCCGCATCTTTCTTCTCTCTTCCTCACCTCGCCTCTGGCCGTCAGAAACAAGGCATTGTACAAATAATTGTCCAGTTTTTTCCAACGTGATCAATTGGATGTAATTTTTTTTTTTTTTAAAGAAAGCAGAGGAGGGGGCAATGCCAAACAGCCGCTCTCTTCTCCCCCCACCCCTGCCCTGCCTCCCAGGGTCTGTACCGGTGAAGCACCTGCCTTGAGCTCAGTGCCCTGCAGCCCCCACCCCCAAGGCTGGCCATGAGAAGCCAGGGATGCTTGTCCTGCTGAGAGATGTGTGCAGGAGGCTCGCAGCTGGTCCAGCTTTCAAAGGCGACCTCCATACCTTCCCCCTGTATAGTCCTACCCGGCTATTTAAGAGAAGTCAAAGGGGGCAGCATTTGAAGTGACAGCAGAAAGGAAGGGGAGGGAGAGAGGAGGAGGAGACCTACAGGGAGGGGGGGGGCACTGATGTCACCTCCGGACGTGGGATGACAAGTTCCCATTGTCTCTCGCATCCCCCGAAAGATGGTGGCATGACTGTAGTCCTGAAATCAACAAGTGAGCTCTTAGCCCACATTCCCTCCCGTTTTTTTGTTGCTCTTTTCATTCCCTCCCCGCCCCACCACCACTCCGTTAAACTCTCAGAGAAGTGGAAAAGTCCATGGTTTTCTGAGGCTGAGAAAAAAAGAAATGGAGAAACACAGCGCACCCCGCTTCTCGGCGTTTATCCTTCGCGGACGCTTTTGATTACGGTCCTACGGGCACACTCTTCGGTGGATTTAGTCCGTAGAGATCCTCGCCGAGTGCCCGCCACGGGCCAGCCTCTGTTTCCTATGCAGCACACAACTCGGTGGGCAAAACTGAGCCAGACAAAATCCCTGCCTTCGGGGGGGCCGGCCTCCTAGTAAGGGGCGGGAGTCAATAAATAAATAAAGATGTCCAGTGCGCCAGATGGATGGAGCGAAGTCGTACGCGGAAAGATGATGCAGAGAAAGGGGTACCGGGGAGTGAGGGGTGGTCGGGAAAGGTGCTGGAGGGGGAGAGGAGGTAAACCAGGAGGATCCCAGGCGGAGGAAACAGCCCGTGCAGAGACCCCATGGCGGGGCAGCCGGGTGTTTGAGGAACTGCGTGGAGGCGTTGTGCAGGCGTTGGCCTTGACCCCTCTCTTTTCCTTTCATACCCCGTATCCAATCTGTCAGTTCGTTTTGTTGGCTGTGCATTCAAAATATTGAGTCTCCCGACCACTTCTCCCCACATCCTCTGCTGCTGCCCTGAGCCGAGCCACCACTTGCCCCCATCGCCTCAACAGCCTCCTACCTGAGCTCCCCGTCTCTACCCACCTAGGCTGTGTCCTCAGCATAGAAGCCAGAACACCCCTCCTCTGCTCGAACCCTGCACGGCTGCCCACCCCACTCCGAGCACAAGCGAAAGTCTTCAGCCGTGCTGGCCACTCACAACTTTCTGCCGTGATGGGCATGTTCTGTATCTATAAGGTCCAGTATGGTAGCCACTGGCCACATGTGACTTTGGAGCATGTGAAGTGTGGCCAGTGAGACTGAGGAGCTATAGTATAAAGTTTATTTCATTTTTTCAAAACATGTTTTATTTTATTTTTGGGACAGAGAGACAGAGACAGAGACAGAGACAGAGAGAGAGCACAAGTGAGGAAGGGGCAGAGAGAGACAGAGGGAGACACAGAATCTGAAGCAGGCTCCAGGCTCTGAGCTGTCAGCCCAGAGCCCGACGCGGGGCTCGAACTCACAGACTGTGAGATCATGACCTGAGCCAAAGTCAGACGCTTAATCGACTGAGCCAAGGTCCCCTCACATTTCCTTTTAATTCACTTAAATTTAAATAGTCACATGTTCCTTGTGGCTGCGATGCTGGGTAGTGAAGACTTACAAGGCCCAATGCCTTTGACCTGTTCTCCTATCGCCGGCCCCCCACACCCACCCCATTCCAGCTACTTTGACCTCTTACTGTGTGCTCCTCAAAAGCTCCAGGCCCAGTGCTGCTGTCTTCCCTGTCCCTTCTGCCTGGAGGGTCCTTCCTGGATATCTGCACTGTTAGTACCTACATTCTGCCCTCACCCACATCTACTCCCAATCTCCCTTGCCTTACTCTGCTTTCTCTGCTTTTTCATATCCACGAGACTTCTCACCTCTCGGCAGGTTGCATAATTTATTCATTAGCTCTATTGTTTTAGATCCGTTCCCCCTGTTCCCCCAGGATGGAGATCTTTATCTCCCTAGTCCACTTCTGGGTCTCCAGCACCTTGAAGAATTCTGGCACACGGCAGGTGCTTAATAAATGCTTGTTCAAAGACCTGAGCCAGCGAGGTCTGGCCCACTCTCTGCCCTGGCTCTCTTTGAACACGCTTATGTTGGTCTCTTCTCCCTGGGATGCCATCAGCCGCCTGTCCAACCACACTCATCCCTCATTCAGCAAATAATCAGAGAGCCTCCTTTTTGCCAGGCACGGTGTTAGGTGCTGGGGACACAGCAGTGAGCGGGCAGGCAAGAATCCCTGCCCTCAGGGGGCTGACATTGGCTTCAGAAGACAGTGAACAGGCAAATGAAAAGAGCGTGTAGTGGGCCTAGAAGGTCAGAGGGCTGTGAGATGGAGAACACGGTGGGCGGGCCGAATCGGCAGAATGAGGACAAGGAAGGCCTGTCTGAAGGAGGAGAAGGGCCCAGCTACACAGAAGCTAGGGGAGAGTACGCCATGAAGAGGGAAAACTAGAACAAATAGAGCAGGTGTTGAGGGCCCCGCGGGGACCCCAAGGAGTGAGGCTCTAAGACACGTGGGGATGTGGGGTGTGATGAGCCAGATTCCACACTGAGGTTGACGGAGCCTCGATCAGGCAGGGCCTGCCGGGCCTGGAGCCAATTGTACTTCTTCTCGAGTCCCTGCAGCTGGCTCCAGTCTCCTTGCCTGCGCTCTGAGAATGTTCATTGCTTAGGGGGGCCTGGGTGGTTCCGTCGGTTGAGCATCAGACTCTCGATTTGGGCTCAGGTCACGATCTCACGGTTCCTGAGATCGAGCCCTGAGTTGGCTCAGGTCACGATGTCACAGTCTGTGAGATGGAGCCCTGTGTGGGGCTCTGCACTGACAGTGTGGAGACTGCTTGGGATTCTCGCTGTCTCTGTCCCTCTGCCCCTCGCCTGCTCACGCTTGCTTTCTCTCTCTCTCTCAAAATAAATGAATATTTTATAAACAGTGCAGACTCCAGAGTTGATCGGGGCTTAGGATTCTGCCTTTTTAAGAAACATACTAGGTGATTCTTGTGCAGCTGGTCTATTGGCCATTCTTGGCAAGACATGGCAACGTCCAGTCCAGTCCATGGCCAATGTCCAGATCTGTCCAGTAGATCTGGGCATTTGCTGACTTCCATTCAAATGGCCTAGGACACCAAATACAATTCAAGGGTCAGGACAGGAAGTGGACTTTTCACTTAAAAGCAAATCTGTTTATTTTTAACAGCCCTGGGTGGCTCAGTCGGTTGAGTGTCCACCTTCGGCTCGGGTCACGGTCTCATGGTGCATGAGTTTGGGTCCGGCATTGGGCTCCAGTTTGGAGCCTGGAGCCTGCTTTGGATTCTGTGCCCCCCCCCCCAACTCCTCTCTCTCTCTCTCTCTCTCTCTCTCTCTCTCTCAAAAATAAATAAAAACATTTAAAATTTTGAAAAGGAAATCTGTTACAGTGTCGTAACTACCTGGCTTCCCTGATGAGCCTCTGGGGAAAAAAAAAATGCACATCATGACATTACCTTGACTTTGAAAGCCCAGCTTGGCATGAGGGTGATATTCTCTGTGATGGAGACTCCCCCACTCCTCCCACCATGAATCACCTGAGTGAGGCCTCCAGTCCTCCGTGACTGTGAGAGGAGACGCAGAACTTTCTACTGACAGCCTGAGATGGCTTTGGCAGAGAGAAATTCTCTCCCGTGGGCATGAAGTGCTGGGCGTGTTCCGCTTTCTCCTCACTTCCCACACTGGATTGTCAATTGCTATTCATGCGTCTGTCTCCTGTGTTCGGCTAATAGCTCCTCCGGCAGGAGCCCCACCCTCCCTCATCCAGAACCTCTGAGGCCTGGTTCTGCGTAGGACGCTTAGCAGGTGCTAAAAAGATCGTATGGAAGGACTACTTCAGACACCCTCACAACCGGCTACGTACTTTGCAGGGCCCGGCGCAAAGTGAAAACGTAGGGCCCCTGCTTCCGACATTGTTAAGCATTCCAGGACGACGGTAGCAGAGCATTAAGCCAAGCTTGGGGCTCTCCTGCACGCCAGGACTGTGGGTCGACATGGGCCGCGCAGCCGTGAATGGGCCCTGGTCTCCATCGATGTTCTGGGAGCTCCTAGGTCACCTGTACTTATGAAGGTGGGGGCCCCAGCACTAGAACTGTGATAGCATAAAAGCCGTTGCCTTTGAGGCAAAGAGTAGTCCAAAGGAGGTTCCTGAGGACTGGCCTCCACCTTCCTCTTTCTTGTACCGTCTTGCCGAACTACCCACGGGCCCCAGAGGCCCGGTATCCACCTTACTCGGGGCAAAGGAGCCCATTGGGTTGTCACGGTCTGTTTGGTTCTCTGTGCCCTTGACGGACTGAGAGATCTCGGGGGACCAGGATCAGGCCTGTGAATCCCCAGGGACGCGAACAGGACCCTGGAACATTTTCGGCACTTAATTCATGTTTGTTTAAATGACTGGAG
Organism: Panthera tigris; assembly: GCF_018350195.1. Lineage (NCBI taxonomy): Eukaryota > Metazoa > Chordata > Mammalia > Carnivora > Felidae > Panthera > Panthera tigris. Next base: position 10,278,915 of record NC_056667.1, read on the forward strand.
GATAAATTAATAAACCCAGATGGCAATGTTGGCTTCTTATGGCTTGTGATAGGATTTTTCAGACTCTCTTCTGAATTAATTTTTCATGAAAACACGAATAGCTCTACTTACATATTTATGTTTATATTATTGTTATTATTTTAATTTAAATTCAAGGTGGTTAACGTAGAGTGTAGTTTTGGTTTCGGGAGTAGAATTCAGTGATTCATCCCTTGTATAGAACACCCAGTGCTCAGCCCAACAAGTGTCCTCCTTCATACCCGTCGCCCACCCATCTCCCCTCCAGCCACCTCAGTTCTCTGCATTTAAGAGTCTCTTATGGTTTGCCTCCCTCTCTGTTTTTATCTTATTTTTTCCTTCCCTTCCCCTATTGTTCATCTTTTCTGTTTCTTAAATTCCACATAGGAGTAAAATCATACGATATTTACCTTTCTCTGGCTTATCTCGCTTAGCATAATACCCTCCAGTTCCATCCACCTAGTTGCAAATGGCAAGATGTCATTCTTTCTGATCGCCGAGTAATATTCCATTGTGTATATACCACATCTTCTTTGTCCATTCATCCATCAATGAACATTTGGGCTCTTTTCATAATTCTGTACCTCTATCTCTCTGTCTCTCTATCTCTTTATCTCTCTATCTCTATCTCTATCTCTATCCATATCTATATAAACTAAAGCCATGTTGAACCCCTATTAGCATGCTCCAGAACCTTACCTTCAACTTGTGTTTCTGGAAATTAAAGTAGCTTCATCTGAGAACTTGCTAGAAATGCAAACTTTCAAATTTTCTCAGGCCCAACCCCAAACCTGCTAAATCAGGAGCTCTGGGGGTGGTGCCCAGAGATCTGTGTTTGGACAAGCACTCCAGGTGATTTAGTGCCCCTCATCTGAGAGTACTGGTGTTCTAAGGAACAGTTTGGAAAGCTGTGATTTCATGGAACTTTCTCCCAGATGCATTTGGATTTTAACACAAATTAATTGTTGGCAGCTGCAGCCTTAAAAGTCTCAAAGGATTAAATTTTGTTATGTAATTTTACATCGTGAGTCAAAATCCCATAAGGCTGGGTCTTGACATGGGTATTTATTGGGCTCAGCAAATGGGACATTCAGTTGAGAATAGAAGACAAAAAATGGTCATATTAAGTGTATGGGTTTTTTAAAGTTTATTTATCGAGAGAGAGAGAGAGAGAGAGAGAGAGAGAGAGAGAGAGAACATGCTGATGGGGGGGGGGGGTGCGGACAGACTATCCAAAGCGGACTTCATGCAGACAGCAGAGAGCCAAACACAGGGCTCGAACTCAAGACCCATAAGATCATGACCTGAGCCAAAGTTGGACATTTAACCAATGAGCCACCAGGCGCCCCTAGTGTATGTTTTTTTAACCACACAAAAAAGGACTATTTGTTGATGCAAAGCTAGAAGGTGAGTTAGGAGGAGAGATATATGTGGTAAAGGGGATGCTGAATCAGTAGCTAGAAGATCTATAAGATATATGACCTTGCAGAAGTCAGTTAAACTCTGTGCTCCTTAATTTCTTCACCTGAAAAATGGAGATAATACCCAGGGTTGTCATGTATGGTTGGGCATGTCGTACACTGCACAAGAGGATCTGGCTGAGGGGCAAGTGGGAGCAGATGCCCAGCTGAGCTAGGCTTTGCCTCCACTCCCAGAGGAAGGGTCATCGTTGTCTCATTCACTCAGAGGCCCCCTGGAGCCTCTCTGCCTGCTTCCTCAGGTTATTGTGAGGCTCAAGGCATGATGAGTAGGAAAGCAATTTCAAAACGACATGTTGTATAAATAAAAGATATGATGCTATTTTGATTGTTGCTGCAGGGATATGCTTATATTTTGACCATTTCACTCAACCAGGCCGGCCAAATACCTGATATGCTAACTGAACAAAAATCACTATCCATCCACCAAAGCTCATGCTGTAACACTTGGGGGAAACCAGCCAGACTCCTTCCTTAGTCCCAGGAAGGGCAACTCGCAGGAGCTCGCTGCACCCTCGCCACTTTGTAAGATGGCGACAGGCGACTGGCTGAGGCTTCTAACAGTTTGCTAAGACGTTGTAGCTAACGGAGTAGGCCTGGGTACCTAGCAGCACACACTCAGATGCTCAGCTTGTTGCGTCTGAGCTGGCCGGGTGGGAGTGATCTGCGCAAGAAAGTGCCAGAAGCACCAGAGCACCCAAAGGCTCTTCAGTCGGGCAGCAGTCCCATAGGGCCAAGCCAGGCCTGGACTTCTGTTTCTCGCGTGCTTAACAGGAAAGAAGGTTCTTTCTGCTAATTGCATTGGGAACCCAAACTTTGTGGTAGGATACCACCATATCCCTGTCGACCTGATTTCCTAAGTCTCGGTACCTAAAATTGAACACCAAGAGCCCTTTTCTTTCTTTCTTTCTTTTTTTTTTTTTTTAAGAAAAGCAAAAGTGGTCTTGCTCACTGCCACCTTGTGGTAGGTCAGCACTATAGCAACAGCCAAGGTGAACTGACACCTGCTTTCTGGACACGTGGGTGGGGCTTTTGTAGATTTCCCCTCCCTTGGAAACACCTCCTCTGTTTCCTTTGCCCCAGGGTCCCATTTGCGCGACCAGTGAGCTGTTGAGATATCTGGGTAGCCAGGGTGAACTTGGCCAATCAGCCAAGCATCTGTCTGGTCCCCATCTTTCTTTCCTTCCACCAGCACCCCGAACCCTTAAATGCTACAACCTTTAAGATTCCTCGCAACCCTGAGATGTTTTGGTTTTGCCAAAGGTGATCTGGGCTTCCCAAGGAATATAGTTTAAGACAGGTTGCATTTTGTATTGTTCTGTTTCGCAAATCAAAAATACATCTCTAGCCCCTCCCGATCCCCGCCCCCCCCCCCCCACTCCCTGAGGGATGTCTGCACGGTGAGATAGTGGCTGGCTGCCAGAGGGCCACAGGGACTTCAAAAGCTGCCTAATTAAGTTTCAGCCAGCAGACTACCCTCAGTGGGCCAGGGGGCTCTCTCTCGGAAGATAAGACACAAGACACATCCAGAGATAAAGGGTGGAGCTTTGCAAATGAATGAAATAAATCAGGAGCAAGCCATCCCACTTGCAAATGGCAGTCATTCTAACAGAAGCCCTAAAGTCCTCTGAAATGGCAAGGCAGGATTGCCATTGGGCAGGAGGCTGCTGGCCTCTTGGCCCACTCTCTGGGGCTCCGATGGGGTGTGATTGTGGTATCAGCTGAAACGGGGAGATAGGGCAGATGTCACTAATGTCTTCTCAATTCCGGAAGTTAATCCCCAGTGACTCATTCCTTGTGAGCCTCCCGCGGGGATGTGAAGGCATTGAAGGTACATTGTTTATTCCTATGACCTATGTGTTGTTCTGCCCTAGTTAGAATTCCAATTACATCCTGTGGTCTTCCTGTCAAAATGCTGTATTTGTCGGACTAATTTTACAGCAGAGGTGATCCCGTTTCCTGCCCTTCAGATTTATAAGAGTTCCAGGGCTTCAAGTGTCCTTTCAGTGTCAAAAACTTTTTTTTTTTTTAATAAGTAAGCCCAGCCCCTTACCCAAGAAATCCTAAGATTTGCTCAACTTAGGTAAACTGAAAGTTTTAAAACTGAGGGAACCCGGTCACCCTGACTCCTTTGCTAACTGCAGTGCATAATTTCTCTTTCTGGATGCACCTGGATCTTAACAGTTGAGTTCCTTGACAGGTTTCATGGTGTGTGGTATAGGCACAAAGCACCTCTCAAACTTTGAATTGCAAAGGCTTCTGGGGAAAACGTGTTTATAGAATATACGCGCCTTAAGGAAAATGATGCCACAATCCATTGGAACTACCCTGTGGTTTCTCTGGACTCACTTTCCCCCTTCTTCTCCCATCTCAAAAATAAATGAAATTCATGATTTTAATGAAAATAGGTTACAATTGGTCTTGAGACATTCCCAGCCCTCTTTGAGATAAATGTCAAGGGAGGGAAGGAGAGAATTTTTCCTCCTGAAATCCTCAAATCTTATAAGGAAGTGAAGCTTCCGGTTAAAGCACACCATGTGTCTACTCCTTTGGTGATGTCTGTTAAAAAACTGAATTCTTCAGGGGCGCCTGGGTGGCTCAGTTGGTTAAGCGTCCGACTTCGGCTCAGGTCATGATCTCGCTGTCCGTGAGTTCGAGCCCCGCATCGGGCTCTGTGCTGACCGCTCAGAGCCTGGATCCTGCTTCGGATTCTGTGTCTCCCTCTCTCTCTGCCCCTCCCCTGTTCATGCTCTTGTCTCTCTCTGTCTCAAAAATAAATAAACGTTAAAAAAAATTTAAAAAACTTAATTCTTCAAATGTGCTGGTTCTGAACTTCAGCATTCAGTGGCATTGTCTCCTCTCAAAGCCCCAACGTAAACTACCGAGAGAGATACAGATCCAATCTCTACTCTGTCCTCTGATCTCAGTGCCTACACTTGAGGCTTTCTGGAGTGAGCTCACCTCTTAATTCCCTCTCCAAGTTCAACCCGCCGTCCACCAAAAAACTCTCCAGCTTGTATCTCCCTTAATCTCTTGGGTTGAAATCTTAAGCCCATGGCCAACCAGGTCTGTGGGTGCTGCTTTAGACGAAAAGAAAAGAGAAATCAGCTCCATCAGAACAGCCGAAACAGCCAAGCCAACACATCCTCAACACCAAACCCTGAGACTCAGCGGACGCCTCGGGAGCGCTGCTGGGCCGTTCAACGACTGCTCCCAGAAGTTTTTAAATAGAAAAGGCAGCATATCAATGAAATTAATTGCAAAGCCCTGCTCTGCACTAGGATGGAAATCTATCTCCTATGCTGGTTCCTGTCTCAAGTTTTCCAACTTAAAGTTTCAAGGAATTCAAGATCTAGTTCTCAAAGTTCAAAAATCACCTTTCCTGATAGTTTAATCTGGTCAATTGATGCAAAGTGCAATTTACACTCATATCTGGGCGAATCAGATTCTTCAGCATAGGTCTTTTCTGCCAGAGTGTGTGAGATTCCTGCAGGACCTCAAAATTTGAATTTGTTCTACAACAAAGATCTTGTGTGCCCCACTTTTAAGTAAGAGGCCAAAAGCTTATATATAATACCACTAGCCTTATACCTGCTGTCTCCATTTGGGTTACACTGAGGATAGACCCTGAATCAAGGGTTTGAACGAAGACCATTTATTTGGGTAGAATATGCGTCGAATTGTGTTCCCCCAAAATCATATGTTGAAGTCCTAACCCCCCTGCTACCTCAGAATGAGACCTTACTTGGTCTAGTGTCTTCAGAGAGGTAATCGAGTTAGAATGAGGTCATGGCGTGGGCCCTAATCCAGGATGACTGGTGTCTTTATAAGAAGAAGGGGGATTTGGAGACAGACACATGTGCACACAGGGAGAACAGCACGTGGACATCAAAGCAGAGATTGAGTTAAGTTAATGGATCCACAAGCCAAAGGACGCCAGAGATTGCCAGCCAACTCCCAGAGCGGGGAGAGAAGCCTGGAATGTAGTCTTCCCTCACAGCCCTCCGGAGGAACCAACCCTCTGTTAGCTTAATCTCAGATTTCCAACCTCCCGCACCGTGAGGCCACAAATCCTGTTGCTCAAGCCCCCAGCCCGTGGTGCTCTGTTGTGGCAGCCTGAGCAGACAAAGCAGACAGTGGCCCCGGCAAGCACTGGCTGGGGTGTGGAAATAAGACAGCTCAGGGAAGGCGGTCAATGAAGAGAACGTATCGCGTCAGGTCTCACGGCGAGACCACTGAGGCTCAGTCTCCCTGGGGAGCACTGGTGGGCTCACCAGTGTAGACACGAATCTCCAGCATTGCCCCAGCTGACTCCAGGCTGAGGTGCTCATCTGTCTTAAGGCTTCCAGAGTTCCCGCCGGCTGCGAGGAAGCGCTTGGGCCAACGGTCACATGTGTCGGCAACAAGGAGTGGCTGCCATGTACCGGAATGGTGAGTGCCGATGTAGGCATCAGCTACACATACACACAATTTAGAAAACAACCTAGTCCCAGCCCAGATGTGTTATTCCTGGCCAAGTGATCTTTGCAGATCCCATCTAGAGCAATCCACATTGGGATTTTCATTACCCACGACCATGGCCAAGACTCCGTGGTCTCTGAAAGAGAACAGTGGATAGAAATACTTTGATTTTAGCCTCCGTATCATGCTGGATGGTCCCCTCTGTATTCTGGAACCTCCAGTCTATATGAACTCAAGTTCAGTGGGGGGAAAGTTCCAGTGCAGGGTTAATTACGGTGTGTGCCAGCCATCAAGGGAAAATGGTGGAAAATGGTGAAGTCAACTATGGTGGTCTCATCACCTGCCTTTCTTCAGGTGTGTTTCATCCCCATCCAACACATTAAAAAACCTCTTGGTTCCTTTTCCCCTTGATCTCTGGGCTGGAGGCCTCCAGATATTCATCCAGGGGAGGCCTGATGCAGGGGAGGCTTCTCTACAGCCTTGTGAAAACAAGTCAAGCACAGTTGTTGGTGAGTTGGCCTGTGCTGTGGGATTGCTTGGGTTTAGAAACCCTGCCTCCTGGGGAAGTTTCCCGCTCTCCACCCGCTATGTCCTTCAGCGGAAAACCACGCTCCATGGGAAAACGCGGAAGTGTTTTTTGATGCTTCTAAAGCCAACGGCCCTGGGTCACCTAGTGGGGACCAATCGTTCTTTCAGGTCATTTTCAGGACACTGTGTTCCCACCACATTTCAGCAACCTACACATTTAGAATCTTTTTCTTTCTGTTAGAACTTTTTCTGCACCTGTGGAATGTCTACCCTTCACTTTCTTTTGTTGTCCCTCACTTTTAATGTTTATCTGCCATATTTACAGGCTACGGCTAGTCATTGTAAGGCCCCGCTCCTGGCTCTGGAATTCAGCTCACGTCCTCAGCCCTGTGTAGATCTCTCATGTCAGGAGCAGGCACTGTCCTGAGTACCTTAGATGCACGTCAGATCTCACAACGCCACTGCAGGGTGGGTCAGGTCAGCGTTTCGCAGCTAAAGGGGCACCTGGGTGGCTCAGTCGGTTGAGTGTCTGACTTAGGCTCAGGTCATAGTCTCGCGGTCTGTGGGTTCTGGCCTCACATCGGGCTTTGTGCTGACCGCTTGGAGCCTGGAGCCTGCTTCGGATTCTGTGTCTCCCTCTCCCTCTGCTCATCCCCTACTCACCTTCTGTCTCTATCTCTCTGTCTCTCTCTCTCAAAAATAAAGAAACATTTTTAAAAAGTGGCTAAAAGAAATTAAATAACTTTCCCAAGTTCGTCGAGCTAGAAAGTAGAGCAGGAGAAGTTAGAATTCCTCTCTGTCTCCAACGTAAAACCTAGAATGGAGGACCAGCCGAGTGGAGCTGGATAACAGGACAAATCAAGGACTTGCGATTTGAGCTTGGAAAGTGAGTAAGCGTGATACCCACTCAGAAGCTTATCCAGGAGACAGATTGTGATTAGATCATTCTCAGCAAGCCCTGGTGGCATTGATTAAACAGTAGTGATGTGCTAAGATCTGTGCTAAGCACTTTGAGCATTGCCCCCCCTGCAATACAACGCTGTGTCAATACAGTAAGTCCGTTTTACGGAAGAGGGAACCTGGACCCGAAGGGGTTAGGTCACTAGGGCAAGGTTACACCATTGGTAAGTGACAGAAGCGGGACATGAACCGAGGTCTTTTTAGTCCAGAGCCTAGGGTGTAAGGCACCAGACCTTCCCTTCCCCACATTCATGGGATCTGGAGGTGGCAGAGACCAAGAAGGAGAGGAGAAGTAATCAAAGGGGGACGTGTTCTGATACTTCCTAAGTCAGGTGTTGACCAGATGAGACCTGCTTCTACCACAAAGATGAATCTTCAGCTGGTCATTCAAGCTATGGTTATGGAATCTTCCTCCTTCAAAACACAAACAAAGAGAAACCAGGGCAAGAGCTCTGGACACCGCTGTCCTAGCAAACCTATCAAACACACGTTCCAAACTTCAGTCGCCTCTCAGCCTCCCAACAACCCTTGACTTGAGAGGAAGTAAGTGATTGCTGGCACAGGAGTGGCCCTGCACAGGACAGCAGGCAACATGGGCAGAGGGGTCCAACTCCGGGCTGACGGGGGCCAACACTAAGGCCACCAGGTGGCCGTACCCTCCGCTCACCTGAAGGAGATGCCTGATTTCCTCCCTTTTCTGCCCTGTGCACGGGAGCCCTTTTTTTTCTTTTCTTTTCACATCCTATTTCATTCACAGGTGGCTGATGGCCAAGGTCACACTTCTGCCCCTCATCACAGAACTTAAGAACTAGAATGCTAAAGAAATTCTAGGGACACCTGGGTGGCTCAGTCGGTTAAGCGTCCGACTCTTGCTTTCGGCTCAGGCCATGATCTCAGGGTTTTGTGAATTCGAGCCCGCATTAGGCTCTGCACTGGCAGCACAAAGCCTGCTTGGGATTCTCTCTCTTTCTCTCTCTCTGCCCCTCCCCCACTTGGGCTAGCTCTATCTCAAAATAAATAAACTTAAAAAAAAAATAAATTCTGGCAGAAACTAGAAGGCCAACATGGCATTTCACCCAACCCCATCATTATACAGATGGGGACACTGAGACCCAGAGAAGTAGCTTGCCACTGCAGACTCAGAGCATACATGATGTGCTTGTACTGAGAGGTATCTAATTGGGGTGGAGGTGTGGGCGGTCCGTGCTTCCCTAGACTGTGGGGTCGGGGCTGTTGTTCTTACTGGAACTCTATGCACAATTGGATTTTCAAGGGGGTTGAGTAGCCTGTTCTCCAAGGGTTAGAGAACCAGCAAAACGGGAGTTTTCTTCAGGGTTATTTGAAGAATCCCATTTGAGATAAGGGCTGAACTTTGAATTTTGTGGTCTTCAACCAACAGTTCCCCAAAACAAGGGCTGTTTGCAAAATCAAGGACCATCCAGTCTGCTGCTTTTTGAGCACTGAGTTGCTACTAAGACACGATTCCTACCTGACCTCATCTCCATTATTTCCAATACACTTGGAGAATGTGTAAGTGAGTTTAATGAGCCCCCTCTGACTCTAAGCTTGAGAAAAATGATGGTGTACATTCCCAGTTTCAAGTAAAATTGTGGTAAGAAGAATTTCGCCCAGTTTAACTCTTAATGGCCTCTCTGGGGAGAAGCTTATCGTTTTGTGCCTGGCTCCAACTTGGTGTTCCAATTTGCTGTTCCCGGGCAAGTACTCTCATGCAAAAATGAGACACAGCATGCTCCTGGAGATGCTGGGGAGAGTAGGGCACCCCCGCCTGCAGCCGCCCTCAGCCTACCATCCGTCCACACCTGGCCATGCCTTTCCTGGCCTTTCTCCATCCTTTTTGCTTTGCATTTAATTTCTGTTTTCCCCATCTCTGGCTGACTTGAGGAATGGGATCCAATTTCATGATAAACTAACACAGGGCACCCGACATAAACAGAAATGCAGTGTGGCCGTGCCATTGTGATGAAGGTGGAGAGCAGGAGACGTGACCTGTCTTGCCACTTCTTAACATCATACTCATCCCGGGCACCAAGTATGGAGAAAGCAGGGTAAGCCGGTTGGATTTGCAGAGGGCAGACTGGGAAGGAGGGAGTTGGCTGCTTGGGGAACACCCAATTGTTATCCAAAACGTAGTCCCAGCCCCCTCAGAAGCTTCGGCCCTGAAATGGAGTCAAATACCCATTATTCATCACGTATGTTGGGTGGAAATTATACTAATACCTCAAAAAGGCAATCAGCAAGAATTTATACTTACATTGCTTATCTGAACCCAGCCCAGGGCTTAGTTTCTGTGAGAGCATATGGTTACAAACAAGTAAAACAAAAGAAACCAAAGAGGAAATTTTTGCAACGTCTCAGGGCCTACGGAACTGGTGGGAGGCCAGAGGATGAGGCCTACCTGCAATAAAGCAAGATCCAAGGTCACATTGAGGATCAGCTAGCAGAAAGCCCAGCCCTGGACTTATCGCAGGACAGCCTGATGGGCATGATTCCATGGCAACAAGTGGCTGTCGGTTAGATCTTAGGTCCCCCCAAAAGAGGCACCACTTGGCTGAGCATAGACCATGTGTTCACCTCTGGCTGCACTGGGCTGCCTCGAAGGAGGATCTGGCCTCTTCGCTTTCCTTAATGCATGGCCATGGTCCATAATTACCTTCTCTCCAAGACCATGCGTAATGAGGCATTGGTCATTTCCCAAAGGGAAACTGGGCTGCTGCAGGAAGGCAGAATGTTTTCTTGGAAGTCAACACGCGTGCACACATACACACGCTCCACAAACACATATTGAAAAGAGGACATTCTTAAATACAGAGAACAAACTGAGGGTCGATGGAGGGGAGGTGGGGGGATGGGCTACACAGGTGATTGGCATCAAGGAGGACACCTGTTGGGGGGCACCTGGGTGGCTCAGTCGGTTGAGCGCCCGACTTCGGCTCAGGTCATGATTTGTGAGTTCGAGTCCCACATCGGGCTCTGTGCTCACAGCTCAGAGCCTGGAGCCTGCTTTGGATTCTGTGTCTCCCTCTCTGTGTGTCCCTCCCCGACTTGTGCTCTGTCTCTCTCTATCAAAAATAAATAAATGTTAAAAAAAAAAAAAAAAAGGAGGACACTTGTCAGGAGGAGCTCTGGGTGTTGGATGTAAGTGATGAATCACTAAATTCTACTCCTGAAACCAGTACTACACTATATGTTAACTAACTTGAATTTAAATAAAAGAAAAATTAGAGAACAAAAATAAATTCGCTGCACACAAGGAGCTGAAGAGACACAGTATCAAATACAGAACGATTAAAAAATAAGTGTATATATTACAGCATTTTCTACCAATATCACGAAGTGCTGTGGTGTGCCGAACAGACATTTACAAAATGAGAGTTTCTTCAAAGGCAGAAGTGGTTGGAGAAAGGAGATACCAAAGTGGCTGATGCCTCAGGGAAGTTTCCCTGGAAGGCAGAATTGATCTTGGTCTTGGAAGATGAATGAGGGACAGAAAATGGGAAGCAGACAGATGAGAAAGTCCTAGGAGTACAGATGAGTGCACCAGAATTCTAACCACTTTTCCTGAGAAGATTGCACTGTAGAGCCAGCCTGTCCTGGGTTCGAATCTTCACTCTACCACTGTGAGGTTGAACAATTCTCTTAACGCTTTTGGGTCTCGTATTATCCTAAAAATCGGACAAATAATTCCTGCCTCGTAGGGTAGGGTTAGGTATGAACAGTGATTGGCGTGGTGCTTGGCCCGTATGGTAAGGATTTGGCAAGTGTCAGTTCCCTTTTTCTTAATCATCAGCTCTTTCCTCTTTATATTAAATTTCAGTGACGGGTGGGTAAAAAAGACTTAAGACCCAGCATTTGGAAAATAAAACCAAGCAGATCCATTTTTAATAATTGCGGAAAGCGCTGTGTACCTAATATCGGGTCTGCCCCAAGTGAGATGTGGAAACAAACAGTCCTGTCCCGCGTCACTGACCTTCTGGACAGTTTTGGAAATGTGACGTGTGGCATGTACTCTCTGAGCTTCCATTTTCTCTCCTATTTGAAGACACTTTTCTGGGGCCTTTGGAAAACACTGGCATTTCATTATACATCTAGTCGCTATAGCATTCATTGCATTTAAGCAAAAAAAAACTTTGGTTTTTACATATGAGAATTTATTTATTAAAGCATGGTGGTCTTAGCTACAAGGACAGGCAAAGGGCACACAGTACCAGTTCTCAAGTATGATAGACCTTAAGGATTTGGATTGATGACTACTCATCAGGGCTCTCCAGGTGTAGTGAGTGGACACTTGGTTGAAGCAGGACCTTGAATGGTGGGCACTGTGGGGTCAGCGGGTAAGGAAGCATCAGAAAGCGAGTGAGTGAACCTAGTCCACAGCCCAGCATAACAGCCTTGCCCCTAAGTTTTTCTCTATTTGCATGTGCATTGTGGTTAAGTTACCCTTGACTGCCTTTTATGGAGGAAATTACATGCTATGTTGAGGACTGAGTATCAAGGGATTCCCAGGAGTATTGGGGAATAGCCATCTAGAGATCTGTTGCTGGGACAGTAGACTTAAATGCCTGCAAGGACCAGGCAAGTGATGGTAATGAGGAAAGCAGTCCAGAAGACAATGTTTTACAATTCCCATTTCTTGAAATATGTGTCTCTTCAAGTCTGCTTTTTAGATTTTCCTATTTTTGATAGAAACACGGGTAGAGGGAAATATTTCTCTAAGCAATTTTTTTAAGTACTCCTTAGCCATAGCTTAAGGGTAATAATGAGAATATAAATTATTGCCTAGTTAAAAACAGTAACATCAACAGCCGTCACACCATGCAGGCCCAATTTAGTCTTTTAAAAAAAGGTCCTAGTTTGAAGACATCTGGTCTACCATGGATATAAAGGCTGCTCTGCCATGTGCACTCTATTTCAATATTCTACCTATCATAAGCCCAAACCAAGAACATGAATGGAGGCGAAAAGAAACTTGTAACACATCTAATGCAGTTCTCCTGTTACCATACTCAACAAAGACCTAAAAGGACCTTGCAAAAGAGAACTTTTACGGCATGCATTTTTAGGACAGCATCATAGTGAGGTTCTGGTATGTTGCACATGCGATGAGCCCTTCCCTCCAACTGGACGATGGGGTGGCATAAGCCAGTATAGAAAATTCTCCGTGGAGTGTTATGGAATTGAGAAATTTGGCTTAATTTTCTTTATGTGTGATAGGGAGCTAGGGGAGAGAAGTGTAACTTTGCCCAGGAATAAAAGTGAGGGGTTTTCTTTTGTTGCCTCTGTTTCGTTTCGTTCTTTGAACTTTTTTCTCCCGTAGCCCGTTGAAACATAGAGGCCTTAAAATAAAAAATAAGAAACTGGCAAATATTTCGTACATCTATAAATTTCACAGCGTTTAGTCTTTGTCTTAAATTAGCAGCCACACATCGATTCAGTTGTCATAAAAATATCAAGTTCCAACTATGGGCTGAGAGTATCATCTCTGTTTCTGATTTTGAAGTTTTGTCTCCCCACTTAGAGTCCAGTAAGCTATTTGAGGACAGAGAAACTGTGTCTCATTCTGAATTACCCAGACCCATCTGGAACCTTCTACTCTGCACTATAATGGCTTTTGTAGTATCTCCCCTGAGAGAGAGAGAGAGAGAGAGAGGAGAGAGAGAATCTGTTTATTCATCTCGGCATCCCAGCCCACGGATATTGCCTTGTGCATGGTTAAGGGGATCCCAGTACGTGTCTGTTGACTGAACACATAAAAGAATTCTGCTAACTCTGGGGCATGTACCACGATTAGAGGGTATCAGTGACGAGCACAAAAACATTCAGCGACACATCAGTCACCCATTCAGTTGGTACTGTGTCTCGAGGTAGAAAATGAGAATGGTGTTGTCTCCTCTGGACTGAGGAGGGATTGGCTGTCCTAGGTTGGAGAAGAAAATAAAAGAGGCATGTATAAGCTATCCATTGCCGTGTAACAAATTACTCCCAAACCGTAGCAGCTTTAAACAACAAGCATTAATTATCTGGGGATCGGGGATCTGATAGAAGCTTAGCAGGATGCTGTGGGCTCAGGATCTCTCACGAGGTTGCAGTCAAGCTGTTGTTGGCCAGGGCTATAGTCACCCAAAGGTTGAGGGGAGGCCTTGGTTCCATGCCCTGTGGTCTTTTTCATCGATCTGCACCCTACATAGCAGAGGCCCTCCCCAGAGGCGTCTGAGAGAGCCTCCAACACAGCAGCTAAACGTGGTCTCGGCAGTGATGTGCCAGCGTGGGAGGCAATGGCACAAGGGCAGGAATAGCAGAGGCGGTAATGATTGGGGGCCATCCTGGAGGCTGCATTAGTTCAACGGGGATAGTCAACGTTCGGTGTTGTTTTCAAAGAGGCTTGGGGACTCCTCTCTTGGAAAACTATCAACTTCTCTTTTCTGTTGCTCCTTTATCCGTAGCTCTTCTTCCTTTTGCACTGGCAGGTAAAATTGATTTTTCTACCAAGGGACCGGGATTATTAGCTTATTTCACTGCATGTGAACACTGAGTTAAAAGGGAAACACACACACACACACACACACACACACACACACACACACACGCACCAGTTCTGTAAGTCGACCTGGCCTGTGCTGTGCCACAAAAAGACATTGGGATGAGAACTTCTTTTCTCAGCCTCACAGGGACTCTGTGTTGCTTTCTAGGTGTGCTTGTGGGACCGAACCTGCCATACAAACACGAGGGGACTGAGCCAGAGGACTTTTGCTGGACCCCACTCTGCAAGGGCCCAGACTGTGTGTCCTGTTTATGCCCTCCTGGCTCAGAAGGGGTTTGGCCGTAAATGCAACCTGGCTGTTTTCTGTAAATCCTCGGAAGACAGGTTTTGTTGCAACAGAAGGTCTGGTTGGGTTGGTGTTTAACGAATTACTGCTGAACGAACAAGAGATTGCAAGTCAGATATCGCAACAGACGGGATTCCCTGATAGCATTTTGATCTTTGCTCCTGAAGGCACAGATAAAAATGACCATAGCCATGATTTCGAGGCACCGGTAGGCTTGAAGCTGTGGCACCCGAGGCCAACTGGTACCTACATGATTCTATAAATGCACCCTGGCAGTTTGCTGCATGTTTGGTGTTGCAGACCTCATCAGATTTCATGACAATTACACATTTATTTCAGGGTCCTGATTGCCGGGAGGTTTCCCGCAGGTAGGACTGGGGTCTCTTGTGTACAGAGGTATCCCAAGTAACCGGTACAGTACCCGGCTCCTAGAGGGTTTTCAATAAATAGTGTTGAGTGAATGAATGAGGCAGCAATCCTAGAAACGCATCTAACTTAAAATTGGACTCGCTCTTTGAAAAGAGTCAAAAGTTAGCCAACTCTGGAAAAACCCAAACTCGGAGAAGGGGAAACTATGGCAACCCTTGTTCCCTTTGTGTTTTTCATACTGGGTGGCCCTGTTACTTGCTTCCTGCCTGGCACCTTCAGCCTTTGGACTCCTCTAAGCTTTGGCCCATTTCCTTAGCTTCAATCCAGAGAAAAATGACACTACTGATTTTCTAGGTCCTTCTCCCCATTGGTAGGCTCTTTCCTACACTTTGTCATGTTCTCTCACGTCTGCTGCCCTGGGAGTTAAGAGTCAGGGGGAAGAAGTGAGAGAGAGAGAGAGAGAGAGAGAGGGAATGTTTGGACTTGAGTGTGTGCACAGCTTCCAAATTTTTTGGCTCCTTCCTCTGCACCGCTCTTCATTGGGCCACAGCTCTCTATTAATGTGAAGCAAACATCATGGTCAAGGGGGAAGATGGCGGCAAGCCTCTGCATTCTTTCCTTAATCAGATTAACTCAAGGTAGGGAGGTATGAAATCAAAGATGGCACACTGCTTTTATCCCTTCTACCAATTCCAATCAATTGGTATTGGCTGCCTGGGCTGCTGTGTCATGAAGGATTCTGAGGCTGGGTTCTGGCTCAGCACAAAAGCATGACACGATCAATTCATGTCTTCCATGGGCACAAGAAGAGTCAGGGGCAACTCACAAGCCAGACACACTGGCCCAGTATCTTCAAAGCAATGGAAGAGCTCAAATGTCTGGCCTCCAAGGGAAAACACACACCCTTGTTTATTGCAACATAAACGTATATCTAAGTAGTGTCAGCATAGGGAATAATTGTTCTGGATTTGGGTAAATATAAGAAGAGGAAGGATAGATAGATTAGGTAAGGTTTGAGCTGCTGTCACCAATGTTCTGATTTCTGTAGCTTGGTTTCTTTCTTTCTTTCTTTCTTTCTTTCTTTCTTTCTTTCTTTCTTTCTCCCTCCCTCCCTCCCTCCCTCCCTCTCTCTCTGTCTCTCTCTCTTCCTTCCTTCCTTGCACTCATATGATCCCATAGAAACCAGAGTAATTAATATTCAACAAATGGATAAGCATTAGGCAGGTGACATTTAGAGAGTAATCACAAATCGGTTTTCTCTTACCCATGAGTTCCAATCAGTTGGTGGGAGATGTTGTCCAGCTCCTGAGTTCCTGAGTCTGGAAGGTTCTTGATGCCTGACCCTGGAGCTGTGGGCCATCTGAATGTGACATCATTATGCTGCACCACTATCCCGACAGCATGCAAGGACACCAGTTACCCCCGAGACAACATCTGGCCAAGCACCTGGGGACACATAGCCCCCCTCTGCTTTTTCCTTTGTTCTAAAGACTTGTTTAATGTTTATTTATTCTTGAGAGAGAGACAGAGACAGGGCATGAGTAGGGGAGACACAGAGAGAGAGAGGGAGACAAAGAATCTAAAGCCGATTCCGGGCTCTGAGCTGTCAGCACAGAGCCCGACGTGGGGCTCAAACTCATGGACCGCGAGATCATGACCTCGGCCAAAGTCAGACGCTTAACCGACTGAGCCACCCAGGCGCCAGGCCCCCTCCTCCCCCCACCCCCACCCCCCAGGTTTTCCAAACTAACATCCACACTGGGTGTGATGCCAAGGCCCAACCTACCCCACAAAGCTGCCCCAGACATCCGACATTACTTGAGGCCTCATTTATTCGTACAGATAAGTGTGCACAGCCCAGCTGGCGGGCCCCACACATAGCCTGGCAACAGCCAGAATGTGGAACAGTAGTGAGGATCCAGCCTTGGACCTGTTTACGCCCCAGGGAGATATGCTTCTCTTTTGCTAGCTCAGCTCACCCTTTCAAGGACAGTGACCAGCACTGGCACCTGCTTGTACCCTGAACAGGGCTCCCCGGGCCATGTCCTATGAGCCTCTGTCCTGGCCTCCACCGGCCAGATGGCCTATCAGCGTTTACTACAGTCCTGAGATGCCCCTCCCCTCCTCTCTGACATTCTCTTCCCTAATTTCCTTTAAGTCCCTGTCCGACGCATGCCTCCATCCCCCACCCGCCAAGCAGAAGTCCCCCAGGCGGCTGAGGACACTGGGCCCCTTCCTCATCAGGACCCTCCAATCAGAAATCAGATGCAGAGCTTCCTTAGGAAAACAGAGATACTTCGCTTCAGTGGGGGCATTTTACAGTTCAAAGCATTTTGGCAAGTCTGATCTTTATTTTGATCTCGTTAAGGCAGTTTATAGCCATTTCTCTGTTAGGAAGCTGAGTCTCACAAAAAGAAAATAAATTGCCCCAGGCCGTGCAACAAGCCAGTGGCACAGGGCTAGGGCCCCAACACAGTCTATCCCGGCTGCACAACTAGCCCTCCCCCCACAACCAGGCTGTCTGGCCTGACTTTTCATCCGCAGCCATCGTGGCTGTAAAACTCCTTCCAAGGGCAGGGTTTTGTGTCTTGTAAAGTTGTCACTGCTTCGTAGCCCCACAGGAACCGAATTTCTTCACGGTACCTGGAATCTAGCAACAGAGACATTACTCTCTCCCAGCCGACACCCCTTTTGTCCAGGGTTCAAGTACTCCCAGAGGAATAAGACATTCAGGTAATTACAGCTTAATTGAAATCAGTTTGTTTGACGCCCTCTTCTGAACGGCGGGAACAGGGCAGGACCGAAGCTACCACGAGCGGAGAAAGAGGCTGAGTGGCGGTGGGGCAACCGTGAAGCCCACCTACTTTATGACCTGGCCCATCCAGTTATATCCAGAAACATGTGAGCCGTGCAGGTAGCCAGGAGGGAGTCAAAATAAGGCAAATCGAGAAATCAGAAACTGGAAACATTCCTGGGAGGGACCTGCTTGGCTCCTTGACCCTCAGGCAACAGTCCTCTCCCAGGGAGAGCAGAAAAGACTTTCAGTTTTGAATATTTGTGCCCTTCCCTAGTACCACCAAATGCTAAGCTGCAGTGCTGTTCTTATCTTTTGGAAGGAGAGAATTAAATTGCATTGGTTTCCCTTTGTTTTTCCCCAAACTCCTGGCCACCAGGGCAAGAAGCTGAGAATGGTGAATGCTTGCAGTTTAAGATGGTGGGGGGCTCGATTAATTCTGGACCACCCTGGGTCCAGGAAGTTTCCCTGTGCATGACGCAGGTTTTCAGCATCCTGAACGTTTGCCAACTGCTGTTCCACTCCTATATTTCGAAGGTAATGGAGGCCAACATTTCTATCAACCCCACTGATAGAGATCTCACTCTATCGGACCAGCACACTGTCTTAGGACCTCCATTCTAACCTTGATCCTAAAGTTTTTTAATCCCACCTGAATGCCTTAGGCGGCCCAAAGCTTCTTTGACTAGCTCTGTTATACCTTATTTGAACCTCTCTAGTGTGTTTCTGTAAAGTGCTCCTGTAACAGTTCCTGGCACAGGATAAGCAGTCAGTACGTGTTAGTGGTGATTATTATTAGCAATGTGGCCCTTAGAATCAGCGGCATCCATTCCATTTCAGCTTCTGATGTATAGTATGACAATTCCCAGACCGTGTTTCGTAATTAGTTGCCATTGCTTCCAATCCGAACAGCAATATGAAGTCTGGGCACAGTCCTTTCTAGGGGTCTTTCTATGGTAGAAGCAGCAGGCAGCTCTACAATATCTGATGTACTTAAGAGGCTTGAAAAAGATGGTCCTGCCCCTCCCTGTGAGGGCAGGGTGCTTTTAGCAATCAGCCCAACCCAGCTCAGGGCACCCTTTGCATGAAGCCAGCCCTGGGGAGCAGGGCTTATTGGGGCAAGGATTCCATTTCCTTTCCTCCTGGACACACAGTTAGACCACATTTCCCAGGCACCCTTGCAGTGGAGGGGGAACCACAGGACTGTGCTTTGGCCAGTGAAATGTGAGCAGAACTGATCTATGTGGATGTCCAGTCTTTTAGAAAAGAGACTCCAGTGCAACCCTTCATGTCTGGGTCTTCCCCATCTATGAGACTGGAAGTAAAGTGCTCTAAGGCCCAAGGTGATGTCAGGGACATGGGATGGAAGGAACGTGGCCCACAAGTCTCTGTTTGGAGGACAGCAAAGAGCTGTCAAACGTACACACCCACACTGAGCTGTTGCATAAGTAAGGGCAATTTTTTTTTATTATGTTAAAGTACTTAAAATTGGGTATTTTTAGTTACATCAGTGAGCCTGCCTTAATTAATACAGAACCTTCAGTTGTCTGAGAGACAAACTAAGCCAATGGTTGAGGGTGCCATCCCAGCAAGTTCTGAGGAAATAGGACATGAGTTTGCATACTTTTATTTACAATACAAATTTGTGGTACAAAGCTAATGTCTCTGGCAAGCACGAATAAATGAAACAGGTAAACATCTCTTTGCTCAGAAGGAAACTGCTGGTGGAAGGCCAGAGACTTCTCTCCTGCCCCCTCTCACCGTGATACGGGTGTTCTCGGCATTATGAGCTGCAGTGCTGCTAATTCTGGAAAGTTCCATTCTGAGAGCTTGCTGAGGCCTTTTGGTTGTGTTGTTTTCATTTCCATGAAACCTGAGAGCCCCAGGAGTGCCACCTGTCTGAGAATTCTCTGTCTTGACCGGGCACACACGAGCCCCGGACCATACAGGGAAGACATGGGCCCCAGGCATTTTTAGAATGTTAGCACACGATGGGACTTAACTATGACACATCCCCCGTCTGAACGAACATTTTCTCACCTGTACCTGAGGGGGTTGAGTCAGATTACAAGCTAATAGCTGGGGAGAAAGTGCAGCCTGCAGGTGTGTGTTCCTTGGCTTGCAAGGTAACGTTATATATTTTTTAATTAGTTCCCAACAGTTAAAAATTAGGATTTTTGCATTTAAAAATCCGACAGCTCTTGAAAAGTCTGGCAACACTAAGCTTGTGTTCCCTCAGGGCAACAATTGGTTTTCCTCTCCAGACGTGACATATACTCTCTGGGTTGCATAAATCCTGCCCCCTCCCCCCAGGTTATTCATTCATTTGCTTTGCTGCCTGGATAGACTGTGTTGGTACTTGAGTTTGAGACCCTGATTCTAGACGATTTCTAGCAGCCCCTTCTACCTGGTCCCAGATGAACAAGGTCGCATCACTTTGTTACATAGTCTATTGCTGTATAGCAAGCTGACCCAACACACGGTGACTTCAAACAACCACCTTTAACAATATCTTGTGATTTTGCAGGTCAGGAGTTCAACAGGGCTTAGGTGGACATGTCTTCTGTTTCATACGATGTCAGCAGAGGTCACCTGTTTCTCTTCAGCTGGTGGATGAGCTGGTATGGAGAGTCTAGGGTGGCTCCATTCACATGTCTGATGCCTTGACGGCCATGGTTGGAGGTTTGGATTTCCTGTGTCTGTCACTGGAATACCTCCATGTGACTTCCCCAGTGCAGCATAGAATTGAGGTGGCTGGACTCATATGGTGGCCCAGGGGTCCCCGAGTGAGCATTCTAGGAAACTCAGGCAGAAGCCACAAGGCCTCTTGAACCCTTGAAACCTCAGATATTCCAGAATATCACTTTAGTCATATTCTATTAGTCAAGCAAGTCACTAAGTCCAGCCTAGTCATGGGGAGGGGAATTAAATTCAATAGGAAGAATAGAAAAGAGTTTATAACATCTTTAATCCACAGGGTTTTTATTTAAATTTGGTTGCTCTGAGTTAGAAGATACTGATTAGGCTAAATAAATATATCTTATAATAATTCACTGTATTTCATAAACATTTTGTTCCTGATCCAAGAAACAGAAGATAGGTCTATATAGGAGATAGTTCACTCTACATTGTGCCCACTGCCCTTTTAGATGTACCCCACAGCATGCAATATCACAAAGGACACTTTCAAATACAAGTAATTGAACTTCAAGCTTTTGTAAGAAAAGAGAGAGAGAGAGAGAAGAAAGTATTGATTCATACGAGCATAAGTAACTACATAGGTAAATACAGTATTTTTTGTAATTCTTTTCTTCCCTATCTGATTTAAAAGACAACTATATAAACCGATAATTGTAAAACTAAGCCAGTGCCTTATAATGTATAAAAATGTAATTTTTATGATGAAACTAGCAGGGAGGAGGAGGGAGGGTATTGTGCTTTATTTGATGCAAAATTTCTGTATACTATTAAAATCAAGTTAGCATTAATCCAAACTAGATTATTTTGAGTTAAAATGCTAATTGCAGTCCCCAGGGCAATTACTAAGAAAAATAATTTAAAATATTTTATAAAAGAAAGAACACAGAAAGTAAGATAGTAGATTGAAAATATCTATTTAATACAGAATAAGTCATTAATGGAGAAATGGAAGAACAAAAAAGACATGAGACATACAGAAAGCATATAGCAAGATGGAAGAGGTCAATCCTACCTTTAAAGAATTACATTAAATGTAAATGAATCAAACATTCTAATCAAAAGGTAGAGAGATTAGCAGAATGGATGAAAACAGTATCCAACTATATGTTGTCTACAAGGGACACACTTTAGATTCAAAGACACAAATAGGTTGAAAGTAAAAGAGTGAAAAAATAAGCATTTGGCACACATATTCAAAAAGAAAAAGAGGAGAACTTGCATTAGCATTAGCATCAGCTGGGTCTGGGAGTTCTAATAATGTTGTCAAGATTTAGTCTTGCTCAGTTAAGCATTCTTCTGTGTTAGTTCGGCATCCCCTGGTGGCCCCCCAGAAGCTTCAGGTGTTGCAACTCCAATATGAAGTTAAGTTTCTCTGCTATACCAGCGAACTTTCTGGTGTGAGTTTCATTAGCCTGCTTGAGTCAAACATCCACTTCTGAGCCAGTTCCAATGACCAGGCCTGAGTCATGTGCCCTGCCCTGGATTCAGAGGCAGTTTGGCTTGGCCTCTCCTGAACAATATTCCTGAGAGGAGGTGAAGGGTGCTCCTACAGTGAAGGCCAGGGAGCTATAATCAGAATCAACAAGAGTGAATAGTTGGCTGGCCACTAAACAACACAAGTGCCCACTGCACATGCATTGGGCCATCTTGGGTTGGAGGGACATTCTGTAACTATAGAAAAAAGCAAAGCTGACTAAACTCTGAAGTGTGGAAACTTTACGTTCATGTTTTTAAGTGTCCGAAGACCTTCTCAATCAATTTTTAAAATACTTTTAGCTCCCTTGATACATAGGACATACTCCAGTGGAGTTCTGTGAGATTGAGAAAAGGAAGAACAGAATCTCATATTATGAAATACCAGCTCCGTACCACTCCTCTTTACATACCTAATCTTACTCAAGCTATGTTAAACCCTGTGAACTAGATGGAATTCTCAGCCTTTTGAAAATGAGGAAATGGAGGCACAAAGAGATCAGTCATTTTGCCAAAATGACCATTTGCCAAGTGGCAGAGTCAGGTTTCCACTCAAGTCAACACAACCCAGAGCCTGGGGCTCTTTGCTGTACTCCCTGCCTGCATCATACTGCATAGCGTGTCATTGTTATGTATCTTCCTACATGCCTGTGTTCAGATAAGAACTGGGAAGAAGCCACGGACATGCCCAGGGTAGAGTTTGGCTTCACCACAAATGGGGGGTTAAATGTCAGGATTCAAGCTAAACCAGGAGTATCGAAGGCTGAGCACCAGTGAAGCACATGGTCAGAACTTCTTGGCTTTCACTTTACTGGAAAGTTATTTCACCATCAATGTCTGGCGGTTGGTGGTTTTGTATCTTGTACGTTCACGTTTTGCTTGCTGAGGCATCTCTGATGGGGGGCGGGGGGGCGGGCATCAGCAGCAGTTTGCAAGACGGTCTCCCCATGACAGTGGCTCACGATTCTTGCTTTGATTTGTTTCTCGGTTCCAGTTCGTATCACACCCCATTTTCAGTCTTTGGCTTCATCTCGGTACGAGGCATGGGTCGTGATGAAAAATGGGATCACCACACCTTTTCGTTCACTTTGCATTCTCTGCCTCCTCTTGGGCAGAGGTGTATAACCAATGCTGAAATTGGACGGTTTCCTTCATCCAGATATTTCTTGGAAAAATGCTTCTCTCCTTTTTGATGGATTAAGGCAGTAATCCCTACAATGTGTTCTGTTGAACGTAATTACCAGGAATCTCCGCCATAAACAAATGGGGTGCTGCTATCAGATTATGGTGGGATATATGTCAGGCAGACAAAAAAAAAAAAAAATCATCCACTACATCTCCTCTGAGGTTATAAAGTGCTGGAATAGACCTTTTCTACCAAAATTATTTGGCCAGCCAGTCCAAGGACAGCAATAGTCTGAATCCAAAATGTAGCACTTCTATTTATCAGGAATGAAAAACTAGTCCCCACCCACAGCTAGTGAAAACTGAAAACTAGGAACTTGGCTTTACAGGAGACATAAAACCTCTTTCACTTGTATCCATTCCATCCCCCCCCTTTTTTTTAATGAAATGAAAGGTTACTTTGATAACAGAAAACTGTTATTGTTGCTGAATTTGCTAAGAAAATTGGGCAATTTATCAGTGAAGATGGCAATAGAAATTCACAGGGTTGCCAGACGCATTATTTTGCGATCCTCAGCAGCATTAACAAGTTGGAAAAAAAAAAATTCTAGGTTTCAGGATGGCAATAATGAATTTTGGTCTCCCGGGCAGGAAGCTGGATGGTGGATGTGTTTCCCACTGAGCCAGTCCTAGTGGGCCCCAGAGGTTTCTAGAAAAGAGGCTATGATGTCAGATTCTGATTAGCATTAATGATGGGTTGCTCGACGAAATCTCTGAACCTTACACTACAAATCTTCCTGGAGGATTTGGGACTAGCGGTCAAGATTAAGTGACTATTTTCTCTGTCCTTGCTGGGTTAGCTCTTCCTTATTGGCATTCTATGTAGGCTTTTGGCTTTGAATAATGTCTTGTTCTGTAAAACACCAAGAAATAGTGTCACGGTCGGGAGCAAAATGGATGGTGTTGCGTTGATACAGCAAACACTATTTTGAGGGGATAAGTGAGTCTGGGCGGTGATAATGTTGAACAGCAAAGCTATTGTTATTGACCATTTTATAGGAACAGGTTCTTTTTAAGGCCGCGTGCCTACATATTTTATAAACAATGTGCTTGAGAAATGTCCAGCGAGGTACAATGGATAGCATAAGAATGAATGCTGAGTTAAGACAGATAGCCCAGCTTGAAACTCCTGTTATGAAAAGTAGGAAATATAGACACAGGCAGAAAATTATGTCAGGTAGAAAGATTAAAACACAAAGCAGCTTTCTCCAAAGAGGCATGTCCGTGGTCCCCTCTGTAAACAGCCAGTACTTAGGGACAGCAACAAATGGTTGGAAACATAGAAAAAGGTGTGGCCACGGAAATGGGCCAAAGCACAAGGAAGAAGATGAAAAGAAGGAAAAAACCGCTATATCGCCTACACCAAAGCACAGAGAGATAGCGTGTGAAACCCACCGTTTGACAATCCATTTCTGCCAATCACAGGCAGCAGCTTTCTTGGGAGAGAATGTTAGACTGAATGTAGGACTGTTTAGGCACAAGACCCGTAGCAGCCAACAATTTGCAGCTCTATACTGAAAGGAGAGAGAATGGTTTTTTCTTGGAAATTCCACACTCGTGTGCACCTTGCATGTTCCTCAGAGTTCACTTTGTTTGCAGGCAGAGGAAGGTGTGGGTGAATTTGGGGAGCTATTTTCAGAAGTTCCCTTGTGCCCCCCCAATACACCACTACCATCACCATCTACACGAATACAGTCCGTCTCCCAGATGGCTCCCAATGACCCCCACCTCCTGTTGTTTCTGTCCTGTGTAGTCCCCTCCCGCAGTGAATAGGGATGACTTCTGGTAACCAATAAACCATTGCGTAACAGACAGGGTGTGACTTCTGAGACTAGGTCATAAAAGGCATTGTGGCTTCCATTCTTTCTCTCGGGTTATTTGTCCTGTAGGAAGCCGGCTGCCATGTTGTGAGGGCAGCCCTATAGAGAGACCTGCCAACAGCCAAGTAAGTGCACCATCTTGGAAGTGTATTCTCCAAATCCAGTCCAACCTTTAGACTGCTGCAAAGACCATCTTGGAAGTGTATTCTCCAAATCCAGTCCAACCTTTAGACTGCTGCAAAGACCATCTTGAAAGTGCATTCTCCAAATCCAGTCCAACCTTCACTGCAATGCCTGCCAACATCATGACTGCAAACTCATGACAGACTCAGGGTCAGAGCTCCCCAGCTAGGTTACTCCCAAATTCCTGACCCACAGGACCTAGGAGATAGTACTTCGTTTTGGTTTGCTTTAAGCCATTAAATTTGGGGATATTTTGCTATGCAGTAATGGTTGACTAGAACAGCTGACTATAATTCTTAATTTGGGATTTGCTTCTATAATTGTAATATTAAAATATTTCAAACTTTTATGTGAGAAGATAACAGAACAAATGCAGGTAGAAAGGGGTAAAATTACGTATCCCGGCATGAGTGTCTTATGCAATAAAAGCCAGATAAATTAACATCCTGTATGTGTGATGTGTAAACCACATCACATACAAGACCTAATAAGATACTGTATAGACTTGGGTTTTTCTCTGAGTGAGATGGGAAAAAAAAAGCCATCAGAGGATTTTGAGCAGAGAAGTAAGTGACATGACCTAACTGATGTGCCCAGGGGACACTCTGTGTGCCCAGACTACTGTGTACCCAGGCATGTGCTAGGGGGTCTTTGAGAATAAGGATGTCAAGCCCCTACCCTCAAGGTGTTTCCAGGCTCATTTACATTCAACCACACCAGGAAAAGTTTCACTCCTCCTATCCCTCGGGCTGTACTTTAGGCTTAATCCTAATATAAGAAAAGCGAACTAAGGGGAGAATCTGTGCGTTCTGCTTCTGCACAAGTGTTCAGAAAAGCTACAACAGTTCTGTTGTTTGGCTCGGAGACTGCCTAACTTGGGTCTAAGGGCCCATTAGAAATGTTACAATGTTCCAGGCTCGGAAGCTCTAGGAGGCCCGTCAGGCCCGTCAGTCAGTTATGTTGTGGTAACAAACAACCCTCAAAGCTCTGCGCTTAAAATGATGAAGTTTCATTCTTGCTCATGCTGCATGCCCAGCGCAGGTTGGAGGGGTCTCTGCTCATTGAGCCACTCTGGGGCCCAGGCCAATGAGGTTTTACCATCCTATGATACCAACGTGCTACAGCAGGCAAAAGAGGGCTGGAGTTCAAGGCTTTGGCCCGTAAGTAACACAAGGCATTTCTCTTTCCATTTCATGGGCCAAAACTAGTCACGAGGGATCACAATTCGAGTCCCTGAAATCTGTGTCTCTCCATGAGACAGGAATAGAGTGGGGCAAACCCAAAACTGGCTTGGCTTCCTCTTAATGAATTAACACTTATTTACTAAGGAGCTAGGTACGGTGCTGGGTGCTGTTGAAGAGATAGAAAGCCAATTAGATATGGTCCCTCCCTTAAGGGAAGCATATGGCCTCTCAGTTTTAACATAATTATGAGAGTAAATCGCCTGGAATAATCATTATTTAATATGTTCTAGAGATAAATGCGCTTTTCAATTTCCTCATGTCTTTTTTCCCTAAGTAGACGGGAATAAGTGATAATTCAACTAATTGCCTGTTCCAGTTCCAGTTTCTTCTCTGAATTCTCCTCCATGATCAGGGGACAGCAACATGGTCCAGGATTCTGGAACAATTGTCACACATTGATCAAATTTGGGCTGTTGTCTTAAAGCGGGATTGCCAGATAGAATACAGGCTGCCCAGTTAAATTAGAGTTTCATATTGGCAAGAAATACTTTTTATTTTTAATTTAAATTTTAGTTAGTTAATATACAGCGCAATATGGGTTTCAGAAGTAGAACTCAGTGATTCATCACTTACATACAACCCCCAAACACCCAGTGCTCATCACAAGTGCCCTCCTTAATACTCATCACCCATCTAGCCCATCCCCACCCACCTCCCTCCATCAACCCTCAGTTTGTTCTCTGTATTTAAGAATCTCTTGTGTTTTGCTTCCCTTTCTTCTCTTTCTCCCCCTTCCCTTATGTCCATCTGTTTGGTTTCTTACAGTCCACGTATGAGTGAAATCGTATGGTATTTGTCTTTCTCTGATTGATTTATTTCACTTAGCGTAATACATTCTAGCTCCATCTGTGTTGTTGGAAATGGCAAGATTTCATTCTTTTTGATGGCTGAGTAATACTCCTTTACAGACTAATACCCCGTATCATTTTCATCTATTCATCAGCCAATGGACATTTGGGCTCTCCCCACAGTTTAGCTAGTGTTGATAAGCAAAAAAATGCTTTTTAGTATAAGCATCTATCATGCAATGTTTGGGACATACCTCGACTAAAACGTTATCTGTTGTTTGCCTGAGCATTCAAATTTAATGGGGCATCGTGTACTTTTATTTGCCAAATCTGGAAAACCTATCTTAAGAACCCCTCACCATTATAGAAACTCCAGCCACCTCTAATTTCATCCTGTACCACTCCCCTTTCCCACCACCACACCATTGCTGTGCCACACCGGCCACACTGGTCTCATTTATGTTCCTGTAACATACTTGGTCTGAGTCTACCTCAGGGCCTTTGCGCGTGTTATTCCCGCTGCACGAGACATTCTAGGTCCTTGAGAGGCTGCCTTCTCTCCTTTCGCCATCTTAGCCTAAATGCCACCGCCTCAGAGAGACGTCCTCTGATCAGGCGATCTAAAGCCACACCCTCTTGCCCTGTCTCCATCCTTCTCTTTATATCACTGTGTTTATTTACAATAGTTTCCACGCTCTGCAATGATGCTAGTTTCCTTGTGTGCCTCTCTTCACTATCATGTAGCTTCTCTGACAGCAGGGACCGTGTCTGCCTCGTCCCTCACTACATCCCAGCACTGACAACGGGGCCTAGAATGTAGCAGGTGAGCAATGAGCATTTATGAACTGAGTCATGCTTTGGTTTGCACAAGATCCCTGGCCTCTAGTATGTATGTATATGTGGGGAAGCTAAGGAAAGGCGGATGAGACAGATAAATGATATAACTTATTATAGGAGTAAATGTGATGAAAAAAAAAAGTAAGTGCAGCAATATGTTGACGAGCCATTGGGGACGCCAAGCAGGGTGGATTCTTTTTTCGTAGAACTTATTAGGAGGGGCACCTCTGAGGAGGTAATGGGAGCTGAGTTCTATATAATGAGAAGGAAGGAGTCCCTGAAAGGGAAGAACATTGCAGGAATGGCAGCAATTGGAAAGTTCCTAAGGCAAGAACAACCTTGGCTTGCTAGAGGAAGACACTTAACCAGCATATTTGGAATGGCATGCGGGAAAAGGCAGCCAATGAGAGGGGTGTTAGGGGCACAGCCAGAGTAGGCTGGTAATGCAATGGTAATATACTGGAGGACTTTAACCAGGAGACTAATACGCGCCTCCAGAAGATCACTTTGGTAGCCATGGTGAACACGAACAATGGAGAAAAAGGCGTGGAAACATGGAGACCAGATAAGAGGCCACCACAGTTGCGCAGGCAAGAGAAGACGGTGGGTTGGTCTAGGCTTTAGCATTGGCAACGAGGATAAAATGGGACAGATTTGAGATGGAACTATGGAGCCTCACCAACAGAAATCGCTTAATTAATTAGTGGAAGGAATGAGGGAATGAACGGGTGAGTGGAAGGATGGATAAATGGATTCATTGGTGGATAGATAGTGAATGGATATTGGATGGATGGATGATGGATGGACAGATGAATGACAGATGGTGGATGGATGGATGGATGGATGGATGGATGGATGGATAAGGAAATAGAATAAACTGATTAAAATCCCAGGCTCTGGACCCTGATCAATCTCCTTTTGAATCTTTGGCTGATACCCTCATTAACAGGGCAACCTTGAAGAAGTAGCTCAACGTTAAGCCTTACTTTCTTTATCTGAAAAATGCAACAGTAATACGTGCATTGTCAAAACAATATGAGGACTAAAAGGGATAATGTCTTCTGACTCATTCCCCCCGTAGTTACTGTTACTTACCTCTAGCACCCTATATATCAATTTGTAACATTGAAGATGTTTTTTCAACACCCTCATTATCACTTACTTTCAAACTGTTCAGACTCAGGCTGCACCAAAACCCAGCCCAAACAAAAACATTTATATCAACTGTTTAAAGTTGTTTTTTTTTTTAATGAAAGGGAGAGATGATGCAGTGTGGGAAGTGTTATAAACTATTCAGTATTTCAATTTTTTTATTCACAATCCTGGATTCCCTTTGATGGTTTTTTAATATAGGGAGGGCTCTTGTGACTATGTGTGAATAATTAAACTTTTTTGAGCTTGAGCATAACTTGGAAGAAGCTCATTTCACTGTCAATGATGTGAGGCAAAGGAAAACCCAATAGGCATCTTTTTTTACACTCGATAATTTTGTGGGATTTTTTAAAAAATCATTATTCTCTTCCCAGACAGTCGGAGAAAGTCGGCTTGGGGAGGCTCCTCACCGCGCTTTTCCTATCTTTGGTGTTGCCTGGATAACCCTTGATCGAAGGAGGAGGGCAGGGGTGGTGGTGATGATGGTGCTGTTGTTTGAGCGTTACATATGCACACAACAGGAAGAGCTTCATTTTTGCTCTGTCATTTAACGCTCCCAGAAACCCCTGGTGCAGGGGGTATTGCTGTTCCCATTGTACAGATGAGTCAAATGAGGCTCCCACAGGATACTGGACGTACCCAAGTAGCTACTTGGGTACCCAAGTACCCAAAGATTCACACTCACACTGGTGTGATCCCAGTGCCGGAGCTCTCCGCCACGCTCCAAGACTTCTCCTTGATTGGCTGCTTGGCACTGAGTCATTTCTCAGCATTATTGACTGTGTTTATTCATTCCCCTCCCTCCTCGTTGCCTGACAGCTATTGATTTTCGTGCATGATGGTGCCCTTGGCCTCAAATAGTTTTGCAATTTCTTCCCCAATTTTCAAGTGAACTTTATCATCCGTTGCTTAGTGAAGCTCGTCTTTGTTCTTTGGGCAATAATGGATGATTCAGTAAATGGCATGTCACAGAACAGGAGAGATGCGAGGGCGACCTTCATTAGATTAAATAGGTTTTCCCCACCCCGTGCTCTGTAGCGTCTTGGAATTGCTATGGGAAAGCAGACAACAGGGAATGAGTAGTATGTAGCTAAGAGCTTCCCAAACTTGCATCAGGAATTACTTTTCTTGATACAGTTATATTTATGGGTCATAACAATTTCCTGTAAAGTGTAACAGTTACTGTATCAGTGCAATTCTGACATTATGTATTCAGTTTGCTTCAAAGCTCTCCAAGATGATAAAGTCACTCGTGAATGCCACCATCCCCACCCATCTTTCAAACCTGATTCCTATCTAGAACCCCATCACCTGCCTTTTGGATGGAAGGCTGGTAGGAATGTGTGGCTATAGGCAGATCACCTTGGCAGTCGGGTTTGCGACACTGTGCGTGACCCAACTCCTGCCTACTTCCTTCTGCTCCTCAAATGCCACAAAGTGGCATTGTCTTTGTTCTTCAACCATACCAAACTTTCTCGCACCTCAAGGCCTTTAAACCTCCTGATCCCTCTGCCCAGAATGTTCTTTCTAAAGACCAGCATCAGACCATCTTCTCTTCATCACCGTGTCTCAGTGAAAATGTCAGCAACCTGAAAAGGCCTAAGATATCTCACCCACCCAGGTAGTCTTTTTCTGTCCATCTCTTTTAAGTGAATTTTTCATCAGGGCCAAGTCTTGTCTTATTTCTTCTCTTCCCTACGTTGGAAACAAATATTATGCATCTCCTCTGATTCCCTTGGTTCCCACAACCTCCACCATGCCCTACTACGCCCACTTGAGCCCGCCTGGTTCTGCCTTCTGCGTCAGACTGAACCAGTCACATGCCCAGAGTTTTAGCCACTTCCAAATGTGAAAGAAGCCCTCAGCGCAGGGAGTGTGGGATCTGGCTTCCTGAGCAACCATCAGAGGAGCAGTCCAGCTGAAGGGTTGGATGTCCTGCAGAGCGGACTCTCCACTGGGCAAACTCTGACCAATGGAAAACAGGAGATGAATGGGGGTGGGGGAGTCACCAGATAGGTCACCTCTCCTTTCTTGCTCCCAGAGACGGCTTTGAGGCATGGTTTCTTCTTGCCGAGAAGTCGGTACACCAAGTGGGTGAATCTGCTGAGCAACTAGCCTTGTCTTCCACAGCTCATCATTAAGGGCAAGTCAGCATAGTAACACATCACTCACATTCTTACTCACCTCCTCGCTTACTCGCCTTACTCGCTTCCTGTCCCTCATTCTTGCTGCCCTGAGTTTGTACCTCCCAAATGAAACACAAGCATTTTAATCTTTACCTCAAGCTTTGTTTTCTTGAGAATCTGGGCCAAGGCAATCCCCAGTACTGGGAACATTTCCTGGTACATACAAAGCACCCCATATACAAAGGATGGATGGGTGGGTGGATGGATGGATGGATGGATGGATGGATGGATGGATGGAAGGATGGATGGAAGGATGGACGGATGGATGGACGGATGGATGGACGGATGCATGGATGGACGGTAGGATGGGTGGATGGGTGGATGGAAGGAAGGAAGGAAGGAAAGAAAGATGGATTGGTGTTCAAGGGCCAATGGATGAATGAAAACTCAAAAAGATCACTATTTTTGTCTTTCCCCGTGGAACAAGCCTTTCCTACATATGCCTCAAACCCAACATACCCTAAACTAAAATAACCATTCTCTTTCTTAACAATTTACTTTCTTCCTGCTCTTCTTTCCCAAGCCATAAATTCTTCCTCACCCATCACCTAATCTACGCTACGTCTTTCCCATTTTACTCCCCAGGTGTCACTAGCCTCCATCCTTTCTTCATGCTTCGCAGCTACTGTTCCAGCTCAGGCCTGTGTAATGTCTCACAGGATTGGTACCCCCATCACCAGGTGGCCTGCCTGCAAATTTCAACCATCTCCAGGCTAAGCCATGATCAGAATGTGTCCCAATTTCGGTTCTCCTGAAAGCAGAGCCTGAGGCAAGGGCCTGGATACAAGTGGTTTGTTGGGAGGACATCCTAGAAAAAAAGGAGGGAAATGAATCAGGAAAGAAGGAAAAGGCAGCCAATATAAAGGTACATTATCAAGGTTGCTGCGGCAGGCAACAGGGGCTTGGCACCACTGGGACCTCCTGGGAGCATCTAGAATGCCTCCTACAGTTGTGCACCTGAAGGATGGGAAGCTGGAACATTTATCCACCAGCTTCTACCCCATCAGTTCAGGATTGTCCCTGGTGGCATTAACGGCTCCATGCTTCCAGGCGGTGCTCGTGTGCAGGCCACGTGGTCCTCCTGTAGTGGTGAAAAAGGCTCTGAGATAGAAAGTGGAGAGGACACACAGGTGGGAGGTGGGTCTGGGCTCCTGTGGAACTGTCCACTGCGGCTGCAGCTGAAATCAGAAGCCGATCAAGGTTGCTAGAGGCTTCTGCTACAGCATGATCTCTAAAATGCACGTGCAAGTCTGATTCCCAATGGTTAGACTCCTGGTAGCTTCCCTGAGCCTGGGGCAAGATGCCCGACTTTCTTAATAGAGCTCAGAAGACCACCTGTAGACTAACTCTACCTCTGTTGCGGTCTCGTCTGTGATAACTCCTACTCATAGTTTGCTCTCTGCACCATCCATGGGTCTCCTCTCCGTGACTCCTCTGCCTGGGACTCCCTTCCCATTTGCATTCCTTTCCTAGACTAATGGGTCCTTAAAGATGCCTTTTCTGACAATTCCAGACAGAGTGAGCCCCCGTCCCTATTTCTATCATTGCCCTGAACACATTTTTTTAAAAATAATCATTGCCAGTTGAGGGGCTTCTGCTCCCCTACCACTTGGGCAGTGAGCTCAGGGGGCGCACTGACACACAAGGTTCTCTTCCTCTTGGCTTCCCAAATTCCCAGGGAGAACACGGGAGAGATGTTGCTGAATGGCTGGCTGGTTGGACGTGTGCACAAATGCTTCAGTGTGGACTCACTCAACAGAAAGTGGTCTTGGCAACTGGAAAGGACCCAATCTTCAAGGAGAAGCAGAGCCCACGCTATGCAAGCATCTTGCTTCGCTCACTAGATCCCAATCCAAATAGTCTGGACCATCTGTTCACAATTGTTTAAGGATGCACAAACCATTTTTCCAGGTGTCCATCAAGAAGGCAACAGCTCTGATAGTAAATTCAATTCAGCAAACATTTGTTGGACAGCCAAAGAGCTGAGTCACTGCGTTGGACACAACATAAGAGGATGAGCTAAAAAACAAAATACCTGACATGTCTTTGGGCATCTTTGTGACCAGTGCTGGGGAGTGACACACACGAGGACAGAGACAGGTGAATCAAGATGAGACTGTCAATGCAGCCAGCCTTCCTTGTGTCAGGATGCCACCCTCTCCTCCTCTGTGCTTCTAGACAGGTATCCACCCTGGGGCAAGGGCAGCCAATGGAGCCATTGACCTATAATCTGGAAAGGAGAACGTCCCATGTATCGCATGCAGGTAGCCATACCCCACAGCAAACATTTAGTGAGCCCCTGGCTCAAAGGGCAGCCATCTGTGCCCTACGTTCATGTACACTCTAGCAGAGGAAACAGGCACGTAGGGGGACAATGGCAGGGACAATGGCAGGATGATATCATAAAACAATGTGAGCCACACTATGTACGGAGGTTTGCATGCATGTACAAGGGAGGGATGGGAGCTCTAAAGGTATTTACATTGATGAAATATTACAGGATAAATGAATGTACACTCAGCCATTGCCTTTCTGTCTGTCATGTATTTACTGTCTTATATTCCCTACACGTAGCCTTTCTTTTCTTTTTCCCTTTTAACCCAGTTGAGTGAGTATGTAATGAGTAGATCAATCTCAAATGTTTAAGAGGGAGGGCTGCAGTGTGCAACCACCTACGTTCACGTCCTACTTTGCCTCTTACAAAGGCAAAGGCTCTGTCATTTGGGGCAGTTCACCTGCCCACTTAGTTTCCACATCTGCGAACTGGGGATGATGAAAGCACCCTCTTTGTAACGTTTTGTGATGGTGAAATGAATTGATAAATGAAAGGGCTTTTAAGGCACACACTAAGCCCTCAATAAGGTTAGCTATTATTATCAGTGGTTCTGTTGTTGTTGTTGTTGTTGTTGTTGTTGTTGTTAACATTATTACACAGTGGCACAGTGTGAGTGCCAGTTTTCTGGAAAATTCTAAGAAAAAGGAAGAATTATCCTCATTAAGTAAGAGGGCAGGTTCTAAATTCTAGTCACCGAATAGAGGTCCACAGGAGCAGTCATGTTTGACCCCTAAAGAATGTGTTTTTGATCCCCAGTTTTCCGATGGCAAGGCGTAAGACTAGAAATTAATTTTGCCTGGTGCCTCAGACAGCAGGACACTTCCTGTTTTGAAAGTAATAATTTGCTGAGCATCCACTGTGGTTCTTGATTATTGCAGGCAAAAAAATATCCAACACACTTGGAAAAATGGAAAATATATGCATGGGGCAACCAGAAACTATGATGAGGGAGAACGTTAAGTAAGAGGGGTGCTTAAAAGTGTGATGGAGGGAGGCGGCTTCTGGAGGATGCCTGTGAAGGAGCTCTGGGCCCTCCCTCCATGGGAACGTTTTGGACCTCCCATCCCCAGGTAGAGCACTTGAATTCTGCAGGTTAATCAAGAGCCTCACAGGCCCAGTGGCGTAGGAGCAAATTTCCCCAGCCCAGAGTGGCTACGGACAGTGAAACGCTTCCCCCAAAGCTGCACAAATGCAACCATGAGAGCCAACGGGCGTGAGGCAATGCTTGGTGGCTCAGGGGGGGCGCCGCAGGGACCTGCCTGGATGGATGGCCAAAGACCAGATAGGAAAGGAGACCAAGATGAAGTTTCTGCCACAACAGGGGAATCAAGGGCCACGGTAGCTTCAGGAAAAGAAATGCAAATCTACGTTTCTTGCAGATTCTCAGAACAAAAACAAAGTCAGAAATCCCTGTATGGAGGTAGTAAATAGAAGTCTTGATGAAGAATGTGGGTGTTTAGAGTCTTAAAAGGTTGGTCATTGCTCTGCCCCTTGTCAGCTGACCAGGTACTTCCTTTCTTCTCTAGTCTCTTTGCCTGTCTATAAAATACACATAGTAATAATACCTGCTGAGAGATTGCATGTGTTAAATAGAAACTTGAGGGCTTGTTTCATGATAGGCATTCAATAAATGCAGGTGAATATCATCATTAGAAGGGAAGGAGTTAGGGAGGGGTCTTGGGGCAAGGCTGGTTGGAGGGGTCTGCGATGAGTTGCTGTTATTCCTGGTGGTGAAGATTCAGAAGAATCCCTCTCAGCTGGCACATGGTAGAATGTCACTGGCCCACCGAGAGGGCAGAAGAGTGGGTTTATGTGTGCATTAAGCACGTGGCCCCCACGTGCTCCAAGCTGGTCAGAGCCAATACAGTGTTGCAGTCAAGGTCATGGGCTCCGGTGTCCCACTATCTGGATTTATCTTACTTACTAGCTGGGGACGTGTCCTTGGGCTAGTCTCACCTGTAAAATGAGTTCTTATTTGCAAAAAGTTATCCAGAGGCTTAAAGAAACGAACACAAGCGAAGTGCTTCTCTAAGCCTTCCTTCCTGGCATATGCTGAAACACACTATAAACATTAGCTGTTACTACTCTGATTTTGTTTCATCCAAGTTTACACTTCAGCTGCTAGAATCCCTCAGGGTCTCAACTATGATCTCCCTTCCGACAATAAAACCCATCCAAACTCCAGACCATTTTCCCTCAAAATAAGAATATTAATGCCACCAATGTTCCCATGAAGGTAAAGACCGGGACCCTCCTTTTTCATGCGCCCTGGCAGATATCTCCACTTGCACTTCAGAGAGAAACAAAAACGTCAGCGGGGTTGCCCACAACCCAAAGTCAGGGGCTCACAGCAGTGGGAGCACTCACTGACGTAAGAACGTTAGCCAATCAAAGAAGGAACGAAAGAACAACTTGTCTGTGGGAGATCTTCTGTGCTTGTATGTCTTCTTTGAACCAAATATAAGGGAAAAAGTAAGTTGCAACTTGTATCAGTTGATGGCCGTTCGAATAATGCCGTATAACAAACGACCACAAAGCCTCAATGGCATATGGTGAACACTTGTTTTGGTCCATGGGCTGTGGGCTGGCTGACTGGTTCTGCTGATCTGAAGCTGGCCTCAGCAGGACTCATTCCCACGTCCATGGTCATCTGCAGGAAAACCAGGCCATTTTGCCATCTTAGCAGGGCTTTTTCACATGTCTTGGGGCAGGGGCCGGGGTGGGGGGCGTTCTGTTGGGTTGTCTCAGGTTTGCTCCATGGATCTCATCCCCCAGCAGGCTAGCCCAGGGAAGCTTTCACAGAAAAAGCAAAAGAATGATTGGGAATGCAGAAATGCATCAAGTTTCTGCTGGTCTCAACGTTTGTTACCATTTCCTTGGCCAAAGCAAATGTCATGACTTAGCTCAAAGTCAAGAGATGGGATAGAATATGTCCCCCTCCACACACACACACACACACACACACACACATACATACAATGAGGAGGTAATGCAGAGTTACATAGCAAAAGGTTTCAGTCCTGGAAGGGATAGAATTTTCCATCTCTTGTACATCTGTCCATCAGTCTCTGGCCATAGTCAAAATGATTTGCCAACGTCGATTTCAGGAAAGCAGAGAGGAAAATTTTGAGAGACCAAATCTACTGAAAGGAATGCCAGAATCACCCACAAAACAAGCAACTTTGAGGATGTTAAATAACATTTCCCTTTATGGACCTTTTGCATTCAAAGAAACACCCATTCTCACATTTCACTCTTTACCGTCTTAAAATCCTATCAACATTTCCCATCCCACCTACTTTGAGTGAATCCAGATATGCCTTCAGAGGACAGTTTTCCAGGCATTCTGCTCCAAGACTTTAATATGCCAAGAATTACATATCCATGTGAAAGTAAGTGAAAAATAACTTTAAAGAAATTAAGATTTCTCCCCATTTCAGACAGGTTTGACTCCAATTAATGGATGAAAGTTAGAAAACTGCCCCTTCTCTTTTCCCTTCCACCAGTCCTCAGTTAAGACCCACTGGGCTAGGTCATAGATGCAATTATTTTGAACATGATATCTGCTGTGGAACTCTCAGTCCCCACTTACCATGGCTTGTGGTTGAAAATCCTGGTGCCTACTATAGATTCCAGGAAAATAAATTAAAGATGGGACGTAAAATTCCAGGATGAAGATTTCGACACCACTGCCTGTTTCTCATGTAGCAGCTCTGGGAGAGGCATTCTTCCTTCTCCTCTGTGTTGTTTTATAAGAGGAGCTGACCACTTTAATAGCTTGTACATTTAAGATCCATAAAAGATAATGTGCAGTGAAGATAGTTGGGTCAGATAGACTCAGCAGATAGACATTTTGATAGTCAATTTTTAACTAGGTAATAAGAGTTGACACCATGCGTCTAATACCTTCTGGTTTGGGAGGAGAATTCTGTCCTTTGTCCTTTGTGGTGAAGTTCACAGAACTGCCTGGCTAAGTTCCAAGTACTGACCACTGGGAAGCACCAGGCATAATATTACACCTGATGGGCTATCAGTTTGACCTCTATCCTAAATTCATTGGTAGCTTCCTACAAATTACGGGTTCTGTCATTTTATCTAAAGCAATTATTCACTTTCAGTGTGGTTTTGCTTGTGGCCAAGTTGAAATGGAAGGATCCATCAGCTGGATATGTATTCATGGAGACCAACTTTTTTTTTTTTTTTTTGGTCGGGGCTAAAAATGGTCTAAATGAGATTCCATAAATCAGTGCTAACAGCTACAGTAGTGAATTTTCTTATGGTAATGTAGGATGCTGGGGCTAAATCAACAGGCTCACTATTTGCTTCTACATTTGGTTGAAGACTCTTGATGTAACGTTCGTATGAGTTCCCAGGCCACCACCTTATTTCCTGTTTTGTTTGACCTGGTTCTTTGAGATCCCATTGGGACAGAGAAGGCAATATCATTACACTGAAGTTTTCCATATGACTAAAAAGGTGGTCATTCTCTAGGTGATGGCCCATATGGAAACATATTTTATTAATTTCCTTTTCTGGTGTTACACAGTTAACCTGGGTCCACAACAACCAATGAAACAATTCATACGTGTAAGAGAGAGTTCTACATTTTTTTTTCTTGTAATGAGGACTTTTAAGATCTACTCTCTCAGCAACTTTCAAATGTGCGACACAGTGTTATTAACTATAGTCACCATGCTGTGCATGACATCTCCAGGACTCATATGTTTTATAACCAGAATGTTGTGCCTTCTGATGACCTTTGAAACAAATGCATAGCTATGCGTGGCAATGGATGTTAACTAGACTTATTGGTGGCGATCATTTTGCGGCATATGTAAATATTGGATCATTATATTGTACACCTGAAACTAATATTATAAGTCAGTTGTATCTGTGTCTGTCTCTATATCTGAAGAAATCTCTCTCCACCCCCCTCCAGACTCACGTCCCAAGGTGACCAATGTTAACAGCCTGGAATACAGATGTCCATGTATTTCTCCCATCTTCATACTCAACATGTGGTGGGGAGAACATGGAGACACGATGGAGTAAGCCACGTGGGGCCTGGGGCCAAAGACTTATTTTATCTTCGTCCAAACGTAAAGGAAAACTCTGGAGGGTTTAAGGAGAGGGAGTGATAAAGTCTGTCTGTGTGGCAACTGAATGAATGCAGGAATACCATCAGAAAGCCATTGTGATTTTGGCACCTGGGTGGTTCAGTGGATTAAGCATTTGGCTCTTGATTTCAACTCAGGGCATGATCTCACAGTACCTGGGATGGAGTCTCCCGTCAGGCTCTGTGCTGACAGTGTAGAGCCTGCTTGGGATGTTCTCCCTCTCTGCCCCTTCCCTATACTCACTCTCTCTCTCTCTCTCTCTCTCTCTCTCTCTCTCAAAATAAATAAATCAACTTTATAAAAAGAAAGCTATTGTGATTGCTCAGGAGAGAGACATAGTGGTGGCTGGGACTGAGGTGGTGGCAGTGCAGGTGGAAACAGTAGATATTTTGAAGGTCAGGGGATAGATTGGGGGATACATCAGATGCTGTAGGGAAGATAGCCGGTTCTAGCTTGTGCATCTGGGAGCCAGTGCTACCTCGCCCGGAAAGAGATCCCTGAAGGAACGGGAGGCCTGGCACAGAGCTCATGATTCTGTTTGGGGCATGTTGAGGATGACGCATCCCCATGGCACTTCCAATATGGAGCTCACGTGGGCCGCTGGCTCAAAGGAGAGGTGCAGACCAAAGCATTCTGCCTCAGGAGGTGCAAGGACATCCCCAGCACCTAGCACGTTGTTCTAGCATAACACCTGCTCAGGAAGTGCTTGTCAAATTAACTGATGACAGGGATTATAGAAGAAGATTCATGAAGGAAACCTCTCTCCCTTCCAGGCTCTCCAGAGGCCCAGGCCTGAGGCTCTTTGGTGTCACTTGGAAACTAATAATGTGGCACATCTTCAACACAATATTCTTTAAATAGCTGTTCATTAGTCACTTGTTTAGAAAAGAGGCTCAACGCTGCTTAAGGTGGGAGAGAGGAAAGGAGGATAACAGGATATTGAGAAACAGAAGGGTGACCTTTCCTGCTCTCTCGGATCCTGAACAATTCAGCTCCGGCCCACACATGCATGGTGTTCTCTGCAGAGAAAATAAGGGCTTGGAGGTAAGACTCCTTGAACTCAAATCCTGCCTCCGCATGTGCTGACTGTACGGACACGGGCACATTATGCAACTTCTGGGCCTCTGTGTCCTCATCTAAAACGGCGGGTGGGGTGGGTGGGGGTTCATAATAGGACCACCACCCCCATCAGCTTGGTCTGAGGCTTAAATGAAGTAGCATACTTAAAGCATTCAGCAGAGCCCCTGGCCCGTGGTTAGCACTCCCCCAATGCTGGCTGCTTGCTTCCTCGTGCACATCTTCCTTCCAAAGCCACAAAGTGCTGTCCCTAAAAGGGTTCTAGAAAATAAGGAATCCTCCATCCCACTGCATTTCCTGTGATGTGAGAAGTGTGAAATGTTTCTGCCCCATGAGTCCTGTCCATCTGGCTTTGGCTTCTCATCTCTTTGCCTGGTCTGCCATGTTTTATGGCCTTCCAAGCTGGAGTCTGTCTTCTTCACTCGATAATTCTGTACTTGGGACAAGATACGTGTCTTCTGGCTCATCTTTACTGCCCTGCACCTTATACACAGTAAGGGTGCAGTAAACATTTATTGCAATTATCTTAGTTGCGTTTATCTGAGTTGGGCTGAGAGAGACAGAAGGAGAGATCGGGGAACAGAGATATCACTAACGTCAGCTTTCGTCCCACACTCACCACCTTGGGAGCCAAATTTTCTGGCAATAGTTGGCTCTGATATGTTTTCATTTGTTTGTTTCTGAAACTAACAAGAGCATGTGCTTATTACTGAGGTAATTTCTGTTCATTCCAGAAAATTTGGAAAAGTAAAAAAGCATATAGAAGACTATAAAAACAAATAATAATTACCCATAATCCCCCTAGAGATAATCACCGGTGGTATTTTGGGATTATATATCCAGATCTATTCTGTTGGTCTATTCTATATGACCATGTATATTCTGTGTATATATTCTACATACTGATATATGTTCTATATACATATACACACTGGGATCAAATCAAATAAACTTTTGAAATCCCTTTTTAAAATTAACATTATTTCAGAAGAGCTCTCTCATAATTCAAATATTATCTGAAATGTGATTTTAACATTAATCTCTCCCAGGAATAAATGTCTTTGTGTATAAGTCTTTGCCCACATATCTATTTTCTCTAGGACAGACTTCACGGGAAAGGAATTTCTTTGTCAAAGGATGTGAACTCATTTTAAGCCCTTGGTATCGTTTGTCAAATTGCTTCTGAGAAAGAGGGTAGCACTTTAAGCCACCAGCGGCCATGGAGGAGGGAGACATAAATATTCTCAGCCTCTCCATCCTTCCATCCTTTTATCTTGGACAGTTTGATTGGCACAAAAAGGCAGTGACTTGATTTGTTAATTTCTTTGATTACCAGTCAAGTTGAACTCCTTGGGAGCCATCTGTTCATATCTTCTGCCCTTTTGTTCTACTAATGGGCGAAAGCCCTTTTTTTTGATCTTTGAGAGCTCTTTATATAAGGAAAGAATTTATCCTCTTCCTGCTTTAGTTACAATTTTTTTCCTCTGCAGTTTGCCATTTAAATGATTGAGAAAATACTAAGTTTATAGATTTGCTTGAAGAAAATTGACATTGTCACAAATTCATAGATTTTCTTCCAGGTAAATATGTTCATTTCTCATATCTTATTTTGTGTATCTCAAAAAGATATTTTCTAGTTTTCATCATAGGGAATAAAATGGGATATTATGTGTGTCTTGTCA
Organism: Panthera tigris; assembly: GCF_018350195.1. Classification (NCBI taxonomy): domain Eukaryota; kingdom Metazoa; phylum Chordata; class Mammalia; order Carnivora; family Felidae; genus Panthera; species Panthera tigris. The sequence continues at coordinate 10,320,147 of NC_056667.1, forward strand.
TAGTTTTTCCTAGGGTATCTTGGGTTTGCTAACGCAATTAAGAAAATTTCCGTCTTTAGATATTCTAACTGGTTATTGCAGATGTAAGTGAAGCTGTTGCTGTTTCTCTGTTTTCTACTTGATCCATCCACTTTATCAAACGCCGATTAACTCTTAGGAGATCAACAAGCGAATCTCTTGATATCACCAGGGATACTTGGCTTTCCCCTGATTTTAATGAAAATACCTTCTATTTTCACCATTACTGCTGGTTTAAGCTAGATGGTATTTACCATACTTATTAAGTGGACGTATATTCCCAGCTTGCAAATAGGTTTTCTCCCCCTTTTAATTAGGAGTGGGTGTTGAATGTTACCCAATACATTATCAGTGCTTGGCTGTTTATAAATGCTGTGATTATACATGTTATCTAAGTGTCCCTCTTTGTTGTGTTTACTAATGCTTTTCCCCCCTTGAATTCTACTCTATCTGAAATGGATATTGCCACCCTTGCTTTTTCTAAAACATCTTTTTGCTTGTATTTGCTTATTCTTTGCCTATCTCTCCGCTTTAAATCTTTCTGTACCATTGATTTTCAGCATCTCAGTTCAGTTAGACATTTAACAAATATTGGCCACATGCCTAAATGGCAGAACGCTGGATTAGGTCCCTGGGATAAAGATGAGCAAGTTGATCAACTTGCCCGAAGGGATGCATCACAACTCAGACTGAATTAGGCGCCGCTGTGGACAGATGTGGGACATAGGAGCTCCTAGCTGGGAGCTCCCGGCAAGTTTGCCCAGAGTTGATAGGTTTGTCCTGCAGATGTGCACACAAGATAGCCTGAGAAGAGTCAATCAGCTGGGCGTCAGGGAAAATGGAAGTTTGGGTGCTCCTGAGTTTAGGGACTCCATGGAATTTGGGGAATCCCACACTAGGGCACCACCATTAAGTCCGGAAATTAGCTACATCCCCTCTACTCTTTTTCTCTACTTCATAGTTTCTGACTACTTAACAGTTTTAGTTCCATTCATTCACTCATTCAGTCATCCTGTCAATCAATACCATCTCAGCACTTTCTCTAGATCTGGTGTCACTCTAGATATTGAGAAGGCAACAGTGAAGAAGGTGTAGAAACTAGTTGCCATCACAAAGCTTATATTCTAAAAGAGGGAGCAGACAATGACAAGTAAAAGCATAAGATAACGTCTAACAGCCTCTCATCACACCCGGAAGAAAACCCGAGTTTCCCTCCACAGTTTCTACGTCATCTGACACCCTCCTCCACCCCATTACCTCAGCAGTCCTTCTCTCTGCCTTGATTTCCCGGCTCCAACATCCTGGTTTCAACCTTCCTCAAACGGGCCAGACGTGCTTCTTCCTTGGGGCCTTTGCACTGGCTGTTCCTGGATGCTCTTTCCCCAGATGTTTACTTAGCTCACCACCCGTCTATTTCAGGTCCATTTGAATATCACTCTGTCAGTACGGCCTTCCCTGGCTACTCTCTCCGTGAGGCAGGACCCCTCCCTCCCACTCAGTCTCTCTCTCTTTGCCTTGCTTTGTTCTGCCTCACAGCTCTTAGCACCATCTGACCTTGTCATGCATATATTTATCTGCGTCTTTGTCAATTGTCTGTCTTGCTACCTAGCAGTGAGCTGCTTGAAGGCAAGGACTTTCTGTGCAGAATAAACACAGGGAACAGAGCTCGGTACAAAGCAGACACTCAATGAGTGTTTGTTGAAAGAACGAATGAGGAAAGCAGGACATGGTACACGCAGTAACGGTTCCGGGGAATGAGCTGGTGGGGAGGGAGACCTCTGCAGGTCGGCAGACCCCAAAGACAGGGAGAGGGAGAAAGGGCCAAGCTGCTCAGGCCTCCTTCATCTCCCAGCGCATTTCTCAGGTAACTTGCTGCACATCCTTGGGGAGGAGTATAGGATGGGACGGGAAAAATGGGGAGTAGCACTCCTTCCCCACAATGTATTTAGTCTCCTCTTGTTTCAGACTCCGGCTTGGGTGATTTTCATCTTTATCCTTATAATTTAAGTTTTGCCACAAGGTGTCTGGAAGGGCTACACCTTTCATAAATTGTGCCTGAGACATGAGATAACATTTTCGTCTGCCCCCTAAAGTTCCAGGAACTTCTCCAGCTCCAGGAAGGTGTCTTATATAGTATATTCTTGTCCCTTCTTTCTATATAGATTTTTATCTTGTTCTGCATTCTGGGAGAGCTTCTCAAATTCACGTCGAGGTCATTGATTTGGTTTTATGCAGTGTCAAATGTGTCCTTTTCCCCCTCAGGAGTGAGCGTTAATGCTGCTACTGCAACACTGTTTCCTTTCAAGACGTCCTTGTCTCCCCAGTCCTGTCTCCAGGTCACATTTGTACCTCAGACACTCTTCAACCTCTCTCTGTGCCACTCCTGCCCTGGCCATTCTCCTCCTTTTCTTCCCAGGTCATGTCTTCTTGCATTGTCTTCTTAACTTGTCTAAACTTTTCTTCTGGCTCCTAGAGTAAATCATTTTCAAAAGCATGCATTTCCTCTGAAAGCTATGGATATTTCGTTTGTTCATTCGACAATGAAATGTATTGACTGTGTCTCCGGTACCTAGTACAGAACTAGGCTTCGGGAGGCAGCCCATGGCCAGCAAGTCTCTGTCCCCACAGATGGTAGAGTTCAATGGGAAAACTAAACAATTATGTAAGAAATTTTAATTCACGTGACAAGGACCGGGGTGCCTGGGTGGCTCAGTCAGTTAAGTGTCTGCCTGTTGACTTCAGTTCAGGTCATGATCTCACAGTTCCTGGGATTCAAGCCCCACGTCAGGCTTTGCACTGACAGTGCTAAGCCTGCTTGAGATTCTCTCTCTGTCCCTCCCTTGCTCTCTCTCTCAATAAATAAATAAATTAACTTAAAACAATGTATGACAAGCACCATGGATAGGACATGTAGAGGATATCAGAGCACAGAGTTGGAGCGTGTCACATTGTCTACAACAGAGATGGAGGGGAGGTGGATGCTACTGTCTTTTTTTTTCTGAAGTATCGTTTTTTCTTATGGTTCACGCCATTGAATTTGGGTTATTACCCCCTTACTTTGGTGTTTCTCAATGAGGCATGATTGATCCAGGCTTCTTGTGTCGTAACAGATGGAATCGAATTCCTCTTAGTTCTCATTGTCTCTCCGTGTGCCATTCGTATCTCCTTTTAGATGTACAGGCAGGTGGCAGGTTGATGTCCACAAAGTCTGGTCCAATCTCTAGTGTGAAGAGGCAGATACTTTAACTGTGCGTCTCTACTGACACTGGATAAGACACCCCGTTGCTCTCCGACATCCTGAACCAATTGGTGCTGTCCAGGCAAAGCCAAAATCTCCAGCAGGCTTTATTCCTAGGACTCTTCTGGAATAAGTAAATCCAGAGTGGATGATCTCTTCCCAGTGGTGACCCCCTTCCAGCATTTATTGATATGTGTTTGGTGCAGGGCTCAAGGAAACTACAGAAAGCATGTCGCGTTTCTGGTGCCCTCTGGTCATTGGTAGAGACAACCCTGGGTGATGGAGAAAGGCAGGCAAGTCAAGGAACTGTCCCCTCAGTGGACCCACTAGGATTTGGGGCTCAAAGAGCACCAGTGAATCTGATTCTAAAGAAGGGGGAAAAAATTCATCTCTCTGACAGAAAGAACAAATGAAATGTAGGCTGGTGGAGAAGGGGGACATAGCAAGGTTTCAAGGAGTTCAGGTAGATATTTATTTATTAACATGTTACTTTATTTTTGAGAGGGAGAGAGACGCAGCGAGAGCAGGGGAGAGGCAGAGAGAGAGGGAGACACAGAACACGAAGCAGGCTCCAGGCTCCGAGCTGTCGGCACAGAGCCCGATGAGGGGCTGGAACTCATGGGCCTTGAGATCATGACCTGAGCCGAAGTCGGAGGCTTAACCGACTGAGCCACCCAGGCGTCCCTCAGGTAAATATTTAGACTGGGAAGGAATTATGAGTCTCCCCCAAATGGTATGCATCATTAATTCCCAGGCAGTCCGGTTCACAATGAGCTGGTAGGGAGATAGCCTCTTGAATTAATCTTTCAATGGAGTTCCCGGGTTAGAGTAGTTTTCACTTAAGGTCAATCAATAGGCAATTTTATCCAGGCTTGGTGATTGAAAGAAAACCATAAAGAAGTCCTGTGACAGTAATCATTTTGGCTCAATCAGACCTTCCTTTAGACCTGGAAAGCAGTGGATGAAGGCTACAACCACAGATCAGGGCAGGGGCTCCGGGCACTGTTTTCCATCAAACTCTTCACCTCAGTGCAGTCTAACTGCTCCCCCACAACCTTTAGCCAGATGGTTCAGTCCACACCCCTAGGCAAAGAGAAGAAACTCCTGTTCAGTTTCTCTTCTGGTAGATGGGGCACATTGGAATAATTTAAATGAAGAGTGTAGATCCAGCTTATTTCTTGAATTCCCAGTGATCGGTCACAGTGAATTAGTATGAGTCAGAATTTTACTTTGACAGAAAGTGATTATATTTGGCGCCTTGTGAGTCTCTGGGTCTCTCTATCTCTCTTTATTAGAAGTAGCCTCGGGAAATCAGGAGGAAATGAGATGCCCAAGAACGTGTAGCTCAGAGATCCACCATTGACTTGGTTAGGAAATTAGGGTTGAAGAGGGTTTCTAGAAAATAAAATTGCCTTCGGGTCTTACAGACTGATTTAAGTGCTTGCAAAATGCATCTGGGAATTATAACATTTGAAGGAAAGGGGTTTTGCTTTCTCTATCATTTGTCTTCAGGGAGTCAATGGAAGCGACATTTTTTTTCCTTTGAATTGTGGGTTCTTAGGAGTGAAATAGTGTATCTTTCTTTTTTTTCTTTTTTCTTTTCTGAATAGTCCAGGACTTTTTCTAAAAGTATGTTTTACCTGATCCTGCATTTTGAGTTTATTAGACAGGATTTTCCCAAGACTTGCTATTTATTTTCACAGACTCACTTTTCACCGAGTCAAGAGAATGAGGAAGAAAGATCCTTGTTGCCGTGTGTGTGTGTGTGTGTGTGTGTGTTACATAAATTAGGCTTTAAAGGAGCTGCTGGTTGCTAGTTCAACACACAATCAAACTCTGCTGTAGTTTCCATTAAAAAAAAAAAACAAAAACCTGCTGTGAACCTAATGAGGAAAAAGGCTCTGAATCTTTCCTCCTTGCTTATCAAGAATCAAAATGGAAACAAGGAATGTTTGGAACTATACAGAAAGTACACTAAGGAATGTGAAAATTCTATGGGGGAAGGAAATAAATCCTGCATTGTTGAGGGGTGTTGCTGCATGTGAATATTGTGTTCAGATTGATGTTCACATACGAGTAAATGAGGTGTTAGGAGGCGAGCCTTGATATGTTTATTTCCATAAAGGCCAGGGGAAAGTAAGGTGTTTCCTTTGGAGACAGGAATAGCTTCTTGAAAGACTTTCATTATTAGTGCTCTTAAACAGGTCTGTGATCACTTTTGAATACATTTGTTTAAAATGATAGATGAGGAACAGTGACAAAGAAAATAGACCCCTAATTTCCTATTCCCCTGAAATTTTCAGCTCTAAAACAGCTTGGCAATGACTCTAAATCATGCTGAAACATCTCTTCGGCAACGAGACATATGTGAAAATGAGCGTGTGCCCGAGTGCGAAGCATGATATTCGCATGCTATTCCCAGAACATGTAGAATCAGCATTTTGAAGGCTTTTAGCAAAAGGGCTGGAATTCAAATCCAGAAACTAGGAGGAAGCTGCTCCTGGAAACTAGGAGGAAGCTAGAAACGGCAGAAGCAACCTTGTGTGAATCCATACAGCTGCTGGCTCTGTTTCCTTGCATTGATCTTGGAACTTGACAACTGAGAAATACATCTTGATCATCCTTTTTGCTTAGACTGAAGTATTATGTATACTTGAATGCAACATTGTGTTTTATTTTCCACCTCTGCCAAGATTCAATCTACTGGTATTGAATAGCCACCGAAAGAACGCCAGACAATTACAGAACAGGCACAAAGGAGGTACAGAAAACCCCATAAGCCTCATTCTCTCGCCAAGTCTGATAGCAATAAAACACCAACTCCACCCTTTTTCGCCCTGGGATTCTGACTAATAAGGAGAGACAGAGGAGGAAAAGGGAAATTGAATCTCAATTATGGGAGATAGAAGGGAATGGGTGTTTTTATTGCCTTTACCATTTGTTCCTTTCTTTAATGTTTTACCTAATTCCGTTATAAAAGGAAAAAATCTTTAAAAAAAAATTAGCTATGAATACCTAAAGAGATTTGAACAGTAGCAAACTGTAATAAGTCATTTTCAAAGGGAAAACATTTTGCAACAGTAAATCCGTGATTTCGCTACCTTAGAACTTGAATTTCTGTTACTTTCAGAGGGCTTTCAACTTCAGAGTGAATACGGTAACCAGAACAATAGAATTTATTGGAGTTTGGAGTTGGCCATATGAATGAGTAGGGGATTCAGAACAGAGTAAAACAGGTAGGGAATTTAATGCTGCTTGTCAGGGCCCGCTTATCCCATTCAGCCTGTGAAGATGTATTATTTGGGTAACTGGATTGCCAGGGGGAACTGGGGATCTGGACCACTTAGAGGGTCTGGGTTCGGGTTCCCATAGAGCCTCCAGATGAATGCACGGAAGGTTGAGTCATCCCTCGGGTGCTGCTGGGTGGCTGACCCAGTGTGGGTGAGGAATATAGCGCCCCTGTGTGGAAGAAAAGGCAGAGAGTGACCAAAACCCACCATTAGAAAGAAGTCATGTCAGTCCCTCGCCTGTGTGCCCAAGACTCATTTTAATGGCTTTCTGTTACCTTCTGGTTAAAGCCCAGACTTTGCAACCTGGCACCTGTTTCTTCCCATTTGTTCATCTAATCGTATCCAATGTCCAGGTTCAAGTTTCTTTCTTTGGAAACCTCCCTGACCTCTCTCACTGACCCGCCCCCGCCCCCCTCCAGTTTTCTCCTTCTGCGTTCCCACGGCATCTGCAGCCGATGAGGCTCATCGACAGCATACTCTCGTTTCTCCCGACCTGATCCCAAGGTCCTGGCCCCAAGGACTGGCTTCTGCACCTCCGTATCTGTTGTGTACTCTGGATATTGTCCACTCGCCACCACAGACCTATTCTCCACCTTCTCCTCCCTGCTCTGGGTTCTGCGGTGGCATCACGCAGGCTCTTTGCTCCCGCTTTCTAGTTGCGTTGGGCTCCTCGTCTGTTGAACATACTCCATAAAACAAAACATTTCAAATTGGTCACTGCCCTCCGCCCTCCAGATGGGGAAGTACAGACGAAAAACGAGGGTGGAGGGTGGGAAGAAGGAGGGGCCGGGTGTTCTGGCTCTCTCCCTCTGAGCCACGGGTTGACAGAGGTTATAAGCTTCTATGTAAAACCTCTGCTCCACTGGGGGCAGCCCCTCCCTCCCTTACAGCTCCAGCTCACTGTATTCTAGGAACTTCTCCTTCCCTTTACCCCTTCGGGCCTGGGGATGGTAACGGCTTCTGCCTCGCAGGACTTTTTCTAAATATAAAAGAATATGCGATGCGGAGACCTCCAGGGCCCTTTCTGTAATCCCCACCACGACCAAGGACACCTGTCTTGCACACTTTGCTTTCAGTATGGGTGCTTACCTTCCTCCCTCACCCACCAAGTCTCAGTCAGGGAGAAGTTTGCCTTTAGGCTCTGTCCTGAGATCGATTGCTCCTGAGCTGGAAGATATTGATCCCGTGACAATTGCTGTCCTGCCTTTCTTTGTGTGAGGAGCTGACTATAGGCTTAGGGATTGTGCACAGCGGTGGTATTTCTGAATAACAATGGCCCATTGTCTCATTATCGATTGTTCTGCGGTCTAACTGGGTTAGAACCAGTGCACTCTTTATGCTTCCTTCCTTCTCCTTCCTCCCAAAGCAAACCAAACCCTTTAAAGGGAGAGAGGGGTAGATAGAGACAGAGGCTATTTGATTTCATACGAAGATGTTCTCAAAGCTTCTGACCAAATACATTTTTCTTTCTTTTTGAATGCTGAAAATGGTTCAGAGCAATAGTCCTGGCTTGGTCCGAGGGGTTTGGGCCTCAGACCGTTGTAGTCCAGCCCTTGTCCTTACCCAGAAACCCCATCGGACCCGAGTGGGCCTCTCACTTCTGGGGACGCTCTGTACCTGACTGACTTCCGTAGTAGGCAAGGTGTCTGGGGCTCACAGTGCTGTTAAAGGCACATGAAAACGTCTTATGTTTAATTTCTTTTAAACTCAGGAGAAAAAGTGCATATAATAATGATGAATATGTAATAATAAATCCAGCCTGGATTATACTTGCTTTATGTCAGTGTGGTTGTAAAATTTAATTTTTAATATTTTCCACGAAGGGAAGGACTTGCAAAGGCAAATGTGCCTCGGGCCCTCAGAAGTCATAATGCCGCCCTGCTGTGCAGAACACTGGCCCTGAAGACACTCCTCGGGCAAATAAAATCTGGGAAACCCAAGGGCTGCACCTCCCTTGGGAGAGTCACGTCACACGCTAGCAGATCAAAGGGCCAAAGGCATGTTGCAGTGAAGGAATCTACTTCACTGTGCTTAAGCCACCTAGCTTCAAACTTCTTTGGCCACGTGTTTCTTGGAGAAACACCAATTTAAGCTTTACCTGTTTACTTGTTTTATTTCTCTTTTTTAGCCTAGACAACTTCTCAGAACTTAAGGAGTATGATCTTGTATTTATTATTTTAAATGCCTCTGGGAAATTGATAGCTATAAATGTCTATATTTTTAATTAATTACTCATTTTTTTTTTTTTTTTTTGAGAGAGAGAGAATGTATGTGAGCAGGGGAGGGGCAGAGAGAGAGCAGACAGAATTCCAAGCAGGCTCCACACTGTCAGCACAGAGCTCCACACGGGGCTCCATCCCACGAACCACGAGATCATGAACTGAGCCAAAATCAAGAGTCAGACACTTAACTGACAGAGCCACCCAGGTGCCCCTATAAGTGCCTATATTTTAAAAGAAGCAAGATCTCATATTGATCACCTAAACTTTCACCTTAAGAAATTAGAAGAAGGTCAAACAAAACCCAAAGCAAGCAGAAATAAGGAAATAATAAAGATTAGAGCAGAAATAAATGAAAGTTAGAATAGAAAGTTAATTGAGCAAACCAACAAAACTAAAGGTTTTGAATAGATAAAAAAAGATCTTTGAAAAGACCAGCAAAAAAAAAAAAAAAAAAAAAAGACCAGCAAAATGACAAACTTTCAAATAGATGACCAAGAAGAAAGAGAAAAGACTCAAATAACTAAAACCATGAATGAAAGAGGAGACAATACTACCCATCTCACAAAAATAAAATGGGTTATAATTAAAATGAATTTTCAGTGGATACTGTAAATAATTCTACATCAACAAATGATAGAGCCTAGATGAAATGGATACATTCCGGGGCGCCTGGGTGGCTCAGTCGGTTAAGCGTCCAACTTCGGCTCAGGTCATGATCTCACGGTCCGTGAGTTCGAGCCCCGCGTCGGGCTCTGTGCTGACAGCTCAGAGCCTGGAGCCTGTTTCAGATTCTGTGTCTCCCTCTCTCTCTGCCCCTCCCCTGTTCATGCTCTGTCTCTCTCTGTCTCAAAAATAAATACACGTTAAAAAAAAAAATTAAAAAAAAAATGGATACATTCCTAGAAGAGACACACGATGGAAACTGACTCAAGAAGAAATACCCAAACAGACCTATAGAACAAGTAAAGAGATTGAATTACCACTCAATCGTTTTTTCACAAACTCTTTCAAAAATTAGAAGAAGGAACACTTCCCAACTCATTTTGTGAGGCCAGTATCACCCTACCCTGATTCCAAAACCAGATAAAACATCACAACAAACTATAGACCAATATCCCTTGTGAATTTGGACATGGATATCCTCAACAAAATAGTAGCAAACTGAATCCAATAATATATCAAAAGACTATACATTATGACCAAGTGGGGTTTAACCCAAGAATGCAAGTTTGATTCAACATACAAAAATCAATCAATGTAATCCGCTCTATTAATAGAATGAATGGTCAAAGCCACACAATCATTTCACTAGATGCCAAAAAAAAAAAAAAAAAAAAAAAAAAGCATTTGAGAAAAACCCAACATCCTATCATGATCAAAATACTCAACAAATCTGAAATAGAAGGGAACATTTACAACCTGATCATCTACCAAAAACTCACGGCCAACATCATACTTCATGGTGAAAGGCTGAATGTTTTCCCTCCAGCAAACAGTAAGACAAGAATGTTGTCTCTCACCATTTTTACTGAACATTGTGCTGGAGGTTCTAGGCAGGGCATTTAGGCAGGAAGAAAACATAAAAGTTGTCTGGATTGGAAAGAAAAATCTATTTATAAACGTCATGATCTTATATACAGAAAATCCTAAAAATGCACCCATACACACACCTATTGGAGTTACTAAGTGAGTTCAGAACCATTGCAGGTTATAAGATCAATATATGAAAATCGTTATTTATGCTCTACACCTAACAATGAATAATCCAGAAATGAGATTAAGAAAACAATTTCTTTTACAATAGTATTAAAAAGAATAAAATACTTAGGAATAAATTTAGCAAGAGATGTGCAAGACTTCTACCCTAAAAACTACCAAACATGTTGAAAGAGATTGAAAAAGACCGAATAAGTGGAAATGTTCTCCCGTGATCATTTATGGAAATGTTCATTTATGGAAATGTTCTCCCGTGATCGGAACACATCGTAGTGTTACGATGACCGTACTCCCCAAACCAATCTGCAGATTCAACACAACTCTCTCTTCCAGGATCCCAGCTATAAGCAATCTAACCATTGGAATACTATTTGGCCGTAAAAAGGAACAAAACACTGGCACCCACTGTAATGTGGATGAACCTTGAAAACGTTATGTTAGGGGAAAGAAGCCAGACCCAGAGGCCTCGTGTAGTAGGATTCCATATACGTGAAAGGTCCAGAAGAGGTAAACCATTAGCAATAGAAAGTAGATTCATGGTTTCCAGGTGCTGGCACAGGGGAGACGGGAAAGCGACAACTCACAGGTACAGGGTTTCTTCTGGGGTGATGAAAAAGTCCTGAAATTAAGTGATAGTGACGGTCGCACAACTCTTTGAACGTACTAAAAGCCGCTGAATTGTATACTTTTAAAAGGGTGAATTTGATGGTGAATAACAACAATAAAGTTGTTACATTTTAAAATATCTCCTGGCAGTCACCGCTAGGAATGCCCCTCATGAGTCTGTTCCTGTACCAGATGAAATAGGTGTTCATCTCTCCCTCCCCTTTGCGACTCTGGTAACCTCACATCTTTCTGGATTGAGGAGTCTTGGCATGTTCATTTATCCATTCTTTCATTAATTCATCCATTCCCCACGTATTAACTGAGTGCCTCCTCTGTATCACGTATCAGACATGAACAGGACAGACCTGGTCCCTTTCCTCAGAGAATTTACCATTTAGTTCGTACTTGCTTGAAGCTTAATTCTGAATTTCTGGCTTGTCAGGCCATCCACTTGTAGAGTGAGGGTGGGAGTGGGGATAGAGAAACAATTAGCTTTTTTTCTTCGGAGACCTCGGTTCAGGTACCTTGGTAGACCCTTCCCCTGGGTGCCTATCAGAATGTCACCTGTTGGAAAAAGGCCAGTTTAGAATGTTTGCCTTCCCGGGGCTTCCTGCGTTCAAGTTGGGGACCACTTGAAAGGTGAAGAGAAGACCTTGAATACCAGTTGGGCCTCTGGCCTGCTCCGACGCTGTGCCATGATCACAACCTCCCTGCCAGGTGGGTCACAGGGATAGCAAAACTAAATGGCCGGTGTCGACAAAACATTTACTGTGTTCCAGATACCGCACAGGGATTTTATATGCATCATCTCATTTCCTCCTCCCAGTAACTTTATGGTCCCCATTTTATAGACACCTTTCAGAGAGTGTTGCCCAACGACGTAGTTAATGAGTTGAGGGACCAGAATTTTCACTTCAGCTCTGCCTGGCTCCAAAGCCCGTGAGCATTCTCTTCTCCTGCATCGCCTCCTGGGTTCTGTCTTCAGAATACCTGAAAGACTTACAGATCCAGGAGTGAGCTTCTAGTGCAGGCTCATGGGCCCTGGGGCAGGTAGACAGAATACTGCCGGTTCAGATTTCTGGCTCCTGCACCTGCCAGCTATGTGTCCTTGCCTCCACTCCCTCCTCTGGGAAGTGCATCAATAGCAAGTCCAATCTAGAGGGAGTATTATTAGGATTAAGTGAACTGATGTGTGTAAAGTGCTTGGAGTAGGGTTTGGCTATACTAGGTGATCAATAAATAATAGCTGTGATCCCTCATCAAATCACACAGACCCAATAGTAATTACGGTGGACCTATCCGATTGACTTACCAAATGTCCAACACAACGCTGGACATGTTCCAGCCCCCAACTCCAAACCACCTAACTTCTACACAAGCATAGAAGAGTTATTCTTCCCATTTTACAGATGAGAAATCCAAGGACAGGACTGCACAAGCTAAGATGCAGACAAGATTGGATGAGTTGATGTCATTCACCTTCTCTTAGGGCCAGGACCCCTTGCATTCCTCAGGGCTTGGAATAGCTTCCTTCTCAAGAAAATTTCTCACCCCCAAGGCCATCTGAACAACCCCAGGGGGTAGTGGAGAGCTGTAAGCTGGACCAGAATGAGGGTGAGACACATGAGGTATCTAGGACACAAAATTTAAAGAGGTGCTTATTCCCAGGGTAGTGCAAGGGCAAGGCTGGCACCCGAGATTAAAGTGCCTCCTTAAATCTGTACTTTAGCTCCCTTGCTTATCTCTCTCCCTAATCCCATCCCTGACTACTCAGGAAGCCCCAGGATCTTGTCACAGTGAGGACAGAGTGTCACAGATTGTGTTCGGAGCTGACAAAATTATAGTGTCTCTCTACTACAACATGGAAAGAGACCTGGGGGTTATAGGGAAGTAAGAGCATCGAGTCCAGTATAATTCAGGGGCTGGTACTGGCCAAATTCACCATCAGTTTAAAGCTGGAAGAGAGAGGAGTTTGAAGAAAGCCAGTGGCCTCAAGTTAAAATGCTATGGGGGCGCCTGGGTGGTGCAGTCGGTTAAGCGTCCGACTTCAGCCAGGTCACGATCTCGCGGTCCGTGAGTTCGAGCCCCGCGTCAGGCTCTGGGCTAATGGCTCGGAGCCTGGAGCCTGTTTCCGATTCTGTGTCTCCCTCTCTCTCTGCCCCTCCCCCGTTCATGCTCTGTCTCTCTCTGTCCCAAAAATAAATAAAAAACGTTGAAAAAAAAAAAATGCTATGTAATGTTAGAGAAGACAGGGGGATTTATGGAAAGAAGTGAAACCAGCATAATGAGGATTAATGCCAAGCATTTGGATTAATGCTTGAGTAAGCATTTCCAACAAGTTAAGTCCTAGTTGGAAAACTGAATTCTGGAAGGGAAGCTGGGAGAAGGTTCAGCATGGAACAGAAGCAAGTGATGTGATGGGACAGGTTGAACAAGGAGAGATGAGGGCCACCTGAGAAGTGTTCGTAGGGCAAGAGGCAAATGGCGGGTGATGGATGTCTGGAGGAATGCCATCTTCCTGTCCAGGCTTTGAGTTCCTGTGTCACTCTGTACTCGTCTGGGAGTCTCTTTCCAAAGAGCTCAGAGGTCTCTGCAAATATTCATAAAGCATTTTGCCCCCAGGGGCACCTGGGCGGCTCAGTCGGTTAAATGTCCAACTTTGGCTCAGGTCATGATCTCATGGTTCATGGGTTTGAGCCCACATCAGGCTCTGTGCTGTCACTGAGGAACCCACTTCAGGTCCTCTGTCTGTCTGTCTGTCTGTCTCTCTCTCTCTCTGCCCATCCCCCACTTGTGCACTTGCTCTCTCTCTCTCAAATAAATAAATAAACATTAATTTTTTAAAAAAGGGAATTTTGCCCCCAGGTGAAGAGCTGTAGACTGAGTGTCTTCTTTCTCCCTAATGGCCAATCGTATGGCTCAGGTGGAGGTCAGTGGAACAGGGGTTTTTTATTCTTCTTGCATTAACTGGAACTCTTCTGGCTGCAAGTGACAAAGTATGACTGGAGATAGCATAAGCAGAAAGATCTGATTGGAAGAGTACAGGGTGTCCTTTGGATCCCCAGTACAACAAGACGTTTTAGCTTCAGGAAGGAAATATCAGCCAAAAACCGCAGCTCTGTAAAGAACCCAGGATGCAGTCCCCCCACCCCCGCAATTCCTCTTGTGCTGCTCACTCTATAGGACGGCTTCTCTGCTTCTCTGTCCACCTGGTGGGAAATGGCCACAAGTAGCTCCCCACTTGAAGTCCCCCTATTTCCAAGAATGGCCATACTGATGGGAATTTGGTCCTATTACCAGATTCCCAGAGAAGAGGCTGGTGGGCCAGCTTAGATCGGAGGCCATCCTGATCCGATCAAGTCTGGCCCGGAGGGTAGGTCTGAATGTGGCTCCTCCCCTTAAAAGCACACGGAGGAAAGAAGGAAGAGGGGCAAATCCCCAGAAGACCAGGTCCTGGGTGGACAAGCCAACAGATGTCTGTATTTCCTTCTCCCGTGAGGTGTGATTTCATCCACAGTCGTATGGCAATATTGACTAAAGCCACAACAGCAGGAAACCATGTGCTCAAAAGTTAACTAGAGTCGAAGACCTTACACCAAGTCAAGTGAGCCAGACAGGAAAGGACAACTATTGTATGATTCCAGCTAGAGAAGTTGCATTCCTGAGACAGAACGTGCAACAGTGGTGACCGGGCCAAGGGGGGTGGGGGAGGGGAAAGTGGGGAGTTACTCTTTAATAGCTGTAGAGTTTCAGCTTGGCATGATAGAGAAGTTTGGGAAAGGGGTGGTGGCCATGGCTGGGCAACAGTGTGAACGTACTTCATGCCTCTGAGCTGTATACTCAAGAATGGTTACAGTGGGGGCACCTGGGTAGCTCAGTCGGTTGAGCGACCAACTTCGGCTCGGGTCACGATCTCACGGTTCGTGAGTTCGAGCCCCGCGTCGGGCTCTGTGCTGACAGCTCGGAGCCTGGAGCCTGCTTCCGATTCTGTGTCTCCCTCTGTCTCTGCCCCTCCCCTGCTCACGCTCTGTCTCTCTCCGTCTCAAAAATAAATAAAAAAACATTTTAAAAAATTTTTAAAAAGAATGGTTACCGTGGTATATTTTATGTTGTATATATTTTACCAAAATGCTAAAATAAAGTACAGTAAATAAAAGTTGAACTGGAGAACCAGCGGGGGAAAGGGCACAAAGATGTGTAGCTTGCCCTCCTGTGCTCCCTTTGCTTGGGATGCACTTTTCCTCCTTCTGGACTTGGCAAACTCTCAGTTGTTCTTCAAGATCCAGGTATTATCGCCCTCCTCTCTTAAGCCTTGCTCCACTCCCCCGGGGAGACTTAATCATGTGCTCTCTGTGTTTCTATGGCAGCGTATGTGGTACGTAATGCCATTTACTATCAATCACGTACGATCGTTGTTTTGATGCATTTGTCTCTCCCAGAGCAGGCCAGTGAGAACAGCACAGTGTGGCAGTTCACACAGCAGACCTCGGAGCCCCAAACCTCAGCTCTGCCACTCACCCACTGTGTGACCTTGGGCAAATTCCTTGCCTCCGTCCCCTCGACTGTAAACATGGGGGACCGTGAGCGTATTTGCCCATATGGTTGTCTCGAGGATTACATGGGGGAAGCCCACATACGCCATTGTACGTGTCGCTGAGACCTCACGAGTACTCAATAAACGTTAGCTTTCGTTGTTATTACTCACCACCAAACACAGCGTCAGGAACATGGTGGAGACTCCACGTTTGTCGCATAGATGAACAAAATAAGGAAAACAATAAAACCGTGTGTAGGTGCGTATACTCTGTCAGTCACAACAAAACAAATGGTTGCAAGGTTGCAAGATCAAGTAAAAAAAAAAAGAGAGAGGCACATTGGCTGCCTGTGACACGTGACAGTGGCCTCGGCTTTGTAAAGGAGGCTGCGAATGTATTGTTTCTGGAGGAGGTTCAGGAAATAGTAGACAGAGCCTCGGTGAGGACGTTGCGGAAAGTTGACTAGCCCTCCCACTGTGGTACGTGTGCATAAATGAGGTGCCCAGAATGTCCCTTTCCGAGCATAGCTTTTCGTTCCACTTAGCTGCTACATCCTTTGGCTGCGAAGAACAGATTGGCACTTAAATATGTACATCGCGTTTAGATTTCCCCAGGGAAAGAGATCGATACAGCCCCTGTTTATTTGCAGAACGACAGTTTAATTGTGGACGGGTTCCATCATCTTCAGCCCAAGATCACTTGCTTTTAGACCGTGCTGCTGCTTAAGGCCCCTCCCTGAACCCCCTTTATTTTCGTTTGGAACCACTCTGGCTTTTGAGCCCATAATATGCTGAACAAAATGCTCGTTTCAGGAGAATGGGGGCTTTGTTCCCTATCACTAACGTCCATCTTGGTGAAATGACTTACCACAGCTGCTCTGAGAAGTAAAATCTGATAGAAACAGAGTCTGCATAGATATAAACATAAACATTAGTTTCTATGGAAACAAAAGTTGCAGGATGATAACTAGAAGGCCTAAGAGCCTGTATTCCAGGAATCAGATGCTAAATATACAGTGAGTGCATCCACCGGGGATCATACCAATAAAGCCGAATTCTTTTTGAGAGTGGAACAGACCACATAGACGATTTTGACTAAAACAGACCCCACCTAGCAGAATCGATATGAAGGAGGGCGGCCTTTTCTGCCCCAGATTGAAACCACATTTCTTGTCTTAATTGAAAGCCTCGGGGCAATGAATCGTGCATTGATGGAATTCAGTCAACAATTATACCCATGGGTATTTCGCTCTGGTGTCCAATAAGAGCTCTGAAGGCCTAAGGAAGGTTTGAAGTCTCACACTCAGAGCAAAATGTTCCCAAGCCCCTTACCAAATGGACCCCATTCCTGTGGCCCCAGTACCATGCATCCTGGGTGCCTCCCCATCTTCCTGGCCGTCATTCTAGGAGTCCCTGAAGCAGTCATTATTCCTGAGGCTGAAGGACCTTGGTTTAAATGACATTGGAAATATGGTCCCCAGGAGAGCCCACGAGTGTTTATGCAAAGCCATCAGGTTGCACCAGGACAAAGTCATGGGTTCCATGTTGGATAGGCTGAATTTCAGGTGCCCCTAAGACAACCAATGGAAGCCAGCCCATCTACTCCAGATGCTATTTCTGAGTAACAAATTATCCCCAAACGTAGCCGCTTAGAAGGATCTTTGTATTAGGTTCACAGGTTCTGTGGATGAGGAATCGAGGCAAAGCATAGTGGAAACAGCTCGTCTCTGCTTTGTGACGTCTGGGGCCTTGAGAGGGAGGATGCAGCATCTGGGGGTGACGCATGGCTGGGTGATTCAGTGACTGGAGGTTGGAGACATCTTGGGGGTGCCACATGTCTGTCGGCTAATGCTGGCTGTCAACTGGGACCTCAGCTGTGACTGTCAAGTAGAGCACCTTGCTTGTGATCTCTCTAAGTGACTCCCTCACTACGGTTTGGCGGCCTCATGATAGTCAGATTTACATGACAATCAGGACTCCAAAAACCAGTGCCAGTAAGGCCTTTCGTGATACAGCCTTAGAAGCTACCTCGCAATGGCGTCACTTCCATTGTATCTTTTTTTTTTTAATATAACGTATTGTCAAGTTGACTAACATACAATGAGCACAGTGTGCTCTTGGTTTGGGGGGCAGATTCCCAGGATTCATCGCTTACATACAACACCCTGTGCCCATCCCAACTAGTTGGATGCAAGTAAGTTACTAAACTCACTTGATCCCTGATTCAGTGGGAGGGTAAGAATTTCTGGGCATGGTTTAAAACTGCCCTGACAGAGAGGGAAAGGAGGCACACCATTAGAGACTCTTAAATACGGAGAACAAACTGAGGGCTGATGGGGGGTAGGGGAGAGGGGAGAGTGGGTGATGGGCATTGAGGAGGGCACCTGTTGGGATGAGCACTGGGTGTTGTATGGCAACCAATTTGATGATAAATTATATAGAAAGAAAAAAGAAAGAAAGAAAGAAAGAAAGAAAGAGAAGGAAAATTGCCGTGACAAAGTTAAAAATATGATAATAAACTACAGACGTACTTTAAGAGTTTAATAAAACAATTTCCAAGTTTAAAAGAAAACTCCCTCACAGATGAATAGCAGTTTTTGACCACTGCATAACAGTACATTATAGGTGGTGCATAGCGGACATTCACGGTACCCTAGGGAAACACCTAGTGCGAGTTCTCTCCACCAGCCAGCAAGACCATATGATGTCAGTGCTGACCATAAGAAGAGAGTTTAAAGGACCCAAGCGTCCAGGTATGCATCATCCAGCATTTATGGGGAGCGCTTAAAGCCCGGGACAAAAGTAATTACATTTGCTCTTTGGACCTCTGCTGTTCTCCCTTCCTAGTCTGAGAAAATCTCGGCCATAATAGTTACCATGGCAACAGCAACATCTGTAGCAGATCCAGCCCGGAGGATATTTAAGGAGCAGACAGGAGTGGGTACCAACCCGGGTGCCAGCAGGGAACTAGGAAGGGTCTTTCCAGGATCAACGCCCGCCTGTTCTGTCCTCTGAGAAAGCTGACAACACGGAGCAGTGCAAACAGAGCTCATGGCTTATTGGAACCAGTGGAAATTTGGTGCAAGGACTACAGAGAACAGGTTAACAGGGCAGTGAGAGAGGAGAGGTGTATGGTGTTAGCAGGAGACTCTATGATGTGGAGAGGGTTTTAACAGCCTCTGAGGCACAATGTGCCACCCAAGGTACCCGAGAGAGCCCTTCATGACGGAGAAACTCAGCAAATACTTATGAAAGGCCAGCTGTGCACCAGACCCTATGCTGCCGGCTTACACATATCATTGCATTTGATTTTTTCCTCTATTCCTATAAATAAGGTCTGGCTGCCCCTGTAATGTAGATAAAGGATATCGAGAAGCCAAAGTCGAAGCTGGGATTCCAGTACAGAGCTTCCCATCACCCAAGCTCCCAGTCTTTCTGCTAATCAATGTGGCATATTTATGGTCCACGTAGATGTGACCCAGGTCCCCAGTGGGGTGGAAATGCCGTGGGCTTTACATATGCGAGGCTTCCAGAGAAAAGGCTCCCTGTGAGTTGACATTCAAGAGAAAGGCGTGGAGCCTCTCAGGCATGAGAAAGACTGGATTTTATTCTAAGAGTAAAAGGATAAACATAAGTTCATTCATTCATTTTTACATTGTTCCCGGAGCCTCCACCGTGCACCATGGCCTGTGCCAGACTCTGGAAATAGGGCCGACAAGGCCGTGCTGCCCGTCTGCTAGAAGAGGCAGGCACAGAGCAAGGGAGCAGATAAAAAATAAATATACACTCACCTGTAGGTGAAGAAAATAAAACAAGATCCTATGGTAAAGAGCTCTAAGGGATGAGGAAAAGGTCCTTCGTGATAGGGTGATCAAGGTCCTTTTTTTTTAACGTTTATTGGTTTTTGAAAGAGAGCGGGGGGGTGGGGTGGGTAGGATGGTTAGGAGGGGGATAGGCAGAGAGAGAGGGAGACAGAATCCCAAGCAGGCTCCACGCTGTCAGCACAGAGCCACATGCGGGGTTTTGAACCCACAAACTGCAGGATCATGACCTGAGCCAGAACCAAGAGCCAGACGCTTAACCAGCTGAGCCACCCCAGGCACACCTGAGGTCCTTTCTGAGGAGGGCGTATTTGAGTAGCGACCTGCAGAACGAAAAGAGCAAGCCAAACAAAGAGCTGAAGGACGGACACAGCGGGCAGAGGGAGTCATTAGCACAACGGCCAGAAGTCGGAAAAGACTTGGAATATTGGAAGCCACCGTCGTTGGGGTGAGTGAGAGAGTAAGGAGGCGTGAGATGAAGCTAGAAAGGTAGCAAGTCTTGTGAGCAGTGTTGCCAGGGAAAATGCAGGACAGGTACACAACAAACACTTTATTGGTGTAGGTATGTCCCCAAGTATCGTATATGGTTGTCAGTGCGCATTGTTTATCTGAAACTCAAATGTAACTAGACATCCCGTATTTTTATTTGCTAAATCTAGCCATCCTACATAGTGAGCGCTCAGGGATCAGTTCTGAAAACAATGGCAAATCATTGAAGTGCTTTAAGCAAGGAGTGACGTGAACGGATTTACATTTTTAAAAACGTATTCTGACCGCTGTGCAGAAAAACGAATTGTGGTACAGCCAGAGAAGCTGCAAGAGATTCAGTAGTCATTTGGGCAAAGGGTGTGTGGTGCCTTACCTTAGGGGTAGCTGTGGGCTTGGAGAGAAGTAAACTGATTTGGGACATGCATTGGAGGTAATGGATGGAGAGGTTTGGAGAGAGGGGAATTGTAGATCAAGCATGATTATTAGCTACTAAAGCAGACCATCATCTGCTTTTTATGCCTAAGGAAGCTTCTTAGATGTACAAGTTGGCTTAACTAGCCCAAGAGGCATCTTTGGTGTTCAAGACAGATGGTGATTTTCGTGCTCTTTGGTGACCCCCCCCCCCCCCCCGCCCTTAATTCTCTAGCCTTGGTCAACGTTCTCTGGGTCGACCACTTAACTTTTTTTTTTTTTTTAATTTTTTTTCTTTAACGTTTATTTATTTTTCAGAGAGAGAGAGAGACACAGCATGAACGGGGGAGGGGCAGAGAGAGGGAAACACAGAATCGGAAGCAGACTCCAGGCTCTGAGCCATCAGCCCAGAGCCTGACGCGGGGCTCGAACCTGCGGACCGCGAGATCGTGACCCGAGCCGAAGTCGGACGCTTAACCGACTGAGCCACCCAGGCGCCCTGACCACTTAACATTTTTAATCAAACATCATGTACCTCAGAGTTCTTCGGGGGAATCCCTGTTTCCTTACTGCATGTGATATTTATTCCCATTTACTCTGGTAGAAGCCAGAAATAGCCAACATCTGGGGCTCTGGATATTTCCATTTGTCAAGCCAGTTTTGAAAGATGAGGGACACAACAGTTCATTAAGTTCTTGCGGGCTTAACTAAGAGAGACAGGTACTGGAGCCAAGAAGAACTTATTAGCTGAACACAGCCTTCCATTGCCAGCACCAATCACTTCAGGGAGTAGAAACTAGTCAAAGAGAGTTTGGGGAAAGAATTTAGGGGACAAATTCTAAATATGGCAGAACCAAACAAAGAAGCACTGTGTTCCTCCGGCCTCTGTGTTCCTTTCAAGACACTATCCCTACTGTATGCTTTCACAAAGGCTGAAGAAATAATCACAACACATTTATCATTCACCGGGCGGAATTATTTTGGCAAGAAATCTATGCTCCGGAATACATT
The DNA here is from genome assembly GCF_018350195.1 of Panthera tigris. NCBI lineage: Eukaryota > Metazoa > Chordata > Mammalia > Carnivora > Felidae > Panthera > Panthera tigris. Next base: position 10,341,503 of record NC_056667.1, read on the forward strand.
ATACTCGCTGACAACATATTCTGAAAAATGTAGATTTTCAAAGCCGGTAGGTGCTTATGCAACCGTGTCGGGCTCAGGGACCGAGTGATTATGTCATTATATGTGTATCAAATATTTTGGATAAATATTAAATGATCTCCCAAGTCAGGTCTTGTTAATGCAGGGAGTGGAAACCAGCAGCTTCGACAATCACGTATTAAAAGCCAGACTGGGGGGAGGCTGATTTCACTCGGGGCTCCTGAAGAAGAATTCATAATGTTCTGGGTGGAAGGCTACATTCAGCATAAATAAATGCATTAGTTTAAATATGGGAATTCTGAAGAATGGAACAAAGCTTGGTTATTCTCTCTGCGTAACTCAGGCAACAGGGGGAGACCACAGAATTTTTCCAGGGGTGTGGCCAGGGAGGAGGTCAAGGTGGAGTTCTCCTCCTGGAGGAGACGTGGAAGGCAGTCTGCTTTTTCCCCTATGGGCACAAGTGCATGTTGACATCGACTTTCATCTCAGATGCTGTCAGATGTGTGGAATGTCCTTCTCCCTAGGAACTCGCACAGATGTGGCACCTGGGATAACTTGCTGTGTGTTCAGGGGGCACGAGGAGGAAGCTTATCTAAGGCATCTCCTCTGGCCACATGTTGATGTGGAGGGACACTGTGAGTTTATGTCTAATTGATGGTTTAAGGCAGGGTTTCTCAGCCTCAGCACAATTGATATTTGGGGACAGATAATTCTTTGTTGCCAGGGGTCTGTCTTGTGTGGGTGTAGGATGTTTAGCAGACCCCTGGCCTCTACCCACAGGATGCCAGTAACACTCTGCACCCAGTATGACAACTAACAACGCCTCCAGAGGTTGCCAAAGGTCTCCTGGGTGGAGTGAGAACCCCATTTGGGGACCACTGAGTTAGGCCACTGAGGGAAGATTCAGGACATCGGACTGTCAGCATGTGATGGCTCATTGACTCAAGAAAGGCACAGTGAGCACCAGTCAGCCCCAAACCCCTAATTTCACAGGCAACAAAACAGCCCCAGAGAAGTGCAGGGTCATATCCAAGGTCACAGAGGAGCTGTTCTCTGCCCAGATTCCACCTCGCTGGGTTTATGAGAGAAATTAAGATGGAAATAAAGTCAAACAGCAGATCGCTGATTCCTATTCATGGCAGTCCTTGCAAAGAGTTACAAGTTTCTTCACATCTGGCACCTAAGACCGAGGACACCTTACACAGGTAATCGGGCAGGCTGTTCTCCCGCTGAGAGAAACCACACGCTTCTCTTTCTTGAGATCACAAAGCAGGCAGGTTTGGAACAAGGTCCCTCCCTAATCAGTGCAGCCAACACAGCCTCCGAAATATCACATATGATTGAGCTTACTTAGAAAAGATCTCTTTACAGTTTTATGCCCTCGTCTCGTTACGCACAACGATGAGAATGCCAGCCTCCCCGGGGATGTCTCCAGGTACACTCCTTTGCCCCTTTCCCTTGGAAACAAGTCCGGTTGCTTCCGCCTCTAGGAAAAGAAGTGGCTTTTGGCTTTTGGCTTCTCCTTTGGGCGTCGTATATCTTACTGTCTTATGCCTCTGTGTTAGCATCCCGCCTCCTCTCTTTGTCTGGGCGGTGTCTCTGACTCCCACATTCAAAAGCAGCACCAGGGAGAGATTGCTCCCATTACGCATAAATGCCCAGTCTTTTGTTGATATGCTTCTGTTCAAACCTGGGCCCAGACTCACTGGGTGGCGGGGAATAGTAGCCTATTTTCATAATCCCCAATCATAAAACTCCACAAGCTTGTGTTATACACCCAAGCGTTGTCAACCGGTAAGTCACCATGCTAAAGAATGGGCAGCCTCGAGGTCTGGTTTTTTCCCCTCTTTGTAACGTGCAGCAGAGGACAGAAAGAGAATCAGATTTATGAAATAAGGGATCGCAAGCCTATTTATTGAGCCCTGGTTAACAAAAGAGAAAACCTGATTATTATTGCTGGATATTTTATATAAACTAGATATTGAAAACATATAATAGTAAGCATTTTAAAATAGCGACCTTATTTCAACTTTACATTCTAAAATGATGCTGTTATACAGGGTAATTACATAATAAATTTGTTAGGGGAATATACAGCAATAAAAATGGTGGTAATGGTTTGTCATTTAATAGCTGAATTGTAAATGAGTTTTTCAGCATTAATGTAGCAGGTTGCTACAATTAGGAGACCATTCTTAGGGGTGTCTTTAATTTCTAAAAAAAAAACTTTCTGAGGTTCAGTATCATTAGTTTCCTCATTTGAAGATGCTACACATTTAACCATTTGAAGTCAGAGGATATTGGGATTTTTGAGCGGTAAGAACTATCAGAGCCAAAAAAAAAAAAAATGCAAAGGGATAGCAAGGATTTGTGCCTGTATTACTAATTCCATCAGGGTAGCATAGTGATAAAAATGCAGGGTCAACCCCTTACGGGTTGTATGGTCTTAACAAGTGACTTCATCTTTCTGTGCCTCCTTCCTGAATCTCATTCATAAAATAAGACAGATAAATCAACCCTCCTGAAAGGGTTAGTGTCGGATTAGGGTCATTGTTTCATGTTGATGGATTAGATCAGATGACATATGCAAAAGACTTAGTCTGGCCTGTGACTCAGAGTGTGAGCTAAAGATATGATAATTACTGCTTTTGCTGTTGTCATCATTCGTTCGTTCCTTCCCGTGGTATCCCCTACCACTCTGATCTTACCTTCTTTTTATCTTTTCATCCCATGCTATACCACATTTCCCAACTTTTGTCCCCATGTGTCCAGTCTTCTAGAAGGAACAGAAATTAGAAATATTTTTTTTTTCCAACATCCATCTGACCCTGGGCCATAATGTCCTCTCTTGCCAACAAAACCAGAAAGAAAAACAAACATTTTTTTAAGTTTATTTATTTTTTAACGGGTGGACGAATGGGCAGAAAGAGGGGACAGAAGATCCAGGACAGGCTCCGCACTGACGGCAGAGATCCCTACACGGGGCTCAAACTCAGGAACAGCGAGATCATGACCTGAGCGGAAGCTGGATGCTTAACCGACTGAGCCACCCGGGTGCCCCTGAAAAACAAACATCTTAATGAGTGAACTTACACTATGAACATTCCTGCCTGAGCTTGCTTGGTCTTCAAAATACCCTAAGAGACCTATGTTATCTTACTTTCAGATGACAGGCCCACTGAATTTCAGTGATTTGGCCAATATTCCTCAGCTACAAGGTGGCAGAACTGGGATTCCAATCTAGTCGTCTCCACTGGACCATACTCTCCACTGTAGGAAATACTCACTGAATGTCTGACATACGCAAGGCTGTGTGAATGTGGTAGGAGAGGTGGGGGCAGAGTGTATCCGTGTATGAATCAGACGTGGAGCTGGTTCCATGGCCACAAATAAAGCACTTGGGAAATTCAGACGAAGCAGAATCATCAATATGGGATCTGGCTCCTGCCTCTCTCGGTCTGTCCTCCTTACCCACCGTGCTCCACTCCACCGACCCTCTTTCTGGCCCTCATCCATACCAAGTCCATTCCTGCCTCAGAGGCTTTCCTTGGAGCCCTCATCCCCATGGGATCTTCATGGTTCTTTGTTCTTAAGTCTCAGCCGTCCCCTCCTCTTGACATCTGACTGTCTATCCAAAGGGATCCCTCTCCCGCCTCCAGGCCTCTGTTACACATTTCTCTGCTTTATTTTCTTCCAGAAAGCTGTCACCTATATATGAAGCGCCTCTGCTCATGAATGGGGTCATTTACTTGTTTGATATCTCCCAACTAGAACATGAGCTCCAAAACCAAGAATCTTGTCTGCCTTCTTTTGTCTGTCCTCACCCCTGTGTCCCTAGGGCCTAAATAGCACCCGGGCACATGGTAGATGCTCAACGAACATTTTCTGAATAAAGGGCTAATGAGAGAGTGACTGATATTAAAGTGATTTTGCTGTATCGGGAGGTTCTGTCTTCCATGTTTACAGCTCTGACTCTGTTCCCAACTATGTAAGTTCCTTGAGGGCAGGCACCGTGTCATCTTGCCCTCACATTTCCAAGGGGAAAAAAGGAATCAATCCTTACGTCTTCGTTCCTTTCCATCCCCCACCCTCAATCTCATTTTTCTAACTGGAACCAGGCTTCCTCCTCTGTTCTAGCTCCTTGAATTTTCGCTCATGGATTTTCGTGATGAGAAAAAGAAGTCAGCAAAATATGTTTTTTGAATTGTCTTCATCCTCTGAGACATAAGGAACCTTGCGTTGTAGTGATGGTCTGTTCTTTTGCCTGCCAGCATCTCTTTTGCTGCCCCTAGATCCAGCCACGCCTGAAGCTGATCCACCTCCGAACTTTTCAATAAGCGAGGCAAATAAAAATCTCTTTTTGTTCCTTGCTGAGTTTGAGTCATTTGCAAGCAAAAGGCTAATGCAGGGACCGAAAGTGAGGCTAAGTCTGGAACCCATGCCTCCGCACAGTCCGTGGCTCACAGTATGAGCTTAAGCTCTTCCAGTTCTGCATAAACAACATGTTGGCCTCCAACTATGAGAAAAACCTTAAAGCAAAAGCGGGAAATATTTGGGTAGAAAAGAGCATTTGTTTATCTTCCAGCTCATAGCCGGTGGATGTGCAATTCTAATCTCTTTTTAAAGGGCAGTTCTTTGGAACTGGATGCTGCTTAAATACCAGGCCCGGACAGCTGCCAAGGGGAACATCATCTAGTTATTATTTTTCAACAGCAGCAAAGTGGATGGATGGCTTCACATTTTTTCATTGCCGTAAAACAACACAGACGAATGTGGATTGCTTTAGCTGTGAGGGTGTGTGCGGCACAATGTGAGTGAAAAAGAGGCAAGGAAATGAAGCTAACTTGGCCAAACACCTACTGTGTGTTCCAGAACTAGTGACGGGTGTTTTACATCCTTTAGCTCACAGTATTTGGGATCAGAGCCCCGGATTCAAGTCCAAGATCAGCCGCTGACTGGCTGCAAGACCCTGAACAAGCCACTTAGCTGTTCCAGTCTTCAGCTTCTTGATCTGTCAAGTGGGGTAGTACATATCCATCATTATTAGAGAGCCATGCTCTGCTTAGCTGGAGTCTGTTTGAAGGCATTTTTAAAGGAAAATAGGAAAGTATTAGCAAAGTAAGCTTCTTAGGGCCCCAGGTGATGAATTTGCCAAGGTTGAGATGGCCTGCTCTCATCTCTTGGTCTGTCATATTTGGGCTGATCAGGACATCTTGCCATTGCTGTTGTGTGATGTTCCTCAGAAGAGCTCTGTCCCCGAAATCACACAGAACGGGCCTCGAGTCCTGGCTCCAGCATTTGCTTGTTGCCTGTCCTTGGGCAAGCCTCAGTTTCCTCCTCAGTAACATGGAGACTACATAGGGCTATCAGGTCAACAGAGTTACTCCGTTTTGAGAGCTGTGCCCAGGACCAAGCCAATAGCAGGTATTCAATAAACGCTAATAATCAAAGTTTTTGAAAGCCAAAGCCGACACTTCTATTGAAATATGCTGTAACAAAAATTGCTGGGAACAGGTATGGGAGGACGACATCATCTGTGCAGAGACCCACCTTCTGTGGTCCTCTTGCTCTTGGGACCCTGTACAACCTCGGCAAGTATCTTGCCCCTTCTGAGCAGCATTGTCTTGGTGGGGACATGGAGGGGAGGAGATAGGGCAGGTGGAGATTAGAAATAATGTGAGTCGCTGAGTCCCACTCAGCTCTGACTTGCTACGGTGCTACATAAGTGAGAATTTAATTTTGTTTTTTTTTTAATAATGAAAACAGAAAGTGTCTAGAGCCGCAAAAACAGCCCTTGGCTACACAGGTCAACATGAACTCCATGAAGAATGAGAGAAGGACCCGTGCATGGGTTCGAAGATCGTTTTGAAGTGTGGAAAGAAAGGAGGACTCCTCTGCTTTGCTGGATGGTCTTCAAGGCCGGCTCTTGAGGCAGAAATGGAAGGAAGCGTGACATAGGTGCAGGAGAAAAGAGGCAAAGCAAACGAAGCCCAGGGGCTGTTGAGAAAAACAGCTGAGAGCAGCGGAAAGAGCAGGGCTGGTAGGGGGCCGAGCAACAGCCCCTTGTGCATTTCTGTCGCCAGCTGAGGCTTTTCCCTCTTCTGGGCTTTCCTGCCCCTGTAGTGTCACTGCCCCTGTGGAGAACTGACCTGGGCCCACGGACATCCTGGCGACTTTAGAAGATGATGCCACCATGGCGCACGGATGACACACGTCCAGTGGCATCCAGGCCTGGCGTCTGTTCATTCCGGACAGCCACATGATCGACCGGGCACGGCCAGGCTGGGAACACAGGGATGGAGATGGCCATACACAGTCGGTCCACACGGTTTCTTCCCACCAGTGGCCACAGCCTGATGGCGGAGGCGGACATTCCAAGACTGATGGGAATGGAGGAGCAGACAGAAGAAAGAAGCAGGAGTGGGGAGAAGACAGTGTGAACGAGAGAAGTGAGCCCCAAATCTGCAGCAGCCCCCGGGACGGTTGTGTGGGGAGACCAGCACCCAGGAAGGGGCGGGGTGCAGGGGAGCACATGGAAATTCACGCCGATTCCGTGTACCTGGCCATAAAAAGCAGCAGCTTATAACACAACCATGTATGCACAAAAAGCCAAACAGGAATCCCACTTCCCCGTCAAGAACATAACCGAGGTGCTGAGGAGCCCAGAGAAGAAGCAGGTTTGGCTGAGGTTTGCCTCCCTCTGGCTGCAGTTACCCCGGGAATTTCCCCGGGCAGAGACTGGAACTGAACTGAACCGTTAACACATGTGATCACCCTCCAGAGCTCCCTCTGGATCTCACCTCTTTGGCACTAAACTAAAGGTGGGTTTGTTCTGACACGTGTTTAACCTGTCTCAGCTAAAAAATGAGCAATATTCTGAAAAGAAAAGAGCTGAACCAAACCAGGCAGAATGATCCCAGCGCCTGTTCATTCATTCAGTTCTGTTCCCTCTGACACAGTTCTGTCAGGAAGAAAGGGCGTGGGGGAGACTGGGGCTGAGACCCATGTATTGGCCCCTCTGGAGGGAGAGAGAAGGGAAGGAAAGAAGAACTAGCCTCCTTTGGACTCCCCACTTCTGCTAACAGCCAACAGGCAAAGCCCAGAGGAGCTCACGCGTGTCCAGCCACAAGGTCATGTGGGCTGTCAATGCCGAGGGAGGGAGCGCAGCCCACAGAAGCGGGTGTTGTCTCGAAGCATCATTAGGAGAAATGGCAAAAGAGACCATACTTGAGGGACGGGGGTCTAAGAACGCCCCCAGGATGCAGGTCAGCGTGGACTCTGACATTTCCAGAGGCGCCCATGACTGCGTTGGCCAATTCCCTTTTGATTCCATGTGCCCAATGCGACATTTAAACAGAAATGCTGCCCCCGTGGCATTTATGTCTCCACAGCCTTTAGAAGCATGTCTGTTGTCAGATCGGTTCATTGGTGATTCTTTCCAGAGCCAAAGTGACAAATGTAAACCAGAAAGAAGAAAATGTGGACATCGTGAACTCAGGATTCAATCAGGCTGGGGCTTTTAGCAAAACCTGAGCCCTGTAATGCGGAGAAATTACATGAGCTCTTTCCTCTTCAAAGCACCACGCCGTCTCTGCTTAAGCCTCTTGCTTGACGGCCACCATCGCGGCCTGTCGGGTCAGCACCGTGGAACAACTCGAGAAAAACACGAGCCAAGCACCTGGCTTTGAACTGAGAACGGAGGACCGCCTACCCTCAGTAACAGACTGGCCCGGGACGTTGAGTTAAGGCTTCATCCCGTTCTTGAATGCTTGCTTTTCTTTAAAGTTCAAAGTTCTCTTTCAAGTTCAATGACACGCGGTAACTGAGCGTTTGCCTCCAATCACCCTTCAGTCAAGGGTCAAGTGACGACGTCGCGGTTTGGGTTATCAGAATTGATTTCTTTGGCAAATGTGCACGAAAGACTGTGTTTCCTAAGTGGCTACAAGTGCGCCGTAAAAAGAAATTCATATCTGTAGACATCAGCACATCTCGGTGAGTGTTGCAGCTAAATTTGAAAGAATGTGCACTTTTGAGATGTCACATGTAGATGCAAATTTGTGTTAAGGATTGTACGTGGAGCTGTTATTCGAGATGTTTAGCGCAGGCCTTCTCCACCAAGAGTTTCGACGACAGGAAAAAAAAAAATTAAGAGAAACTCACACCCCTACTTGCACAAAAATCTCCATCTCCTGCTGGCAAGTTTTTCTCGCTCCTACTTCAACTCCATTTATTACGCAAGATAGAATTTTCTGCTTCTCTCTCTCGAATACGGTCCTGGCTTCCATCACCTGTACATTGTTCTCCCCGGGGAGGTGGTAACTGACGTCCCTTAAAGAAAAATAAGTTCTGTATCCCGTATTCAGAGAAGCAAGCCATCTGAGACCTAATTACCCCCAAAGGGCCTTGTGGGTCACACACGTTTGCTCCTTACGGCGGAGGCTGGTGCGGGTTGGAAGATGGGAGCAGATACATTATCTTGCTGTTGCCACTCTTTCAACTTAGCCGTGATCCTAACGATTAAAGGGATCGGGGATCAGGCGTTTCAAAAGGCTTGCCTGCAAACCTAAACCTTTTACACTGTACAGTTTGGTGTCTTGCATTAGGCAGGAGTCCTTGGTGGTGTTCTAAAGCCTGGTTTTAATAAATGGCCAAAAAGAGAAGGAAGGCAAATGCCTACTGATGCAGACTGCCCATCCTTTTGGACACGAGCCATAGAATACACGGGGTACCTACAGAAAAACGGTACGTAATGCGTCCACAGTTACCTGGACACTTAGCATGCATGGGACAACTCATGACGAGAAACAGATCTTTGTTTTTCAGACGTGGAAGGAACGAATGAATCACAGGTCACAGATTCAGGTGTGGAATAAGCATCAAATCTTTTTATTTTCTTCTGGACAGCTCCGATCCCGTGGTGACTATCCTGTGCCATCACGTAGGCGGGAAATTCAACGTCACTGATTCTCAGAGCACCCCCAGCCCCATCCTAGGGTGTCTTTTCCTAGCATTGAGGTGCTGGGAGGGCCTTCCCCGTCACCAAGTCCGTCCCCCGACTCCCCAGCATGTACTAGCTGTGAGTCACCGGACTATGCTGGTTGCCATGGAGACGCACATTGTCCCAGTCTACCGGTCCCTTCATGTCTGGGGCTGCTGCTCCCACCCCGCACATGGAGGCTGGGATACCGTGGCAAATCTGGGAAGCACCTCACCCTGCCCCTCGGCCCGCTCGCTACTCCCCTGCGGCTGAGCCCTGCTGGGGAGCAGGGTGCTGGTTCTCCGGAATCTCAGAATGCTCTTCTGCTTTTGGTCCGAGGAAATAGATTTTTCTTCAAAGACTAGCCCTCCCTATCTCTTTGTGTTTTTCTTAGACGTACTCCCTTCCCTCTCTCCTCCAAATTATCCACCTCTGTGATTTTAAGTTGGCAAACCAAAGCCAAGAAGAGAAATGTAAGGGCGCCTGGCTGGCTCAGTGGGCTAGGTGCCCGACTCTTGATCTCAGCTCAGGTCATGATCTCACCATTCGTGAGATCGAGCCCCGCGTTGGGCTCCTCGCAGACGGTGGAGGCTGCTTGGGATTCTCTGACTCCTCTCTCTCTGCCCCTCCTCTACTCGTGCTCTCTCTCTCTCTCTCAAAATAAATAAACTTAAAAAAAGAGAGAGAGAAATGTCCAGCAGACAACTCCAGCTCCCCACCCTCCCCTGAGCTTTCCAGCCCAGAACTTGTGACCTATTTCAGAAATAGAAAGAGGAAAATAGAGAAGCGGTAACCAAATACATAAATGTTTTCCCCCGCTATCTGAAAGCAGCGTGTCCCTACGAAAACTTCCGTTAAGTCAAAATGGCATGAAGTGAAGAAGCAATTACCAGTAATTTATATGGAAAATTTTCAGAGTGTTCCCAGACTCAAAAATAAATAAATAAATACAATAACCTCTCTGAGGCTTTTCTGATGCCTTAGGACACATCTTGCTAATGGATGCACAGAATAAATGGAGATAAAGCGCAGACGCTCCCAGACACATTTCAAAGCTATGTCGGCTGGATGCTGACACGCTGCGTGTAGGTCCCAGGGAAGGAGCCTCGGTGGGGCCACTCTCGCTGCTCCTCGGGGTGCACGCCGCCCCAAGAAGGGCTCGCTGCAAAACAAATGCTGAACATGGGTTTCGCTTCTCGCCTTTTTTCAGACCAACAAAAATCCTCTTTGGATTTTTCAGGTAGCGAAAACAGATACAAATGTCGGTCTCCCATAAAACAAAGTAGTGGAACTTGAACAACTGAAAAGCAGGGGATACCTGTATACGTGTACATATACAGACATATACATGTACAAATACACACATACACATAGATAGGCACGGATACGGAGAAGGAGGTGGACATAGGCATATATTTATTTTAGCCGCACAGATGTTACAAGGTTCTACATCATTGCGAGGAGGGGGAAACTCCGCGTGTTCTTTCCCTCCACCATAACCAACAGCCTTCACATGCATCCTGGCACTTTCTCAGCTTAGTCCCGTGGCTTCATTCCTCAGCTGAATATTTCATTGCGCATCCCATCTGCCTTCTCAGTCCCTTACTTTCTCTTCAGTGCCCCCACTTAAGTGAATCAAGGAGAAGCGTGGACTGGTGGGTCTTATGGCTCACGAATCTGGTGGCCGCGAACATCATGCGTGGTCATGAGGCGGTGCGGAATGTGCTGGCCACGCGTGTCAGACAAACTGAACAGCTAAGGGGAAGCAATGTTTTATTTTGAACGTGTATATCCCATCTAGGCTCACTAGATGTTACGTCTGTGCATCCGTGTGTTATCCAGGAAGCGTGGCGTCAGGGTGAGAGGTGAGGGCTCTGAGACAGTAACCAGCATTCTAGCTTTTCCATCGAGGAGCTTGTGCCCTAGAAGGAGCCCGTTCTCCAGGCCACCCCTAGATTTGCTCATCTCTAAAAGTAAAGGTGTGGACTGGCTGATCGCCAAGTCCTCTTTGGCTTTGATGGTCTTCGGTGCTAGTTTATTCAAATAGACAATATTGTTCAATAGCTTTTTACGGTGACGAGGGCACCTGCTCATTATATAACTGCAAACCTGGCTGAGCTCAAACCCCTCGGCATGTCAGCCTGCCACAGCTGTGCCTTCACTGTTCGACTCTATAAAACCCAGCAAACTTTATACGTATTAAAGTTTAATAGCAGCCCAAGAGTGAGAAGGTGAAAGAAATGCAAGCCATACCTAAGGGGTGTTTTATTCATGTTGATTCTCATATGTATGATAAATAGTTCCCGTGCCTGACTTGTGATGAGAGCAGGTTCTTAAAAACTCCGGCAAAGGGAGCCCATAAGGAAAACGGAAATCTTGTACCATAAAGAAAGTGCTAAAATATTCATATATTTCTTTCGAGACCCAGCAGGGTATGGAGAGAGCCAGCGATTTTCAACTTGGCCAGACACATTTACCACCGGTGCTGTCCTACAACCCCATGCTGGACAGATGCTGAGCAACATAATGGTCTTTGAAGAGCAGGTTACCCGGGAGGGGCCCCGGGCAGATGACACATGGGTGTGGGTCCGGGTTGTCACACACGTATGTGTACTGACATGTGTTTGAACGCATGCGTGTGTGTGTGTGTATATGTATAGAAGTATATAAACACACGTATGAAAGGTATAATAGCCAACTATGAAAGCCGTGTTCGAATATATTGCTTGAAATCAATTTTCTTTTTTATCTTGTGGAGCAGAGACTGGCAAGTGAAGGGTAAATATAGGAAATCTTTTAGGCTTGCAAACTATCAGGTGTCTGTTGCAGGGCCAAAGCAGCCGGGGACAACATACAAACAAATGAACGTGCTTGTCTTCCAAGAAAACTTGATTCGTGGACACTAAAATTGGACTTTCGTGTAGTTTTCAGGTGTCACAAAATATTAGGCTTCTTTTGATTTTAATTCAACCACTTAAAAACGCAAGCACTGTTCTTAGTTTGTAAGTCATACACCAAGAGCCGACAGGCTGGATTTGGCCTTGGGCCGTAGATTGCCAATATGTAATTTAGCGTGCCACTTCCCACAGGAAAATAAATGATTATAGATATTGTTTGGGTGATCAGATCAATCCACAAAGGTCAGTTCAGTCCATGAAGAACCCGAAGTGTGGTGTATATAATAACTAATATTATTGAGTGTTTATGTTTGGCATCGTGCTAAGTCCTTTGTATTCATTACTTCCCTTAATACTCAGTACAGGCTTAGAGGGAAACAGGTTGAGAGAGTTTAAGTGATTTGCTCATGTCAGCTAAGGAGCTGCAGAACTGGGATTTGAACCGACTTCTTAGGACCTCAGATCTGTGATATTGACAGCAAGGATGCACACCTGATCATGAAGTAGGGGGACGATGCCTGGTAGCTAGTGAGCCCTCAGTGCGGGTCAGCCATCATCACGTCACCATTATTACTCACTGAACTACTTCAACACTACTAAATTGCCACTTAGGATGCCATTTTTTAAAATCAGGGTTCAAATGTGGAATGCCCCAGACGTCTCTCCTTCCCTGGCTTTCAATACCTGCAGTGCCATTTTGGAAGGATGGATGGAAATTCTTCTGAGTAGGTAGGATTGACTCTTCAATGATCCACTCTTGGGCTTCTGCTTGAGAGCAGACAAGCCAATCATTTCCCAGTTGCTCCAAATGAGGGACAAGGACTAAAAGAGAACTCCCTCTGCAGCAGAGTCTGGGGGAGCCATGTTTGGAACCCCTGGGAGTGTGTTCCTAACACTGAGCTCTTGGCAATCAAGTGTCAAGGAATCAAGACCTCATGTATAGACGTGGTTACAGCCACGCACCAAGCCCATTGGACATTTACAACGACACATGCCATCATACCATCATCGGTAATATTTTAGTATCCGTGCAAGCCACTTAGTTTGCTGAGAACAAAGAACCCCCATGGTTATAGCCACAGATAAGATTGACAAGCTGAAATGGACAAAGATGTAACTGAATACTTTTTGTCCCTCTTTCCATTTTTATCTCCCTGCTCTTGGCTCTAGTCTTTTTCCAGTTTCCTAGAGGGCCTTACTTTTAAAAGTATCCCTCGCTCCCTCTGTCATCCTGGGTACCAAAAACCTCATTCCGCTGGGGCCATTTTCAGACATCAGGAAACCATATCATAGTAAGGTAAGGGAGAGCTTATTAGATTTAAGGTGTTCTCCCCGCCCCCCCCCCCAACCACCACCAAATTGTATCAATCTTGAAAGAGGTCACCCGTCAACCAGAAGTGATTCACTCTCGCTGTAATTTGGGGCAACATGGCAGGCTGTAGTGGAGATGTTGTAGGGCTGAGCTCTTGCTAACATCTTTATGAAAATTTCATCTAATTCACCTACAACTAAGTCTAATCCTTCTCCTCTGTTTTGTTGATAGAGTTAGGAATTCTAATGCTTGTGGGCCAGGACCTATCATTGCATGAGAAACTGTTCCCAAATTTAATGCATTAAAACAATGGATTCTTACGTCTCATAATTTTGTGGGTTGACCCAGCTCAGCGAGATGGTCCTTACTTGGAAGTCTTTCATGAAGTTGCATTAAAATGGCAGTGAGGGCTGGAGTCATCTAAAGTCTTCCTCACTCGCATGTCTGGTGCCTGAGCTGGGATAGCTACAACTGTGTTGTCCGGACCAGGGTTTATTCTTCTCTCCATTAAGTCTCTCCATGAGGTTAGCTCGGGCTTCCTCACAATATGACAACTTTAGGAGAGTCAGACTTCTTACACGGCAGCTTAGAGCATGCCATCCAAGAGCAAATGAGGTGGAAGATGGCAGTCTCTTATGGCAAGAGCCTGGGAACTGGTACAGCACCATTTTCTCCACATTCTATTGTTCTAGCAGGCTAGCCCCCACCCCTCAGATTCAAGACGGAGGGACAGAGACCCCACCTCTTGATGGAAGGGGTGTCAAAGAGACTGTTCTCTTTAATCTACCACAGATAGGATAAGAACTCAGGGAGTCATCTTATACAGCCCCTTTATAAATGCTATCTAATCTGCTTTAGCGGCTGGCAGAGTCCAACCCGTTCCAGAAACATCTACAATAAATGAGGACTCATTGGTTTTCTGGAGCAGCCTGTGCCAACTCGGGGCATCTCTGTCTCTTAGAAAATTCTTTTTTCACAGTCAGTGAAGATCTGCTTCATTCTAACATCTGTCCATGTATTCTATTCTAGTTCTTGGAACTACCAAGAACACTCCTCCTACCTTTCCACATGATACTCCTTCATATATCTGAAGATGGCTCTCCTCACTCTGCTAAGTCTCCTTTTCTCCAAGCTCCCCATCCCCAGTTTCTTCATTCATGTCTTGGATGACATATTATCGTTCTTCTTCCACAGTCACTTCTGTCCTCTGAACAAGCTCCATTTCCCCCATGTCCCTCTCACAGTCTGATGCCAAGTACAAAACAGGAAACCGATCAGTCAGAAGCAGGCAGACCTCCTCTCTCCCCATCCATGGTACCACTTGTCCCTTAATGTACTTGTAACAAGGATAATATGTTTTGAAACATATTAATCTGCTTTTCTTTCCCATGCGTCCTCAAACATTACCATTCAATACAAGCAGCCAACACCCCTGAGGGAGATTAGGATTTGTCATAATAGGAATGCACAGAGGGGGGAAGAAAAGAGCCACTGTTCGGCTTTTGATTTCCAGTTTGGGATTTTTTTTAGTCTACAGATGTATTAGGAGAAACACGGTTCTTCCCTATTCTATATGTTTCCTTTAGTATGCACACAGAACACTTCCCTTCTGATATTTCTGGTCACCAAATGTGGGGTGAGGCTGGGAGTTCCCATACCAAACAAGTCTATGACCCCAGCTGGGTGTCCAACAATTTAACTCAATTCTGACACTATCTACCTGGAGATCCCACAGGGTAAGGACTCAGTCCCACAAGACTGCCTCCCCCATTCCAGATGCCAATCACAAGCAGTAGGCCCCCAAGGTACCTACGACTTCTGTCCAACTTGGCTAAAAATCAGAGGTTCCCGTGACCCGCTTCCTCCTGGATTTGATTATTTGCTAGAAGAGCTCACAGAACTCGGGGAAACACTTACTTACATTTACGAGTTTATTAGAGGATGTGATGAAGGATACGGAAAAACAGCCAGATGAAGAGATACATAGAGTGAGGTCTGGGAGGGTCCCAAGCACAGGAGGTTCTGTCCCTGTAGAATTGGGGTGCATCACGCTCCCTGTGTGGATGTGTCCACCAGGCTGGAACCTCTCCAAACCATACTATTGGGATTTTATGGAGGCTTCATCATTTGGCGTGATCACTCTGCCCCTCTTTAGAGAAATGTGGGGTGGTGATGAAATTTCTAAGCTTCTAATGAAAACTTGGTCATTCTGGTGACCGGTCCCCATCCAGGAGCCCAACCAGAGTCTGCACAATAGCACAAAACATGCTCCTGGTACTCTTACCACGTAGGAATTTACAAGGGTGTTAGGAGCCCTACGGCAGGGACTGAGGATGAAGACCAAATATATATTTCTTACTATGAATCACAGCGTCACATCATTATTTCAAGATAACGGTATCAAAATACAGGTTTTGTGAGAGAGAAGAGTGTCTTCTAAATTCCAGAAAACCGAGTATGTTGGATTTAGAGTATGAGGTGTTCTCAAATCCAGTGCTGGAAGGACAGAAGAGGTGAGAGAGGAAGAGCCGTCTGTAGATAGGATGAGAAAGCCTTCCCAGGATGGAGCAGGAGAGGGAAAGGGGACGGAGTAGACCCAGCCTGGTGTTAGGCACAACTGGGTGAGGGTGGGGGAACCCAGGGCTCATTACTTATCCTTGTCACTCATGCACAGAAAAGGCCACTTCAGTCCTGTTAGAAATACTCCTACCTGGAACTACTGAGGCAGAAGGTTAAAAATGACCAACGAAGGTATCTCGGTGAGTGGACCAGGGGCTGCTTATGGAGCCAGGTGCTCGTGTCACAGAAACAACCAGGCCATCCAGGAGAACTCGTGGGATAAGAATAGAGCATACAGAAGGTGGGACCTCATGGCCCAACCCCATGACGGTAACCGCAGAAGGTGACAGCGCAGCACCCAAAAAACCCAGATGGCACCAGCTGTGTCTCTGGCGCTCCCAGTACTGGGATCCTAGAGGGCCGGGTGAAGCCAATGGAGAACAGCAGGCAGACCATCTTCCCTGATATCAGCCAGGAGGACAGGTGGGCTCCCCTCTGCCCCAATACATCCCAGAAACAAGAAGCAGGAGCAGAGGAACAATGAAAAATTGCACATTTACCTAAAGCAGACTGACTTGACCCCAAAGGGCCTGCTCTAAAGATCAAGACAGATGAAGCCACCTCCGGGAGGTACAACGCAGGTCATATCCCTCACTGCCACCATGGAATGTAGTCCTCCTAAGCAAGCTATGGACATTTAAAAAAAGCCACTTTTTTTTTTTTTTTTTTTTTTGCACATCTGAGTGTAAATTTTCCACCCCTGCAGAGCCCAAGACCCATTTTTGGCAGCCAACTGTCCAACACGTCATTTATGGAAACTCCCTATGAGCCGATCCAAACACATCTATCTTGAGCTGAGCTTCTTCCAGACCGTCAAAGATAGAAACAGTTGTAGAATTTTCCCTCCCAGATATTGGAGATCCCATGAGATCACCCAGGCAAACCAATATAAAGGGGTAAATGTGCCTTCTTACCTGAAGGCAAGTTGACACCCTATTCTCAGACCCCACTATGATCCCTCTCACCAGATGACGGCACAAGAGATGCCAGACTATGGATATTCAGGCACAGTCTGTAATCAGATCACTCCTGTGGGGCCAGCATCTTCATCCAGGAAAGGTTTCCTGAGACTCCGCTAGGTGGAGTGGGGGGGGGTGAGAGGGAGAAGGTGGGAGGAAATGAGGGGCTGGGAGGTGGGGTACAGTGGAAGGTTGTGGTTTACAGACAGGGTTTGTACCCAACTTGGTAACCGTAGAACTTCGGTTAATTGACTTTATCTTTCCAAGCCTCCTGGTTTTCCTTCTCTTTAAGAGATTTTTATCATCATCGTTACCATTCAAACGACCTGATATGTTCCATTGAAAAACAAGAGAAGCTTTAAAACTAGTAATAACAAAGAGATTTCTAAAGGGTTGCAATTTTTTTTTTCAGACACATCTTCTTAAAGCATTTTAGGCCATAACATCTAAACTGTGTTCCCTGGAGCCCCAAGGGACCCTGGAGCCTCCCCCTTGGGTGAGGGGAATGACCTTCTACGGTGATTTCAACCAGAGCAGTGGTGCAATTTCTATTCGTTTCACATGCCCTGCATCCATAGAATAGACTCCCCAACTTAAAAAAAAGGTCTCTCTGCCCCTCCTCTGCTCACTCTCTGTCTCTCTGTCTCTCTCTCTCAAATACAAAATTAAAAACAAAACCTATAAATTTGTTTTAAGTATGGAAATTTACTGATTTCAGGAAAGCGATGTGAAGAAAGCCAGTGCCAAGCTGTCTATGGGCATGGCAGCCACCCCCCATCCCTCTTCAAACAGCTTGCCGCCTTCTTTGCTCCTACTTTCCACCCTGCCAGCTGCCTCCCTGACTCACTGCTCAGCCACCAGAAATAGCGTCCCACCCCCCGCCACCCCTCCAACACCCCAGGCCCAGGGTCCTCAACCCGACCCGCCAGAGCCACAGACCTGCTACCCTCACCCCCAGCGCCTAAGCTCTGGCATGACTCCGACAGGAATTGGAGAGAAGCTTAGATTCACAGTCCAGGGACATTCTGGAGACTCGTGCCTTATTTCCAAAGGGCAACAACCATCATTATGCTTAAATGAACTGCTTTCCTGGTTGAAAACATGTATTTTTTAAAAGCTTAATTCTTCTGCTTTGTCCAAAATGAGAATCAAGTTATAACTGTGGCCTGGCACCTTGAGAGCATTTCCTTTTTTATACTTCATAGAATCCTTAATAATACAAAAATTGCCCAGAGCATTTCACACTGAGTTATGAAGTCATTAACATTTTCGGGATAAACACAATACCCCAGGACAAGTTATTAGCCATATAGGAGTGGGGAAAAATTAGATACATTGAAAAAGCCTCATGTCTAGCAACTGCAGCCAGAAAAATTCACCTGCTCCTAGTTAAAGGCAGCGGAGGAAGCTGTCTGCAGCCCACATGCCGACTGGGTGGCCTTTTCTCAGCCAACCAACTCAGCATATTGGGTATTGGTCAAATCTTAAAGAATCAGCATCTCGATGTCCCAAGGCCAGCAATCTTTCCAAACTCCCGGCTCTGCATCCTGCCTCAAGGTTCCTGGTATTTATGATCATGTCGGCAACAAAATGGCCGTTCCCCCACACCCTACAGTCTATTCAGACCCATAACAAATTTTACCTGGCTGTGCTGTTTGCTTTCAAATTAGCAGGGGAATCCATCATACATGCTCTCTATTTCCCATGCCACTTCCCCCGTTTCCACCTGTCCTTCACTGTTACCTTCAAGTGCCACTGGCTTCGTGGAGACTTCTAAAAGGCTAGGACTCATATTTCCTCTCCTTTTCATAGACAACTGTGGTATATTTTACCAGGAATTTTCTTTTGGGGACTTCAGCGTACTGTACTTTGATCATTCTTTAATTCTGCTCACACGCAAGTATTACGGTTATGAAAGAAACCCAGGGGGATTGGTCGTTCAGGCTTGCAACGAAGCATCCTTGCCTCTGGCTGAATCCTCAGCCAACAAAGATAAACACTCCTGAAGTTTATAGATGGTCTCAAGTGTTCTGTTTCTTTATGGGTTTCCTTCAGCTGGGGAGGAAGTGTCTTTCCCTAGATCCTTTCCTTTACTGCTGCATGGAACCCTTCCCAGAAGGACAAGACAAGAAGGCAAGAATAGCCCCCTCCCCCCACCCCCATCAACCCTCAGTTTTTGTTCTCAGTGTTTAAGAGTCTCTTATGGTTTGCCAGATGCCACGAATTCACACGGTGCCCTTTCCCTCTGAGCCTAGACTCAGCTTCAAAGGGGCACATGCACCCCAATGTTTATAGCAGCACTATCAACAAAAACCCAATTATGGAAGAGCCCAAATGTCCACTGACTGATGAATGGATAAAGAAGGTGTGGTAGAGATACAATGGAATATTACTCGGGGATGAAAAAGAATGAAATCTGGCCATTTGCAAAACTGTGGATGGAACTAGAGGGTATTATGCTAAGTGAAAGAAGTCAGTCAGAGAAAGACAAATTATCATACGATTTCACTCATATGTGGAATTTGAGAAACTCGACGGATGAATATAGGGGAAGGGAAGGAAAATAAGATAAAAATAGAGAGGGATAGAGGGAGGCAAACCATAAGAGACTCTTTTTTTTTTTAAATCCTCGATTTCTAATTTGAAAAATTTTTTTAAATTTTTTTTTAACATTTATTTAGTTTTGAGACAGAGAGAGACAGAGCATGAACAGGGGAGGGGCAGAGAGAGAGAGACACAGAATCTGAAGCAGGCTCCAGGCTCTGAGCCATCAGCCCAGAGCCCGACGCGGGGCTCGAACTCACGGACCGCGAGATCGTGACCTGAGTTGAAGTCGGACGCTTAACAGACTGAGCCACCCAGGCGCCCCCATAAGAGACTCTTAAATACAGAGAACAAACTGAGGGTTGCTGGAGGGGAGGTGGGTGGGGGGACGGGCATTAAGGAGGGCACTTGCTGGGATGAACACTGGGTGTCATATGTTAAGAGCTGAATCACTGGGTTCTACTCCTAAAGCCAAGACTACATTGTATGTTAACTAACTGAATTTAAGTTAAAAAAAAAAAAAAGAAGCCTTCTCAACAAAGTATTTCCAATTGCTGTTGATACATGATTTAAAACACATATTCCGTCTCCAGTGCAGTCCCTGGGAAGCGACCCAACTCCAAATGTACATGGCTCTTGAAAAGTCAATTAAAACTGTAGCGCTGTCCAAATACTAGGTTTCCACCTCTAGCCACTTATGACACCCCCCCTTAGATGCCATACCTCTTTCCTAGGATGAATAGCCAATAATAAGGGCTCTAGCCCATGGGATCTTCAGCAAGTGCCTACACAATTCAATATTCCTGATTCTCTGTGTATTTTCACCACTACATTTGAAACTTTCTTATGGAAGAGACCATGTGCCATAGTCCCCTCTGAGCCAGCACTGAATTCATCTTCTTTAACCCCCCTGACATTCGCCTCCATTTCACACCAGACTGTACTCCTCACTAGATCGTAAGTCTGGGCCCCCCCTTCCTAATGTCAGCCCCCTTCTCTTCCGTTCGGTGAACTGACTCTCTGTCTTCTCTGGGACTTCTCATTGTGTGGCTGGTCACCTATGTCTCTCCTATTCGGAGTCCACAAATTTGCCAGCCTGCCTGAACTCCAGAGCCACCCTCTTCGGTGTTTGCCTCACCAGGATCCCAGATTCTGTCCTACCAGCCCGTTGGCCATTTACTGTGACAGTCCCCAACACCCCTACATCCCCATCTCGTCTCTGTAGAACCGATGACTTTGGACACACCTGCGAGACATTACCGATGGGCCACTGGGACACCATGGCACCAAATTCATCGTGTTCTCATAGTAAAAGAAGTATCCCATACTGCTGCTTGTATGCTCTGGAGAATCTGCTTGGGGTCTTCCCTGTTGCACATTTCCAAGACACCTCAGCCTGAACTTTCACACTCCCCAGTTTGCCTATTGCGATATTGAGAGTGATCATCTTTGTCTTATAGAACTCAGCCATCAGCCGAAGACGAGGGTAACCTGCTTTCCCATTGTGGGACCAAACCAGGAACCCAGATCTCTGAAACAGATTTATGGAAATAGAATGGCCTATAAATATTTGTTAAATGGGAAGACCAAAGCTCCCTGGGCCAAAGCAATCTCTTTAATTAACTGGAACTGGAAATCCCTAATCACTAGGGCAGACTGGAGAAGGTGACAGCAGCTGTGCAGGGGCTCTCCAGTTGGCTTGAGTGACATTCAGGCTAGAGCGTGATCCTCAGCCCCATCCCCACTTGGGCCACAAATAATTGGTTATTAATAATAACCGAAGGTGCAACACCGAGTAATGATATTTTTCTCTTTCTGCTTTAAACCATTTGGAGCTGCTGTAAGGTTACCCATAGGCAGTGCCCTCCTATTCTTTCTTATTTACCTGTACGTTGTGACTGGGAAAGAACAGGGGACACCTGTGCCAGAGGGTTGCTCATGTGAATGTCCTTCATCACATGTGCCTGGGAGAGAGGAAGAGGTCCCAGAGGCTCTGGTACCAGTTCGTTGTTCTTAGAGGTTGGGTTGATCTACCCTTTGGGAAGAGACCAAGAGCAACCAGATGTGTATGCCTTAGAGCCGGGCTCCTCTGGAGGCACAGATGATCACTCCCAACATCGTGACAGGCAGGTTGGGGAGTGTGAAAGCCCAGGTGGAACAGCAAAGAGCACCCAGCTTCTCTACAAGAAAGTTGAAGTTCGAGTTGGCCACCTTTACCTCACCAGGCAGGTGGGAAGAGCCTGTAATGATGCTCGAAATGCTTTCGAAGATCCGAAGAGCCGTTCCCGCATTGGTTCTCTTTCCCCCCCATTTCTCTCCATCGTGAGGTTTATGTTTTCTCCCTCGAGTCCTGACAACACAAGGCTCAGCTCAAAGGAGCAGTGCAGGCAAGGGGCACACCTAACCCACTGGCAATCAGGTGGAAGCCGTGTGCTCGTGTTCAAGTCTTTTTTTTTTTTATTAAAAGGAATGAAAACCCATGTGAGTGAGCACAAGTAATAAATGGGGGTATTTGTGCCCAACGAGACATCTAGGAAACCCAAGGGCAGTTTCTCAGTGGGACAAAGGTGGCCTCACAACCCAACGGGATCGTGTTGAGTGTTCTGCTAATTAGCTTACTGATTAAAGTCTGGCCAAAGACCTGAGGCATCTGGGTTTTTAGATCTCGCTTTACACACCACAAGATACGCATTTAAGGAAGAACAGAACCAGAAATTAAAACTTTCCATCTACGCTCAACTGTCTAATCATATATTAGAAAAATTACTTTGTGTATGCACCTTGCTTCATTTATTTTTTTCTGAAAATGGGCATGACCAAAGGCCATAGAAGGTATCGCTAGAGAGACCGTATGATAGAGGAAGGAAATGTTAGGTGGAGGGTCCTTGGGTCTAGAATTATAAAAGTCTGGGGGAAAAGCTCTCATTTTACAAAAATATTTATCAATAAACTGACCACTTACACAATTACCCCCCTTTCTTACTGAATACTAGCAGGCTGGTCCAGATATTTATCATCGAGTAGGGCACAGGTATCCACCCGCCCCTCCCACCCCCCATGGGGAACAGACCCATTACCTGGAACAGGGTCCTGGGGGCCCCCTGCTGGCCAAGAATTTACCCTTCAGTCGCTACGGTGGAGAGATTGGGGGGAGGTTGGCACGGGGGCGGGGAGGGTGTCCAAGGGCAGGCAGAGGGAGGGTGATCTCTAGGCTTAGCTATTTATTAAAACTTACAGGAATATTTTGCTATTTTAACAAGCAAAGGACTGTCCCAGCACATATGGATTGAAAACCCACCTGGCTTGACACGAGCATAAGTCGCACTACCCGCCCCTAAAAATTTTGACACAACAATTTTTTGCTATCAGTCCCTTGCTAAGTGGAATTGCAGATATTGAAGCTAAAAATATATAATTTCATCAAGTCAATAAAAGTGATGTCGGAGAATTGCCTGAATCGTGCTCCGGGCAAGTCACTGAGAAGTAAATAGACAGCAGAATTAGATCAGTCATAATCAAAGAAGGTGTTAAGAAATATGCTTCCAAAGAGAACGATTGCTAAATGTAATGAGGTGCCCTGGACTATATCCTGGGACAATAGAAGGGCACTTGTGGAAAAACGGGTGAACTGTTAGAACCATCTGGCAAAGCTACCATAGTTCTGTAAGGTGTTAACTTTGGGGCGAGCTGGGAGAAGGGTGAACGGGAACTCTCAGTACTATCTTTGCAATTTTTGTTTTTATTTTAGAGAGCTTTCACTTATGTGTGTGTGCATGTGTGGGAGGGGCAGAGAGAGAGAGATAGAGAGAGAGAATACCAAGCAGGCTTCTCCCTCAGCACAGAGCCCCACTTGGATTCAATCCCACGACCCTGGGCTCATGACCTAAGCTGAAATCCAGAGTCAGATGCTCAACCGACCGAGCCACCCAGGCGCCCCTTTGCAACTTTCCTGTAAATACAAAGTGACTCCAAGATAAAGAGAATGATTAATATCCAAGGATTAAGACAGATCCTTGGGGTAGTTAGTAAGGCCTCCAGATATTTTTGCAAAACTTGACTTTATGACGCTGGTATGAAGGTCACATGTGAAGTGAGGACGAGTGTTCCAATTCACTTGAGAAAAATATACCAGATTACCACCCCCCCACGCCCCCCCACCCCCCGCTAAATCCTTACTTGATCGATTTGCTCTTAGTTCTAAGAATTAACACCTGGTAGCAATTATAACCTAAATTACGTTTAATGCAAGATAGCAAATTAATTTTCACATCGTTCTATTTTTCAAGATGAAGTCCCAATCCCAGTCAACCCCCCACCACTGTTTATTTGGAACACTCCCCCCCCCTCCCGCCGCATTAAGTGAATGCATCTGAAGTCACCTTTCTGTGGTCCCTATGATGTGCAGAAAAGTGGACCCCCTCCCATGTCCAGTATGCAAACTGTCTCCCCATCCAGCATTCCAGAGAAGATTCTGTAATGCTGGGGGGAGGGCGAATGTGTAAAGACCAAAGTGCTTTATACAATAAAGGGATTGGCAGACGCTGAAAGTGTGGCTGAGTGAAATATGATGTCACTTCACCTCATCGTCCCCAAGAGACCTTCAGTAAAATCTATGTTTTGCTTCAGCGCTTTGGAGTAGGAGTCTGTTTTGCTTTGGATTTTTATAAGACATATGTTGACACTGGACTCCAAGACAAGTGCCAGATGGCCCAGTTACACATCGGATACCCCATGAATCACCCTGTTTTGTGGAGGAGAAACTGAGGTTCAGGAAAACAGCTCACAGGCTGGGAGATGGGACCACGGTGAGCTAGAAAAATATGCCCCATCCAAAGGGGATAGCCATGAAAAAAATACACCCAGCACAGCTAGCCCTTCTGATCTTTCAAAAGAAGCCAGGACTCTGGATTTTTAAGTCAGACTACCCCACGGCCCTTCTTGGTTTTGATTGTTTTAAGCACGGGACAGAGTTCCCAAAGGCTGTAGAATGCGTGTTTCCATGGGCAGCCACTGTGTAACCTCTAGACCAGGGAAATATTAAAAGTTGGGTGAAACCCACATAGTAGATTCCTGCCACTTTGGAAAATAAATTTACTTGGCCTATATTATATATTGTAATACTACACATTATATTAAGTGATCTCTCCCTTTTCCTCTCTACACTAGCCAATTCTGTGTCACAGTGTATTCATAATAATAATACATAGGGGCGCCTGGGTGGCTCAGTCGGTTAAGCATCCGACTTCAGCTCAGGTCATGATCTCGTGGTTTGTGAGTTCGAGCCCCCTGTCAGGCTCTGTGCTGACAGCTCGGAGCCTGGAGCCTGCTTCGGATTCTGTGTCTCCCTCTCTCTCTCTCTGCCCTGCCCCCCCCCCCCCCCCCCCGCTCATGCTCTGTCTCTCTCTGTCTCTCTCTGTCTCTCAAAAATAAAGAAATGTTTAAAAAAATTAAAAAATAATAATAATATATAAATGCGTGTACATCTCTATCTAAAAAAGAGAGTTTCCAGATCCTACTGCTTTTCGGTCTTCTCTCTCTCTCTGTCTACTCTGTAAAGCCCTGTTAACAATCAGATCAATAGGAGAGGAGCTTTAGATACATCAGATGCAAATTATTTGCAAGAAGTTGCACTATTTCTAAGGAATAGGCAACAGGCCCCAGCACAAAGTGTTTACCCACCTACTCAAGTGTATAAACCAATTATCTTTTTCAAAGAAGGTATTCAAATGTCGCTCTCCTAAGATTGAGCTATTTCCAATAATTCTTGACTTGTCTTTCAACAGATCTCAAGTTAAGCTTAACCATTTATCTTATGCCTCTGCTTCCCCCGAGGACAAAAGAAACAGCTACACAATAGTCGGTTTTTCCAGATGGCAATGGCAAAGCCAAAGTAGACACCCAATGTAATTTATGGGATAGACGAACGAAAAAGAAACTGATTTCTGTGACAGTGATTTGTGGGTAGACAGTAAGTTCTTTCCTGGGACGTATAAATGTGTTTTCCCCATTTTCATTCAGAAAAACACTGAGGTCAAGGCAAGTTCAGATCCATGCAGTGAAGGTCAATCTCAAACTTGCATTTTCAAGAGAGGCCGTGTGGAAGAATACCTGGGGCCAGGACACTAATCCAGAGTTTACTGATGAACCAGGTAACCTTGAGTAAATCACCCAGCCCTTTGTGCTTCCTCCGAAACTGCCCGAGTGTTTGGAGAATAAAGGAGATTGGCTCCAGGGAGGGCCTTGAGCATTTCAAAAGACCTGGCGTCCAGCTGGTGCCACGGGAGTGGCTCTCTGAAGCTACTCTTACAAGTGTTCCTGTCAGTTTCCTGCCCCTGAGTTATGGGTTCTAATCTCTCTTGATCCTCCATTTTTAACCCACAAGAAAAAGACATTTGTTTTCCTTTCCTGCGGCTGAAAGGTTAGATAACCGTTCAGTGTCATCTTTAAAGGCAGCCTTCTCTGCCACACTGAGACGTTGCATCTTATGATGGAGAGCATCCAGTGGAAACTTCCAGTTATTTGCCTTGACAGCCCAAGAATCAGACTTCAAAGCAGAGCCCTGCTGAGGCGGTTGCCAACCTCTGCTATTCATCATAGGGCATTTCCTCCAAAATGCAGGGATTGATGAATCAGACAGGCCCGCGTGAATTTATTCTGGAGAGCAGCAGCTCTGTGGTCTTGGGGGCGTGCAGGGGACTCAGAGGCTCGTTTTGCTCCCCCACGAATCCACTGATACCCACAGACATGACGTGCACCAAAAAAGAGCTGGGTAGTAACAGCTCTAGTATATATTTCTTATTTTAGGGACCCAGAAAAACATAAATGAAGCCACTTTTCCTTACCTCCTATTCAATATTAATGTCTACTCCCCCTGGGAAAGTGAGGGACCAGCAAACTGAGATGCTGCTTGGGGTCACGGAGTCACCACGCTGCACATGTCCGGTGGGCGCTGCTCGAACTGTCTGTAGTTGTGCATGGCTCAGCCTGCCGGTTGCAGACTTGGATATTTAGAGCACGTCTGGAGCACGATGGGGAGCACAGGCTCCTACGTAACCAGCTCGGCGGCCTTGACATTCCTTACCTTTCCCAGCCTGTTCCTCGTCTTTAATTGGGCTTTACGACCTTTAATGTCCTTTTAACATCCCTTATCGCAAACGGTGTGATTTGCGGGTAAGGAAAGTTAGCCGTAACTGACATTCTCAGGGCAGCCAAGTGGTATTTGAGGAGCCTGGATTATGAATGCAGACTCCAGGGGTGGTCACATCAGCCCTCCAGCCTACAGCAGGATTTGTTCATCAACAAACGATGTTAGAAATAAGCGCTCTTGGTCAGGGCAGTGAAGGTATGTCATTGTCTAGAAGAGTGAAGGACTCAGCCACTCCTGCATTGATAAGATGTAAGAATTTGACCCGATCAGTAATTGACCAGTAACTGATCAGGTGCTACAGAGCTGCCCCAATGCCCACTTCATTAGTCCTCTGGCTCTGCACGCGGAGTAAGCCAGTCCCCCCAGAGAGCTGGAAGACCAAAAAAAGTAAGCCAGTCCCCCCAGAGAGCTGGACAGGCAATGCCTGTCCCCCTGGGCATGCAGTGGCTCACAGCTACCCTTGGAACATTATCTCAGCTCATTAAAAGGTGGCCCCCTTCACATGGGTGGAGTCCCCTTTATTGTTTTCCAGCACACCCCCCTTCACTTTGTTCCAGAAATTGCTTCAGTCTTGCTGCGCTGGTTCAGTGGCAAACAAATCACAAGATTATGGGTCTTGTGCAATAGTCATTTCCATCTTAATGTGAGAGCCATCCGTTTTTGCAGCATCGGGTCATTGGAGACTGCTATACGAGGAGTGTTTCATACGCTAGAAATAAGAAAATGGAAAGTTACGTGTATTAGAGCTGCTTGTGTAAACAAATAAATCAAACAAGGAATCATGTTATTAGATGACCAATTAAATGAAAGGACCACCCAGGCATTGTTAGTACGGCAATTAATTGTAGGGTTCCACTCATCTTCATACACTTTGTGGGCCTATTAATATAATGGATTGATTCTCAACTATTGGGTCTAAAAACGTGTGTAATCAGACTGTGCAAGGCAAAGGATCATTATTTTCATGGCTTTGTGAAATGTATATTTTTCCCAACCGATTCTGGAACAGGCTTTTCAAAGGTTAGGAGAAGGGAGCTCATATCCTTTTACATAACACCAACTGAAATTGGAAGTTTAAAGAAAATCTCATTATCAAGAGAATAATTGGGGGAAACTAACACCCCCAGTCTTCCTTTGATTTGGAAAATGCTTGAATAGAGTTTTCTGAATAGAAAGTTGAAGGATTCTTTTCCTTTAGTCCTGTAGATTTTCTTAGGGTATCTGAAGTCCCAACAACTGTGGTGTAGACAAACCACAAATTGCCATTTTGAGGTTTGGGGGCTTTGGGTTTGATCAAGCTTTCTTGGTCCCCTCTTAAAGACACTTCTCGCAATTGTGAAAAGGGAATAAGTTCCCCTTCACCCCAAAGTGACTAAGAATATGAGTGGGTCGGATCCAAATGTACAAAAATCCTAAAGATACGCAAGGGAAAAATTTAGCCTTTTTTTAATGAACTTCAAAAATACCAGTGTTTCCCTTCTTGCCTGGGAACATAAAAAAGAGTGTTCTAGGATAAATTAAAGGAGGCCCTATTTTAAACAACTTGTCTTTATGCAGCAAGAGGTAGTATGGGCTAAAAATTCAACCAGCTTCAGGAAGAGTTCAGATAAACCCCTTGGAATCCTATCTATGACAAGGGATTGAGGGGGATCTAAGGATGCTCAGAGGATATCCCTTACCCTTTGGCGCCCAATGCAGCCTTCCTGGACAGCCATGCTATTCAGAGTGCCCCCCGCTCCGTTCTCCCAGGGAGTAGCCCTCTTATATTGCTCAATGTCTGTCTACCTCCCACACTCAGGAACCGTGTCTTAATGGATATTGAGTCCATTAGCAAAGGGTCTGATACAATAAATATCGGACCAAACTGATCATTGGTATCAGATGTTTTCCCCCACGAAATGCCCTGAGCTATTGCTTATGATCTCATTGTTTATTTTCCAGGTTGTCCCTATAAAGAAACTCAGGCTGTTCTTCAGGGACAGGGCAGCTCTACCCTGCATTCGCGTAGCTGGGCCCATGGTGCCATTGACTTTACTAACACGCTGCCTTTATGAAGTGGGGGAGGGGCTGAGCAAGGTGGGAAGGGAGGTGGTCAAAAATTGGTGTTAGAGAATGTTCTTTCTTCTTCCCCACGTGCAACACTCCAGCCTCCCTAAACGGCCTGTAGAGCATTGTGGTTTTCCTTGCAAGCTCTGAAGACAGATTGCCTGAGTTAGAATCCTAGCTCGACCACGTAATGACCTTGGGCAAATTACTTAAGGTCATGGTGCCCGTGATGCTGGATCAGTAAAGAAGGGTAATTATTGTGTCCACTTTGCCGCGTTGTAAGAATTCAATGAGATGATCCGTATGCCAGTGTTTAGTGTATTACCTGACCCATATCAAGAGTTTAATAAGTGCGTACCTGTCAGTAGAGGCTAGGGCTGCAGGACGTAAAGGATAAGATCTCCGTGCTTAAGAAAAAAACAGTTTTATTGTTCACTCATGCTGCATGCCCGCACAGGTGGACAGGGATCTCTCTTCATTGAAGCCACTCAGAAAACCAAGCTAAAGAAGCATCCCCCTGTTTGTTATGTCACATCCGAGGGAAGGAAAGAGAAAGTGGCAAGACATACCGGCTCTTAAATCTTCCGCCAGAAACGACCCGTGAGGCTTTTGCTCATATTTCATTGCACGTTATATCACACGGCCCCGCTTAGGTCCACTGAGACACGGGTATGTGAGCCTGCCATGTGCCTAAAAGTTGGGGGAACCAGAACTACTTGGTTTCTTTAACCACCACCAGGGGCGGGCCGATATCATTATGATATAGAGGCTCGTATGCAATTGACTTGCACATTTTCACAAGCAAGAATGTAAAATGTCAATGACGTAAAACAGATAGGTTCTTACACCTGAACTGGACTATCAGTCCTCTCCCCTCATCTGGCGTAAATGGCAGCCAAGCACATTCTCTCTCCCTCCTACAGTTTTCCCAACTACACTATTCTCACATAATTGTCAGTAGCCCATCATTTTTGAACAGTCTTAATGCCGCCTTTCATTCTGGTTGCGTGATAGATGGGGAGAACAGCTTCCAGGGAGAAAATGGAAACCAACTTCTTTTTTTTTTTTTTTTCTTCCAGAGCTTAAGAAATAATGCCGTAGTGCCTAAGAAAAATACCCCCCGGGTCCTCAGTCCTGTCAACCAGTTTAATGTGTGGGCCTTATTTTTTTTTTTAATCCTTTATGGGTTGGGGGTGGGGGTGAGAGGTGCTAGGAGCAGAGAAGAGCCCTCCCCAGGTCTAAGTGATTTCCTAAATTTTTTCCCATGATTCTCGTAACAAATAACTAAAACACACAAGGAAGCTGGTAACTTCTCATTTGATCTTTCCTGTAGAAAGAACTAAAAGGAAAGCCTGCCTGCGAGACTTCAGAGGCCACTAAACTGCTTTCTATTGATTTTATACTAAGATACTTTATCACTCTTGTTGCTTTAAAAAGAAATGCGATCTGTGTCGAGGTCTAAATAGACTTTCCTAGAAAAATCAGGCCCCGCACCCCTACATGAACAGATGTGGAGGCTATTTATCAGCTTTGGCAAATCAACTTTGGGGAATTTTTTTTTTTTTCAAGAAGCATCTTTCCTACTACAGCAGCCTACTTCCTGAAAGGGTTCTAGCTGGAGCCTTACTTCCTGATATGAAACCCTTCCTTGGATCTGGACTTTCCCTTTAAAACCACAGTCCTCTTCCTGAGCACCTGGGGAATGTGGGGCTCTGAGATGTCGGGGACTTGCTGACGCTTACTGAGTGAGCCAGGGACAGTCACCCGGCTCAAACCCACTCTGAGTCCCAGACAGAGAATCGCAGAATCGGCACAAACTTTCAACCCCAAGTGACTTTTCCTGCACCAGCTCTTCCCAATGGAAAGAGTATAATGATGCATTTTTTCCCCTTACCTTCTTTTTTTTAATGTTTACACGAACCGTGAGATCATGACCTGAGCCAAAGTCGGTCACTCAACCAGCTGAGCCACCCACACGCCCCTTCCTTAACCTTCTCGATGCAAGCTACCTTTGGCTATTTCCTGTTCCTATTTGGCATACCGTATTCTCCTGTTTTAAGAAATTCAATAAATAGAAATACTGCCCTACCAAACTAGTAAATTGCAGAGGTCTTTCATGTAAAAAATGGTTCTATATAAGGAAAGACCTGAGTTCTAGTCTCGACATTGCCATTAACTGGTCACGGATCTGTGAAAATCTCACTTTGTCATTCCCCGCCTGAGTGTAGGCATCTATTAGAACAAGGGTTGGAGTAGACCATCTTTACAAAACCTTCAAAGTGAAGGTCGTTTGTGAATTAATTACATGAATCAAAACAAGTTTCCCTAAGGTTTTGAATTTTAAGTTTTTACATTTATTTTTAAAGATTTCATTTTTTTAATGTTTATTTATTTTTGAGAGAGAGAGAGAGAGAGAGCGCACAAGCAGGGGAGGGGCAGAGACAGAGGGAGACACAGAATTCAAAGCAGGCTCCAGGCTCCGAGCTATCAGCACAGAGCCCGACACAGGGCTTGGACCCACGAACCGTGAGCTCGTGACCTGAGCCAAAGTCGGACGCTTAACTGACTGAGCTACCCAAGTGCCCCTAAATATTTCACATTTTTAAAAAGGGGGAGGGAATAAAGAATACTACGGTTAGCATCCATGAAACCACTGCTCAAATTAAGATCTAAATCACAAGGGACACATTTGAAGCTACCCTCTACAGCCCTCACCAACCTGGGCCAGCCATCTCCTTCTTTCCACCCACCGTAGAAGTAGCCCCTACCTTATCATTTTCAGCTTTTCTCGATCATCTCACCACATAGCATTGTGTCCCTCAACAATATATGATTCTGTTCTGCGTATCTTAAATATATAAGCAGACCTGTACTGTCTTTTTCCTCCTTTGACACTCTATTCTAGAACACATCCTTGTGGGCACGTCGACTGTGGGTCCTTCATCCGCGCTATTGTAGACAATTTCACAGGATGAATATCCCAAGTTTACTTATATTCTTTTGTTGGTAGAAAGCTCCTTCTATCTTTATGCTGTTGGCTTTTCCCACCCATGAACCTGCTCAGTCTCTCCACTTAAGACTCATTTTGTGTCTTTGAATAGTTTTATAATTTTGTCCATAACTGGCTTGCATACATCTTATTTAATTCATTCCAAGATACTTTGGTGTTTCTGTTGCTATCACAAACGGTGGCCTGTCTATAGGAATGCAATTAATTTTTGTGTATCAGTCTTGTAAGAGCGTACACGCTGCTCTCACTTACTAATTCTAATAATTTTTCGGTGGAGTCTTTGAAGTTGTCCTATGTAGATAATCATATTATCATGTCATTTGAGCTTCTGTCTTTCGGATCTTTACACCTAGTGTGCGATAACACGCTTCTGATCCAGTGCCCGTTCCCCCTTTCCCCCTTCTTTCTTGTGAGCAGAATCCAAAATATTCCCTCAGCCCTGTGCCCTGCTAAAAATACTCAGCCCATGAGTCTCCTTGCAGCTGGGAGAGGGGCGGTGCATGAGAAACAGTTCTGGCCGGTGGAATGTCCCTGTTTATGTCCCTGGAGGGGAAGTAAATTAAAGATCAAGCTTTGGAAGGAGGCTTCTGCCCACCCCCCGCCCCCCCTTACACAAACCTGTGGTGCAGACATAGGGTAGCACCAGCCAGAGACTGTTTTGTATTCCTTTCTCATCTGGAGGTTTCCTGGACCACATGGGTAACGTAAATTTGAACCCCAAGCCTACGAGTGGGCAAACTGTTGTCAGGAATTCTCCGGGCAATGCTTTTGTATCTGGCGCAGAACAGACCGTGCACTTGCCGTATCCTGTTGGCACAGGTAAACTTTCCCGCCGTGACCCATGAGCCTTCAAGAATCCCAGGTGAGCAGTGGCCTCAGCTCCACCTTCCCGCCTTGGGCAGGTCTAAGACCCGTCTCCCATCTCCACTGAAAACCAAGCCTCCTGGGTGCGTAACTGGATTGCCAACACCCCCGACAGCCGTGGCCTCAGTCCCTGCTTACCACTCTGGTTTTCAGCTTCTTCTGTATGTTTGGTCCTCGGAAATTTCCCTTACTTTCTCGCAAAGTCAACGAAGCACCTGAGAAGGGATTTGTTCTCTTTGGTCCAAAATTTCTGGATGTTTTGTTGCAGGAGAGTCTTCAGATTAGAAATGGAAGTCCCTTCTGCTATTTATTTAGTTCACGGCTCGATTTATGAAATCCTTCCTGTGCCACCTGTTATGGAGCACACCCATCGCATGGCGTGAGCTTCTTTCCTTCAACACGTGCTTTCTCTTTAGCACCTAACCGTGCCAGGCACTGTCTAGGATCCAGGGATCCAGAAGTGAAAAAGACAAACCAGTCCTCTACCCTCGTGGAACTCGTCTCTAGTGGGAAGTCATACAATAAACAAGGAAAACAACCAAAAAAAAGGTTTTCAGAGAGAGAGAAATGCTGGGGGTGTGGGGGATGGGGAATGAAAACCGGATAATGCCAAAGCGAATGGAACAGGGAACATTAGGGAAGGTATTCAAGACATTTGACCTGAGGCCAAGAGATCCAGAAGCCAGCTCGGTAAAGATCTGGGTATAAAGGTTCCAGGTAGATAGACCAGAAAATGCAAATACCCTGAGACTGGGAAGACTACTGGCATGTTTCTATAAGTCTGCAGCAGAATGGATATATTTCTGGGGTGTTTTCTTTTTCTATCTTGTTTCTTCCCAGTGTGCCAGAGTCAACGGTGGGTACAACTTATTCTTTCTGCTTGAAGAGATGTCTAATTTAGACTAGGGAAAAAAAATTTTTTTTAATAATAAGTTCATTAGCAGCCGCCAAAACATGAACAGCCTGACTTCCCTTCCTCTCATTTTATTTTATTTTTTTATGATAGCAAATAAGAAAAGAGAATGACATCTTTAGGGTATCTGGTTACCAAAACCCACAGACAGGGTGTTACCCAGGGGAGAGCACAGCACAGGCAATGGGACTGTAAACCAGGTCAGTCTTTGCTGTGAAGTCTTCGGTCCCGACTCCATGATGACAGTGGGAGGAAGAGAAGGCTGTGGCTTGTCGGTGTTGAGCCCTGTGGCCTCGTTGAGCCTTGTCCCTGTGGCCAGGTCTGGATGAATGGGGTTAAACTAGAGAGGACTTGGCAGAGGACGTGGTGTTTGAGCCGAGTCGTGACGGCGGGTGAATGTTCAGAAGATGGGCGAGGCAGAGAGCATCCCCGGGGACAGCTTGGGCGAAGAAGCAAGAAAGGAGGTGGCTGATGTGGCACACCAGGACTTCCCAGCATTTTGGTTAACGCCCTTGGCCCCACGGATTACAAGCTCCAGAGACACCGGGGCTGCCCCCGTCCGTGTCTCTGGCTTCCAGACTCCAATGTCCTCCTCCTACCGTAATGGGATCTGCTCCCGCCATTCTTCTTTCCCTTGACAACCAGCTTCTGACCCACCCCCTAGGTGGTCCATTTCTCCTGTTAGGGGATCATGAGAATGTCTTCCTCATGGGGACTTTGCTGTTGGCGTGAAATGAGCCCATTACCATAAGGTGCTTGTCACACACTGATTTCTACATAAACCTCAGCCAACATTCCTATCATTGTATGTCCTGGGTGTGTAAAGTGTTTGCTGGGGAGAGGTCCGTGTGCAGGCTGAGGAGATTGGGGTGGCGCCTCACCCTGATGGGGCAAGGGGCCAGTCCTGTCCCAGCTGTAGCTTGCACCCTCCCTCAGCTTCCATTCCTGATCAGCCAGACACAACCCCCAGGATCAGACTGAAATTCTGCAGCCGGGCAGACCCCCGGCCCAAAGGGATGGTCACCCCTTCCCATGCCTGGTTCTCTTGAAGCCTCCTGTCCCCAGCTCTCCTCCAGCCAGGAGGCTCCCTGCGCTGTCTCCAGCCATGCCTCCTCTCCTCCTCCAAACCCAGCGCCCCCCCCCACCCCGCATCTTTATAAAGCATTCCTTCTCCCATTATTACTGTTTTGTTCACACTTCTCTGCTCTCCAGAAATATTACTTTATCCAGCAAGTGTTCTGGTTGTAAATTGAAATGCAAATAGATAAACATAAATCTGAATGTCCATTTACATTAAATATATTACAAATATAAAAATATAAGGCCCCGTGGGTTTCAGCTCATCAGCCCTATTACTCTTCTGCCCCTTGGCAATCGACTTCGGACCTATCACCAAGCCAGTGCTCATCAAACCGCCTAAATTACAGTGGGGGGGGGGGGTCTCTGATCACAGCAAAGATGATTCCCCTTCTCTTCCTTACCACAAGGAACACTGACTGATGTGCCGTTCTCCTTGTAAAACTCTGCACTCTCTAGATTGGGGGGAATCAAATCAAACCCCTGTAGAGGATCTGGGGCATCTCTATTTATGCAGCTAGTCTTGGCACAAATCTAATATTCTGTAAAGATTCTAAGCTCTGTGCAATTTGTGCGTGCACGGCACCTTGTACAAAGGCACTCGATAAATATCTGTTGGCTGGTTGGCCACAAAGAACAAAGCACCCCTACAGCAAATGTGTAGTGTTATCTGCTCTGAGCGTTATTCCTTTTTAGGTCAAGGCCTTCGGTATGTTAATAGCAGGCTGGGTTGAGATTTTGGTGAGTCAGCTGGTGGCGGGGGGTTAAGTGGAGTCATTTTCAGGTTTGAGGCATCGGAGCCACCCCTCCTGGTCCTCAAGCTGCATCCAACCCCAGCCAAACAGCAAGGCCCTTCACTAGTGATGTTTAACCACAGGGCAGGTGATTACCGAAGGAGGGCAGTACAGGTATAATCCACCCAGGGATTAGGAAGAGAATTAATGGCTACCTGGAGTCCTTCTCATCCCTCCTTTGCCCCCATGGGGTGAGAAAGCAGCATGATGCTATCGACCCTTCTCTGCTTATCGCCTTCGGAACATTAAAAAGGGCCTCTCCATGGGGCGCCTCGGTGGCCCAGTTGGTTAAGCGTCTGTCTGACTCTTGGCTTTGGCTCAGGTCATGATCTCCCGGTTCGTGGGTTCGAGCCCCGCGTACAGCTGTGCACTGATTGTGTAAAGCCTGCAGGAGATTCTCTCGCTCTCCCTCTCTTTCTGCCCCTCCCTTGCTTGTGTGTGCCCTCTCTCTCCTCTCTTTCTCAAAATAAATAAGTAAACTTAAACAAATTTTTAAAAATTCAAAAAGGGCCTCTCCCTCCCTCTCTTTTTTTTCACTATTTTATTTTCTTCTTCCTTTCTTTTTCTCTTTCCTCACTCCTTCTTTCCCTCCTTCCTTCCTTCCTTCCTTCCTCCCTCCTCTCTCCCTTCCTCTCTCCCTTCCTTCCTCCCTTCCTTCCTTCCTTCCTTCCTCCCTTCCTTCCTCCCTTCCTCCCTCCCTCCCTTCCTCCCTTCCTTCCTTCCTCCCTTCCTTCCTTCCTTCCTTCCTTCCTTCCTTCCTCTCTTTCTTAATGTCACATTTGTCTGAGTGCCCTTGACTGGGATTTGGTTCAAAGCTGACAACCTGAATAATTCTTTCGGTGCCCCTAAAATGCATGTAATTTATCCTTTGGAATATAAATAGTTCAGAATGCTTTCTGTTCAAGAGGCAGAACGAGGGTTCCTCCAAGCAGGTAGCCTCTCTCCCTTGGACACCATCATCTCACTTCCTATTATCATATCGCTTGGGAAGAGATTCAGGGCTGGCGAGCAGAGGCCACCCTGCAGGCCACAAGGCCCCGCACAGAGAGCCAGCCGGTCGCAAGGGCTGCGGCGCCATCTTGGGGCCCCAAATCCCAGCTTAGCCCTCCACACCGCTGCGTCCCCTTCCGGCAACTAGCAGCTTTGGTTCACAACTGCAGTGTGCCAACCTGAAGCGGCAACTTGGGGGTTGCCAGGGAAACCGCTCCCTGTGTTGTCTGGTAGAAACTGTGGCAACTGGGTCTGGGAGAACCAAGGGTATGCTCAAGGGGGTTCCTTCCTCCCGTCGCAAAAGCTGGAGGAGAGCCCCAGGAATGCGTCCATGTCAGTCTGGGCTTGCTTCGGATTCAGATTCTGTGTCTCCCTCTCTCTCTGCCCCTCACCTGCTCATGCTCTGTCTCTCTCAAAAATAAACATTAAAAAAATGAAATAATTATAGACACACACATACACACACACACACACACATATATATATATACACACACACGCACATATAATCTAATTTAATGCTCAGAAGGGGGTCACTAATTCACCCTGCACCACTCCAGGAGTCAAAATAAACCATCTGGGCTGGTGTGAGGCAATAAGGCTGGTGGGGCCAGGGGTAAGCAAGGACAAGCACGCCCCGTCAAAAGGGAAGCTCAGGTTCTGTCCTAGAAGACCGTGCCCATCAGAACCACAGATCCCATTATAGAGATGAGGAAACTGAGGCTCCAAGGCACATCTCTGGTTTTCCAAGAGAAGCCAGAAATACACATTTTCATATATAATCTTCTGATTCTTAAAGCTTGATAACTAATTCAAAACCATACTCAACTCCATGCCTGTGAAACTCCACAGGTCAGTGGCCCGGGGCCAGTTCTTGGTAATCAGTTTGTAATCTTGGCCTTGGAACTCTGTGAGGAAGAGGGGACAAGTTCCATTTTTCTGATGGGGGAACTCAGTCTCAAAGTGCTCATGTGACTAGCCCAGGACCACATGGCTAGTGAAGGTACTCATCGGGGCTCAGTAGGCAAGTTTATCTGCGCTGCATGGGTTGATGATCTGACGCCCCTCTCCTGGGCTTAGGGCCCCCAAATGCCACAGTGTTGTACCACTGCCCATCTGGAATGGTTGGCAACTCAAATCCGAACATGATCTCACAACCACTGGGCTAGACCAGTGACTTTCAATCCGGGCCAAACATTGGACTCACCCAGAGGAGCCTTTTAAAATGACCAACGCCTGGCCTCATCTCCAGAAATTCCGATTGGTGTTTTTTAAAAAGCTTCCCCATAGGATTCTAATGTGCAACCAGGAGGGACAGCCAGTGAGCCATCCCCTTGCTTAAGTGCCGAACCTAAGTTTCTGGGAATAAGAAAATGCAGAAGAGTATTGGAGCCGGACAGGTCTGGGTTTCAGTCCTGATGCTGCCCCTTCCCAGTTGAGGAAGCTTGGAGAAACCAGTGCCCCTCTCTGAGCCTCAGTGTGCTCATCTCTATGATGGGGACAGTAATTGCTACGATACTGGGTTCCTGAGAAGAACAAAACATTACGGTGTGTGGATATGAAATGGTACCTGTGGCATTCAATGAAAGGCAGCCTCCAGCCCATACACAACTCCAGCCCCAGCCACCACAGATAGAAAAGCAAAGAGCAGTGGACCTAGGCAGAGTTCCGGGGGCTTGAATCGTACCTCTGTATCACCCAGGCACATGCATCTAATGTCAGTTCACAGTTGAGCCCCAGGTGGCCCGGGGGCCCACACCTGGCTGAATTTAGCTGCCTCTTGATGGGAGGAGTTTCCCCGAGGCGTGTTTCAAAAATGTCACTCTTCATTTCCCTCCCTTTCAAGCCAAAGGAAGAGGAATTGGTAGGATAAGCTGACCCACGTCCGTGGCCCCTTGGAAACTTTTAACAGGTGGTCCCCTCCACCAGCATCATCCTCAAAAGTCTTACAATAGGACCTGAAGGAGACAAAGACAATTCAGAGTGAAGCGTTTTAGAAATAGTAATCCGGTTCTTGAGGTCTCTAGAAAGATCTGTGCAGTGGAGTCCACATTTTCATGAACCGGGAATCCCCTAAAATTAGATTAAAACTGCCATCTCCTGTCTAAATGGACTCATCTGGTAGAAACCCCTCCTGCTTCCTGAAGCCCTTTAACTAAGCCTCAGCTATGATGACAGATCGTTATTCGCAGTCCGTCATTCGTACATAAGCACTGAGTCACAAGCCAGCCCAGAACTGCACACACCAAAATGTTGTATCTTTGAATGCACCTAATAGAAAAGACCGCCTTCCTCTGCCCCCAATCCTGCTACAGTGAGAGTGGCTTAGCTCGTTTTAGGGGTTCTGTTTATTTCAAAGAGCAAGTTGTTAACAGCGATAGCTATAGCCGTGGAGGGTTTATCATCAAATACTCCAAGATTTCTGGGGTTGGGTCTCTGACCTGCTTGTCATCAATGACAAGTGCAGTTCCGCTGTCTTTACCCCAAGGATGGAAGTCCTCTTCCCAATTAGCAGTTGAACGGGGCGTAGAGCTCACACCGAAAAATCTGCACCTGCCCGAAGCTTCGTACAAGAAAAACTTGTGTAGCTCCTTGTGTGGCTTTATCTGCAGCCTGCAGCCGCGGGGCAGGGGCACAGGGGACACGGTCTTTTGGCAACACCGATGTAGAACAGAGGCGAAAAAGATCATTTAGCAACCACTGGTAACGGTGATTCGCCATGGATGCATTTTCCCAAAGAGCCAGAAATAAGAGATCTCCACCCTTTCTGCAGCGGTGGGTCCTCAGCATTTTGTTTAATTTGGTGAGCAATGCCTCCACTCCTAACAGTCTGTAGGAAGCAGCTTTAATTCAGGAATTACACTGAATCTACATTAAAGCTGTTTGGGCAATGGGAATGTTTTCTGACATCCCCGGAGGTCTAAATGTTGTGCAAGAAAGCTGGGATTGTTAAGTCTTCAGTGGAGAAAAAAAAAAAAAAAAAAAGGATTCCTAGACCTTTGAGGGTCGTTTGCCTTATTTTAACAGAATTCTTTGAGTTCTTCCTGATGGCCAGCCCTAAGAATGTCCGAGGACTGTATCTATCCGGTTCACTCCTGAATCGTAGGGTCAACACAAGTCAGGCACCCAGGAGACCCTCCATCAGTGTTTGCTGACTGTCTAAACAACTGACCTGAGCATTTGTACAGAACAGTGGTGTGGACATCGGGCTCGCCTCCTACTTCTGTAACCTACAGAGGTTGGAAAGTTGCTTTGAAATCGAGATTTAGGTTGCCTCTGAACGATACACGTGCAAAAAGTTACAGCGAAGAGCCAGTTGTGTGCGGGGCTTCCCGTCTCCGTATGCAGTGATGTTATCAGTGGCTCGAAACCAGCCACGGGGTAGGAGTGACGCCACAGAGACTGGCAAATGCCGCAGGTCACGGATTTTTTTGTGTATGTGGGAGGGAGGAAAGGCGGTTGTTAAACACGCAGAGCACATTAATACACATGTACGTGAAAATTGGAATTTTTATATGGGGGGCGGCTCATGGAGGTATGGAACTGGACCTTTCTCCTTTTTTTTTTTAATGTTTGTTTCTATTTTTGTTTTTAATTTCTTTTTGGGAGGGAGGGGCAGAGAGAATCCCAAGCGGGCTCCATGCACCAGCACAGAGCCCGATGCAGGGCTCGATCTCACAAACCATGAGATCATGACCTGAGCCAAGTTCAAGAGTCAGATACTTAACCTACTGAGCCACCCAGGCGCTCCCTGGAACTAAATCTTTTAAACATCAAGCCAATCAAATATCCTCTTTTTCTCTTTTCGCACGTACCTATGAAAGACCAAAAAATGTTTTTGCCAGGACATTTTCCTCAATGTATATTTGCTTTTGCCCCAAATGATATTAGCTCCCTGTCAAATAAGTAACTGTGCCTGGAAGAAATCCTGTCTGTACCTTCCTCCAATAATGGCCATGGAAACAGGTGACTTCAGCCCCTTTGCTCCTCTCTTGAGTGTCCCCATCTCTAAGAAGAGACAAGGAGATCAAATGAGCTCCCATGGCCCATTTGTCTCTGACGTTCTGATTCCTGGTTCTACTAATAGATGGTTCTTCATTCCCAGTCCTAACTATTCCCAAGGACCCTTGTGTGGCTGATCTAACTTGTCTTAAAAGAACAGTTTGTCACCAATTCATAAAGCAATAAATGGCACGTCATTTTATGCCCAAGAGTGGCAGGCGGGGATAGGAACTTCTTAGGACTGCATCAGTCTATAAATAATCCAGCTAGCAAAATAAAGCTATAAGTGAAATAGCACCAGAAAAAAAAAAAAAAAAAAAAGGAATCTGTCCTAAGACCAACAAAGACAGAAATACCATGAGCAAATAGTGAAGTTGAAATTTTAGCAGACCGCAGGAAGGAGAATATGAAAAGAAATCAATGTGAATCTTAAATTAGCCCCAACACCTGCTACACCTCTCCTTTTTCAACTAGAACAATGTGGGAGATACCTGCATTAGCCCCAACCTTTATGCATTCATTAAATGAAGCTATTTGAAAAGGTTTTTTGTGTACCCCAACTATCTAAGTGGGGACCAGTTAGAGGGAAAAATTTTGAAGTCACTGGACCAAAGATCAAAAACTCAAACATCTTTGGGTGCCAGAGACATGATATATAAATGAGTGAAATAGTCCAGGCATCAGAGAAGTTTGGCATGGGCACATGTTTCCATATTAAGTATTCTTATAATAATTAATAAACATTTATGTAAATACATAAAAATAAATATAAAAGTCTTTAGCTTCACAAAGAAATGTGGTCTCTGCTATTTTTCTTGACAGATATGAGCCTCTTGGTCTATATTTTGTCTACGTTTCCTACTCTTCAGAAGACAAGAAAATAAGGGAAGGATGCTTTGCTGGCTCAGTCAGTTAAGTGTTCAGTGCTTGATTTCGGCTCAGGTCATGATCCCAGGGTCGTGGGATCAAGCCCCACATCAGGATCCACGCTGAGTGTGGACCCTGCCTGAGATTCTCTCTATCTCTGTCTCTCTGTCTCTGTCTCTCTGCCCCTCCCCGGCTCATGCTTGCTCACTCTCTCAGAGAGAAGGAAAGAAAGAAAGAAAGAAAGAAAGAAAGAAAGAAAGAAAGAAAGAAAGAAAGAAAGAAAGAAAGGAGGAAAGAAGGAAGGAAGGAAGGAAGGAAAGAAAAGAGAAAAGAAAAGAGAAAAAAGAAAAAAAGGAAATCTCTCTACCATACTTTAAGGAGGACAGCATGGCGATGCCTGACATGTGACAGGTGGCCTTGGTGAGGACCATAGGGAAGAAGGGAGCTTTCTTACCTAGAGGAGACAGCCATTATTCAGGGCCAGCCAACTATGGCCATGAGGGGATGGGCCCAATGTTGTCTGTGGCCAGATCTCC
This sequence comes from Panthera tigris, assembly GCF_018350195.1. Lineage (NCBI taxonomy): Eukaryota > Metazoa > Chordata > Mammalia > Carnivora > Felidae > Panthera > Panthera tigris. Next base: position 10,383,074 of record NC_056667.1, read on the forward strand.
CAGGTTTTCAAAGCATCCTGAGAGCCAAATAAAGCCCAGTCTATAGGGTGCAGTGGCCCTCTCTCCTACCCAAACTACCAGTTTTCAACTTCTTCCCTAGACTGTGATTTCCATGAAGGTGAGAAGTGACCTCATATGTCTTATTAATGGTTGTATTCCCAGTCCCTTCTAGAGAGCCTGGCTTTCAATAAACAGTTGGTGATTGGTTGAGTCCAGAGTAGGAAACCAGCAGGTGCATTAATAATAGAACTTGACCTTCATAAATGCCCTCCACTGGAGGAGCCCAAACAGATTTGCAGATTTGACTTGTGCTGACGGCAGAACCACCAAACCCTGACGCCCAGGAGAAGAGTCTCCCCAGACCCCAAGGCCACTCTTGTGATAACACACTTTTTTTGTGTGTCAACATAAAACCGTGCTCACCTCCTCCTAGGTAGCCTGGAGGTGGGTGATGACCTTCCTCTCACTAGTTCTACTATGCAACAGTGTAGCTCTTCACTTTGAATTGGGGGACTTGTCACCAATTGTTTTCAGTACCGATTTCACAATAGGGGAGGTGCCGTTTTATCAGGTGTTACACCAGGCAGCAACAAGAACCACCTTCCAAGAACCACCTTCCGCAAAATTCAGAAGGTAGATAGACCAGCTGAGCCTCAAGTGCCGGTAACGTGTTGGCTTCAGGAGCCACCCATCCTCCCAAGAGGCAGGTACACAGATTCCTTGCTTTGAGTACTTTTCACTCGTCTGCCCCTAAGGAGTCAACAAGGATTAATGTTTGCTCAGAGATCCTAGGATGAGCTGTCCCTTGTGATAAATACCAATTGGGAATACTGGGCTTCATGCGGTATCTCATTCTCTTCAAACATGGAGCCGTGCTAGTTCTTTTCAAGATCAAATTTCTGGGTCAGATATTTGGTTGAAAGTCTTGGAACTTCCATCTTCGGCATAAAAAGGTATCAAGTTCACACAGCAGTGCGTGGACCTGTGAGTGTGTCCATCCAGGAAGTGGCATCCTCTGCCCCATGCCGGAACGTGGGCTTCTTGACAAGCTCTGATCCATAGTACTCTGTGTCCCAGCATCTAGCCCAGCATCCAGTTCAAAGCAAGCTGTCCTGGTTAAGGATCTTTTTGTTGCATGAAAGAGAAATCCACTCAGACCAGCTCAAGATGAAAGGAGGGCTTATAAACGGGATCCAAAGTCTCCTGGGGAGTAGAGATTCGAGACTCTCTTTCTTCTTTCTTCTTTCTTCACACTCCTCATCTTTCCTCTTGTCCACCCACCTCCTTTCTGCCTCCTCTCCCTTCTCATTCTGCCCATGGCCCAGAATGGTTGTTCTAGTTCCAAGGAGATGTGAGCCAAGGACACATGATCTTTGAGCTCAGGCATCGGTTATTAACTGGAACTCCTTTTTGTATCTCTTGGTTCAAAAGGAATCTGATTGGTCCAAACCTGTCCCTTGGGTTTTATGTTCCAGTCAGCTGAACTGGGCCTGAGGGTAACGGGGATACAGGATGGGTAGATCCTTCTGGGGCCGGAAGTAGAAAAGGGAACTAGATCTATTATGGAGGTAGTTGATGGTAAATACATATTGAATGAATCAGCTCACCAACTGTAGAGCCTTTCCTCCAAAAAAATAGAGGAAAAGAAATAACCAGTTCGAGACAAGTTGATTACCTCTCCATCCCTGAAAAGGCGGGTCTGACCGTCCATCCTTCAGGACAGCCTAGTGCCACCCTCCGAGTAGGTGACGTCAGAGCCTCTGGGAGGCCTGCCCACAAGTGCCACAGAAACCCTCTGAGCTGAAGCTGCTCCATCTTTAAAATGAGAGCAGAATTATCTGCCTCACTTGGTAGTTGTGGAGATTGAAACAGACCCATAGCAGAAGACGCTATAAATCGTCAAGGCCAGTGTCCGATGCCCAAGGCCAGACCTTCCGATCCATTGCCAGTGAGTGGTCAGAAGCACATTTTTATGAAGTTCAGTCCTCACTGTTTGGAAGGGAAACACACACACACACACACACACACACACCAGCCCCCCGGAAATCACACTGGTCAGGATCAAAACACCTAAAATCAAGTTCCAGGTCTGCTTGAAACTCCTCGTGTGACCTCAACAAAGCCACTCACCCCCTCCAGGCCTCTGTTTCCTCCCGGGCGATATAGGAAATTGGAAGAGAACCCAATCCAAGAGCCATGTTGAGTCAGGGTTTCATTTTACTGGCTGTGCAGGCAAATTAGGAAAATAAGTCAACATAGAGAACTGGGCGGGGCTGGGTTTTCTCAGTTCAAAGGACCCTGCGTGCGTTATCCTGAGGCTATGTCCTACCCTCTCCCATTCAATGGCCTTTCTTCAGTGATGGGAAAGGTGGTACTCTGTTCTTAAACTCCTGTTGTCCTATCTTTTGAAATTAGGAGCGGGCAACCCCGTGTCCCTCCCCACTGCTCACTTATTCTTACTGGTCTGTGAAATCCCAAGTGTGACGATTGGTGGCAACGCTGACATCCGTGGTCCTTTTTAAGCTCTGACAGGCTCTGATTCCAAGGGAGGCACGAGAACGCACGGCCTTGGGAGCCAAACAGCCCGGGTTCCAAGTGTGACCCCACCACCCAGAACTGTGCGACCTTGGTTGGGCGAGTTACTTAACGTGGCCTCTCGGTCTCTGATCCGGAAAAAAATGGGGATAATAATAGTACCTACCTGACAAGGCTGTTGTGATGATTAAACATGTTCAAGGACATAAAGTGCTGTGGGCAGTGCCTGGCACAAAGTGCTCCTTAAGTGACAGTGAAAACCGTAAGGGGAAGCAGGAGAAGTGGGGAGAGAAGGAAGGAGGAAGAGGGAGGAGGAGAGAAAGCCCTTCTCTGGGCCCTTTCGGCAGCGGCAACTGAGAGAAGGTGTCTGGTGGGTTCCATCCAGCACCATCCACTGGGGAAAACCCTCCAACCGAGTTGCCCATACAATGGTGGCCAGCCCATGGAGTGGCTGCCCACGGGTCACGTGTCCCTCGCTGGACCAATCAGCTGCGGGGGGGGGGGGCAAATCTTGAGCCGTGTCACATCTCCCAAAGGAGTGGCAGGGTGCCACTCTGGGTGGGGGTTACCGGCGATTTGCAGGCAATGTCGCAGCTAATCTGAGATGGCCAAGAGAGGCGTTTGAAGACGACCGGGGAGGACGCGGGAGGCCCAGGACTGGGAATAAAATAAAAGAAATAACGACGGGGAGGCTTGTTTCACCGCATGGTTTGATTGGCTGCTGCGAGGTCAGGTGCTCACACCTGGGCCTATCAGCTGTGTGAGGCGGGGCTGGTCACACGACCGGAAACAGCGACTGAGGGTGGGAAACCCCTGCTTCCACCCAGCCAGAGCTACAGGCCGTCCGGACAACCTGGGACGGGACCGTTACGCTTGCCGCGTTTCGAAAGCTCTAGAAAGTCCCTGAAATCCCTCCTTTGTTTAAAAAAAAAAAAGGGGGGGAAAGGCTTTGAAAAACTTAGGAGCCCGGAGATTGATTCCCCCATCAGAGGCACAGAATTACTTACCAGATAAGTGGTAACGTCTTCATCTTTTATTAGGTGAGCATCCCCCCCACCCCTCCTTCAGGGATGTGGGACTGCCATTCTGTTGGATGCCACATAAATTGAAATCTTCCAGCTCATTTGGAGCTAGCCATGCTACCAACTTCTAATTTGGAAAAGGGTGACTCGGTTGGAAGCAATTGCCTGGGAGTCAAAGCGTCTGAGACCAAATCCAAACAATAAGGGAAGTCGGGGGGAACCCATGTGGAATCTTTGGAGTGAGGAAAACATCTGTTGGTTTTGATTTTCTGGGTAATTGACACTAGGTCTAAAGTTGTAGACATTTTGTAACGTGACTCACCTGGATAAATTGAACTATACGGACCTCAGCAAACTTCAAGATTAGCTCCAAAAGGCTTGTCATCTCCTCAAGGTAGTAGTGGTTCTGAGGACTTCTGTGGTGGAGTCTCATTGATGTTCTAAGCCGATCCTGAAATCCTCTGATTCCCTGGGCGAGTTTCCTTCCAGCGGATTTTCGGCGTCTGAAATAGCTGATGTTCAGTAAAATGTGTTTCTCTCCAGTCTCATGAGTGCTGGAACGACGCACGGGTAGGTTCAACCTAGTTCTGCTGATGTTTATTGAGCACCTACTAAGTGTAAGGAACACCCTGCGTTTATTTCCTGATCCCTCGCAGTAAATGTTTATCCGTGAAAGAGCTTAAATTCTTCCCACATGTCCATATGGCAGTGCTTTCCAGAGATTCCCGTGGAAAGCAGGAGACGGCCAGTTGAATGGTCGGCAAGCCAAATACTCGATCGCATAGCACTCCGGAGTGTGTTTGGTTAAGACAACTCATCTCGGAGGGGATTTGTGGAAGGCGGTGTCGTGGATCATTTAAGAGCCTTACAAGTGGCGCTGTGACATGTTTGCTAAGTGGCAGGGTACAGGAGGGCCAGGATGAGCTATCCGATCGAACAAAAGCATACCAGGGGCGCCTGAGTGGCTCAGTCGGCTAAGCATCTGACTTCGGCTCAGGTCATGATCTCACGGTTCGTCAGTTCGAGCCCCACGTCGGGCTCTGTGCTGACAGCTCAGAGCCTGGAGCCCGCTTTGGATTCTGTGTCTCCTTCTCTCTCTCTCTGTCCTTCCCCCGCTCTTGCTCTCTCTCTCTCTCTCTCTCTCTCTCTCTCAAAAATAAATGTTATTAAAAAATTATTTTAATAACCCCCTCTGGGAAGCCTTTCTATCTGTTCCCTCACCCATTCAACAGTTTAAAGCCCTTTCCTCTGACCCTTCACAGGGCCATGACTGCAAAATTATAATTAAAACATCCTTTGTCAGGCAGAATTCCAAGGGCCCTGAGAGCCCCACCCTTGGAGATCCCTTTCCCTTGAGTGCAGGCAGGGCATGTGGAGATGATGGGATTCGTGTGAACAGGTTACATCATATAGCAAAGATAAAGGGATTTTTCACATGTCACATTAATCAGTTGTTGACTCGGAGTTCATTAAAAGGGAGATTGCTGTGGGTGGGCCTGGCCTAATCAGGTGAGCCCTTTTTAAAAAAAAAGGGTCCAGTCCGTATTTGAAGAAAGCAAGAGAGATTCCCTTGCTGGCTTTGAGGAAGCAAATGCCTATGACATGAATGCTTATGGATAGGGCCATGTGGCAGTATCCAGAGGAAGTCCTACAACCATAGGGAGTTGAATTCTTCCAACAACCACATGTGCCTGGAAGAGGACCCCCAGCTCCAGATAAGAACACGCACACGGTCCAGTGGCGTTTTTTATTTCTGCCCTGTGATATACCCTGAGCAGATGACTCGGCTCAGCTGTATCCGCATTTCTGACCTATAGAAACGAAGAGGTAGGGGACGCCTGGCTGGCTCAGTCGGGTAAGCATCTGACTCTTGATTTCAGCTCAGGTTACGATCTCACGGTTTGTGACCTGGAGCCCCACAGCGGGTTCCGTGCTGACAGCGCGGGACCTGCTTAAGATTCTCTTTCTCTCTCTCTCTCTCTGAAAATAAATAAATAACCTTAAAAACAAATTATGAGGCAGTAAGTGGCTGTTGTTTTAAGCTGCTGAGTTTGTTCTGGCAATAGAAAACTCAGGTACACCTTAAATGTCTCCCCCCCGTGCGACTCTGGCCAGTTCGGCCACGAACATTTATGGCAGCCTTGCTGCGGGTCTTGGCTTTCTCTTAGCCCTGGGGAAACTGAGGCAGTAAGAAGCCACTGTATCCAAGCACTTCACGTTTGGCCACGGCACACAGAGGTCACTTAATAATGCATGTTGGCTGAACAAGGAGCAGCAAAACAGTCCACAGAAAATCTACGCTCGTGTGCCAGATAGACTTCTGACAGCTGCCCAATTTTGTTTTCCCTAAAGCTATCCCCTTTACAGTTGTGCGGGTTTATTTTATTTTTTTCCTAATTCTCCTGACTATATTCAGGTTCAATGCACTAGTCTTGTGTAACAATAACTGTCGTTCCATATTGTGGGGCGGGGGGGGGGCGGGTGGGCAGGGGAGGTGCTTCGAAAGTGTGTTGGATATTACAGAATAATTTCAGAAGTCCTGCGGTACAAAAAGTTATAGACGACAAGTTACCAAACTTAACCACAAAACCACCAGCACCCCCTTTTTAAAATAGTAATATCCACCATTCATTACCCAGTTTGGGAAATTTACTGTCTGAAATCACAAGTCAGTGACACCTCGGGATGTCCCCATCAGTCAGAAGGGTGCAGTCAGCCCCCGTAACTGCAGCCAGAGGGTTGGGACCAGTTTGGAGCTGAATCCCCCAATGAGGTTTCTGATTAAACCCAGGATGCCTGGCTCAGGCACCCCCGTCTTCAGAGTCAGGCTGACACCCCTAGGTTTTGTTAAATGTGTTTCTTCAGTCCTCTGCTTTGGTTTTGTTTGTTTGTTTTTTTAACAGCTATATTGGGGTATAATTTGCGTACCATAAAATTCACCCATTTAAAAAAAATTTTTTTAATGTTTATTTATTTTTGAGAGAGAGAGAGAGAGGGAGACAGAGAGTGAGCGGGGTAGGAGCAGAGAGAGAGAGAGGGAGCCACAGAATCTGAAGCAGGCTCTGGGCTCTGAGCTGTCAGCATAGAGCCCAACGTGGGGCTCGAACCCATGAACTGCAAGATCATGACCTGAGCCAAAGTCAGATGTTTAACCAACTTAGCCACCCGGGCGCCCCCAAATTCACCCTTTTTAAGATGTACGGTTCAATTACGTTTGGTATACTTACGGAGTTGTGCAGTCCTCACACTCTGATTTCAGAACACTGTCACCACCCTAAAAAGAAACTTCATAACCGTTTATTTCCTGTTTCCACACCCCGCCCCGAGCCCCGGGCAACTACCGATCTCCTTTCTGTCTGTCTGATTTTACCTATTCTGGACGTTTCGTACAAGCGGAATAGCGCCATAGGGATTCTTTCGTGCCTGGCTTCTTTTGCGGAGCATAACGTTTTTGGAGTCATTCATGCTGTAGCACGTATCAGTATTTTATTTCTTTTTATTGCCAAATACTAACCCATTGTGTGGACATACCACATCGTGTTTGTCTCTTCATCAGTCGATGGGTATTTGGATTGTTTCCACCTTCCGGCTATTATGAATAATGCCGCTGAGAACACTGACGTGCAAGGGTTTCTGTGCACATATGTTTTCATTCCCCCGCCCCCCCGGGCATATATACCTAGTAGTGGAATTGCCGGGTCATAGGCTAGTTCTGTGTTTCACATCTTGAGAAATCGCCAAACTGGTTTCCGAAGGGGCTGTAACATCTCCTATTCCAGCCAGCATTGGAGGAAGGTTCCAGCGTTTCGGCAGTACCTCTGTGTGACGTGACCAGCTAGCTGTCCTGGATTTCACATCACCTGCTTTTACTCCTGACCTCTGAACCTTTGCCCACTTCCCCGGATTCCTCAGCCCCAGCCTCTCCGTGTCCTCTCTAAGCTTGGAACTTCAACTGCTACCCAACTTCTAATGTCCAAACTGGTTTTCTATGCTCCGACCGCGACGAAATGAAGCCCTTCACCCCAACCCTAGCGCTGCCCACGGCCTGTGCATGACAAAAATCCTTCGCCTGGCTTTTTTTTCACTTGAACTCGTTTTGAAAAACAAAACCAAATATAACCTTGTGAAACATACACAGAATTCGAAACTAAGAACGGTGAGCACGATCAATTTTTCGGAATGCTTTTGCCCTTTTGTTAAACTATTGTTGAGGAGTAACATCAGGCCTGGGGCTAAAAGGCTCCATATAATGCTGCCTTTGTACCATAATTATACCAAAGAAAAAGAAAGAGACTAGTTATTATTGTCCATAATCGTTCACCTTTTTCACGTATTGAATCCCTGTCGTCCGTTCCCCGACTTCTCTCTGCAAAAATTGCCAAGTATCCTTGCCCTCCTGGTTTTGCTTTGGCGCAGTTCAGTAAAGTGGGCTCTTTGGAGGTGGGGGGGTTGGGGTTAGTCTGTCTTGGGAGAAAGCGGGTTTGAATGCCCCGCGCGAGGTCAGTGGCTCCGTGCACCTGTGCGGTGTGACCCCTGCCAGTCTTTCTGCAGATGATCAGTTAGAGGCAAAGGAAAGCAGCGTGAGAGCAGGGACTCCCCCTCTCCAATAAAGGCAGCCAGCATTTTTGCGTTCGTTTGTACTGCTTGAATTGGGAACGCTATGGGCTGTGAAACATCCAGGCCAGGGCGACCAGCAGTACCTCCCCTCCACCAGGATCCCACGGAGATTTACCCTTAATCAAATGATCCGTCCCTCCAACTGGGCTGGTAGCCGGAGGTAAGCAAAGGGGAAGGCAGAGACTGGGGAGGCGGGTCCTGCATTCATGCGGCTGCAGAGAGCAAGCTGGCAGTAAATTCAATGGAAGTACTCCGTCTGGAATTGAATCAAAAGCCTCCCCTCAACCCTCACTTCTGTGCAGAGGGCCTGGAGGGGCGTGATTCCGATTTCCTGTAGACCTCTGGGGAGGCCCAGGGGTGGGGAGAGGGGGGGAATAGCCGCCCCCCCCTGCCCCTGGTGCTGTGAGAAGGCTGCCCCCTGCAGCTTCGGGAAAGGTACCTCTTACATCATCCCCACTGCCTCCCTGTGACCAGCCCTTATGAGGCAAGCCAAGTCATTTTTATCATGGAGTGGGTGGGTGGGACACTTCTGAATGACTCAGTAGGTAACACTTTACATTCGGACGTGGTATTACAGGTTATTTCAATGATGGCCAATGGAACGTTTGAGGCTTCGTATTCCTTGATGTGTCGTACAAAGGCTGTGCATTCAGGTGGCCAGCCGTCAGACTTGGGGGCTTCTGGAAGCTCTGGCACCAGATCAGAACCCAGGGGACAAGGAGAAAGGGCCACAGAGTCTCATGCTCCGGGAGCCTTCCCGGGTGAACAGGGTCCCGGGCTTCAAAAGCTTTCTTTTTCTTCCAGTTTCCCAGGAGGAGATCCTCTGTAATGCCTCCCTGTCCCTAGATCTCCGAGGGGTTGCATGACTTTGGGCTCTGAGCTCAGGCCTGGGAAGCAGGGACATAAAGGCTTCCTACGCACTTCACCTTCTGGCCTCCTGTGCTCTGTGCCGGCAGCTCTGTCACAGTGAGCCTGTTCCCGGGGCTTTCTGTAAGTACAGTAACGAAGCCACCGCCCAAGACCCGGTGGAGGATGCAGAAAAGCCTTTAAGAAGTCAGTGTGTGAACTTTATTTGTGCCGTGGTCCTTGGTCCAGCTGCGTGCTCCTGCTCCAGAAAGAGCAACAGGGAAATTTTGGAGACGCCAAAGGTGAGAGGCTCAAGAAAAAAGAATCCCTACTTAGACTCGTGATTCGTTTATGTAAGTATTTACACTTACTGGATGAGGCATTGGTGTGAGCATTAAGTGAGTGCTTACAGTATACCTAGCACTCTCTGGGCATTGTTGAGTCAAGACGCGGGAGAAATAGAGAAAGTGTTCCCTGCCATCCAGAAAGCCAATGCTCTACCTGTAGAAACCCTTCAGAAGCAGTGATGTAGCCGACCAGAAAATGTAACAGACGACTCCGGTGCTCATCAGCTCTGATGGATGGGGGAGAGGGTAGAAGTCCTATTTCATGCATGAGAAGAAATATGCTTCTGATTCATTAAGTTCCTCTCTCCTCGGGGTCAGTAAACCCACTTCTCCTAAACAGCGTAGAGCCTCCCACGCTCTCCCTTTAAGCCCCCATGTGTATTTAGGGAAATTTAGCTGAACAATTTGGAATAATGCGTCGTGCACTCATCAAAAAAGAAATTAAGTAGCTTTGTAAAAAGCCAAGCACATTTTCAGGAACCTACTTGAGGCTTTCCCATAAACCTGTTTTCTGCAAAGTGGAAGCATCGGAAATAATACTTAAACCCAAACGAAATGAATACAGGTAAGAACTCAAAGCAAGGCAAGTTCAAGCATATTATAAACCTGGCAAATGGCATTCTCACATTCCGTATATAATGATGGTTTCTTTTTTAAACTTGAGTTGGCCAGGGTGTTTTCGCCCTAAGATTGCCCCTTTTGAGGGTAGGGAAAGAAGGAGAAAGTCAGGGGCACCTGGGTGGCTCAGTCGGTTCAGCGTCCGACTCTTGGTTTCGTTCGGCTCAGGTCATGATCTCACAGTTTTGTGAATTCGAGCCCCACATTGGGCTCTGCGCTGACAGTGTGGAGCCTGCTTGGGATTCTCTCTCTCTCTGCCCCTCCCCCACTCATGCTGTCTCTCTCGCAAATAAATAAATAAACTTAAAAAAAAAAACACAGAAGGAGAAATTCAGGGACCTGAAAGGAGTACTTGAAACAGGAAACATCTTAATTAAGAGAAATATCTTCATTAAGATACATACATTATCACTGCCAAAGGTGGCTCAGAGCTCTGATTCCATTGATCTCAGCCCTGCATTCCTGTTCATCTAGGTGATTTTCCTTTAAAAATGTATGTTGTTATTCCGAGCAAGCAGTGATTTCAGGACCTGCAGTTTCCAATGAATAATTTTAGGTGTGCACCTCAAAAACCCCAAAGAGACTCCGAAAGTCTACAAGGTGTGCATCTCAAACATTCTTAAGAGACTCTGGGAAGTTTCCTATTTGTGTGAAGCCTGAACAGGCTGGGAGCAAGTCACAAACTAGCTGGGTAATTCCTCTAGCCTGAGTCTCCTCCTTTATAGCACCAGAAAGCTGCATTTCATCGTGTCTCCCAGAACTTTGTTAACAGCCATGAAGCAGAGAGTTCTTTCTTATAGATCCAGACAAGTCACCAATGTCCCCATGGAGCTTTGTCTTCATTCATTCGACTGTTGTTCATTGAGCACCTGATGCTTACACAATGAGGCTGCAAAGGTTGGGGAGGACTTATTCCTGCCCTTGTGAGCTTCTAGCCTAGTAGAGGAAACCAGAAGTTACAGGATGACAGAGGAGGTTCTATGATGGAAAGGCTTCAGGAATGCCCCGAGATGATAGGGCAGGAGCTTTTTCTGTTCAACCAAGACTTCAGAAGGGAACTGGTCCTAGGTGCACAGAGGAAAAAGGAGGAGGGGGCTGTGGGAGGGGAGAGAGGAGAAGGGGATGGGGGAGGGGAGAGAGAAGGAGGTGGGGAAGAGGTATCCAAGTGAGGGGATCAAGCAGAGTGAACAGCAGGTGGAAAGATGCAGACATGTGAGGGCATGGCACCTTCAAGGGTTCTGGTAGGGGGCGCCTGGGTGGCTCAGTCGGTTAAGCATCTGACTCTGTTCTTCCCCTGCTTGTGCGCTCTCTCTCTCTCTCTCTCTCTCAAAATAAATAAACTTCACAAAAAAGAAAAGAGAGAGAGTTCTGGTAGGCAGGAACTGGATCCAGGCATGTCCTTTATGCCACATTAAAGAGTTTGGGTTTATTCCTAAAGACAGGGAAGTGCCATTGAAGGGGTTGAGCAAAAGAAAGAGCTGATGAAAACGATAGTTCCTGAAGGCCACTCTTGCTGCATGATGGAATCTCAGCCGGTTGGGGAAGGGAAAAGACTGGAGGACATGGCCAGGGAACCAGTGAGGAGGCTGTTGGCTGTAATCTTGGGGACAAGGTGGCAAGTAACCTGAACCAAGTCAATAGCAGTGGTCGAATAAAGGAGAGGACAGAGCTGAAAGACACGCGGGAGGTAGAAGCTTGAAGAGCCAGTAACACATCAGTGAGAGTTGTGATTGTTCTCCTACCCTATGGATAATGGTTTTCAAGCTGCTGAACCACGCTATAAGTAGTTGTCCAGTACGTGCCCCTGCTGCCTACAAGCTTCTGAGGGAGAGGGACAATGTCTGTGTCTTTCCTGTCCGCCATTTTATCTCTAGGACTTAGCATAGGACTTGGCACCTAAATCTCGTCCCCTGACGTGAACCCGTGGTGGGTGGGAAGTCATTTCTCTTTTCAGATATTAAGCTGGTGAAACTTTGACAATTCAGAATTCTTGCCTGAGGCAGCCAGGTTAGAAGGAATAGGGAAAAAAGGCCTCTTCTTAGAGTTGAGAGATGAACTTGAGTGCCTACCCTTCTCATGTGCTCTGTGTGACTTGACTGAGTTACTTAACCTCTCTGAGCCTTCTTTCCCTCATCTGTAAAATGTAGAGGATGTAGATGTAAAATGATATTAGTATTAGACTTCATTGATGGTGGGAAAAACTAAATGAGGCTCTCCATGACAAAAGTTGAGCAGAGTGTCTGACAGAAAGTGAACACTCAATAAGTGCTAGTTAGACTAAAAGGATAGAATGAATGGATGGGTAGATGGGTGGGTATGTGGGGTGGATGGATGGATGGGTGATTGGGTAGATGGGTGGATGGGTGGATGGGTGGATGGGTGGGTGGGTGGATGGATGGGTGATTGGGTAGATGGGTGGATGGGTGGATGGGTGGATGGGTGGATGGGTGGGTGGGTGGATGGATGGGTGATTGGGTAGATGGGTGGATGGGTGGATGGGTGGATGGATGGATGGGTGGGTGGGTGGATGGATGGGTGATTGGGTAGATGGGTGGATGGGTGGATGGGTGGGTGGATGGATGGATGGATGGGTGATTGGGTAGATGGGTAGATGGGTGGATGGGTGGATGGATGGATGGATGGATGGATGGGTGAATGGATGGGTATGTTAATGGATATATAGATGCATTGGTGATGAATGAGTGGACAAATGAAAGGAACATTCTGAGTAGGATCAGGTCACGGTCTTTTTCAGACCAAACTTAATCCCATTTTGTGGGCATCCGTATAATAAATTGATTAGTCTGAAAACTTAAAAAGCCACCTGATCACTGTTTCTGTGCAAGTCTTATGGCCTGCTGCCATTGAATGCTGAAGATTTAAACTTATTTTAGGTTCTGTCTAGACACCTCTCTAAATAGGAACTTCATGCTAATCTGCAGGTGTTGCTTATGAACAGGTTATTTCTAAATAGTAGCTGGTGCATTACAGAAAAAATCCAAGAGCAAATAATATTTACTGAGACCAAGGTCTCCAATGGGAAGATTCCTAGTCAATTTGTCCACCCCTCCCATACCACCTGGTTCCTGCCTATACCCTACCCAATTACCGGGGAATCAAATATTCACAGAGGGTATAATTAATTAAATGCATTTTTACTAATTAACTTAAGAACTGGTAAATAGAGCCTCCCTTTGGTAGTTTGAAGATGCAGCTACTGGTGCTGTTGATTAAAACGTGAAGCGAATCTGGCTAGAAACTAGCATGTAATGGATGCGAGCACTATTGCAACATTTCTTTTAAAGTTTGTCAAATCGTGTCCTACTGATACGGCTAAACCCCTTTAATCAGTAAGTATAAAATTCATCTGAGAGCATAAAATATATCTGACAATGGCATACATCAAATCCCAAACTGAACATTCAAAATAAATTGTATCGAGATTTTGTCACAATCATTGATTTCTGCTTTTCAAGCTGGTTTCTGGGGCAGCCACATAAAAGTTAAATACAAGCTATCTATGGGCTCATTGGATTGCGGTAATTCATTAAACCAACAGTGGCTTTAATAAATCTGAACATAAAGATTGCTTCCACAGACACCCTCAGCTTGGAAATGTGCCACTAATCAAAGAGGGTGGCAAAACTAATCTCGTCGGCATGTAGGGGAGGTGAGAAGTAGCTTCGAGGGTTGCCGAGGGCTGATTTCCAAGGGTAGTAACACACTTGTGGAACCAGATCAGATCACTGTGGAAGTAAGAGCCCCTGTGGAGCCAGACTCTCAGCATTAGCGGTCAGCACATGCACAGCACAGGCAATTGGTTCTTTGAACAAAGCTGGTTTTCGTCTTAAATGGGAGCCCACTTATTGAATGACCTTCGGTTCCATTGATTGACTGATTCCCCCCACCGCTCGCACTTCCCAACGATGATGGTGATTGCTGGGCTCTTCACAATTTACAAAGCGCTCTCACACCCAGTGGTTTCCTCAGCCCCGTTGCGATCTTGGGAGGGACCAGGCCGAGATTATTAGTATGCCCATCTTCTAGATGAGAAGAGGCGAGTTTCAAAAACAAAGTGATTTGCCCTAAGCGCCCCAGCTGTCAGAGCTGGAGCCCAAAAGCCCAAGCTTCGGGTTCAAATCCCACCTCTGCGACAGGCTACAGGTTATCCAACCTTCCCCAACCTCAATCTTTTCAACTGTAAAGTGGAGATAAGACTCTACCTATCAATGACTTGGGAGATTTCGTGAGCACCCATGGCTCAGATGTATAACAAGCACTTAACTACATGTTTGCTACTATCGAAAGAGAACGTCAGGTTTGTATCAGAAAAACAAACAAGCCGGACAAAGCCTGGAAAGTAACTAATGGAAATTTCAAATTCCGTCTCACACAGGTAGAGGAGAGCCTTGCCCTTATCATGCATTAGCCTTTTCCCGCCGTAGAGCACCCTTCTTTTGGCATATGTTCAGAGAAGCCCATGATATTTCAGTCCCTTTCAGCTGTGACTCATTATCGTAAATAGCAGTGCAATGAGAAGACGAGGAAAGAATTTAAATACACTGACTGACAGAATTTTTAGGGAAAGTGATACACAAGGAGATAAAAAGCAATCAGGAAATTTTGCATACACCCTTTGTGGTCTCAAAGGTCATCTATTTGGGAGTGTACTAATGGAAATACGTCTTTTTTCAATTCCGGGTGATTATTTAATTGAAAAGGAGAGAATTTAAATGAATCAAGTCATAGAAGCAAAGTAGATTCATGTCAACTGCAGCAAAAAATTGCATGTTTCTTTGGGAGAAAAATTGGTCATTCATACACAAGTTAAAATTTAGGATGGAGTAGTAAATTTGGCCATTTATTAGGATTTGGTCCAGCACTGTAAAAAAGGTTGATATTAATGAGCTTTATTAATTTATTTTTTCTAAATCGGCTTCCTATTACACCCCTTATTCTATCTAGAAAAGAGGATGGTTTCATATCCATTAATTTACTTGAACTTTACAATGACCCTTGGAGGTGAGTATTATCATTCCCACTTTATAGGAAGTATAATTTATACTTATTCAAGGCAGGGACCGAGACATTTTGTCTTTTTTTTTTTTTTTAACCCCCCTTGCCCGACTAATGAAAATGTAAGTCAGAGGTTTAGCGGAACTTCCTCAATGTTCTTTCTACTTAAGACATTAATCTTTTCTTAGAAGTCAGCACAGATAGACATTTAGGCTCCGGCTTCACCATCCAGCTGGATTTGAGTTCAAACCGCAGCTCTGTGTGTACCAAGGATGTGACCTTCGGAACTTATTTCTTGGAACCTCAGCTTGTAACACTGTTACTAATACCTCCCTTCTGGAGTTGTTATAATATTGAAATTTCACGATAATACAATGAGGGGAGAGATGTATCTGACACATATTAATGCTCAAAATTTATAGTTTTTACATCTCATGAACATAGAAAGGCTGGAAGAAGCATAGCTTTTGACCACTGCAGGACATTTTTTGTTTTCTTTTTTTTTTTAAAGCATGCCTTAGTCATCAGATTTGAAATTAACAGGCACAAACTGAGTGGCTGGTGTATTACTAGATGAGGAGCAGTGTCCAGGCACATGGCAGCCAGGCACGGATTCTTAGCGCTCCTGTGACGAGCCTCGCCTCTGATTTAATGTAATGTGCTGGTATCATTAATCAGCAGCAGGGAACCCAGTGCGAGGCTGGCTGCTGTCTCTCATACTGGGTCCATTCACTTTATTATTTTCTAGGACATCATACAGTCCTTTGGCCATGTGTTGGGGGCGGGGGGATATCTGCTCATTTCATTTCCGAGCAAGGGGCAATTGGTGCCGATCGTGATTCATAGCTCCAGGAATCCAACATCTTTTTCAGGATGTTGTGCAAATTTTCTATTAGGAGATGTGCAAATTTTCTGGTGGTCCCTGGGAGGTCCAGGGTAATTGCACTGTGTTGCAGTTAGCTCGGTGTTCGCCACTGCTGATGAATCATCTTTAAAATATATTACCAGTGTAGCCACGTACAATGAAGGATTGTGTGACTGATATTAAGAGATGTGTGTGTGGGGGGGGTGGTGAAGGACAAGTGAGCGATAGCTGTGCGTTGGACAAGTTGTGTGGTTGGTGATGAGGAGAAAGGGGACTAACATTTCACGAGCATCCGCTCTGCACCAGGGCTTAAACTGGGTGAGTTATGCATGTCAGCTCACCTTATCCCCCATGCCCACGCTATGAAACCCCTCGTCAGGGCCACCAGCGGTCACATTGCCGGGCCCTCAGTCTCCTGCCTCTAAATCACACCTGAGTGCTGACAACTTCCAAATTCGTATTTCTAGCTCAGATCCACTGCCCGAACTCCAAATTCATGTATCCCACTGCCTGCTTGATAGCTCCATGTGGATGCCTAATACACATCTCAAAATTACTATACACCTTATCCCCAAGCCTGCTCCTCACCCAGCCTTCCCCAGTCACAAGTGGATCTTTCATTCTTCCAGTTGCTCGAACCCAAAGCATTCAAGTCACCCTCGACTCCTCACTCTGCCACGTGCCACATTCAACTGTCAGCAAATCCTGGGTCTCTCCCTTCCACATCTCTCTAGAACTCTGTCCTTTCCTCCATGTTCAGCCGCCTCCCTCCACGTCACTACCACAGCTCAAGACCCCATCATAGCCCTCCAGACTTAGCAACATCTGCCTGAATGGTTTCCTGCCTCCACTCCCGTCCCCCTAGAGTCCTTTCCACACGGCAGCCAGGGGAGCGTTCTAAAGCATAAATCACCCCCTACTGGGTCTCTGCTCAAACTATGCAGCGGCTCCATCTCAATCAGAATGAGAGCCTGAGCCCTCGTAAGTCCGTAACCGTTTCAGCCACCAGACTGTGAGCACTGTAAGCGCAGGGACTGAGTCTCCCCCATCCCTGCATCTCCGGCACCTAGTGCACCATCCGGCGCAAGAGGAGGAGCAAATGCTGAGAATCACTTTCTCCATATGCCCTGTGCCATTTTAAACCCTTATGCCCATCAACCTCTTCAATCCTCATAACAAAGCTATAAGATAGAAACTATTAGTGGTGCTGTTTTACAGATGGGGAAACTGAGGCACAGAGAAGCCAAGTGCCTTACCCAACGTCACAGACCTGTTGGAGGTAGACCCCCCCAGGCAGCCTGGGTCCAGAGGCAAGTCTGTGCTCTTAGTTGGCCCATCATCCCCATTCTCCTGCCTTTCCTAAGTGTGCCCTTGGCAGATGAGTGCATAGGCCCTAAAGAGGAGAACTGGGGAGAGCTGTGCCGTATCCCCTACATGGACTAAGGATTCTGCGTAGCATCTCATTTAATCCTCATTGCCCTACCATAATGAGTTATACGTCTGTTACGCCCACTTTATAATCAGGCAAACTGCAGTTTGGAAGTTGTGCCTAAAGCTGACCGATCATCCAGGAAGATAAGATGGGGATTCCAGCCCCGTGTGAATGATGAAAAGTCTGAGGGGGCCAGGGCCTTCATGCTGCCCAGGCTGCAGGCCCAGGCTCACCAGCTTCTTGTTGGGGCAGTGTTGTCACGGGCACGGGTCTCCATTGCCCGGGTCTGCCACTGCCTGTCTCCTGCTTGTCTCCTCCTCCCCTGCACGGGCATGTGCTCCTTCCCGATCCCTGCGCCTGTGGCCGGGGTCACTAGCCTGATTCCGTAGGGCTTCTGGGTTGGGGACACACACCGGGCCTACTCAGGCAGGGGAGTACTGTGCTGTGGCCCAGGGGTAGGCCAGCTCTTGTCTGGGAACGACAGGAAAGAGAGGCCTCTTCCTCGGAGGTAGCTAAAGTAACATGATGTAAGCCTAGAGCTGCCTGTGGCCATGTTCCCCCAGCCTCCTCTACAGGGAGAGAGGCCAGGTGCATAGAAGAGAATGAGAAAGGAGGCCAGGGAAGAGCAAGTGAGAGGGATATGCTGGCTTGAGCTCCCGGGATCCCCGAGCTCTGACCTACCTCTGGACACCCTGCTTTGTAGGCCAATAAATTCCCCATTGGTCTCTAAGCTAGTACACATTGATTCGCTTGCACCTGCCGGCGGAATGAGAGCCTGAAGTCAAGGTGCTAGTTTCAATAGTGTATCAGTCCGTTTTTGGTGTGTAACAAACAGCCTCAGAATCCCTGCACTTACGGCAACATTCATTTTTCCCATTTATGGATCGACACACCGTGGAGGGCGTGGCTAGGCTCTGGCTGGCTTTTTTTTCCCCAGGCTGAAGGGCGGGCTCAGGCGGGCTCCCTGTGTCTTCCTTCTGGGGCTGAGAACAATGAGGCAGTTGCCTGGGCCGCTCGCTTCTCACCGAGGATTGCAGGAGCCTAAGAGGCCAAGCAGAACTGTGTGGAAGTTTTAAAGGTCCCTCCTTGCTGCAAGTCAAGGAACACTCCCGTGGCCAAAGCAAGTCAGATAGCAGAGTGGGGCAGAGGAAGGTGATCCACCTGCCTTAGTGAGAGGTGCGGAAAAGCCACAGGCAGGGGCAGGGTGGGCACTTCGGAGGGGAGTGAGGAATCAATGGCCATGATCCAGCATGCTACAGATGTGCAAGAGGAATGAGGAGAGGGGGCTAAATGGCTCCTGGGGCAGGGGGGACATCCTGGCCATCACGCCGATGTCAGTGAAGGTGTCCCGTCCCCCACGTCCCCAAGGGCAGCCCCGCCTCTCCTGATCGTCAGAAATACAGGAACCCCAATACCTTCTCAGAACGGCACATGCCATCTCGAGGCAGCGGCTCCGTGTGCGGAGAAACCAGATCCTTTCTGAGAGATCAAAATCGATTTTAAACAGACACAGCTGTTCCCTAGCGGGGGCGTCGGAAGGCAGAGGGGGAGCCACGGTAGGGAATGTTTTGTTTCTTTTTGTTTTAAGTTGTTGGAATAACCAAAGAAGATTTCTGAGGTTTGATTATTAATTTCGGGAAGCACCGCTTGCCAAGTTTGCTGTCCTTTTCAAGAAAAAGAAGGGGGAGATCAAAGAGATGCTTCATAGCAGAGGTGTTCACCTTATATTGAGTTTGGAAGCTTTTCGCAAGAGAAGGATCAGAAATAGAGCTGGTTTGTTTTTTCGATGTGCCCCTCAGATGGATAAATCAGATACCACAGTTGAGTTCAGTTCCGCAGATGTTTACCGAACATCTCCCGTGGCCACGTGCTCGCTCGCTTATCAAAATACGAACAAATAATAACGGTAGTGAGGACTGCCCCCCCACGTCTGGGTTGTCTGGCCCTGTCAGCTTCTGTCCCGGGGTCTCAGCTACGTCATTTGGAAAGAACGCCGGTGTGGCCTGTGAACGCCGAGGTCCCTTCCGGATCTACGATTCTCAAGTCCACAAGCTGGAAGACGTCCTTTTCCCGCTGGCTGCTGACTAAAAGTGCAGAGGTCCGCACTTGGGAAAGCAGACCTCCTGAAGCCACGAGCGTCAGAGGACCAAACAGGGGTGGGATGTTCGAGGTCCTTCCCGTGGCAACGCAGAGAGTTCCTGGGGCAGAATTCCTCAGTTCAGGTACGTCCATGAAGCCCGTCTTCGCTATGCTTTTCGCTTTACCAACAGTGAGTTCAGAGGAGTAAGGAGGTGATGCAAGATGCCAGAGAAGTGGACGCCACTGACTCCCCCTTGACCCTGCCTCTTTGTCGGTTGTACGACCTGGGGGGACTTAGCCTCCCCACACCTCACTTTTCTTCTCTGTAAAATGAGCGTAATAATAGTAGCTTCTTCCTACAGGGCCGTTGTCAGGGATGTAAGTCAAGTCCTTAGCACCGTGTTCAACGCAAGAACCCACTGGAATCGGTAGTATTATTTTATTAACAAAGCCCCCCCCCTTTGTGCGCACTTTCAGGAAAACTGGATTCTGAATCTGCCAGTTCATTTAGCCTCTGCTTAGAAAACCCAAAAGAGAAAGAAAGAAAGAAAGAAGAAAGAAAGAAAGAAAGAAAGAAAGAAAGAAAGAAAGAAAGAGGAAGGAAGGAAGGAAGGAAGGAAGGAAGGAAGGAAGGAAGGAAAAGAAAGAAAGAAAGAAAGAAAGAAAGGAAAGAAAGAAAGAAAGAAAGAGAAAGAAAGAAAGAAAGGAAAGAAAGAAAGAAAGAAAGAAAGAAAAAGGAAGGAAGGAAGAAAGAAAGGAAGGAAGGAAAGAAAGAAAGAAAGAAAGAAAGAAAGAAAGAAAGAAAGAAAAAGGAAGGAAGGAAGAAAGGAAGAAAGGAAGGAAGGAAGGAAGGAAGAAAGAAAGAAAGAAAGAAAGAAAGAAAGGAAGAAAGGAAGGAAGGAAAGAAAGAAAGAAAGAAAGAAAGAAAGAAAGAAAGAAAAAGGAAGGAAGGAAGAAAGGAAGAAAGGAAGGAAGGAATGAAGAAAGAAAGAAAGAAAGAAAGAAAGAAAGAAAGAAAGAAAGAAAGAAAGAAAGAAAGGTTTATACCATCGCTGAAATGTAATGGGGAAGGTACGGTAACTTCCTTCGGCATTCTTCCCATACAAGGGTACACAGATTTGTAAACGTATATGTTACTTTGAACTCACAGCAATAATAAAAGGAGCTTTTAAAAACTGGAACCAGAGAAACCCTGTGAGTCAGGGGGAAATCCAGGTGGCGAGTGATAACATGGGATCATTTCCTGCTTGGTGTCCAGAGGGAACTCACCCACAGGCGGGCCGAGGCCCCGTTCTCTGAGTCTGCGCCCTCAAGCAGGGCTGCGTTCGCCCCGGGGGAAGAGGGCACATCTTTCCTGACTTGCACAAAGGTGCTCTGTGGGCTAGCCAGGGCCCCGGACCCGTTCATCCTTTAGGAGGCATCCACGTTCATACTCTGGTTTGAAGCCTCCCTAATGAATGACGGGATGAGAACCTAGATCTGTCTTTCATTTCTCTCCGAAGCTGCCTGGGGGACTCAGGTTCCACATGCTTGCCCAGAGCTGTAAGGCTCCTAGGGCTAAGTGGCCACCTGCAGGAGGCCACCCCCGCCAGCCCCAGGGACTCCTTACTGGCCCTGGTGGATGAGGGAGCACCCAGCTCTGTTTCCTTTTTTTCCAGACTGTTTCTCCTCTTTGATACAGGACAGCTGTCTTAGCGCCATCCAGGCATTCCTGCCCTTACAGTCCCAGCAGCTTGAGAGGCTAGGTGTGGAGCCAGCGTGCCGGGCAGAGGGATCCAGGGCCAGAGTCATGGGTGCAGGATGACAGAGAACGCCTGGCAAGGAGAAAGAGCGAACCACCCCCCTCGGCTCTTGTTTCCACGTCTCCCCCAACCTCTTTTAAACCCAAACCTCCTAGCTCTCTGTTTATCAAAAGGAACACACGTCTCCAGCTAGCTCTTCGTGGACAGAGGTGTCAAGGAACCGTTTTACCGTCAAGGCGGCTGAGGACGCTGACCCAAACACGCCATAACGGACGTTGCTCTGAGCAGACACTGTTCCCTCTGGAACGGCGCACACACGCCTAATAGCGTGGCCTTGTGGTTCCCAATGTTGGATTATAAAATTGTTTTACTTCCCCCCCCCCCGCCCCACGTAAAATAAGGCTGGTAAACAAATAAAGGGACAGTCGATTAAGATAAATATGCAACTTCACAATTTACCGACTAGAGACGCATTATCCCAGTGAGCCCAACGTTGGGTAAAATAGCTCTTTTCTGACTATGTCTACAATTGGTCAGCTAATCCTGACTGTCAGGGCGGATGGTCCCAGATACAGTCCTTCGTGGCACACTGGATTGAACGGTGTATACTATTTGGCTAATAAATACTTTTCAGAGAGCACCTTAGTGCTGCAAAGGTTCAGCATTGACTCCAGGGGCCAGATTCCAAGGCCCTTTCTTACTGCCTCTGCTTCCAATTCCTGAGAAAGGACATGTTGCCATCGCCATATCTGAGATGCCTTTGTAATGAGTCATCAAGGGGCCCTGGGGTCCTAATTCCCCAAGCTGTTTGGTGCCTACTATGGGCCACTCCTCGAGTGAGGGCCACCCTGGTCTTTCTTGCACTGGTCCTAAGACAGAAGGGGCTCAGTGCGTAAGGCATCCTACAGGTCAAAAGAAATGAACAGAGGGGAAAAGGAAACTCTTGAGAGTCTGAGCAGGGGGGTGGGAGAAGACATGAGAGAGACCTCTCCTGCCTGAGTTATCGTTCAGTTAAATAAATGGCAGAGCAAAATGTGGGGCGGGGGGTTGGGGCGGCGGAGGATAAGGGGTCCTGAAAATCCCATTCTTGGAAATGCCCACTGTGCTCCTTACTGAATCTAATGCACTTCTGTTAACAACAACAACAACAACAACAACAGAAACAGAAACAAAAACAAAACAAAAAACACCCTATCTCCTCACCCACCCCTGGAAAGCATAGAAAGCAACTTGTATAGGAGGGAGATCACATAAATAGTACTATCAGTGAGAAAAGAATAAATTACCCATTTAAGGTAGGGCTGGAAAGCATTTCAAGCCACTGGGGTACCATTTCATGAACCAAAAGAACTAATTTACCAAATGGGTCCCCAGGGCCTAGAAGAACTAATGCACCGGCCACTGAGGAGTGGCTCCTTCTGTTTCTCCATCACATCAGTGCCTTTGGCAGAGAATAAAGGGCGCAGGGCTGGAAGGGACGCCGAACATCCCTTGGTGCATCAGTGCGCACAGGGAGGAGACCGTGTTCGCGCATCCGAGGGGAAGGGGGAAAGGAAGAAAAGGCAGACGCGTTAGAATCAGACCTACCTGGGCCTGAATCTGGTTCTGCACCTTCTAGCTGGGTGGGTCTGAGCAAACCTGAGCTTGGGGTTGCTCCTGATCCGCTGAAAGGGGGTCCTAACACCTATCCTTAGCGTGGGGAAGAGTCAGCCTACGCTGGTGGCGATGAATGGATGAGCACAGTGGCCGGCCATGGTGGCATCCAAAGGACAGGAGCTGCCCGGACAGCCCTCGCCGTCCATCCTCCCCTCCGGGACCTCCTCCTGTGTGTCGCATCACTGATACATCCACTGAGTTCTGCCAGGCACCGGGCACCCTGCCAAATGCTTCACATGCGTTGTCTCATTTAATTTCTCAACAGGTCTGCGAAGTAGGTAGTCACGTTATCTCATTCTTCTAGTGAGGAAGGTGAGACTCAGGGAAGTTAAGGAACGCTGTGAGTGTCACGGGGTGAGTAAATGGCAGGGCTAGGACTTGAACCCTTGTCTGACCAACTCCATAGCCCGTGCGTTGACCCTACTTTTGCCCTTCGAGAAGAGTGAGATCATTCATGATGTCAGTTAGCATTGTCCTGCCAATGGGCTGTAGAGAAGGGCTTCACTGAGACGAGGCATTGGAGCTAAAGACCCAATGACTGGAAGACTCTGACCATGTTCTCTTTAGCCCTGTTCAAGGAATCTCTCAGACACTGCTCTTGGTACTGAAAAGTAAACTAGTGCCCAACCCGTGGAACTAGCCAAGACCTAAGAACGCGGGAGGTCTGACAAGAGACCTGGGGGTTGGACCAGTTCTTTGGGGTGTAGGGATGGTTTTCTACAGGGGGGCAGATTTATCTCAGGGTTTTGCATTTTGCTTGGCTGTTGTTATTCGTCACCATCACACAGGTAGTAACAGAGCCCGGAGCCAAGAGCCCGGGCCATGAGGCACATCCCTTTGTAAGCCCCACACCACACCCAATAAACATCAAAAGTACGTGGAACGTTCAAGGGAAAAAATTACACTTCTATGAAGAAGCATATATATGCTTTCAGTATATATGCTTATGTGTTTGAATCTATGGTTAATATGTGTTTTTAATATTTATCTATTCCATACCTAGGTGCGTCTGAATCCTAAGTGATTGTTTGTAAGGGAAGAATGTGCAGAAATGACTGAGTTGATTAAATAGACACAGAAGGGATATACCTGACCAGCTTCCCGACCCTTAGATGAGACATTGCCGGGGAAGTCAAGAGGAAAATGTCGTTCTTTTTTTTTTTTTTAAGTTTACTTATTTATTTAGAGAGAGATAGAGAGAGAGAGCGCATACAAGCAGGGGAGGGGCAGAGAGACAGGGAGAGAGAGAGGATCCCAAGCAGGCTCTGTGCTGTCAGCGGTCAGCCTGACGTGGGGCTTGAACTCATGCACCGAGAGATCATGACCTGAGCCGAAACCAAGCATAGGATGCTTAACCAACCGAGCCCCCCCAGGCGCCCCATGCATGTCACTCTTCACACTAATAACTGTGCTCTGTGTCCTCACTGATGCCCGTGTGTGGCATCTGTTCTCACCTTACAGCTCTGGGCTGTTTCCCTAAGCCCCACAGTCCTCTGCCCTGTTTTCCTCTCCTGGTGTCTTTTTCCTCCAACCCTTTGTTTCCTGGCTGTGGGTCTGAGGGTGACTGTTGGGGTTCGCTGGGGATCTCGAATGGAGGGGGGTGGGCGAGACAGGACAGCCGGCATCCAGAAGAGGGGGCGGGGCTACACCACTCCTGAGGTTCAGAAGGTCTCTCGCATTTATGTGTTTCACACGTGTGAACAGTGCTTTATGGGCGCCTGCTCTGGGCGCCTAGGGCAGGGGGTCCCAGACTTTGTGGGGCACCAGACACTCCTGGGAAGCTTGTTGCAAATGCAGAGACCTGGCATCTCCTCAGAGCTTGCGGTTGGTTGGCAGAGGGGCTGAGGATCTACACTGTAACAGAGGAATTAAGCGACAGGAGGGTAGTGAGCAAAGGGGAGAGCCATACGAGATGGAGTCGGAGGCCAGATTGTGCAAGATGGTGAGCTCGCGCTCCCAAATTTAGAGTTGAGGAAGCGCCACGTGCACCAGTGGTCTGGCATGACCGTGACAATACATAGTGCTGGATACACAGTAGTAGGATGCTTGGTCATTTTCGAAAGACTCTGCTTTGTGGGGGGTGGGGGGGCATCTGGGTGGCTCAGAAGGTTAAGCGTCCGGCTCTTGATCAGCTCAGGTCGTGATCTCACGGTCCCGGGATCCAGCCCCGTGTCGGGCTTTGCACTGAGCATGGAGCCCGCTTGGGATTCTCTCTCTCCCTGTCTCTCTGCCCCTCCCCCACTCACTCTCGCACACGCGTGAGCGCTCGCCCTCTCTCTCAAAAAATAAATAAACATCTAAAAAACATAAAGACTCTGTTTTTCATCCCTCCCAACTCCTTTACCAACGTGGCTTCAGGGTCCCTTCCTGTCTCTGGGTCTCTGTTTCTCCATCAGTATATAATGATAGTGCTGGATGAAATGATCCCCAAATTGCCTTCTCGGACCAGATAGTTCATTCGGCTGTAGGTTGGGGCAACCACATACACTGGGTTTCCTGGGACAGTTCCAGTTTGTGCCACTTGTCCCGGCTTCATTATTCATAACACCCTCTTGTGCTCTCAAAAGTGTCCCAGTTTGGACATTAAATTCTAAGGTCATTCTATTTATGGGAAAAGGGAGGTGCGTGTGACATGACTGTCAGCCATGGGCTAGGCTCTCTGCCTTAGTTCTTATCAGGAATTTTCTTTCTCAGAGCAAGGATGGTTTTGCAGACTTTCCAGAATGCCCAGGTAAGCTTCGAAGGAGGGCCTACGGGCCGGTGCGCTGCCCGTGGCTTGGATGGGGTATGGCTGATGGGGAGAGATGGCAACTGGTAACATTGGGGAAATGGCAGCAGATCTCTATGAAGCAAGCCTATTTCTGTGGCTACATGAGGAACGTGCACTGTCACATCCTCACCGTTGTGGACCCCAAAGCGAGAAGACTGTGATTGACACACAGCTCTGGAGCCCCTCCCCCTTCTCCTAAGAAGTGAGCTGTAGATGTGAGTCAGCCTGCAGGCAGGCAAGGGGGCAGGGCTCTGGAGGACTCTGTGACTGTTTTGCTACCTGGGGTCACCCAGGGAAGAGCAGCGGCGGAAGCTGCGGGGAAGAGAGGTAGGATAGTCATCGTTCTGGTTTAAACGGAGCAGATTCTAGGCGGTAATTGTTCCCAGACTTTCTCTCTGAGATCTGGTCCTTTTGTATGTGGGTGAACATAAGGAGACACAGCTGGGAAAAGCCCCCTTTTTCGCGTGAAGAAAAAATTTCTCAAAATTAAAATTCTGTAAAATCCTAGGAGGCACCCCAGGGGTTTCCAAAGTGAGTTTCTTGACATTTCAATGGCTGTACTTCAAGTGGGGGAGAGGAGGCAGAGGCAGAGGAGAAAGAGCTCAAGGAATGGGGGCTTGCTTTCTTTTCTCCTTGTTGGGGTTTTGTGTTTTGTTTTGTTTTGACTTGATTTTAAGATTCTGGTGTGTGGGAATAATCTCACTGAAGAGGAAAATGAGTAACACTTGGTCAGTTTGTTTACCGTACAAACACGCTCACACACACTCATTTGCAGAGCGTTCACGATGGCGGCAGGGATTCAAAGACAGATAACGACGCTAAACGGTGACCACCCTCCCTCTCCCACGCGGAAGCAGTAGGTGAAGTGGGAGAGAGACAGGTAAACAGATGAATTACTGTGCCTTCTGATGAGCACAGGGCTCTCCAAATGACCTGCTCCAGATCGTTTCCTCGGAAGATTTGTTCCCAGGACACCCCTCCCCTGCCTTTTATTGGTATTTGCATAAGTGCTGACTTACTGTTTATTGAGATGAAATTCACATAACATAAAACGAACCCTTTTAAAGTGAACAATTCAGTGGCATTTCGTACCTTCACAATACACCACCACCTCTGTCTCGTTCCAAAATATTTCATCTCCCCAAAATAAAACCCCGTACCCATGAAGCAGTCATTCCCCACTCTCGCCTCCCCCCAGCCCCTGGCAAACATGTCTCTATCGATTTACCTATTCTGGGTATTTCATGGAAATGAAATCATGTTACCTTGTGTGTCTGGCTTCTTTCACTTAGCATAATATTTGTGAGATTTATCCACACTGTGGCAGGTGTCTCATCCCATTCCTTTTCCTGGCTGGATAATATTCCGTTATATGGACGTACCACAATTTGTTTATCCATTCATCTGTTGTTGGCCATCTGGGTTGTTTCCACCTTCTGGCTATTGTGAACAGCGCTTCTGTGAACCTTTGTGTGCAACCTTTTGTTTGAGTTTTCTGTTTTCAATTCTTTGCCTATATACCCCGGAGCGAAAGTGCTCAGTCATATGGTAATTCTGTGTTTAAGTTTTTGAACACAGTGGCTCAACTATGACAGCCCCTCTGCCCCTCCATAACTTTTAGCCAAAGGACTTCAAAGAACTAAATCCTGATTTACAAATACGCCAAGCAGCCTAGGTTCCTTGGTTGGTCCAGTGGGTCAGGATTCCGGCTAACGAGACTAAGGTCAGGGGTTCAATCCCCAGCTGACCAGTTAGCTCAGGAGAGTCGACAGTGAAAAATTATCTCTGCTGCCACATGTTCCACCAATACTGTCTTGCCCTCTTACAAAAGCTTGTTAGTGGCCCCAGGGGGATGAAGCTAGAGTGGGTTTTTATGGTTCCATACAAATCTAGCATCCAAGGCACAGTGGGACTAATTGGAAAGCAGATGACTGCTTACTTCCCGTCTTGGTTTCACCGGATTTCTGTGGGCCCTTTGGGTAAATCGCTTCACCCCCACCCAGAGCCTCAGTTTCCTCATCGCTAACGTAGAATTCATAATCCTTACTCCAAAGAGATGATAACCCAGCTAAGCACTTTGCATATCGTAGGCTTCCTACCTAATAAACGCTGATAAATCTCCAGGGTGGGGAACTTCAGTCTGTCCAGGAACATACCACCAGCTTCTGCAGTCGGCCCTGAGCTACTCTCCAGAGGCTGACCGAGCTGGGATGGCCTTGCACTATTGTCCTCGGGGTTACATTGGCTGTTCTAAATTGTCCTATTTGCATGGAATGAAGCTTGCTATGGTAACAAGGTCTGGTGGCTGGAATCCAGGGCCCCAGTGAAAAATGCAGAGCCTGTGCTCTGGGAGAGAGAGGAGCTAGATAGGTTTATCAACCTTAAGGTTACCTCAGTTCTCCTTTGAAGGGGCAGTAGGTAAACTGAGACAGCAGGGCCTCAAGGCTCACACTGCTCCAGTAGGAGGAGAAAGAGGGAAGCCCCTTTGATGCCTTCCAGTCTTCTCTCCTGGCCTCTTCCCTCTCGCCCCCCAATATTTAGCCCAGCTAAGAAGCTTAGTACCTGGCTGAGGCCAGCCCTCCACCTCGGGTGCACGCACGGGGTGGGGGCGGGGGCCTGCGAGGAGGCCCGAGCTCCAGTGGTCCACCCAGGGCCCAGACGGGGCCGGGGGGGGGGGGGGGGGGGTTTCCTTCCGGGGAGGGCGCACAGTGGAGGTTGGTGCGGAGTAGGTGGGGGTGGTCGGGCTGGAGTGGGGTGGAGGGTGAGAGGCGCTCGGGGCACCAGCTCAGCTCCCCGCTGCACATTTCTTACCCGCATTTTAAGGGAAGCAAAGCTCCACTCCCGGCATCGCGCAAGCCGCCCCCTTCTGCGGAGCTCCGTCCCCGCTCCCCTCCCGGGCCTCCTTCCCGAGCACCCCTCTCCCCGGAGCACCCACCCCCTCCCCAACCCCGGGCCGGCGCGGGGCGCTCGTTAGCCAGGGCGGGGGCTGCCCCACCGCTCCCGGGAGGGGACCCAGCGCCGGCCTTGGAGCAGGCGCCCCCTACCCCTCGCCAGGGGCGCCACCTCGGCCCACTGGCGGCCGCCGCCCGCCGCCCCCGCCCCCCGGGGGGGTGTGTCCCCGAAGTGGGGGGCGCGGGAGGCCGAGGGTGCGCCCCGGTCCCCGGCCCGGGCCCCCTCCCGAGCGCGCGGCGAATGGTAGGCTCCAGTGAAAGAGTGCCGGGCGGCGCGCGGTGTCCTTCCCCGAGCCGCGCTCGGCGCCGGGGTCTCGGCGATCGCTGCTCCTCCTCCTCCTCCTTCTCCTCCTCTTTCTCCTCCTCCTCCCCCCCGCCGCCTCGCTACCGCCGCGGCTCCGGCTGGAGGCGCCGCTGTCATTCCTGCGCCGGAGGAGCCGGCGCTGCCGGAGCCCGGGGGTCGGGACGCGGGGGAGCCGGGCCGCGGGGGACCCAACAGGTAGAGCCGGGGGTGCCCGGCCGCGCGCCCCCCGCGCATCATGCAGCTCTTTGTCACCTCTCTCGCCCCCAGGCCAAAATCCTGAGCATGATGGAAGACAATAAGCAGCTCGCGCTCCGCATCGATGGGGCGGTCCAGTCGGCCAGCCAGGAGGTGACCAACCTGCGAGCCGAACTCACGGCCACCAACCGGAGACTGGCGGAACTGAGCGGCGGCGGCGGCCCGGGCCCGGGCCCGGGAGCGGCGGCCAGCGCCTCGGCGGCGGCGGCGGCGGCGGCGGCGGACTCGGCGGCGGCGAGCATGGAGAACCACCAGCACGGCGCGCAAGGTAGGGATCGCCCGGCGCCCGGGGCGCAGGGGAGGCGACGAGCAGCACCCGGGCCGGAGGCGGCCGGGGACTCGGTGCCTGCACGCCCCGGGCGAAATCGCCTTGCATTGTGGCTCGTAACCCTTTCCGCCCGGCGGTGGCCACCGCTGCTCCCCTGCTGGGAGTTGCAGGCTGCTGTCATTAAGGAAAACCCGGGCGCGGTGTGCACGGGTTCGCACGGTCACACGGGCCCCGGCTAGCGGGAGCGAGGCGCAGCCGGCGGGGCCCCTCCCGCGGCAGAAAGTGCCCTTTAGCTGGCGCACAGCCCCCAGCTCCGTGGGCAAACTTTTCGTGCCCGGGCCTTTGCCCCCACCCCCGACAGGGGTGGGTGCCACCGCTCCCCCCACCCCCCACCCCCCAGTCCCCCCGGTTCTGGCGGCTCCTTCCTTTGGAAAGACTCTTACCGCCCCCCCCCCACCCCACCCCACCCCCCCCTCCGAGAGCGAGCTCCGGGCTGTGCTGCCGTGGTTGGGGTAGAGGATTGGACTGGTTTGCACTTTTCTCCACGGATGCCAAATCCCTTGTCTCCATTGCATCTGGACTTTATTTTCTTCCCATTTGAGATCGCGCAGACAGCGGAATATATCGATGCAACAGTAGATGCTTTGCTCGGCAGTGAGTTTAAATTTCCAGCAAATATAAACACCGAGAGCACTTTCCAGGGGGAAATCTTAGACCTCAAAGGTTGAGTGATGGGCTCCTGGCGAAAGGAAGGCTTAGATGGTGGGTTGCAGGGAGCCCGCTGCTCGAAGGGACTCTGCACTTTACAGGAGGGGGTGGGGAGGAAGACAGCTGGACCGTGTTGACATTGACAGTGATAAAGCCCTGAAATCCCCCTGCCAGGGTTAAAGGTGGAGGAAGCATCCAAAAATGTACTGTTTGGTTTCTGCCAATTGAAAAGTAAAAGGGTAGACCGGCTTTTCAGTCTTTTTTGTGTGTATTTTTGTGTATGTGTGTTTTGTTTTGTTTTGCCTGACTGTCCTTTAAGGCAGGGTTTCACTGATTATTAATATCATTCAAATTATAAGCTAAACTGCTGAAATCCAGAATTCGACAGAAAAAAAATATATAGGAGGGCCACTTGTATAAATATGTCACTTGATGAAGTATGAGGTACCAACAGCTCAGTGGCTCAGAGGGATTTTTTCCTGGTTTTGTTGTTATTTCAAGAGCTTCTCCTAAGTGTTGGGAGAGTCTGTGTTCATATGAATGCCTTCTCCCCCTCAGTTTCTATTTGCTCCTCTCCTTCCTGGAGAAGGTGTGCTTTTTCTGGTGGGAGATGTTAAGCCTATGTGTTCGTTTTATGCAGAATTCCAAGTCAGATGTCAACTTGGTACTCCAGGAGTCTGTCAGAAGTGTTAGGAATTGGGGCGGTAATTTGGTCTGACGTAGCCATGACATAATGGTGGGAAGGTGTCGTGAGGCTGTTCTTTGCTGCACAGTTGTTTTCAAG
Source organism: Panthera tigris (assembly GCF_018350195.1). NCBI lineage: Eukaryota > Metazoa > Chordata > Mammalia > Carnivora > Felidae > Panthera > Panthera tigris. Next base: position 10,413,889 of record NC_056667.1, read on the forward strand.
GTGGGTATCTTCTTATCCTGTCATTTATCCCCTGCTCTGTCATTGTGTGTGGAAGAGGCTGTCTGCTGGCATCTGGGAGAAAAAGAAAAAGGAAGGCAGACTGCGTGGTGATGCTTTACTCCTTACAGGCAGAGACCCTTCCAACATTAAAGAAATAGCTAAGAACTGGCCCTTCTTCTGCGAAGAATCAGAAACCGTGGTAAGGAGGACGGAACAACGCTGGTTTATTTCCCGCCGTCCGCCCCCCTTTCCTCAGCCAAGGAAAAGTTAAGTGGTTTTCATTTGAGTCATGGGTGCAGTTGCAGACTGAGTGTGCTAAGGAGGTCAGTACAGCAGTGATCCACACGCTCGACTTGGAAATGAAGCTGCTTAGCCGATGGGTAAATTGTAGTGGGAGCAGCGGGCTGTTTCCTTCTTTTTTCCTACAAACCTGCACAAGGCTGTGGAAATGACTTTTGGATCTCTCGATGTCCCTAAAAACACACAAAACCAGCGTCTCCCTCATGCTTATAGGAGCATGCCTGTCGGTGTCAGTAGCCATCGGGGGCGGTGGGGGGTATGAAGGATGGTCTCGATTTTTCTTCTGTGTGTCCCTGATCGTTTTCAACACCTTCACTAGGGGGAATTGAGTGATTTTATAATCAGAGAATAAAACGTTAAAGGTTTCAACTCAACTTAATTGCTGGCCACATGTCCCTCTTGAATGGATGTGACTGACAACCAATGGGATGGTTGAAAAGAAAGCAAACCAAGAGGGCATCACTTGCTTATCTCTACAGGAATACCTCGATCCTGTACATTTTACATTAGGTAGCCTTTGTGAGCTTTTTAGATTTTGTTTTTCTTTTCTTTTGTTTTTGTTTTTTTCTCGTGACCTATGACAGCCCTGGCTAGAGCAGAAACCCTCTGCAGATGTGGTCTGGCAGTTTCTTCTGCTGGTGTTCCCATATTCCTAAAGGAAAACGCGGGGTTCTCTCAAGTTATTTCTAAAGTATGGTCGATTGATTTCCTTATGCTTCTTTGTAATATACATCCAGGAAGGCTCACGGATGCTCAGCTCCTGGGGAGTTCCTGACCATTCTTCCAAATTCATCTTCTGTTTTAATTTTGTCTCTGTTGGTGAGATTGAGTGGGACCCAACCCTCAGGAGCATTTTGTGCTATTGAGTTGTCCCGTTTCAAATCAAAGTTTTGAATGAAATGAAGTATCTTTCAAAATGCATCTGTAGCAGTCATATTTTACTGAAGGGCATTATGCACATATTAAATGAACGCTAATGCACTTTTAATAATATTAACACAAAGGGTTACAGGGAACAGTCGCCTCTCCCTCTCCCTGCCAAGAAATTGTTAGCTCTATTTTCAGATTTTTTTGTGTCCCCCAATTTTTGTTTTGAATGAATTAAACAAGCTTGTCAGTTCACCAAGGGGTTTTGTCCCAGTGATGGTATCTGACCCTCGGTAAGTCGATGAAGAACACCTGGGTTTTCCTAGAGAGTTAATGCAGTGCGTCATCTAAACAAAATATTAACTTGGTTGGTACCCTGTGTGAGCTGGCATGGTTGCTATGTAACGGAGTCTAGAAAGTGAACTGCTGAAAATCTGGGCTTTCGACACTTTGCAGGATCTTCTTTTGGAATCTGTGTTGAAAGTACATTTGGCCGCCAGCCCATCTTCTCTCTCCCTGCTCCGAGTAAGTTGGATAATCCCTAATGAGGATTCTGGCATACAGTGCCGAGGGCATCCGTGCAGGGGGGCGCGTTTCACAGCTCTGGAGCTGCCTTGTGGGTTGGGTGGGGGTGGGGGTCAAAACTGCCTTTGACAGGTGGACAGAAGGAGCCTTGGAAAGAACAGAGCCAAGCATTTGTTCCAATTTGTCTTGTTGGTAGCCAGAGAACGGATTTGTTTAAAGTAACATTTCTAAGCTGTTTTCCTCGGCGTAACATCTCTGGAAAATGTGTTTAAAATGCTTGCTGTTCTTTGAGGAGAAAATATAGCAGTTTGTTTCTCTGGAAATGTCTTATCTGATGAATGACTAATATTAGATTCAATTGCTTGCTTTGCTATGCATAGAACAAAACAATTAGACTCCGTTGTACCCGATGCAAATAGGTGTTAACCGTCTACACCGTAAAATAACTTGTGCCCGGTAGGATACATGCCTACTGCTATTAGGGTTTTTTTTTGTTGTTGTTGTTGTTGTTGTTTTAGGGAAATAATTGTATTTATGTGCCTATGCAAGTGGAAGCACTTGAGAGCATCTTCTTTGAGTGTTGAGGACACACAGCCTACTGTGTGGGGCTTGTTAGGGTGGGAATGGAGAAAAGGGTCACTTTCCTACGCCTTGGTAAATTTCCATAAATAGAGGCAGGTTTTATTTTTTTCTCCCTCGGCGCTGAAATAGGCTGTTACTTCAGGTCTGCCTGTTCTTATCTAGCATCACTCCAACGCTGGAAATTCTTGGGCGAAGTATGAATTACCTCTGGACTGAATTGCATGTGTGAGCGGTCTACGGAGATGCTACACACTGTTGCTTTGCAAAATCAGTTCTGTCTTTTGGCCTCCCCTTCCCAATTCATTCTCCCTCGGCTCTGGTTTTCCCAAGTAGACGTTTATCTTTTCTTGAGAAAAAAAAAAAAAATTACAAATGGCAGAGTGGATGGAACAGAATGGGGTGGGATTTCTAGGGCCTTCTGTTGGCTTGCCCCCAAGTTACAGAGCTCAATTCACGGGTCACACGCGTGTCGGTTTTCCGGCTGTATCAATGGGCCGAAAGAGACAGGTGTCTTTTCCTCATCTGGTAGGCTGTCGTGAGATGGGACTTCCAAGTTCTTCCCGAAAATCACCACGCGTGGTCACAAAGAGATTACTTACAGATCAGTACGTCGTGGTTGAAATTACTTATTGATTGGCTGTTATTTACTGTCTTCCCATTGTCTTTGGAAAATGCCTTTGGAGGACCCCTTCAGTCGAGTTTCTGGCTCTGATTAATTTCATGCTTCCAGTATTTCATGATTTACTGAAGCTTTTCAAAACTTTGATATTAACCACAAGTCTAAGCCAATCTGATTTTTATAGTAGGAGCTATGTTGCATATCCTCCCAGGGTAAGGTAAGGCATTGCTCTCCCCATCCCTTTACTCTCCTACGCCCCAAGACTGCTGGCACTTTTTAGGAATCCTGGAGGCCGAAATTTGTGACTTCCTGGCTGCCCGTGAACTTGTAGCAGATGGGCCTGGCAGGTGGGGAGCACTGGTTGGAAAGGTACCTGCTCACTGTGCAAATCACAGGGGGCCCAGGAGGTCAAGCTTGGGGTCCTGGCCATATTCATTGCATATTTTGTGTATATTTATTTCTGAGTTATGCAGTTAAGGAAAGTGAAATCAACACGAACCCCTCAGTTGTTTTCAGACCCTTTCCCGGATCGGTTTGTGCGAACATTAGCGCTTGGCTTTGTACCCCCTGCCATCCGTCAGGCAAGAAGACAACTCGTTCAGCCTGCTGAGGCTAGGGAATGGGTTTTTAAGTGATCTTGTAAATGAAAATGAGTCTGTACCGTTTGGGCTGGATATTAGGGTAAGTAACACATGGAATGACAAAGGGGTGCCACCAACAGCACTCATCGTAATGTCTTCACCGTCTGAAATGCAGGCAGAGCGGGTTCGGGCAGGATCACTTAGGAAAAGAAGCCAAGAGAGTGACCGTCCATTGTGGCAGATTGCACCCAACAATTCAGAGCAGGTAAGAGTCCTGCTGGCCCGTGTCACCGTCCTCAAGGTCTCCTGCCAGGCCCCTCTCGACTGTGAAGAAGCTGGAGGAAGGCCAGGCCAACGGACCTCTTCTTCCTCCCCACGTGGTTGGATGAGACCAGAACATTCTTGCTTGTTTGATGCAACCTCAGATCTAAGCGGCGGAGTTCAGGTTGTGCTCTGTGGGCATTCCCGCTTCCCCCTTGGAGTCCTAAGCTGCTAGAAACATGAAAGAAACTGAACACGGTCTTAATGAGTTTGGCAAGAACAACTGTTTGGGCAGGTGGCTTCTGTGTGGTGGGAAATCATTGGTTCCCAATTTGTTTTGGTGTCTTTGTTGACTTGGCCTTGCTGGGCCTTCGGGTCAGACTTCTGAAAAGCTCCCATCCCCTTCGCCCCTCCGATGAATTGAGCCCGTACATGAGAGCTTGGATGGAGCTTGTTCACAGGCAGTTCTGCAGGCGAAGCCCTCCCAAGGCCTCTGGGATCTCCTGTGAGGTGCACTCTGTCCGGGAGGATGGACAAAAGTGGAAAAAAGGAGGCGTCTCGCCCAGCCCCACCCCCATCCTGTTCCATGCCTTCGTAGGGTGTCAGGGCCTTCTATCACCGGTACGGTCTCAGCCCTGCGGATGGTTGGAAGTCAGGTGAATCATCAAGAGCAAAGTGCCCTCTCAAGGAAGGTGGGTCCAGAGCTAATTTTTCACACTCACCTTTAGCAATCCATAATGGTTCTCGGAGCTCACTCTTGAGTGCATCGCCAGGCCTTCCGGAACCATCCTGACGGCACGCGGTTTTCACCTGGTGAGTGGTTTACATGTAGGACTAAGTGAGACCTAGTTTCAGCGCTTTTGGCAAACTTTTCAATAAATAATAAGAAATGACAACATATCAAGTATTGTCCCAAGTGTTTAACATGCGTAACTGAATCCCATGCCCAATGAGTTGGCAACTATTCGCATTTTTCTTTTCTTTTTTTTAAATGCTTATTTATTTTTGAGAGAGAGAGAGAGAGAGAGAGAGAGAGCGTGCACGCATGTGGGAGGGACAGAGAGAGGGAGACAGAATCCGAAGCGGGCTCTACGGGGACAGCAGAGAGTCCGACACGGGACCTGAACTCACAAACCATGAGATCAGGACCAGAGCCGAAGTCCGTCGCTTCACCGGCTGAGCCACCCAGGCGCCCCTTGTGCCCATTTTTCAAAAGAGGACACTGGGAGTGGAAGAGGTTAAGTCACATAACATAGTCATGACTACGGTGGCACTGATAACAGCAGGCTTTGACATGGTCTTGACTCGGAGCCGGGTACAGTGTTCCAAGTACTTTCCTGGAGTAACGTATTTAACTGATGCCTTCAGTCCTCGTAATGACTTGTGAGGCAGGGACCATTCTTGTGCCCACGTTACATATGAGAAAACTAAGGCACAGGGATAATACATTACTTGCAAAAGGGCCTTCTGCTGTTAAGTGACCAGGGTCTGGCCCTCCCTCGTCCCCCTTCGATGACGAGGGCCACTCAGTTGGCAGTGACTGAGCCAGGGGTCCAAACCCACCAGGTCCCTCTGCTGCGTAAACCTGTATTGTCGCCTAAGTCAGAAACGTCCTTTGGCTTGATATATGAAGAAGGTTGAGGGAGCTGTAGGCTCATCTCTATTCCTGAGTATTATTTCACTAGGCTAGTGGTATTTTCTGGGCCCTTGTGATGAAATCTTTGACCGAGAGTGAAGGGAGCAGCCATACTTTTCACTTGGGTGTGAAGTTAGCTGACCGAGGAAACTGGCTCCTACCTGCAAGATTCACAACCCAGGGGTCACTTGTCACCACTGAAGAGAGCCATCTGATCCTGGGTTCGGGGCCTCCTGCTTCTTGGACTTTGTGCACTTTCTCTCTCTCTCTGGAAGCGTGAGTCTTGGCAAAGCTGGAATCTTGTGGTCCCCCTATTCTCCATCCACCTGTGTCCCTCCCTTTCACAGCTTCCCTTCCTGTGGTCTCGGTAGCCTTCAGTTGCCCAAACCATACCCAACAAAGGACCCATTGATATTTTACAGATTCTTTTACACTAGAGTTTCTCAGCTTCAGGAGTGTTGACATTTAAGGCAAGATGGTTCTTCGTTGGGGAGGGAGGCTGTTGTGGGCACTGTAGGATGTGCAGCAGCATCCTTGTCCTCTGCCCACTAGATGCCAGTAGAACCCTCTCCACCCTAGCTGTGGCAACCACAGACGTCTATAGAAGTTGCCACACGTCCACTAGAGGCCAAAAGAGCACCCGGCTGGGAACTGCTTTTTATGCCAGGCATTAGGGGGAGACCTAGTTGTGAGTCTAGAATGATAGCCGTGTGAGAGCAGAGTTTTGTCTGTTTGTTCTCAGCTCCATTGATTAGCACCTAAAACAGTGCCTGGCACATGGCAGGAGCTCTGTAAGTCGTTGGTTGAGTGAAGGAAGGAAGGAAGGAAGGAAGGAAGGAAGGAAGGAAGGAATCCATGACTGGTTGCTAATTGCAGTGTGTGAAATTTGGTCTGCTTATCACATTATACGTGATACCAGGAAGATCGCTGGTTTAATCATTGATGGTTTTGAGTGTCTACTTGCCACGTCAACCCTGTTCCACACCCTTTCCCTGTATTAGCTCAGTCGACCCTTTAAACCACCTTCTGAGGGAAGTACTGCGTTTGCCATTTTATGGATGAGGAAATTGAGGCGCGGGAAGGTTGTGTGACCTGCCCAGGGATATGGAGCTAGCAAGTGGCAGAAGCAGGAGACAAGCACAAGTAAGTGGGACTCCAGGGACCACCTGCTGTCTCAACCAGGATGCTGAACAGCTTTGCAGTTTTCCCCACTCTTGCCCAAGAAATCGTTTTTGTTCCAAAGCTGGCACTGTGGCAATTATAATTAGGATTTGCATGTCCGACACGAAGTCATTCATCATAAATCCTCAGAGCTGCGCTGTACAGAATGTGCTTCGTCACTGCCAGAGAGTCTGTAGCCAGGAAGGATTGGTGCCTGGCCAGAGATAAGAGGGCAGACTGGTGGCCGAACCATGTTCAAATGTGAGAGTCTTCCTTCTTTCTACCCAGCTGCTGGGCTTTGGCTGCAGCAAGTCACGGAGAGGATGTGGACTTCTTTCCTTTCTGGGAAAGAGGACAGTGGACCTCTCCTAGCAGGGGTTTGACTCATTCTTAGAAAAAGGGATGCTCCAGGATCAGAACTGGGGACTAGAGATACTTTTGAGGTCATCTGAGAGTAATAGGAGCAGCCACAGCTAACGTGGGTCGAGCCCTTCTTGGCTTTCCCAAACACTGCCCCATGTGCTTGAGGGTCGCTGTCCCTGTTCCTTCCCTACCACAGTGCGTTAGGTAATGTTATCACCTCCATTCTCCGGATGAAGAAGTTAAGGCTTAGACAGGCGAGGCTGCTTTGCCCAGCCCTGGAAGGCGGTCATCTGCTGAACAGAACAGGGGATCGGAACCCAGGCTCAGCCAATCCCGGAGCCTGCTTGTTTCACTGCAACGAGAGATGCCGTGGCCAGGCAGCACAGAGACGTGCCATTAGGAGGGCTTTGCCTTTTTGCTTAGATGGCTACCCTGCCACCCTCCCTCTTCTTTCTTCTTTCCTTCCTTTCTTCTGCCTCTCTTCTCTCTGTCTCCGTCTGTCCGACAGATTGGGCACACGGGTTCGGGGACCACAGATTTAATAAGATACGAACTAAGTTATCTTGGAGCTCATGGTCTACTAGGTGTGACTGACGTGGAAACATAATTACATTTTATAATAAAGGTCTAGACAGATGTAATGGCAAGAGAGGTGAAGTGACAGATACGGAAGCCTTCACAGATGTGCGTGACAGCGGCAACGTGCGATAAAGGCATGCTGGGAAAATACATTCATTTTGCTACTAAAGGTTAAACTGACCATGAGAGATGATTAAAAAGCACACCCTTTCGGAGAGATTGGGGTTGGACACTGCAGAGAGCAGCTGCTGGCTGGGACCTTCTCCCTCAAAGGGTTTTCCTTAAGGAGGAAGAAGACGTAGACGATGTAGGGTTTAGCTCTTGAGTAACAGCTTTCTTTTTCTCCCAAGAGAATAAGAAAAATATATGAATTTCAGTGCAGGTATGGCCCTGCGTCTCTTAAAGTAACCTCACCCTTTGTAGTGTCCTCCTGGCGAAGGCTGAGGCTTCTTGTCAGCTACAACAAATGAATTAGTTCGTTTTCCTTGATTACCTTGGACTTAAAAAGAAAAAAATTGAACATGGTGTATGTGCTTGAATTCAGTAAGTACGACTTGGAACACAGTGGGATTTCTGTCTCCTCCCTGTCCCCATTCTTGCCGTTTGAAATTCTGTGCTCACCATTTCTGGAAATTTGGAAATTTGGAAATTTGACGCCCTGGAGAGTACAGTCGTGGTACCATAGAGCCTGAGAGATGATAGCTGGGGAGAACGGACCCGAGATTTTACGTTTATCGATTTTCTTAATGAATGTATTCATCAAGTAGATTGTTCTTCCTATTCCTACAAGATTTACTATGTGACGTGAGAAAAAAATGGGAACGTTGGAGACGTCTTTAGTTTCGAGAGTTACCAGAGAGGCGAAGCCCAGCTGCCCTTTTGTGGACACTGTTGGCCCATAAGCTGGCAGGGGTGTCCTGGTTGTTCTGTGTGCAGTTTGATGCGGTGCCAGGCAGCCTGCTGGAAGGAAGCAGGTGTAAGTCTTAATGGAAGTCCTGTGGGAAAGGATCACGATTCCATGGTCAACTCTCCTACAGTGCAGGTCATTGGCATTGGCCAATAGCGTAGAACGTTGTTGAAGTTCAGCTGGTCAACACATGGGTTGTTGCCACCATGGGATAACTCAGAACCCGCCTTGTAACACTTCTGGTGTACCACCTTGCCTCTAAAGCAGAAGCTTGGTCTGGTACCTTCAGGCCACGAACCCGATGCTCGGTCCCTCTTTCCAGGATTCCACTGCATTTGTCCACTCTTCTCTGCACCTAGGAGGGCACCAGGGATGCACCGAATTCTGTCACTGCCCAGCTCTTCATAGTATAAAAGGACGCTCACAGGCATCATCTCTGTGGATTCCACCAACTGGCCCCGTGTAATGGAATTGGGGTAGACACAACAATCTATTTCCCGAATAAAGAAACCAAGGCACAGTAATTTAAGCTGATTGATTCAAGATTGTTGAGCTGGTCATTGAGCCAAGTTCTCCGCTCTTTCTCCCATGGCAAGGTCGGGTCTGACTGCACGGTGGTGGAAGAGGGCTGCCCTGTAGCCTATGATTGGGTGAGACCTGACCTTGCCTTGGCCGCTCTCTCTCGGGCATGGGTCACCCTGATCTGGAAGGCCTGGACAGTGAGACCATCACCCCAAGCCTATGTTGTCCTGCTCTGAGCCCTCATGTCCACCCATGGTGAGGGGGAGAATCCAGTTTTACAAGTGACCTGTCTTCTCAATGCCTAAGCTTAAAGCTGCTCTCCCAGCCTCCCTGACAAGCAGGTAAGGGATCTATAAACTGGGGCAGGGCTGCACCAGGTAACTTCCTGTCTTTGAATGAACTCTCCTTTGGAGGAAACTTTTTTTGCACCTGCCGCCACTGTCGTTTGGGATTTTTGAAGATGGGAAGTACATCTGGGTGGGAACCCATGGTCTCAGTGTATGGATGTGTATATTCTCTAAGTGTTGGGGGCAGGATTTAACCATCACAGTAAATCTGCCTAATTTCCATCTTCACTGTCCCTTTGGGGGGACTCCACTAAACCTTTGGGGTCTCTTTCACCAGGTTCTTTGGGTTAATATGCAACCAAAAGGTGTCGGTTTAAATTCTCCATGTAACCTGGGGCGCCTGGGTGGCTCAGTCGGTTAAGCGTCCGGCTTCGGCTCAGGTCACCATCTCACGGTTTGTGAGGTTGAGCCACTGTGTGTCGGGCTCTGTGCTGACAGCTCAGAACCTGGAGCCTGTTTCAGACTCTGTGTCTCCCTCTCTCTCTGCCCCTCCCCCACCCACACTCTGTCTCTTTCTCTCTCAAAAATAAATAAACATTAAAAAAAAAAAAAACTTAAGGGTGCCTGAGTGGCTCAGTCAGTTGAGCGTCCGACTTCGGCTCAGGTCATGATCTCACGGTTCGTGGGTTCAAGCCCCACGTCAGGCTCTGTGCTGACAGCTCAGAGCCTGGAGCCTGCTTCAGATTCTGTCTCCCTCTCTCTCTGACCCCTCCCCCACTCTCTTTCTGAAAAACAAACACTTTAAAAAATAAAAAAAAAAAAGGGGGCGCCTGGGTGGCTCAGTCGGTTGAGTGTCCGACTTCGGCTCAGGTCATGATCTCACGGTCCGTGAGTTCGAGCCCCGCGTCGGGCTCTGTGCTGACAGCTCAGAGCCCGGAGCCTGTTTCAGATTCTGTGTCTCCCTCTCTCTCTGCCCCTCCCCTGCTCATGCTTTGTCTCTCTCTGTCTCAAAAATAAATAAAAACATTAAAAGAAATTTTTTTAATTTGCCGTGTAACCTATTGCACGTAGGTGATGTAGGTGCACGTTCTCACTCCTGCTGTGGCTGTACTGCCTGAATAGTAGGAAGACCTTCTACTGCTCCAGGTTCTTGCCCTAGACCTGAGTCATCCATAGACCAAAGGCCAAGAGTGTGGTAGAAAAACTCAGGGAAGATCAGAAGAGCGTCTTTTGCATCTTAGAGGAATGGAAGGGAGGTCGCAACCTGGAGGTCTCTGTAGATCATCAGACAACCAGCTGTGATGAACCCACTCCTAAGCAGCTAATCCAGTGCTCAGGGTCTGATCCTGGTTTTCATTTCACTGCGATGAGGAGCATTCACTGTGGGCTTCCCCAACCTCTGACAGCAAAACAGAAATAACACACATTGGAACTTCATTTGAAGATATATTTATAGTGGACTCTAGAAAAGCCAAAAGTATATTCAAGGATGAAAATGTTTTGGTGCTTGGGAGCTGCAGATTTGTATTAGCATTGAACAGTTAGGATTTCCCCCACTGCCAAGAGATCCTATAGTTGTGGGCATAAATGGAAACACTTCTTGATTTGGTCTGGAGTTCACTTTATTTTTTTATTTATTTAAAAAAAAATTTTAATGTCTGTTTTCAAGAGAGAGAGATAGAGTGCAAGCAAGGGAGGGGCAGAGAGAGAGAGAGGGAAACACAGAATCCGAAGCAGGCTCCAGGCTCTGAGCTGTCAGCACAGAGCCCGATGCGGGGCCCAAACCCACAAAATGTGAGATCATGACCGTTGCCAAAGTCGGATGCCCAACCGACTGAGTCACCCAGGCGCCCCTTAGAGTTCACTTTAATACTCGCTCTGTGGCTTGAATGATGGAGCTGGTGTAGGATTGGCCAACTTTTTCTGCAAAGGGCTGGATGGCAAATATTTTAGGTTTGGGGGGCCATAGGTATCTGTCCCAGCTTCTCAGCTCTGCTGTTGTAATGGGACAGCAGCAGCCACAGACGATAGGCAAACGAATGGGTGTGGCTATGTTCCCATAAAACTTTACTTACGAAAACAGGCGGCCTTTGGGCTGTAGTTTGCCAACCCCCGAACTTGTAGTTCCCTTTCATTTGCCTTCTGACCTGTTTACGTGTAGTATTTTCACAGTGCGCAGCATACAGGGGGAGCTTAATAAATGGTGATTGAATGGAGGAATGAATGGAGGAACGAGTAAGCTAGTGGATTCGACGTGAACAATAAAACTGCTCAGTTATAGTGTTAGAGGAGCAGAAACAAGTCAGTCGCTAGGGGTGTAATGGTTAACAGACAAGAGAAAGAGACATTGTGGTTTGAGGTATAGTCACCTGTGTTTAGACATCATTCCTGACCTTAAAAGCATTGTGAGGGGACAAAAGTCAATTGATCACAGTGAGGTACAGGGTGGGACAACTTGGCATCTGAGCCTCAGTTTCCTTATTTATGAAATGAGGAGGTCACTTCCCTCGTCAAGATAATACAGCAGATACATGGGTTTAAGGGAGTGATCCAGATCCCCCCCTCATATGTGCGGGACCTTACGGCTCTCGGTTTCTACATTTAGAACAAGAGTCTGATAACGCCTCCTTTTATCGGGCGATCGGGATGGTTTCATGCAGGGTTTCTCAACCTCGGCACCATTAACATTCTAGGCCAGAAACTTCTTTGCTGTGGGGGGAGGGGGAGGGCTGTCCTGTGCCTTGTAGAACGTTAAGCAGCGTCCCTGGTCTCTACTACTAAATGCTCTCATAGTAATGTGGGAGCTCCTGTAATGTGACCACCAAAAAAATCTTCAGCTGTTGCCCACCGTTTTTCCCTGGGAGGAAAAATTACTCCTTGGGTGGGCACCGCTGGCTTGATGGAATAACAGCACATAGTGTGCCTGGCACAGAGCCCAGCACATTCTGGGATTCTGTCGATAGAACTCTTCATCCTGAGTAACATAGTCTCTTATTGAGCGTTGAATTCTCCCCCCTTTGAATGGCGTTCTCTTTATTTTCCCAGCCGATTTTTGTATCCCAAAGGCGAGGGTGTTTTTCTTCTACGCTCCAGATCTCTTTCCTGATATTTCTGTGTTGCTTGGAGGCCTTGCGCCTAGGAGGAGCTAGACTTGCCATGATGTCCTGTTGAGTATGGTTTCCAGGCCTTTTCACATACGTGTACTCTCGACTTGTATTGGAGCTTGTGGTTAGAATCCACCAGTAGCTCGTTTAAGAAGTCATCCAGATGTCTGCAGCATGAGTGGACAAGGAGGGTTAAGGGCTGAAAAGCTTAACTCACAAAGGCTGGCAAGCTTAGGTAGTAGGTTGTACTCAGAGGAAATAGGTAATATACCCCAAACTAGCACCAACAAAATGATCACTTCCCTACGGAGCATGCATGTGCTTCTAACTTTAGCCAGGGGCCAGTTTTCAGTGGTTTAAATTGTAGGCAAGACGGCTGTTCCGTACCATCGGTCTCCTTCTGGATTTGATGACTTGGCCGTATTACCACTGAAACAATAGTTCTCAGTTTTTATATATACTCTTTTTAATGAGAGAGAGAGAGAGATTTTTGAATGTATGACTTCTGGCCCCTAATATTAGGAGGTGTCATTTTTCTATTTTTTTAAACGTATAAATGCAAAAGAGTGCAATGAATTCTGTAGCATGGTCAGATGGATGTTGCCTCTGCATCTGCATATATTTGGAAACGATGGTGCATACATGCAAGAAAAATGATTCATTCACAGCATGCCGGAGACCTTTAGATTTTCTGTAAGTGGCTCTCTCTGGTCACCCAGGGTCTCGATGGCCCACTAGTTGGGAACTGTTGCCACTGAATGCATCCGGGCATGTGTGTTCAGTCCTGTTCAGCGTGGTCCTCAGTATTGTCGTGTGGGTTACATGCTTTGATATGTGCCTTGGAAGATTACGGCTCCTGTTCCAGAACTTAGACTATTCCGCTGATTTCAAAGGATCCTTCTGTTTCTCAAATTCATCTCCACCTCACTGTGACACAAGCAGATTGATCTCTGATTTGGTCCCTTGACGTTAAGAAAACCCCCCTTCATGTAGGCAAAAATTTCTACAGTGACTTCCTGGCATGAATATTGGAAAGCGCCAGTCACAGTCAGAATAACAGAACTGGCCCTAAACTAGATTTCAGGCAATGTGATTTGATTGGCCAACTGCCATTGCTAACTAGCGTCATCCTGCCCCATCTCCAGCTAACTCCTAAAACCCCTCAAGCATGTGATCCATCATATCATTTTCTCATTTATGCCAGTGCTGGATAATGGCCTAATCTCTCCAGCAGCATTCAGATTTATTAGAGAAGATGGCATTTACAAAATCATTTCACTGTTCCACTGCAAACACCCTAAGCTGGCGTGCACTTTCTCATTATAAACCCTACTTTTAATGGTGGTTTATAACCTGCGATTAAAATCACCTGGAAGACCCAAGTAAACAGTTTTCATTTCCTTTCGTTGGTGTTTGGCTGATATTTGGCTGGCGGGCCACCTAGGACTTAGGCGCAAACCGTAGGGAGAGGCAGGCCAGCCTTGCTAAGGAGAAGAGCTGTCCAGTGGAACATGGTCAGTCCTAGAGCCCGGATGAACGTCTTCCAGGAGTGTTGACGAAGCACCTTCTGCGTGGGGTTTGGAAGTTCAGAAGAAAAAAAAAAAATAAGAGGAACACCCAGCGTGATCTGGTTGAGGGGAATCGTCCCTTTATGGTGTTTTCCCTTCCTATTGGCCATCAAAGAGAATGTCGAGTTTAGCAGTCACAGCAGGCCATCATTTGGGTACAACCCAGAGAAATGTTGTAATTACTGGGGAAGGGCCTCACTGGTTTTCCCCGTAATGACTCATCTCAGCACACGAAGATGCCGACACACGTTTATAATGTAGGACAGAAATCTCTTGAGCCTGTTGCCTGGATGCATACCATGTTCCCAGCAGTTTTTAGCTGTAGGAGGTGGGCAAGTCACTGTACAGTCTAGGCCTCCGTTTCTTTGCGGGTATTACCCTAATCCAGACATCCCAGGGCTGTTGTAAGACCACAGGAAGAGCATGGGTCAGGTGCTGAGCTCAGCCTCCCCCCACCCCACCCCATGAGTGTTGTCAAGGTCGCAAATGGGCACCATAAGGGTCATGAATGGGTGCCGCTAACGTGCATCCCAGCGGGTACCAGCGTGGGAGACTGAGTTCATTCTTTTCTGTTAATTCATTCAGTTAGCGTTCATTAAGCACGTTTTTCTGATTGACAAGGCAGGTGGTGGGCACAAAGGATCCGAGGACAAGGTGCTCACCTCCTGCTGGAAACCAGAGCAAGAAAGAGCAGCAGGAGAAGGGTGCAGCAAGGGACCCCAGGAGACTGGATTCTCACCCTGACTTCGCAACTGAGAGGCTGAAGAGGAATAACTGGGACGTTCCAGCGGCCCCAGTGCCCTGTGATGCCAGCTGTGTGACCATAGACATGGGTCACGTCACTCCCACCTCCGTCTGCCAGGACTCCTTAAGAGGCATCCAGATGGTCGCTTAGGAGCTGGGACATTGGGTGCGTCAAAGTGAGTGCATTGGGTAAGACCTCTCTGAAGTCCCTCCCATTTTTCAATTTCTACAATTTGTGACCTTGAACAGCATCACTCAACCAACAGGTTCCCCTTAAAGAATGTTTTAGAATAGGTTGTTTAATTTGGGGGCTGTCATCTTCCCTGAGTTAAGCAGAGATAACATAAGCCTGTGACTCAACGATAGACATGTGCGAGAGAGCCACCCTAAAACGGATGGAGAGAACATGGAAGCACCCGAGAAAAGCACTCACGTGGGCTTACGGAATCACGGGATGTCGGTACTGCACTGGAAGGGACATTGAGGACCATCTCCTCCGGTTTTTGTTGTTTGAATTCTTTTTAACATTTATTTCTTTTTGAGAGACAGAGAGAGACAGAGAACGAGCAGGGGAGGAACAGAGGGAGAGGGAGCACAGAATCCGAAGCAGGAGTCCAGGCTCTGAGCTGTCAGCACAGAGCCCGACGCGGGGCTCGAACCCACGAACCGTGAGATCATGACCTGAGCTGAAGTCAGTTGCCTAACCAACTGAGCCACCCAGGCGCCCTATCCTCCAGTTTTTGTTTAGCACTTGGAGAAACTGAGGCCAGAAACCACACGTGAGCTGATTGAGGCCACGTAGCCCTTTGAAGCAGAGCCCAGGCTAGAGTGGGGACGCTGGCTTCCTGGTCCGGGACACATCCCCCCGGTCCATGCAGAGGCCATGCTGATGCACACGTGCACGGGTGACAGCAGAGCCCTTCATGTGTCATAAACACATCCTTTCTGTGCCTCAAGGAACTTCTATTCTGAACCAGGCAAGTGGGAGACAGAAGAGCCCTCCAGAACAGGTTTGTGGTTCGGTCTTGTTTTCCAGGGCGTATGGAAGAGGATGATTTGGGGGGTTGGCGGGGGGGGGGGGGGCGGGGAAGAGCACAAGCCAGATGCCCAAATTAAAACACTAAATTTTCTTGGAGTGTATGTGCTCCAAGCAATGTAAATAAAGGTGAGGGCTGGGCGACTCTGCCCATAAATCAGCCTCAGCCAAAGGCTCACTCAAGGTTTGTTTCGGTATTTCGGCCCATCACCCATCCTTCTTGGCATTTCCAAGATACAAGGGGGAGGGTTCCATTTGTCATCCTGGTCGTCCTCCCCTGGGTTTTCTGGGAGCGGCGATCTCAGTGTTGCCTTTTGCATGAAATATTAAGCTCAGGGATAGAATCAGGACGTTTCAATGCAGGCAGGATACACTTGGGAAGGCCGGTTTTCTGCCCTCATGGCCTCATTTGCATTTATTTTGCTCCCGACCATTTGTAATATAGTGGTGGGTGTCCATCAAATAGCTATTAACTCTTCAGCCAGCTCCTAAGGGGGCTGTCTGGGCTGTCTGTTACAAGTTCAGGGGATAACATGGCCCATACCTTTGGCCATTCAGTTGGTATCACGAGCCACTGTGGATGCTAGAACTTCCCCTTTTGTTTCTGTGTAGTCTCTCAGAGACCCCGCAGAGACAACAGCCTTGGTTGTATGACTGTCTTCCTTTAACTGGATCCGAATTCCTTGGTTTAACCACCAGTTCCACCACCTCCTAATGTGTCGTTTTGTTGGGTCACATGACAGATGTTTTCTTATCTGCATAGTGGGGCTGATAATAGTTCCTCACACCTTATAGGGTTTTTTTATTTTAAGATTAAGTTAATATTGGGTTAATATATGTGAAACCCTGTGCTAAGTGCTTGGCATATGTGTGTGTATGTGTATATATATATATATATATATATATGGATTGTATATATGGATATATATGGATTCATATATAGATAGATACATATACATATATATACACATATACATATATACATATACATAGATATATGGATTCAATAAGTATCAGCTGTGAGTATTTAAAACTATGGGTCAGAGTCTCCCATGAAAGACCTCTGGTGCTGAAGAGTGACTTCTCATGGGAGTGATAACAAAATCATTCGAGGAGTAGCTGCTTTAAGTTAGAATCTTGGTTTTTCAAATACAAATCCCAGAGTGTATGAAGCCTTAATGTCCTCATTTATTTTGTGGTTTGATCTATGGAGTTTCCCATTTGGTGGCGGCAGAAGGGACTCCCTGAGTGCCCACTGCTATCTGCACTCACCTTAAATATGCCCAACCAAAGTCTTATCTCCGACAGCTCATGCATCATCCTCCCTGGGAGAGGGAGCCCCGCTGACTCGTGGACAGACCCTCAGTTAATTTCTGGATTATTTTCTTCTTGATTATTTATAGCTTGCCTGCTGATATTTCAGGCTCTTGTTGTGAAGCAAAGAAAGGTCTCGAGTGCTGAGATGTGGCAGCTCAGCCCAGCACTGGCCTCACTCTGATGGAGAAGTGTTGTTTGGGCCACATGACAGGATTTGCAAGGTGTGCAGCCCATCTCCTTGCAAATACACTGGGATATTGTCCCATCGTGTCTTATCGGTGAATGAGGACCCAACGTGGGAAGTTCACGACCTCCTTCCGCCTCCAGCCGTTTGCATGACTGGACAAATCACTTTCGTATTTACCCATCAGTAAAATGAGAACTGGGTGGATGGATCATAACTTCATTCAACATGTAGTTGTTGAACATCTATTCTATGGCAGGGCCCTGTGCTGGGCTTGTGGGGCTCATAAGCTACTGGGGCAGAGGGAGGATGATGGGGGCGGTGAGGACAATAACGACACTAACATTTACTGGGTCCCTAGGAGGGATGAGGCACTGTTCTAAAAGCTGTCTATGTATTTCTGTGTTTAATCCTCACATCCTCAGTAATTATCATTAGCCCAATTTTTACAAAATAGGCAACAGGCACCCAGCAGTTTGGTAGTTTGTCCGGGTACACAGAGCAGGTAGAGCTGAGATTTGAACTGTAGGCCAGTGACCCCCCCGCCCCCAGGCCTCTACTTGTAACCAGCACATGCTCCTCTGTTGTATGAAAGCTTGTAATTACAATACGCTGTGGTGAGTACTGTGACGACGGTACATATGAGGCATGTAAAGCATCAGCGCTGCCCGAGCCAAGGCAAGGGGCTCCGTGACAGCCTCCACAGGATGCTGTGCTTGAGTTGAGTCTTGGAGGACAAGTGGGCAGAGAGTATAGGAGGGGACCCTGAGCAGGGCTGGCTGCGGGATGATGGGTGGCACATGGTTCGCAAGGGAGTGGCTCGTGTTTGGGTCGGGCTCCAGGTCTGGGTGTGATGGGAAGAGTGGTTGGCATTGAGAGAGAAAGAGAGACAGAGAGCAGGTGGAGAGGACACATTTGGAAATTTCTCGCAAATCAAGACCAGAAATAGGGATTTTCCCCCATGTACAATGAAAGAGGCATTGAATCATTTTTTAATTTTTTTTTATTACTAAAAATTTTTTATTACTAAAAATACACATGGTTCAAAATTTACCATTTTAACCATTGTAAAGTGTACCACTCGGTGGTATGAATTACATTCACGGTGTTGGGCAATACCACCACTATCCAGTTCCAGAACTTCCAGATCGTCTTGAAAGGAAACCCTACCCCCATTAAATAGGCACTCACCTGCCTCCTCCTTCTAGCTCCTAGCGGCCAGTAGTCTGCTTGCTGTCTCAGTGGGTTTACCTGTTCTAGACATTTCACAGAAAGGGAACGATGCAGTGTGTTTTGACTTTTTGTGTCAGGCATCATGTTTTCAAGGTTCGCCCATGTTGTAGCAGGTGTCCGTCCGTCCTTCCTTTTCATGGCTCAGTAATATTCCATCACCTGTATATGCCACATTTTATTTATCCATCCAACATTCGACGGACATGTTGTTAGAGTTGTCGATGGTGCTGTCCCTACTTTCTGGCTATTGTGAGTAGTGGCACTGAATTATTTTAAGTTTTGGCCTCAGCTCAGCTCCTCAGACCAAGGTACTGTAACCCTAACCCCAGTAAGTGTTGGTTTATCCGTCTATATAACGGAAAGATCTGTGTCTCTATGTGTATGTTTGTATGTGTAGGAAAGTGTATCATCTGCTTCTCCCTAAATTACAAGCACGCGGGAAAAATGACGTAACTTTGAAATCGTTTGAAGCTCCACACATTCGATTTGAAACCAAAGCAAACGTTCCCTGAGGTGTAAAATGGGGCCTCCCATTTCCGAGACTTCTCGAGGTTATTGCACGTGCTCGTTTATGAAGGCACGCAGATTGGAAGCACCCGGTGACGGTTGGTGGTGATCATTCCTGTAATTATCATCGTTGTTATCATTGGCATGCTATCCACTTTGCCCCGTGTTCTCTGGGCGGCAGGAGGCTGGGATGGGTTTCCTGGATCTCCGCCAGTCTACGAGGGAGACCTGCCAGGTAGACTTTGGGCACACATCACCCAGAGATTCATGACAGTGTAACGGCAGGAACTCTCCTCTTCTTTTGGCCTGTTCTTTCTAAAATACTTACCGAGACTTCCATGTGCCGGGTGGCAGAGGCGGGCCGTAGTTTTGACCTTGGTCCTGTCCAGGGCATTGATAATCTAGTACTTACAACAATAAGTGGTGACAAACTCAGGCTCCAGGGTGCATGGCCTGGAGTTGGGTCCTCGCCTCACGGTCACTTCCTTCATGATCTGAGCAAGTTATTCAACCACTCTGGGCCTCAGTATCCCCAACTGTAAAAGACAGTGTAGCTCATTTTGAGGTTCAAATGAGGGTCTAACTTTTAAGGAGAAAACATACCCAGTCATCATGCGTATGAACTACAAAAGGATCTGTACACCTGAGACTGATGTCACATCGTGTCAGCTGTACTCAAAAACATTTTTTGAAAAAGGAGAAAACATGTGCATCAGTTACATAACACAAGTTCGAAAGAGATTTTCTCTTTTTTTAATATTTATTTTTGAGAGAGAGAGAGAGAGAGAGAGAGAGCAAGTGAGCATGAGCGGGGGAGGGGCAGAGAGAGAGGGAGACACAGAATCTGAAACAGGCTCCAGGCTCTGAGCTGTCAGTACAGAGCCTGACGTGGGGCTCAGACTCACAAACCACAAGATCATAACCTGAGCCAAAGTCAGATGCTCAACTGACTGAGCCACCCAGGCGCCTCTCAAAAGAGAATTTCTAAGAGAACTTTTAACATCCTTTGGAAGCTCGGAGGAGAGAGACGATCTCTGGCTAGAATGGACTATGGAAGTTTGATTTGGGATCTTGCGAAGAACTCATAGTAGCTCTGAGTTTTTAGCGTTTACTCTGTTTCAGGAATTGTGCTAAGCACCTTGAATCTTTATTATAAGAGTGGCATCCTTTATTAGGCTGGATTATGTTTTTAAACCTTCTCTACAATCCTCTGAGGCTCTAGCATGGATTATCCTGGCTTCTTAGATGGCAACAAGGCCTCGCCCCAGGTCAGCCAGCATACGAGGGGTGAGAAAGGAATGCACGTCGGGTCTGGCTGCCTCCAGAGTCCCCACCAGCGGGTCACCTGCAAGCAAACCTCAACCCCAAGCGGACAGTTCGTGGCGCCAGGACGTTGCTCTGGTGTCGCTGATCCACAGAGCGATCCCCCTTCTGCGAGGAATTTAACTCGAAAGTAAATTTGCATCCTGTGAGGCCACAGCACCACAGCCTAAAAAGAAGCAGGTCAGGAAGGGTGTTGGGCGGCAGAAGCCAGCTAGCATAACACAAGGGGCAAGAGGCTGCGGAATCAACCCATTGTGGCTTCCAGCCCCAGCCCTGCCACTTACTAGCTGCGTGTGACCGTGAGTAAAGCGTGTGGTCTCACGAAGCCTCGGTTTTGTCATCTTTAAAATGAAAATGGCGAGAGTACCGACATTTCCGGGTGGCCTCGAAGATCCCAGGAGATGCCGCTTGTGTGTACTAAACCTCAGTAGAAGGGTCCTCGTCACCATCATCAAGGTGCCAGTTCAGTGGCACAGAGGGGTCTCTATCACGTCTGCTTGTCCTGAAAGTTGGAGCCATCCTGTCGGCCTTCCTGTGTAGGGACTTCCTTGCTGGCCTGGAGGAGGCCACGGAACAGATGGGCAGCTCCGGGGGGACACTTTCTTGGAGCTTTGACCTCCCAAGGGAGCTGCCAAGTGAAAAGACAATCACTAGAGAGGAAGGCTGAATCCTTTGTGTGCTGGTCCATCAGGGACTGGACCAGGGCCACCCAAGTCATTTGTCATCTGCTAATGGGGCTGATCAATGGCCAGAGGGTGGAAGCCGGGCGGGGCGGGGGGGGCGGGTTGCTTACTGCTCACAGCCACCGGATCCACACTGCGGCCTTCAGGATGACTGCGCTGGCAAGGTTATTTTTTTTTTCTCAAGAATGGGTGCTATATTTCACAGATAGGTTCCTGCTGCTTCTGAATGCAGAAAAGTCCATGAGTTTATTTATCTATTTATTTATTTAATGCTTATTTTTTGAGAGACAGAGGGAGAGACAGTGTGAGCAGGGCAGGGGCAGAGAGAGAGGGAGACAGAGAATCCAAAGCAGGCCCCTCGCTGCCAGCACAGAGCCAGACCGGGGGGCTCGAACCCACGAACCGTGAAATCATGACCTGAGCTGAAGTCGGCCGCTTAACCGACTGAGTCACCCAGGTGCCCCTAGAAGAATTTTTTTTTTTAAGTTTATTTAGTTTTGACAGAGAGAGTGAGTGGGGGAGGGGCAGAGCGGGAGAGAGAGAATCCCAAGCAGACTGTGCACGTCCCCATGGAGCCCAAGGCAGGGCTCGAACTCACAGACCGCAAGATCATGACCTGAGCCAAACCCAAGAGTCGGACGCTTAACCGACTGAGGCCACCCAGGCATCCCCCTCACCAGGCCTCCTTTCTCAAAGCTTCTGAAGAACACGGGCCTTTGCTCTGGGGAACTAGACGGAAGACAAGAAAATAGTGAGCGTGGGAAAATTGCAACCCTAGGAAACCTTACTTCCTGTACTTACAGCCTGTACTTCCCGCTTAGGCAGGGTGTAAAGTGGGGGAGTTCAGGGACCAGACCCTTCCTGACAGCAGTTGGAGGGGCAATTTTAGAAGAAAAGTGCACACGTTTATTTTCTCTTACCTTGTGAGCTTCTTGAGGTCAGATATGCTTTTGACTTCTTTCAAAACACAGTGGGCATTTAATAAATATTGACCGACCAAACTCCCCTCAAGGGAGCCCACTGGGACTCCATCCTGGAAGGAGACCGTATTAATACATTTTGGTTGGAAGGTATATGGATTTGCTTAATTGTAGGCTTTCACGAGACATTTAAAAAACACAACGGTGGTAGATGGTATTATTATGTTTAATCAAATAAGGTACCTTTGAGGTTTCTTACACTTTCATCAAACATCAGTGAATACCCGTCAAAATCTCCACTTCACCTTTAAGCCTCACCCGAAACGAAATTCGGATCACCCAGTGACATGTACACTCTGATTTGTCTTATGATGGGAGGTGCTCAAAGCGTTGTCTTCAGAATCCAACAGACCTGGTTCAAATCCTGTTACTTAAATAGCTGTATGACCTTAAAATTTTTGCTTACCTTCTTTGGCTGTAAGTTTTCCTTTTCTTCTTTTTCTTTTTCTTCCCCCCCCCCCCAAAAAAAATAAAGAGTTTTGAGCATTCAACAACATCTCCGCGGACCACGCATGGCCAGCACAGAGTGCTATTGACAGCTGAGAACTCAACAGAGAGTTCATTCATTTGGTCAACGAACACACGTTGGGTCTTTGCCATGCGCGTGTCATGGCTGATCATGACCCTGCCCCCGTCCGCAGTTTACGCTCTCATGCTAGAGCTTGTAGTTTTGTGCTAGTTAACACGGTCAAGTCCGGCCTTTCACGGGAATATTATTTTTTGAAGTGGGTTTAGTGACCCAAGAGCAAAAGACTTTCTTGTTCCTGTCAGATCCTTCCTCCCACCTACCCCACCTGCTCTCACCAGACATTACCAAAAACTGTATGTGGACGAATGGGAACAACATTTAGGTTTTGATGAGGTGATGTCTGGTTTTTTGTTTTTAAATTAAATATCACAGGTAAATTGCTAGTCCGTGCCAGAAACCAAAATACAGACATTGCCACCGTTTCCAAGAGAACCGCGTCAGCCCAGCCTGTGTCCCCTGGAGGGTCCCCCCGCCCCCCAACTCCCTCAGGTAGTAATCAAGAAAGAAATCAGCACTGGTAACCAGGATGTGATGCATGGTGCTTTATTACACATTCTTTGCTTTCCCCTCGAGCATGTTTTCTGTTGAATTTCTTTAAGCTTCTGCACACAGTTCAGAGGGTAATACCATTAATTAGACCAACAAGGTAATGTAATGAAAGGTATGAGCCTTTGCAGTGCATGAGATTTGTCCCTGATTAACAGAGGAGCCCCTCCCATTGTGAGGCTTTGGTCTGTACTATCTGAGGATAATGCTCCGATTGTAATTAAAACTGGGGAAGACATTTCACTCTTCCCCGCAAGTGGAAGACGAAGAGTTGAAAAGCAGAGGACCAAACTCATCACTTAGAGAAGTCAAAGAGATACTCCAAAAAAGCCCCAAAGAGGCTTGACTTATAATTTGCAACCCAAAGATTGCCAGTGATGTTACACATCAGTCTTTGTGGAAGAAAAAAACTTTAAGATTATTTTGACAAGCTAGAGTTTTGACTGAAGTTGAGGGAAGCTAAAAGCGTTACTTGAAAATGTAATTATGTGAAGTTTCCATTATCTTCCTCCCTTTCAAAAGTCTCTCGACCCAGCAGGCAGTTAGACGTGAAAGAGGGCAGGCAGGTTTGTGTGGTGCACAGTGTGATTTCTTCCCAAGGACACACACACCTGGTGTGGCTTACTGTTTCCAGCTTCCTTGGAAAGGACAGGAGGTGGGGTGGGAACGGTCAGTCTGGCCGGTGAAGGGATCTGGACATCGTCAACAGCTGTCTCTTCTCCGTGGCTGCCCCCATGTTCATTCCCAGACACCTGTTTGGGTTTTTTTTTTAACGTTTATTTATTTTTGAGACAGAGAGAGACAGAGCATGAACAGGGGAGGGTCAGAGAAGGAGGGAGACACAGAATCCGAAACAGGCTCCAGGCTCTGAGCAGTCAGCACAGAGCCCGACGTGGGGCTCGAACTCATGGACCGCGAGATCGTGACCTGAGCCGAAGTCGGACGCTTAACCGACTGAGCCACCCAGGCGCCCCCTGTTTGGGGTTTTTTTTTTTTTTTGCCTTTGGGGGGGACCTAAGAGATTCTTAGGGATGTTTGACAGGTCATAGATGTCCACCCCGAGGCTGTTGTCCTCTGAGTATAGACTTGAGCCAGGAAAGCTGGTACAACACATAAGAATCCTTTCCTTCCCCATCACACCCGGTGGAGCTGAAGAATCAAGGCACCAGCCAATTGGACAGAGCCCCGCTGGGAACACGCAAATGCCACCAGAGGCCTTGTGTTCTGCCCTGGTCCTCTCGGGCTGTCTGTGCGCCTTCTCCTGCATTAGTGACTTTCGGCTGTCAATCAAACGGCACCATTATTCAAATTCATCAGGGTTTAGATTCGGGCACACTCGCTAAGTGCCAAGCAGGGATGATCATGGAAAGCCTCAGCCATTAGCCGGTAAAGCTAGCCGTCATCCCAACAGCTCGCTTTTGGAGAACACTTAAGCCTGCACTCGCCCGGAAGCGGCATCGTTGACACGGATTCTCGAAGCAGACCACCGTGCTGCTCAGCATACCCACGTGGCCGGTAAGAAAGCAGAGGTCCAGGCGGGTCAAGCGACGTACCCAGCGACACCGAGGTCCCGGAGACAGAGCCAGGCTCTCTGCTCCTCTCCAGGGCCACCGCCCCGGCTGGGGGACTCAGCATCTCTCTGCCACGGCCCCCTCCGGCCCCTGACACCTCACTGTGGCCCCCGAGGCACTGTAGCGCCCGCCCTGGCTTTCTCCCTACCGTGGTCCGCGTTCCGGCCACACCGAGATTCTCGCATCCTCTCCCAGATTTCTCGAGGCTGCTCGTGCTGCCTGCAGTCCTGTTCCCTGTTCTCCACGCAGAAAACTCCCACTGGCCGTGAAGTGGCGCTTCCAGGAGGCCTTCCAGACTCCCAGGCACTGAGCGCCTCCTGCGTGCTCCCGCGGCCGGCTCTAGTAAATCTGTATCGAACATCTGCTGGGTTCCAGGTGCTGCTGGAGTCCTGGGAGATGAAGCGGTGAACAGCAGGGAAAGCAGGGGAGAGACACTGTAAATAAATGTGTGAGGAACATAAGCAGGCGAAGGGGGACGGAGCGAGGGTGGAGAGGGAGCTCCTTTAGGTCAGGGGTCAGGGCAGGCCCCGTGCAGAGAGGTCAGGGGTCAGGGCAGGCCCCGTGCAGAGAGCGGGAAGGGGGTGAAGTGTTGAGCCTTGCGGATGTGCAGGGGACAAGCATCTGAGCGGAAGGAAAAGCAGGTGCACGGGGCCGTGAGGCTACAGCCGCTTGGCGTGTCTGAGGGAGGAGGCTCAAGCAAGTAGGAGAGGAGGCGGGAAGAAATGGCGGGCAGAGGGGCAGCTGGGCCACAGCCTGCAGAATGGCCGAGAACGGGGAGCTCGCGAATCTGGGGAGCCGGACAAGGTGCTTCTGCACGGGCCCACTCACTACGCTGCGCTCAGGGTTTAACAGACTCAACCGTCCCTCCCTTTGTGTTGCCGTCGGTTTACTCTGTGGTCTTCCCGCTGCTTCCCGTGAGCTCCGTGAAGGCAGGCAGGGCCCGGGTCTAGTTGATCCCTAGGGCCTTCACAGCCCTGCCTCCTGGAAAGTGCCCAACAGATACGCGTGAAACGGTTCCCAGACCAGCCTGCTTCCTCTTAGACGCCAGAGCCATTAGCCAAGCGGAGGGGCGGGGCTGTTCGTGTTCTGGGTCATGTGACCCTCCCCCAAATTCCAACCGACCAAAGGGGAGCTGGGCACCTAAGCCTGGCCGGTGCTGTGCAGGGTGCCTCGGGTGCATGGGGAGGAGGCCGCTCGTAGGGGGACACCGCCACTCCTCAGGCCCCTCCCCCGGAGACGCTGTGGGCAAGACGCCTGTGAAACTCTCTCCTCCTCCCCGCCGTCTGACTCTCTTGCCCTCTCCTCCCCAGGAAACGGGCAGCACCCATCCACTACTCGGGAACACATTCGGTGTCTTCTCTGAAGTTATTTTCTCCTTTTGCGACGGGTCACCCCGGTCCCTGCTGCTGGGCAAAGTGCACAAAATGCACCTCGTCCGCAGCTTTGTACTTCTGCGGCGGGGAAGGGTGGGGGGGGATTGGCTTTGGCGGGAAGGGGGGTGGGGGGACGGGGCGGGGGAGCGTCCTGTGTGCCCTGTGTGCGTATGGATTCTGTGGGTTGGCTTGAAAGGCTGACCTTTTGTTGGCGGAGTAATTTTAGTTTTCGTTGGCGCCCAAGACAAAGCAGGCTTTCAACCCACCCGCAGCATATAGGCGGCCAGGATTTTTTTCAATGAGATTGTAGGAAATTTGCCAAGTCGTTTGGGGCCTGTAAATTAGGCCTTGTTTAAAAATTTAGATAAAGCCCGATGTGAGAGAGAAATGCTTTCATAACACGAAACGGGAATCACGCTGAAAACCCCTTTCAAGTTAAATGGAACCGTTCTCGGGAAGCACAGGGACGTGAAATGCTTCAAATGTCAAAAGAGTTTTCATTTATTGTCCCAAGTGAAACGAAGGCGTTTTCTGTGGCTTTCTAGTTGAGACGCACATGTAAATGGAATTCGTTTGGAGAATGCCCCTCCTGTTTCGGAATCCCTTGTCACAGACCTGCCTGATTCCGTCCCATCTGTGCTGTAACCCCGCGAGGGGTGGGTCCCCCCGTCCCCGGTGTCCCGAGAGGAGGGGCGCCGTTCTGTGATGGGCGCTCCTGCCACCAGCATGGCATCTTTAAGCCGCAACAAAACTGGAAGTATCGTCACGTCTTAAACTTGCCTTCCGAAGAGGCCACTTGTTGGACCGTCTGGAGGGGGTCTCGTGGATAACCAGTGAAAGGTGTCGGGGTTGGCTTCTGTGGGTTAGTGTCTGCCATTGTTACGAAGCCTTTGTTCTTTCTCTGAGAGCCTTTCTGTACCCTGGCTCCCTTATTTACCACTGCTCTCTATGGAGCTGCCTTCCCCATGGGCTGATTCCTTTGATGGGCCGCTGTGTTGCTTAGGGTGTATTAGTTGCAAGGAACAGAAACTCCCAAGTTTAGACCGGCTGCAATGGTAAGGGGCTCTCACGACGGAAAAACGTCCAAGGCTTCCAGCAGTTAAGCCTCTGGTGCAGCTCGGCTCAGCTGACCAAGCCCCGCCTCCTCTTGGCCTCCTCAGTGTCGATTCCAAAGGCCACAGGGGTCTTTACCCTTCCTGCCCCAGGATGGTCACCGCCGGCTGCAGAGTAGCATGCTTCCTCACTCACATCCAGTGGGTAAGAGCTAACTCTTGTCCGATCTTCAGGAAAAAGTCCCGGACTTAGGTGTGACTGGATCAGAGGCGGTTCCCGAAGCAGGGACGGCGGAGGGGCGAGGGAAGAGTGCAGGTGGATCGTGCCGTTGCCTTCCCCCTAAAGCCGCGAGCCCTGGACTGCTGCTATGCTGTGGCATGCTGGTAAATGTTTAACGAGTGACTCTCCCAGAAACAAAAAGAGAGGCAAGAGTAATAATAATAATAACAATAATAATACTAACGCAGACTTGGCCGGTTCCTGGCGTGTAAATCATCCTGCCATGGACGATTTTAAGCAACGGATGTGATACCACTGAACATACACTTGGGAACAGAAGCACATACGTAATTGGCTCTCAGGCCAGTGCCGCAGGGTGACCCTTCCTCCAATGTCTGCGGGCCGCACAGAGGGCAGTACGGGTCCCCAAGCCAAAAGCAGAGAAAGGGAAAAGGTGCGGATGTGGGGGGCCCTCAATCCGGCCAGCCGTAGCATGCCCAGGCTTCTCTCCTGACCCTGCATCAGCCTGGTCCTTCCCAGGCCAGCATGAAGCCCACTGCCAGCCTCTCTGTACCTGTGGATAGTGGAGACAGTTTAACTTGGACTAGAAAGTCAAGCTGGGGCCCCCGGGCGAGTCCTTGGACCTTTCTTGGTAGCTTCAACCATAAAAGGATTGTAGGAATAGCCTCTTCCCCGAAGGGCCACCGTGAAGATCAGACGAAATGCCACCTGCCTGTCCAGTGTGTCCCTCACGCCATGGGGACCACAGTTCAACACCAAGTGTAGCCCAGACAGGCCTGGGTTCAAATCCCGGCACTGCTGTGTATGAGCTGTGTGACTGTGGAGAAGATCCTTAACCTCTCTGAAACTTTGCTTTCTCATCGGTAAAAATGAAGGAGAATAATGGACCTTATCTGGAAGGGTTGTTGCAAACATTGAATAAGATGAAGCATATGAGGGCACAATAAAGGTAAAAGTCGTTGTTTTTTATAATTTCACAGCTAGTACATATTGATTACCCCCACACCCAGCAATCCCCTGCTCTTCCGGCAGCAGCCTCCAGTTTTTGTTTTGGAGGTCCGTCTTTCCCTGGCGTTTAGGCTAGGAGGCTCATGGAACACCCCCTATCCCCACCTCACCCCACGTCCTGCTGTTTAAGCCAAAGGGTATAGTTACATCCCATCACCACTGTTACTAGTTTAGAGGTCCAGTCAGAATTCATCCAGGAGCTTCTGTGAAAGCGACTAGGAAGTGACTCGCTCTGCACTGAGACCTGGAAGACCAGAAGGGTGGAGCTGCTGCATCCATTTTGCCACCATGAGGTAGGAGCCGAGTAGCGTCTGTATGAGCCGACAGATGGCGGGAGCTACAGGCGTTTGAGTCTTGGATCAAGAACCTCATCCTTGGATATTTCGCCCCTATATTCGGTTTATTCTTAAGCTAGTGAGGGCTGGGAATTTTCATCAGTTGCAACCACGAGACTCCTGTCGGGCACACTACAGCTGGAGAAACAGCCTCAGAAAGTGGCGCAGGCGGGAGGGCGTAGCAGTGCCCGGAGTGGTGCAGCAGAGACACCCGCCAGGCTCTCCGGCTCCAGAT
This sequence comes from Panthera tigris, assembly GCF_018350195.1. Classification (NCBI taxonomy): domain Eukaryota; kingdom Metazoa; phylum Chordata; class Mammalia; order Carnivora; family Felidae; genus Panthera; species Panthera tigris. The sequence goes on from NC_056667.1 coordinate 10,442,648, forward strand.
CCTGTTTCCTCCCACCCCGGGCTCTGCCACTACCTCCACAGGATCTTTCTCGAGCTTCCAGCTGGCGGCCCTGGCGTGCACGGTGGAGAAGTATGACTGCAGACTGTGCACGTGGCAACTTCTCCCGTCACACGGCGTCCTTGCGAGAGAGCTCGAGCACGCGAGCCTGCAGCCTCGGGCTGGTTGGATTTGTCCCAGGGAATCAAGTGGAGAAAATTCCCAGACAGTCCATTCCCCTGCGTCGTCGAGGGAGCCTGTGGGTATAATGCACCTTTGTGGGTTGTGTGTCTGAAGCACTGTGCCGTTTGCATAAAGGAAGAAAGAAGAGTCGTGAGAGAGACCTTGGGGTCGACTGTCTTAGTGTCTCAGCACACATTCTGGCAAGCACCCCCAGGTTTTTAATAAATGTTATTTTGATTGGGCTTTGAAGTTTGGAGACGACAAAGTGACACATTTTCACAGTTCCCTGTCAAACCAAAGCATGACTGCCAAACTGTTAAGTTAAAAAAAAAAAAAAAAAAGGCAGGAAAGGGAGCAGCTTGCGTGAAACATCTCCATTACGTTTTCAAGGTTCTTGGGCGGGGGGGCTTTGCCTTCCCCCCACTATCATCTACAGGTACATTTAATGTCGTGGTGCTTCCTGGGGTGGCTGACGGTGGGGTGGAATCTCAGGAGAATGTTTGCAAGAGTGTTGTAGTCAAAAGGCACTGTCAAGGGAGAGTGTTTTCATTTTAAAACAAACTTTTATAGGGCCGCCTGGGTGGCTCAGTGGGTTAAGTATCCGACTTCGGCTCAGGTCATGATCTCACAGTTCGTGAGTTCGAGCCCCGCATCAGGCTCTGTGCTGATGGCTCAGAGCCTGGAGCCTGCTTCGGATTCTGTGTCTCCCTCTCCCTCTGCCTCTTCCCCGCTCGCACTCTGTCTCTCTCTCTCTCTCTCTCTCAAAAATAAATAAATGTTAAAAAAAAATTTTAAACAAACTTTTATGAAGCATGGCATCTCTCTAGTGGTTTCTTTGTGGGGGAATTAGATGTGAATCCCTTTATAAATAGAAAAATCCTTCTATAGAGGAAAGAATCACCCTGGTGTCTTCATCAGAAAATGCCTCTGCCGTAAAAGCTAGATTAGCAATACACACATAATGAAGAACGGTCTGTGTCGAGAAGTAGCCTGAAGATTAATGGCACAGGTTCCAAAGTGTTCTGAGAAAGTTGAACAAGCCTCCAGCGGGAGAATCCTTCCTTTTGGAGAAACCTTTCCTTTATTTTATGCTTTGGTTTGTTCATCTCACTTCTGGTCATTTTCCTGCCCCACCCCCTGCCCCCCGAAGCGGCAGGTAATGATCCCCTCCTACGCAAGTGATCGTGCATTGCTCTGAGCCAGGGCTGGACAAACGAAGCCAAGAATCCAAGTAGAGGACCCTGTAGAGGCCCATCGTTTGGCCTCATCCCACCGGCATCGCTCGCGTGCCTGACTTGACCACCTCGCCTTGGAGGAAGAGCCTGGTGTAGGGTGTGGCTGGCCCCGAACAAACTGATCACCAGTACTGGACCAGAAGAGTAACTCAAGATACTCACCTGTGATATGATAGATGGTGCCCTATTTGGGAGGGGGAGTGAGACACGACCTCAGATGATCAGATCTCCCGGTTTTGAGACGCTGTGGTACGCAGCATCATGGCCCCCCCCCAGAGACGTCCGTGTCCTCATCCCCCAAACCTCACATGGCAGAAGGGCCTCTGCAGACGTGAGGTGAGATGATCGTGCGTTGTCTGGTGGGCCCAGCGTCCCCGCGAGAGCCCTTATGAGAGGAAGGCAAGACGAGCAGAGGCAGAGAAGGAGGTGTGTTGGTGGAAACAGGTCAGAGAGATGTCCCTGCTGGAAGGGGCCACAAGCCAAGTCATGTAGGCGGCCCTAGCAGCGGGAAGAGTGGAGGGAATGGATTCTCCCCCGGGGCCTCCAGGCGCATGCAGCCTTGCGACACCTTGATGCGAGCCATGGAAGGCACATTTTCGGACTTTTTTTTTTTTTTAAGGCGCTGAGTTTGTGGCAATTTGTTACAGCAGCGATAGGAAACTAATAGAGACATCCGCTGTCAAAGGCATTAAAGTAACACACACCCCTGGGCTCTCAGATCACAGAACATAATTCATGCTTTCTTTGATGATGCAGAAGACACTTCAGGCCCCTACCGTGCTTTGGGCACATGCTTCTGAAAATACGTTTCTGTTACATTAGTGCCGCTTAAGAAAGAGCTTGAACTGATGGGTTGTGAAACTCGCCTGCTTCTCCCGTACTGTTTGAAAAAACAACAACCACAAAAGACGACCCTGGAGCCTCACAGAGTTGTGAGCTGTCCCGTCCTGAGTTCTGTGTCATCGTGCCTAGTTCCGTCGCCCTCCGAGGGTGCCACCGATGTGTCCGATGCTATGAGACAGGAGAACCAGGGTAAATACGGGGTTTGCAGAAGGGGGGACCCATACTTCCCCCTCTCTTTGCATGCCTGTTTCTCATTAACATCACGAGGCGTTATGAGGCTGCGTCCAGAAGGCAGTGGCTGCCATTGACTGGAAAATAGCCAGTGCACAACAGTCTGGGCTCACAGACACTATGCTCGCACTTGAACTATTCCTTCCCCCAGGGAACTTTCTCCCCAGCGAATATATCATATACTTCCTGACTCTATTTTTTTGTTTTGTTTTGTTTTATAAAGCCTGGCTGATAAAAGATGAAAAGATCACTAAGGATTTCTTCCCTTTTGGCTTAAAATTTTCCATCTCATAACCACACGTGGAGAATCTGTCTTCAAAAATGGATTATGTGTCGGCAGGAGGTTGGATGCTTCAGTCCTCGTGTCACTGCAGGATGCCTGCTGCACCATAAACGAAGCCTATGCATTATGTCTCCCGGGCCGTGGTCACTCAATCACAGCAATATGAAGGCAGGGCGAAGGTGGGGGGGAAGCCGGCCCTTGGGCACTGTGTGGGGAGCTCTGCCTGCATTTGGGGCAGTGGGTCTAGACAGCTCCGCTCCCTTCCCCCCACCATTCAGTCACATCCTGTTTATGCAGCCCGGCACAGGCTGGCTTTGTTTGGTAAGTTGCCTTCTATAAGGGATGGCCAGCAGGGCAGGCCAGGGCTCTCAGACGAGCTCACTGTGGGCTTTGGAGGGGCTCCTAAAGGTCACCTAGTGCTGGCAAAGAAGGTTCCTAGGGCTAGAATGCACTTCATGTTTCCAGCCCATTTTTCTTCTTCAGCAAGAATCCACTCAGGGGATGGGTAAGTTTGCAAATTTGCCCTGACTTACTGTGCGCATGTAATAAAAAGAAGAAGGAGAAGGAGAAGGAGAAGAAGAAGGAGGAGGAGGAGGAGGAGGAGGAGGAGGAGGAGAAGGAGAAGGAGAAGAAGGAGGTGAAGGAGGAGGAGGAGAAGAAGAAGAAGCAAGGAGGTCAAGCGGCTCAGAAATGGGGCTGTGGAGTCCAGCTGCTTAAGGTAGAACTTGGCTTTGCCTTGTAATAGCCGCGTGAACTTGGACAAGTCCCCCAGCCTGCAGGTGTCAGTTTCCCCACTTGTAGTATGGTGGGGGAGGGGGATGAGAATGGTACCCACCCCACAGGTATTACGCTGAGGGGGGTGAGGGGGATGGAGTGAATGCCAAGCTGTTTGCATGGGCTCATGCCGAGTGTTGAGTAAATATTAGCTTTTTGTTGTTGCTGCTGCTGTTAATTGGGTGAGATGATGTCATGAATTAGTTAAGCCCAAGGCTCTGAATTCTACAAATCCTCTGTGCCGGCTCCTGGCACTGGGGCTTTGGGCCAGTCCCTGACTGCCCTGACTGGGGTTCCCCAGTACAGCCATACAGCCGTGAGGGGTCAATGTGAGATACCTGGTCAGGGCCGGCACCTAGGTAGCCAGAAGGAAGTCACGGCTTCCTTTCGCCACTCTTCCTACGCCCCCTGCTGCTACCACTGTTATTAGTAACAGGGTGGCTCTTAGGCCTCCTTAAATCATCCTGTCCCTTTTGCCGTGTTCTCTACGGGGACCCTAGCAAATGTAATCCACCGGTGCTTATGGGCTTTCCCTGCTTCAGGTGTAGCTGTGTCTGTGTGTGTGTTGTAGCTGATGTGAAATAATCAGACCAGCGGTACCCAACCACGGCGATTTGGCAATGTCCGGAGACAGTTTTGGGATGTCACAACTAAGGGGGGGGGGTGCTGGTATCTAGTGGGTGGGGGGCCAGGGATGCTCCTAAAATCCCTACAATATATTAGGACAGCCCCTGACCCCAAACGTCAACAGTCCAAGGTTGAGAAACCCTGAACTAGATGATCTCACAGGTGACGTATCGGTTGTCCGCACCCTGATTTGTTTTATCCCGTCGATTTGTTGTATTTCCTTATTCCAGTGTCTGTTTACATTGAGGTTTGTCGGCATATGGAAAGTCACGGTTGCCCAGGAAGCTAAAGGGTAAAAATGTACTCTCTGTCCCCGTTCTTGTATCTCAATCTCAATACATACAGTCCAAAGGAAGGAGGAAAGCAGGCCCTGAGGGCAGAGTGAAAGGAGGGAGGGTGTAGGTGGGGCCCTGGACCCCAGGATTCTGGCCCCCTTTCCACCTCTCTGGGCTTCAGGTTTCCCATCTGGCAAACGAAGGGGTGGGACCAGATGGAAGTTGCCATTGGGCTCTAAAATTCCTAATTAGAACTTTAAAATCAGATGGTCACCCTGTCAAGGTCCTGGTGGAGACTAACTTGCATGGTGGAGACAGTGTTGTCTGATCCTCCCCACCACCGCCTCCTCCAAAAGGAGGTGAAATGAATTGGAATCACCTGTGTGCTGTACCTTGAGCCCTTGGGATTGGAGAGCCCTTGGGATTGGAGAGCCTTTGGGATTGGAGGCTGCTTGTGTTGGTTGGGCATTTCTGGCTCTCCTCTGTCCCTAAAAACCCTTACCATCATGACAGTGACAGCAGCTGGCAGCTTCAGGAGCCAGGCGCCATCACTTCTCCCGCCTTACAGATGGGGAAACTGAGGCACGGTTGTTGATCACAGGTGGGAGAGCTGGACGGTCGGCGTCTCCCCCACAAAGTAAGACACGATCACTCCAAGTCGCAAGAAGCGATCCCTTCCCCGGCAAGCCCGTGCACACGCTTTACTACTCAGCTAAATTTCAGATGAAGCTCATTGGTGAGATGCCACCGTCCTTAGGAGGGGAGAGAGAAGACCAGAGGGAATATAGAGGGTAACTAGCCGAAGTTATATATTGCTCCCCGCCCCCCCACCCCGCCAAATGCATGCTCGTGTGATTGAGGGGAAATCCGACCTGAGGTTCAGACGTTTCACAGGGAGATGAAACCCTGAGAGCTCTGATTTCAAAGGGGTCCCTCTGAAGAGCCTGGCCCCTGGTGACGCTTCACATAGGCTGCCTGGAGAGCCCGTCCAGTCCCAGCTTTCTGATTCCTTTGTTAGCCGGCTGTGTTCTCTCTGCGATGGGACTCCCCCTGTACCTTGGATGTGTAATGGGAGGCGTGCAGTGAAAATAGAACTAGGATAACCTGGGTAGAGCTCATCAGAAAGGGCAAGAGGTGATAGAAATAGGGCCAGGCAGAGTCACCGTCGGCATAATTCTCATCAAAGGAATATCATGATATGAGCTTTCACGTTTTACTGAGCACCTACCACGTGCCAGGTACCAAGCTAAGTTCTTTGCTGGCGTTAACTGTTTCAGCGTCCCAACAGCCCCAGGGGGCAGGTGGGAGGAAAGCTGAGGCTCAGAAATGTCACAGGGCTCACCAAGGCCACAGGGTGGGACGCGGTGGACACACAGGTAGCTTGAGCAGGACCCGCGCTTTCGGTCACCCTCCTCAGATACCTCTCACTGGCTCTCTGTCCAGTCATCCAAGAGCTTTTATAAGTGACGGTACCCGGACTCCACCTTCCAAAGCTTCTGCTCAGTTAGTCCTGGATGGGGCCTGGGCATGGTATCATTTTTTTTTTTTTAACTCCCCAGGTGATTGTGTGGGGAGCCTGGGTTAAGAACCACTCACGTATAGGGCACCTGGGTGACTTGGTTGGCTGAGCGTCCTTTGTCGGCTCAGGTCATGATCTCATGGCGTGTTGAGTTTGAGCCCGGCGATGGGCTCTGTGCTGACAGCTCAGAGCCTGCAGCCTGCTCTGTAATCTATCTTCCTCTCTCTCTCTCTGCCCCTCCTCCGCCCATGCTCTGTCTCTCTCTCACTCTCTCAAAAATAAACATTGGTAAAAAAAAAAAAAAAGAACCAGTCATGTATAAATGTGAGTGTGAATCTGTGTATCTGAACACGTGTGTGTGTGTGTGTGTGTGTGTGTATGTGTGTGTGTGTTTGTATCTCTGTGCGTTGTATTAGTTTCTAAGTGCTGTTGTAACAAAGTCCTAAGTCTGGGTGTCTTAAGAGAACAGAAACGTATTCTTTGTCCGTTCTGGAGGCTCTGAGGGAGAGCCTGTTCCGGGCCCGTCTCCCAGCTGCTGGTGGCTACGAGCAGTCCCAGCGTCCTTGACTCCGAGGCTCGCCATTTCTGTCTCTGCCTTCGTGTCCCCATGGCGCTCTTGCTGGGTGTCCTTGTCTCTCTCCATAGGTCCGTTCCTCTTCTTATAAATAGGGCGCCAGTCATTGGATGTAGGGCCCTTACTAGTCCAATAACTCATCCCAACTGGTCACGCCTGCAAAGAACCAGTTCCGAATGAGGTCACATTCTGAGGTTCCCAATGGGCAGGAATTTTGGAGGGACGCTATTTAACCCACCGTGTCTGTGTGCCTGGGTACGCGTGCGTGCACAAATCACTGAGGTTGTGTTAAGAATGGCTCTCCTCTCGAGACCCGTAAGGTCCTGGCCACGGTAGAAGACCATCGTGTCTGTTTCTGGAGAGTCAGCAGGGAGACGGGTCCTCTCCCCAAAGATGGGGTTGAGTGTTCCTCTTGAATGGGTCTTGGGTCCTTCTACTTCTCCATCCACAGGCCACTCCCCCATCCAGGCCGCCATCGTCTGTCATCCGCATGGACGGCAGCAACCACCCCGCCGGTCTCCCTGCCTCCCGCCTTGCAGACTCTGCAAGCCCCCACTTACACCATTGCACGCAGTTCATTGCGAACCAGCAGCCAGTCTTCTAAATGCCAAAGCGAAACTTGTTACTTCTCAGCCAAGGCCCTTCAGTGGATCCTGTTGTCCTCCTGAGAGCCTTTCCGGTCTCTCTGTCCAGCATCACCTAGTGCTCTCCCCATCATGAAGGTGCTTCTGTGCCGGAAGCACATCTCCTGGCTCTTTTCTTCAGGCCATCCTCTGTGTGGTCCCTCTGCCTGGAAGGCGGGACAGACGCCATCCCAGGGACCCCGAAGGCTGATGCGCTCAGGCAGGTCTGTGATCCCCCCGGGGGCCCCGCAGACAGCATAGAGTAAGCCAAGGAGAGTCCTGTTTGGGCCTCTCCTTGAAACCTTGAGTCGGGCAAAGAAACTGGTAAATAACCCCACTGAGATTTCTCCAGCCACTTTCCAAGCTGGAAATGAAATGACCAGCTGTAAAAATGTGATGCATAACACAGACCAGCTTAACGGTTTTCTGAAACATTAAAAATGAATGTTGAGCATCAACACTTTTAGTGGTCAAATGTCCCCCATGGAGCTCAATGTCTGGAAATTGTCCCTGTAGGGGACATCGGGGACCATGGCTGTGGGCCTGTTTGGGATGGTATAAATGCCCTGTGGAGTAGAGGCCGTTTAGGGGTGAGCTGGGCTTAAATGGCTCAGGCAAGGGGCACAGAAGCTTTCTCCCTAATCTCTGCTCTCACCAGTTGTTTGTAAACTTCAGAGGCTTTTCACAACCCTAGCTTGTTTTATGCAATGCGGAGGGCAGGCCTGTCAGAGGCCCGGAGCCGGCCAGCGCCTATGGCTGCTAGGTACTCTGACCCACGTCCTGTGATGTTTTTAGCCATCCAGGGCAGGGAGGCGAGGCTCACTTTCCCAGTGGCTGCCTGTGGCTGCCCGTAGGGCTGCCCCTTTCCGTAGATCAACTTTGAATCTTACTGGCTTCTGGAACTCGGAATTCCCCGCCCCCCAGCTTCCTCATCCCCTTGGGGGCAGAGGGAAGGATGGGAGACTTCTTTCCCTAACTTGTGCCGCTACTAAGCGCCCCAGGTAGAGGTGGAGGGAAGAGCCACAGGCACAGCCCAGAACAAAAGGTTGTTGGAGAAATGCGCCCAGTTTGTTCGGGCCTGAAACAGCAATATCTTTAAAAACACAATCTGCTGCTTAGCTAAGTTTAAAAAAAAAAAACCACCCCTTTATATTTTAGATAATAAAGCTCAAGATTATTCACTATGTTAGATGCTGCTTAATACACTTATGGTCTAATGAACTGCCTGATTGGTATTTGCCAGGTTTCAACCGTCTGGGACCCGCTGGGATGTGCTCTGATACTGTGGCAAGTGGACTCAGCCTCTGTTCCGTGTCCGTCGGGGAGGCAGCGGGTTGGGACGTTTGTCATTCCCTTAAAGGCCTCTTAAATACCCACGCCCTTCCCTGCCGGCACAGGTGCTGGGGCAAGGGGTCCGGAGAGGTCTGTGGTGCCAGGGCAGCCTCGAATTGCAGCCATTCCCAGGGGGCAGCCATTGCTGAGATCTTTGGTTTCTGTGCTAGGTCTACCTATCATGTGCCTGAGTAATTAGTACCTTCTTGTCCTACTACTTTCCCGAAGTGTTCACCTGGTGCTTTGCAGCTTCCTTGGCAAGAATCCCGGGAGCTGCAACTTAGTAAGGATCCTACCCTTCCACTGCAAAACCTGGCCCAAATAGAGAGTCTGCAGCCTATGCTCTGACCTGTAGTCATGCTGCCCCTGGGCCTTTGTGCATGCCATTTGCTCTGCCTGAATAACTTTTTTTTTTTTTTTGAGAAAGAGAGAGAATGGGAGAGAGAGAGAGGGAAAGCGTGTACACATGGGAAAGGGGTAGGGAGAGAGGGAGAGAGAGATTCTTAAGTAGACTCCACATGCATCATGGAGCCTGAGCCGGGGCTCGATCTCACCACCATGAGTGGAAATCAAGAGTCGGATGCTTAACCAACTGAGCCACCCAGGTGCCCCATCTTCCTGGATAACTCTACTCTCACTCTCCATATCCTCACCGCCATCCCCTTTATCGTATTAACTCCTCTTGTTGCTTCGGGTCTCCTGTTAAATGCCTCTTTCCTTCGAAAGGCTTACTGAGCTCCCGGGGCCCTGCTCTGAATCTCTCCTTCTGCCAGCACATTTTCATCCATCTCTTGGCTCTTTGATCTGGCTGTATTCTCAGGAAGGCTCTTTAGTGGCACCCTGGTTGTGGGTGACTGTGAACTCACAGTCCCCAGATGAATCACGGGGCCTTACTCCTAGTGGTTGTGGCAAAAGTCCCGAGTCCTTTGTCCATCGCTGAATCAATTCCACTATGAATCTGATTGGCCAGGCTTGGATCTCGGAACTAAGTAGAGTCAGCCCCTCTTAAACCACATGACTTAAAGTGCTGAAACCAGAAGCAGAGGAATGTTCAGATAATTAATACTAAAATACCAGTATAAGGACGTATACTGGGCAGGCGAAAACCAGATGGCCCCTGGAGTGCCATGCGGCCCACTGGACTCCTAGGTTGAGTTGTGGGAGATAGCCCTGCATGTTGCTGCATCAGGTCGGTCTAGACTTGGCCAGCGATGACAGAAAATCTGAGATAACAGTAGCCTAAGTAAAACAAAAACACAAACAAAAAAACCATTATTCTTCTTTCCCATAAAAGCGAGATGTGGGCAATCCGGGACTGGCATGAGGGCTCCTCCACAAAGTGGAGCTGAATGGTGTCTTTCAGCTTCCCATGGTGCCATATCCCTGCAGTGTGGCCCCAGAACCTTGAGGGCCAAGAGGGCATACCGGCCGTCACAGCCCCACTCCCAGAAGCAAGACCGAAGAGTCTGGAGTAAGGAGCAGAGGAGGTATACCAGCTGACGTCTAAGGAGGCTCTCTGGAGGAAGCCACCTCCTTCGCACCCTGTTGACCGGAACTCGGTCACATGGCCACCCTTGGCTACAAGAAAAGCTGAGGGTGGCCAAGAGCCCCTGGAAGGTTGTTTTACACTTGCACGTGACAACAAAAGCACAGTCCCTAAAAGACAAAATTGATAAATTGGACTTGAGAAAAATTAAGACCATTTCCTCCGTGAGAGACACTAATGAGGAGAATGAAGCCACAAGCTACAAACTGGGAGAAAACAGTTGCACGTCGCACGAGAGGCTTGTATCCAGAGCATATCTGAATCCTCAAACCTCAAGAGTAAGAAAACAACCCATTTTTAAAAATGGGCAAAAGACTTGCACAGACACTTGGCCAAAGAGAATAGAGGGCTGGCAAGGAAGTCCATGAAACGATGGCCCACGTCGTTGGCTGTTCAGGGAAGGCAAATTAAAACCACGACAAGGGGCGCCTGGGTGGTTCCGTTGGTTGAGCGTCCAACTCTTGATTTCAGCTCAGGTCGTGATGTCACAGTTCGTGAGATTGAGCCTGCATTGGGCTCCGTGCGGATGGTGAGGAGCCTGCTTGGGGTTCTCTGTCTCCCTCTCTCTCTGTCCCTTCCCCACTCGCTTGCACTCTCTCTCTCTCTCTCTCTCTCAAAATACACTTAAAAAATAATAAAACCATGACAAGTCACCACGACACGCCTGTTGGAATAGCAAAACTCAAAAAGGTGGACAAGACCAAATGCAGGAACCAGACCTCTCAGGAGGAGGTGAGATCGTGTAGGCAGTCCAGAAGGCGTTTCGGTGGCTTCTTATAAAGCAAAGCCTGTAGCTACTGTATGACTCAACAGTCGCACACCTGGATGCTTCCCGTGGAGAAATAAGGACTTAACTCCACATAGAACCCTGCACACAAGCGTTTACAGCAGCTCTGCTGGTAACAGCCCCAAACTGCAAGCGACCCAAACGCCCTTCCACAGATGAATGGAGACACAGGCTGCGGTTCGCCCATACGACGCTCAGTAGTAAAAAGGAATGAATTACTGATCCAGGAAATAATCTGGGTGAATCTCAAAGGCATTATGCTAAGTGAAAAAAAAAAGTCCCCAAACACTGCCTGCTGTATAATTCCATTTATGTGATATTCTTGAGAAGACAAAAATGGGGACAGAGGACAGATTCGTGGCTTCCACACGTTGGGGATGGGGGAGGACGGACAGTCCGGGGCAGTTTTTTGGGTGGTCTAACTGTTCTGTATCCTGATGGTGGTGCCGGTTAGTTACATTTATAGAATTGTGCGTCCCCCAGAAGCCAATTTTATTGTAGAGAGTGTTATTACTGTAGTGGAAAGGAGGCCTGGATAAGGTGGGGGGAGGCAGTCAATAGCGATCCAACGACCTGTGCCTCACTTTCTAGCACGTTCCCTTGGTTGGGCCAAGGCGGGGTTTCTCAAACCCCGGTGCTTTTGCCATTTAGAGCCAGACAATTCTTTGTTGAGGAGGCCGACCCATGCACTCCATGGAGGGTGTTTACAGCAATCCCGGTCCCCATCGTGACAACCAAAATGTCCCAGACAGTGTTGAATGTCCACGGGGGACACAGTTGCCCCTGGTTTTGAGAACCACTAAGCGAGTGTGAGTGTGTTTCCGTTACTTACAACACATGACCTCCAACTGGTGCTTTCCTTTCTCAGAGACCCTGCTGCTTCACTCTGTCTCCATTCCCGGCTCTGTGACAGGTGCTCCAGAACCTGCCAGGTGCAGCCAGATACCCCTGAGGGCGGGACCCCGCGAGGCGTGTGGGGCTGTTCGCTGAACTTCTGCTCCTTGTAGCCTGTGCGGCACCTGCCCCACCGGCCCCTGCCTCCCCCACACCCTCTCCCCGCACCCACATCACCCCACTCCGTCCCCATATCCGCTACCTGGCGGAGGAGGGCTGAGCCCCCGGGGCAGTTAGTGGCACCAAGTGGTGGTGCGTCAAGCCCACATTTCAGTTACATCTCAAGCCATAGGTATTTCCCTTGGCTCATTTTAAGGCTCAGAAAAGCCATTTCACTATTTAAATATAGAAGAGCAACATATTTTAATAATCATCCTCCGGGGCACAGTTTCTCCCGCTGCGTGAAAAAATAATGGTCAAAACAGCCCGCAGCCAGTTGCAAAATTATGTAAAAGTAATGAAAAGAAATCCGAACCCACACGCCTTCCACCACGCAAGACCACCTTTGCTGCCGCCGTGTTTCACCCGCTCTCCAGCCCAGGATAGAGATCCTGGAGGTGTTCAAGTCTTGAGAAGGGCTTTGCTTGTTCCAAAGGTGGCATAAGAGGTGGAGCTAGAGAAGGACCGGTCCACCTCCAGGTTTAACTTCGGGACCAGCAGTGGCGTTTACTGAATTATCTTAAAAACGAGGAAGGTCAGAGAATCAGAGTTACTTTAGGACACAGGGCGACAAACGCCAGTGCTCGCCGACTCTGGGCCGGCAAGTAAGTGATGGGGCAGCCGAGTGGAAGCCACGAGGAAATAGTTCGAGGGCACACACCTGTTCGGAAGAGCCAAGTGCCACCTGACGGCTACAGAATTGCCGTCACGTGGGAACTGACCTGGGCCTGTCAGATCGCATGTGTTTCCGGCCGAAGTCGTGAACCCAAGCCTTTATTTGATCCCTCCTGATTCGTAAATGCTGCAATCAATTCCGATGGACAAGAGCAAGCGTGCAGGCTGGGTCCACGAGGGTGTGACTGTCCCCCACCCCGACCCTCTGGACGTCGGCTCTGCAGGGAGCCCTTTGAGGGATGAGGGAAGTTCACCGTGGTCACAAGTCCGACCCTGGGTCTCCGTTGGCTTCCCGTCTCCTCATGGGTCCTTCCTTCCCGGCTGGCGTCTTAGTATCTTCTGCTGCCCCTACTGTCCAACCCAGATGAGAATGGGTGCCTCCTCCCCTCCACTGAACTAGATCAGGACGGAGCGTGTCCCTAGGAATAGTGGCAGTGTGACCCGAACGTCGGCAGCACAGAGGACACGCACAAGCCAGGAAGCCCAAGTGAAGAGAGCAGAGCATGAAGTTGCACAGACGGAACGATCACATTCTTGTAAAGATCGCAACCAAGAACGTGGCAGTGTGGGTGCAGCCACCGGAGAGAACGGTACGGAGGTTCCTCAAAAAATCAGAAATAGGACTACCATGTGATGGAGTAGTTCCACTCCTGGGCATATGGCCGGAGGAAGCAAGATCACTTTCTCTAGAAGCGTCTGCACGCCCCACGTTCACTGCTGCATTATGCATAACAGCCAAGACCTGGAAACGGCATAGGCGTCCACGGATGGATGAATGGATAAAGGGAATGTGCTATTTGCATATGGTGGAATATTATTCAGCCACAGAAAGGAAGGAAATCCTGTCTGCCACTGAACAGACGGACCTTGAGGGCATTATGCTGAGTGACACGAGACAAATAGAGAAAGACAAGTACTGTGTGATCTCGCGTATACGAGGAATCTAAAAGTACCGAACTTACGGAAAAACGGAACAGATTGGTGGTTGCCAGAGGCAGGGGTTGGGGATAGGGGAAGTAGGTGAAGGGGGTCAAATGGTACATACTTCCATTCATAAGATAATAAGTAGGTCCTGTGGATGTCACGTACAGCATGGTGACTATAGTTAAGGATTTTTTTTTTTTAACGTGTATTTATTTTTGAGAGAGAGAGAGAGAGCATGAGCAGTGGAGTGGCAGACAGAGAGGGAGACACAGAATCCGAAGCAGGCTCCAGGCTCTGAGCACAGAGCCTGATGTGGGGCTCGAACCCAGAAACCGTGAGATCATGACCTGAGCCGAAGTCAGACGCTTAACCAACCAAGCCACTCAGGTACCTCTATAGTTAAGGCTTTAAAAAATTTTTTTTTAAACATTTATTTATTATTGAGAGATAGACACAGAGCATGAGCAGGGGAGGGGTAGGGAGAGGGGGAGACACAAAGTCTGAAGTAGGCTCCGGGCTCCGACCTGTCAGCACAGAGGCTGACATGGGGCTCGAACTCACAAACTGCGAGATCATGACCTGAGCCGAAGTCGGTCGCTCAACCAGCTGAGCCACCCAGGTGCCCCAAGGCTTTTTTTAAAAAAATGATTATTTATTTATTTTGAGAGAAAGGGAGTAGAAGCGGGGCAGGGGCAGAGAGGGAGAGAAAGAATCCCAAGCAGGCTCCACACTATCAGCACAGAGCCCGAAACAGGGCTCGAACCCACGAACTGTGAGGTCATGACCTGAGCCAAAATCAAGAGTTGTCATTTAATTGACCGAGCCACCCAGGCGCCCCAGCACGATGACTCTAGTTAACAATAGAGTATTATATATTGGAAAGTTGTTAAGAGAGTAGATCTTAAAAGTTGTCAGCACTGGAACAAAAATTGTAAAGACGTAGATGATGGATATTAATTAAACACCGTGGCCATCATTTTGCAATATATATACACGTGTGTCACATAATTGTGTTGACTACGTGAGACTAGTACAATGTTATATGTCAATTATATCTCAGTAAAACCTGGGGGGGGGGGGAGGAGTAAATTACGCAGAGAAAAATAGACCAGAAGGAGATACAGCAAAATATTGACTGTAACTAACTCTGGGCTTGGGAATAGAGGTCATTTTCTTTCCATCAACTTTCTTGTATTTTTCAAGCTTTTCATGCTGGGAATGTGCTATTACTAATTTATGATGGAAAACATGTTTACAAGAAATCTCATTTGGAAATTAAATGAGAAACATGAAGAAACTTCAGTAACGATACTTAGTGAGCATCGATTCTTTGATAGATACCTGATCTTAGTTGATGGAAAAAACGGGCTTGCCCCCTGCAGTGCATGTCTCGGATGAGGTGATGAGGTGGTTGGACGGGAGACCGGAATTGCAGAGAGGCTGGGGTAGACGTTGCCCCTGGAGTTCAGAGAAGGAGGTGTAAGGACTGAGCCCTGCAAGGGAGTAATTCCCAATCCACCATTAAACACGACGACGGATCCCTCGATTCAGAGGGTTTTTCCTTCCATGGATTTTGACGGGACTGATGGGATGGGAGTCACTGTTGTAAAAGTGGGAAAATAACGGAGCTTGCTAACGTAAAGTGCATGCCTTAGGTCATGTCCCATCAGGAAGTGGCCTCTCCGCTGGGGGAGGTGCAAATGGCAAAAGTTACTCGAGTCTTTGGGCACGAAGCCATTCTGCCCTGAGTTAGACAACTGTGTTCATCTCATCCCGTTAAAAGCAGGCAGCTTGTTGTACTCGGTTCTTTTAAATTGGCAGCAGAAGAATTTGAATGAACACATCCGTTCTGTCCACACATTTAAATTTTCCAGGATGCTTTCCCAAACCACTAGGAACAGGGAAGCGTGCCCCAACTTGTTTGCCATTGGGTCTGAGCGCGACAAAGCAGGGAGCAGTTACCAGGGAACGGGCACCACGTGAGTTCTGTGATGGTGGTCAGGCCCTGAGTTCTTCAGCCAAGTAAAGGCTTGTCCCGTTCCCCAGACTCTTGGACAAGGAGCGCCACAGTCTCTGATTCATACCCTCCCGGAAGACCTAATCCTCAGACCCCTGACAGGGCACTTACTTTATGCCACACCCAGCCCTAAATTCTTTACATTTGAAGGGTGGAGGAAGGCAATATTGTTTTTCCGATTTTAGAGCTGGGGACGTGAAGCACAGAGAGGTTACATGATTTGTGCACGGTCACACAGCAGGTGACCAGAAGAGCTGGAATTTAAACCCAAGGAGTGTTCTGTGGAGTCTGTGATCTTCCGGAAGTGGCTGATGGTTTGCATTATGTCCCGGAGCCTGAGCAGTGCCTCGCCATAAGCCAGGTTCACAGTTTTCCTATCGCTGTGATGAAGTATGTTTCTAAACACGTGCAGCCCAAGGAAGGTCCTAGGGTTTGCCTGCTGGCACGTTACGGAAACACTAATAAGAAGCTGCTTTAAAACGGGCCAATCTCAAAGACAACCAGTGCAGCCTGTTAATTAGGAAGGTCTCTCAGTGGGTGGCTTTTAGCTCAGGATTAGGAAAAAAGATACAGCATGAACTAAGAGGAGCGGAGATGGAAAAGCCAGAAATCCCACTCCGACATGATTTTATTCCAGTGATCGTCATGATCCCGTGAAATCCAAAAATGTTTCGTGTCTGATTGCTTTTCATTTGCACATTTTGAGGTAGTGTGAGTTGGTGCAATGACATTAAAGAGAAGAGGGTAGGGACGCCTGGGTGGCTCAGTCAGTTAAGCCTCTGACTTCGTCTCAGGTCGTGACGTCACGGTTCGTGGGTTCGAGCCCCACGTCGGGTTGTGTGCTGACAGCTCAGAGCCTGGAGCCTATTTCGGATTCTGTGTCTCCCTCTCTCTCTGCCCCTCCCCCGCTTTCTCTCTCTCTCTGTCTCTTTCTCAACAATAAAATAAAAACATTAAAAAAATTACAACGAAACATTAAATCAAATGTGCCTTAAAGAAGTACAATGGGACCAAAAGTCAACAGAAGTGCTTTCCCTTAGTTGTAGGTAAAAACCATTTTCATGATTAAAATGCTTCTCCTCCCATTTGATGTAGCTTCGCTTTTAACATCTTTTGACTGATAAAAATCACAACTGACACGGAGACTATGCATTCAGTAGTGTTTTAAATAAATTTGTACTTCATTAATCGGTGGCTTCTTCATGCAGTGGAAAATTATGTGGCCGGCCCACCCAAAAGGAGTGTTTGGTGCATGTGTGGGTTTGGGGACTGAGTAAACCACACCAAGGGCCCCATCTCCCCTCTTGGGGCCAGTGGCTCACCAGATTGGGAACAAGTGGGTTCAGGGAACCAAGGAGAGGACAGGTCAAAACCTTCAGTCTCCTCCTGCTACCCACGCACACGGGGCAGGAGACTGTGTGGAAAGCAAACCCATTGGGCTGCAGGTCAGGTGGTTTTCCTAAAACTGCGTGCATTTGGAATTCAGAGAAAGTCCCTCAACACCTTTTAAATCCAAGAGCCTCGCTGAGATAAAACCGTCTGTTCTTTGGGTGACCAGCTGAAGCACCTCCTGGTGTTCTCGTGTCGTTTTCAACTTGCCACGTCTGGCTTTGTGAACTTGGGGAAAGAAGTTCTTGGCGAACGTTGCTTGCACGGGCTGCATGGTTTCGAAGAAATAGTTAAGACTTGCTTTGGTGGCAAGAAGACCTGGCCTTTTATTTTGCCGGGGACGGTGGGGGGCGGGGGTGGTGGGGAGGGCTCTCTGTATACTGGAGCATCTTGCCAGTTTGCTGGTAATGATTGGGAAGGTTTTGTTTCACTTGCACACCTGTCTTCCCTGGTAATGAAGAAGGACCAGAGGAATAGTGCATAATAAGTGAGAAATCAGCCTCTCTCCTCCTCACCTTTCTACCGGACAGATAGGGTGTGTGTTGGGGGTGGGGGGGGTGGAGGGTGGGCGTGTTGGGTGAACCCTGGAGGGCAGAGTTGATCTCTGCCTCTGACCTCTGGAATGAAGAATGCTTCCCCAAACAGGCAGGAATCAGCTGGCACAAAACCGTGAACTCAGTCTCGATGAGTGTTATCCTGTGGAGGCATCCTTGAAAAGAACAACATTTACTTGATTGGATTTATTTTCCAGAATTTTGATTGGGGCTTTTTTTCCCCAAGAGAATAATTACAGGGTCTAAATGAACCGTTTGAACTCCAGCATTAAAAGAAAAGACAAATCATGATGTAGCTCATGACATTTGATGGGTGGGTAACGTGTCTTAGTTGGTCCTCATTAAACGGCTAATGTGCCCGAATCCAGAGCCCCTCCCCCTCCCCTTTTCAACTTCTTTACCTAAAATAGGGGTAGTTTGAATGACACTGCTGATCCCATAAGATGCTTTCGAGATGGAAATAGACCCCTCCCCAAGAGGAAAATCATGTAGTTTCTCAAAACTCTGCCTTCATTTGCTTTAAATTAATTCCTATAGAATAGGACATTCTGGTACTGAAATGAAGTCTGCACAGGGCGGGTCATCAGGCCACAAATCAGGGCCCAGCTTCCAGAGCAAAAATCAAAAGTGAAATAAACTGAATAGTAGAAAACAAATTCAGTTTAGGAAGCTGCATTTTTGTATGTTCAAGGACTTACCCCAGCCCTGTAATTCTGATCCTGCTATAAGCTGTAACAAGGGTTCTTCACTTTAAGTAACTCACAGCATCCCTGAGAAGTTGCTCAATTTGCTCTCATTCAAAATTGCCATTTCCAAGTCATTGTATTGGCTTCACTCCTCATTATGTTTCATTTGGTTGTAGCTTGAGTTTGTCTACCTTCTTCTTCCACCTGCTCCTTAGTCTTGCCGTCCTAGGTTTATTTTTGGATGTTCATCCATCCATCTACCCACTCAGCCATCCACCCACCCCCACACACACCTATCCGTCCATCCATCCACCCACCCATCCATCCATCCATCCACCCATCCATCCATCCATCCATCCACCCACCCACCTACCCACCCACCTATTCATCCATTCATTCATCTATTAACTCATCCATCCATCCATCCATCCATCCACCTACCCACCCACCTATTCGTCCATTCATTCATCTATTAACTCATCCATCCATCCATCCATCCATCCACCCACCCACCCACCTATTCGTCCATTCATTCATCTATTAACTCATCCATCCATCCATCCATCCATCCACCCACCCACCCACCTATTCATCCATTCATTCATCTATTAACTCATCCATCCATCCATCCATCCATCCACCTACCCACCCACCTATTCGTCCATTCATTCATCTATTAACTCATCCATCCATCCATCCATCCATCCACCTACCCACCCACCTATTCATCCATTCATTCATCTATTAACTCATCCATCCATCCATCCATCCACCCACCCACCTATTCATCCATTCATTCATCTATTAACTCATCCATCCATCCATCCATCCACCCACCCACCTATTCATCCATTCATTCATCTATTAACTCATCCATCCATCCATCCACCCATCCATCCATCCATCCATCCACCCACCCACCTACCCACCCACCTATTCATCCATTCATTCATCTATTAACTCATCCATCCATCCATCCATCCATCCACCTACCCACCCACCTATTCATCCATTCATTCATCTATTAACTCATCCATCCATCCATCCATCCATCCACCCACCCACCCACCTATTCATCCATTCATTCATCTATTAACTCATCCATCCATCCATCCATCCACCCACCCACCTATTCATCCATTCATTCATCTATTAACTCATCCATCCATCCATCCACCCATCCATCCATCCATCCATCCACCCACCCACCTACCCACCCACCTATTCGTCCATTCATTCATCTATTAACTCATCCATCCATCCATCCATCCATCCACCCACCCACCCACCTATTCATCCATTCATTCATCTATTAACTCATCCATCCATCCATCCACCCACCCACCCACCTATTCATCCATTCATTCATCTATTAACTCATCCATCCATCCATCCATCCACCCACCCACCCACCTATTCATCCATTCATTCATCTATTAACTCATCCATCCATCCATCCATCCACCCACCTACCCACCCACCTATTCGTCCATTCATTCATCTATTAACTCATCCATCCATCCATCCATCCATCCACCCACCCACCCACCTATTCATCCATTCATTCATCTATTAACTCATCCATCCATCCATCCATCCACCCACCCACCCACCTATTCATCCATTCATTCATCTATTAACTCACTATCCATCCATCCATCCATCCATCCATCCATCCATCCAAAAGACATTTCATTGCTGCCTATGCTCCAGGCCATACACCAACTTAGTGATTTTTTTTAACGTTTATTTATTTTTGAGACAGAGAGAGACAGAGCATGAACGGGGGAGGGTCAGAGAGAGAGGGAGACACAGAATCCGAAGCATGCTCCAGACTCCGAGCCGTCAGCACAGAGCCCGACGCGGGACTCGAACTCACGGACCGCGAGACCATGACCTGAGCCGAAGTCGGACGCTTAACCGACTGAGCCACCCAGGTGCCTCTGAGCTTAGTCTTTTTTAAGTGGGGGCAATTTTGCCTTCCTGGGGCAATGCCTGGAGACATTTTTAGTCGTCTTTCACACCCTGGAGTGAGGAGGTGCCTCTGGCATCTAGTGAGTAGAAGTCAAGGGTGCTGCTGAACATTCATGATGCGTAGGACAGCCCCCAACAACAGAATTATCTGATCCAAATATAATAATGCCGGCGTTGGGAAATTCTTCCAACTGAGAGATAGATAATGGGTGCCTGGCCACGTGGAATTCACAGTTCTGTAGAGGAAATCGACAGATAAACAAGGGAGACTATGTTGATGCTCCTGATGAGGTTAGAGGTGCTCCCATCATTTCTCCGTTGGAGGGCGGTTCAGCAACGAGCCCATTCACAGTTCTACAAGAGCATTCTTTTCTGGAGAGGTCCAGTAGTAACTGGAAATAGGGGAAGAGATGTTGAATAAACCAAAGGGTTACGGATACATGTTTGAGACATATCAGTGCAGGGGGGAAGTTGGAACCCTGAGTGTGGGTGAAGCTCTGATGTGGAGGTAACACGCTCATACACCTGCAGGTGCCAGGTGAGGTGACAAGAGCAGTGATGACTGGCAGCTGATTACAGCTCCCTGGGGAGTGCTGGGGACCGTGGCAGACATCAGAGCCGCTAAAATACACAGCAGCTCCAGTCAGCTCTCTCTCTATCTACGAATGCAGGCCCAGAATGGCCAGATCCTTGTGATTTTTCAAGAAAAGTTAGAAGCCCAGACTTTCTATGATGTTTCCTGAGTTTTAAATGTTAACAGCTAATTCGATATTGGTTTAAAAAAAAAAACCAAAAGGCACCGCTCAGGCCACACAACACATCTGTGGGCTGCATCCCGTGGAGTTTTGACGTCTGTTCTAAGGATTAAACGAATGAAGGCGTGTGATAACCGATAGGGTACCTGGGAGACAGTAGGTGCTCGCTAAACATTGGTCAAGCATGAGTACTTCATCTAAATCCGCCTTTCTCAGCCTTGGCGTGATTGACATCTGGAGAGGGATCGTTCTTTGTTGTGAGGCTCTCCTGTGCCCCGGGCCTCTTACCCACGGAAGCCAGTAACAGGCCTCATCCCTAGATGTGCCAACTAAAATGCTTCTAGACATTTTGCCAACAGAGTATTTGCCTAGCAAGCTACAACTCAACTCAGCACCTTGAGTTCTTTGCTGTGGCCTCTCAGTACAGCTGTCAGCCCCAGTAGAGAGCTCAGAAATTGCTGAGGAAAGGCCTCTCTCAGTCGTCCTGGCCTCCCCAGGACAGGCCCCCAGGCCCCTTTCCCCCCCCGCACAGAGGTCATTTTGTGGCTCTCTGCTGCTTCCGGGGCCTGTGGCGTTTGCCCTTTCAAGGCCCAAGTCACCTCTGTAGTTAGTCTTTATAGAAATGCCTTCCGAGACGCAGCTCACAGGGACACGTGCCAACGCCCCCCCCCCCCCCCGGAAGAATAGTCCCTCTGTTCCAGGGACCCCAGCCCTGCCCGTGTGTGTCCCCAGGGTCGGGGAGGCCACCCTCTCAGCCAGGTCTGTGATGGAATCTGTAATGAGAGCAGCAGCTGTTAGCTTTGTCCAGCAAGTTGAGTAAGCCCTTAACTGATCCGACAGGTGGTTCTCAAACGTAAGCCTCAGAACCGCTCCCATTTCTTACAGGTTACTAGGTGCTGTTGCTGTTACTGGCCCAGGGGCCGCACTCTGAGAACCACTCCTCTGGGCTCTCGTGAAGATGCCATCTCCCCACGTCCACCTGGTTCCTCCCTGCAGCAGAGAAAGCAGAGGCCGGGGAGACTTAGGGACACCTGTCTGGCTCTTTCTGGGTTCTGTACTTGGGGCCGAGGCATCCCCGGCAGACCATAACCAAGTACTCATGGCACTGAGTTACCTTGTAACCTTGCTGGTTGAATAAAATAAATTTGCATGCCTCCCGGCTCTTTGGTTTTTTAATTATTTTTCTCATCCCCCTGATAATGTCGCGTGTTTGGATGGGTCTCCTGGTCATTAGAGTGAATTAGTGAAATCCCCCTTTATAGGTTTTTGTTTGTTTGAGCTTAACAGAGGTGGCTTAAATCACTGGACGTCTGAAATGCCTTCTCCGGCGAGTGCTTGGATAGTGCTTCATTATAAGCAGGCTTAGCTGCTGGGACAGATAGAGATGAGAACAATTTGCTTCTCCGCTGATGGGGAAGCTGTGACATTTTGGTGGCTCTGATACAGAGCTGTTTTTCAGAAAGGGAAAGCGTCTTACGTTTCTGTTCTGTTCCAAATAATGTAGCTCCAGGATGTAGCAGGTGAACCAATGCATGTGCCTGCGTGCTGGGGGTTGGGGGCGGGGAGCAGCCACAGTGGGGTCTCCAGGCCGGGAGGGAGCTGCTTGCTCAGAGCAGGGTGATCAACGCATCCCAGTTTGCCTGAGACTTTCCTGGTGTGAGCACTGAAATTCATCCCGGGGAAACCCTCCGTGCCAGGGAATCTGGCCGTTTGGTCCGCCCGGCTTAGAGGGTGATGATGGCTGGAAATTTCCCCCGGGGCAGAGCTCAGAAGATCTCAGAATAATAACACCGACAGTCGTCACCCAAGATGTAATAATTCACAGACTAACAGACCAGCCACTTCATCCACATCCCTCGTTTTGTCCTCAAAACAATGCAAAGCAGTGCGGCTAACACCAGTTTACAGGCGAAGGAAACCGAGCGGGTTACGGCTCTCAGGCTGAGTCTCGGGCTTCTGGAGGCAGGGACTGGCCTCTCCAGATCCCAGGTGAACCACCCACCACAACAGGTCTGGGGTTGTGTCCTCAGACCCTGGCGGAACCCGTGAGGCCCCCTCCTCCGTTGGGGCAGCTCCCCAGTGCCAGGACGTGCCTTCCCTTCGTTCACCTGATTGTGAAGACCGAAAGAGCCAGCATCCTAGGGCGAAAGCAGTTTCCCCTGGTGGATTTCTGAGACCCGTGCGAAACGGGGTGGGAGCCTACTGTGGGGGGCTAGAAGGAGGCATTTCGGAAGCAGTGGTCAGGAGCAGGGTCAAGGTAGGTACAAACTCCAGGGGAGGGCTGGAGTAGGAGATGCCACTTCCTGGCTCTGTGGCCATGGGTGAGGTTTTATTTTTTTTTTAAACATTTATTTATTTTTGAGAGACGGAGCACATGAGCCAGGGAGGGGCAGAGAGAGAGGGAGACACAGAATCCAAAGCAGGCTCCAGGCTCTGAGCTGTCAGCACAGAGCCCGATGGGGGGCTCGAACTCACGAACCGTGAGATCACCACCCGAGCCAAAGTTGGACGCCTCACCGACCGAGCCACCCAGGTGCCCCGGCCGTGGGTGAGTTTTTAAATTCTCTGCGTTTCACTGCAGAGAATGACTACGAGGACCTGAGATAATGTATAAATATTGCCTGGCGCACAGTAAGCACTAAATAAATGTGAGCCGGTATTTTTTCCATCGTTGCTCTCTCTGCTGCTTGACCAAGCTGGAACCTCAGTTTCTCTATCTGTAATAAGGGAACAAAGTGCTAACGTAGCTCACCGTGGAAGGGGAGGAGCAGGTGAACCAGTGTTTGTGAGGCTCTGTGCCTGGCGCCTGGAAGGACCTCAGTAAATGTCCGCTCTTAAGATTATTTATAATCTTTCTAGGTCAGAGTTCTTGGAGAATTTGGTAAAAAGTATAGACTTCGGGAAAAATACAAACATAATAACATTGTGCACATTGGGTCAGAGACATTGGCCCCCTAAGCTGTCTCTCCCTCTCTCTCTCTTTAATATTTATTCATTTTTGAGAGAGAGAGACAACAAGAGACAGAGTGGGGGAGGGACAGAGAAAGAGGACGACAGAGGATCCGACGCGGGCTCCTCACTGACAGCACAAACCCGATGTGGGGCTCAAACTCAGGAACTGTGAGATCGTAACCTGAGCTGAAGTCAGACGCTCAACTGACTGAGCCACCCAGACGCCCCTTCGACCAGGTTTAGAATGTCTCCAGTGGAAGGGGTACCCACAAATAAGTGGCTTAGGCCACTGTCCACTGGTGAGTGCTCTGTGTTCCCATACTCCTTCTCTCCCTCTATCCCCCGTTCTCCTACAGCAAACCCTTCTGCCAGGTTCATCCACTCCGTGCTATGTCAGGGCACTCCAGGTAACTTCCCAGGTAGTCCTGGACTTATCCTAACTCACACAGGAATCGTTAGGGACTGGCCAGGAATTCCACCTGTACCCGCTTTAATGACATTTCTGTTTTAAAGGAGGCTGCCAGGAAAAGGCAGAATCTAGTCAAAGGAATGTATTACAAATTGTGGAATTAGGGGTAGTTCTATAGATCACCAAGGAGATGAAATGTTAGCCTCTGTGAAATCCAGGACGCTATGGTGTTTTGTTTTGTTTTGTTTTCCCAGGATGTGGTAGCCAGTAATGGGGAAAAATATTGAAAGATTAGGGAACAAAAATCATCAGGTACCTAGCCTCTCTGCTCTGCTCACTTTAAGCCCAATGAGTTCCTTTTCCATTCCTGTCTCCCGCAGGCAGTGCTATATGTTGTATCCTTTACAATCAATGGAAACTTCTAGAAAATCAACCACCACCTTGGCCCTGCCTGGGAAAGTAAAATGTTATGTTTTCCATGAATACGAGATGCACAAAGTCTCTCCCAAGCCTGTCCCTGAATTGGATATGTCATCTTAAAGCGAGTTTGCTGCTTTCAGAAACCATGATCCCTGTTGGCCCTACAACAAGGCAATTTTCAAATAAGGCAGGTCCTGGCATCTGGGAAGACTAGCTGTTTCCTTTGTTGCCACGGAAATCATTCTGAAACAGAAAAAGCCTGGAATCCCAGCCCCCAACAATCTCCAAAACAATACGCATTCTCAAACAAAACAAAAAGATCCAAACAACAAAACAAGAGACTACACAAAACCCAACACATTACTGTACATCAGGAAGGCTTTTTTTCCCCCAACTGAAGGGATGAAAGGGCATCATAATTTTGTTTTCAAATGTGTTTAAGAACCTGTTATTAAAACGGAATTAAACCCGAGTCCCAGGGCAGCCTGCTCGGGAGACCGCAGGGAGATAATCCCGATAATGCGATTAGCGCCTGCTTGAATAGGGCCTGGGAGGCAAAGAGAAAAACTGGAAGCCTGAGCTGTGCTGAGCCACCCCCGGGTGCCTGGGGCTGAACACAGATGCCTCCTTCCCCCCCACCCCGTCCCCCCCAGGACTGGGCAGTGGACCCCTGCCATGGGGGGACATTGGGGGCCTCAAGGATAAAAGGAACAATAACTCTCATCCACGGTTCCCTCTGTGCCAGGCAGCGTCTAAAGACTGCACATGTGATTTCTCATTTCTATTCAGATACTTAGTATCTAAGTCAGGTACTGTTCTAGCCACACACACACCCATTTCTCAGATGTGAAAACTGGTGGTGGTAGGGGAGGGTGTGTAGGGGCGGGGGCGGGGCGTGAGTTTCCTGAAGTCACACAACTGATGAGCGGCAAAGCTAGGATTCAAACCCAGGTCTGGCAGCGGCCCTGTACAGCCACAGTCGAGCTACAGATTGGGCGCTTAAATGCAGAAGACTCAAATCTGTTGGAAAGTAATAGCAAGTCCTGTCTCCTCCCACAAGGAGTCGGACAGCTACAGTCACGGATCAAACTGTTGCCAGCAAGGTCACGATCATATCGACACAAGGCCGGTGGCTATGCAGTAAGAAGGTCCCTCGAGTATGCTGCATTTTGCCTTTTGCGTATTTATCTATCCAGAAAGCAGAGCGCTCTCTCTGTCCCTCCGCCTGATGGGCCTGTTGAACAGCAGGCTGGTGGCAGGGGCTTCCCCCACGGCACCACACTTTTGCCAGGCACATAGAATGATGTTGTTGGTCACAGGCCGAAGGAAAGAAGGAAAGAAGGGGTCATTGAGGGCAGACTCTGTGCCAAGCCCTGTCTTGAGACTTTTATCTCATAAATCTCACTTAAATGTCGCGAAAATTCCATGAGCGATGTTGCTGTTCTCCACGTTTGTGAATGGGGAAACTGAGGCACGGAGAGGCAGAGCGATTCTTGAGCCATGGGAAGGGATGATCCTAATGCTAGATAGAGGTCAGAGATGATGAATAAAGGATATGAGGATGGTCCTGGTCTCTGGTGATTCCGTCCGGAAGGGCCCTCTAACCCTCCCACCTGGTTCAGCCACCCCTGCTTTGTGTGCTGGGGCCCCTGCACCTTTGATCAAATTGAACATTGTTATGGTTAAGAGCAGGGGCCAGCACACTTTATGTAAAGGCCTAGGTAGTAAACACTTGGGGCTTTGTGGATCATTCAGTGTCTGTGGCAAACTATTTAACTCTGTCGCTGAAACAGGAAAGCAGTTGTAGACAATACATAAATGAATGGGTTTGGCTGTGTTACCAATAAAACTTTATTTACAAAAACAAGTAGTGGGCCTCAGTCTGCTGACCCCTTAAGGGCATGGCTTCTCAAGTCAGCGAGGCCTGAGGTAGAATCACAGCTTCACCTCTCCTAGCTGCGTGATCCCGAGGACTATTCTTTACCTCCGTTTCTTCGTCAATAAAGTGGCTTTGTAATCATACCCGTCTTGTATGGTTTTATGAGGTGTCTGTGTGTGCCCCGGGTCAGGAAGGAGAGGCGTTCCCCGGGGGAGAGGCCAAGCACACCAACTTCATTAGCCCCGCTCCCCAGCGGGCAGGCTTTCGCAGAGGCCTATTCCCGACGGACTGGATGGTGACCATTTTCTTTGGACTGACTGACCAGCCAGTCTTTGGACTAGTTGCCTGTTGTGTGCTCAAGTCCAGACAAGACTTCTGGGGCGTCTGCCATGGCGGGTCAATGGGCTGCTGACACCACAGGCCGGAAGGTTCAATGTCGGTCAGCTTTAGGGAATGGACAGCCAGCCACACACCCTCGAAGCTTACAGTTGCCATCTGGGTGTGTCTCGGTCCGATCCTTGAGTGTCATCTTCAGGACTGACTGTTAGAGGAAGAAGGCGTTGCTTAGCTCACCGCGTCCCAGGCAGCGTTTGTAGCAGCCCTAACCCCAAAAGCATGAGTATTTCAGTTCTTCGGAAGTCCGTGTACATCCATCTCTGTTTCTCCTGACGTGACAGTCTTAGATCTCTAATGCCGATGCCCAGTGTTTGAGAACCATCAGCACAGTCCCCTTGCCTAGGAACAAGCCTGGCTTTGTATTCTTAGCGAGGCATTTGGAGCTGCCCATGTGTCCCTGTTTCCACCCCGCCCCCCACAAAGTGGTCTTATCCACACAAACACTGTAACCAGAGGCTGTGACTTGCCCCGTCCTGTATCATGCCAACAGCATCTCTTGGGAACGGGACAACACAGCATTCCGACGAACAGGAGATCTGAGCCAATTAAGCAAACCTCTCTCTGTTACCTTTTAGCAATCTCCAAGAATGTCCAATAGCTGCCTTTAAAAAAATAATAATAATAAGCACATTGAAACGTGTTAGCACTGTTTACCTCTTCATCCCCTGAATAGTTAGGCATGAAAAGCATGACATTTATCGGTTGTGCCCATAGAGTGATTGATGAATAAGTTATGCAATGGCTTCGTTTCCCTCAAGATCAATTATTTAAGTGCTATCCATTTATACTTGGTGTTGAGAAAGCTGAGGTTGCAAGAGTCAACCCTAGGGTGCTTGTTAGGGTTCGAGCAGGGTGGAGAGGCAGAGGGTGGCAGGGTGCTGGTTCAGGACGCAGGCACTGCAGGCCGGGAGTCAAAGCCAGTTCTGCTCGCTGGAGGAACTTGACCTCCGGCGGGTGGTTCCCCTTGTGTGAAAGCACAGGGGATGATCGCCCCTACCTCCCAAGGATTCAGCCTGAAAATCCCAAAGAGTGTTTGGCACCAACTGGCCCGTTGTCAGATGCTGAATCCCCATCGACTCTTATCATCTTAGCTGTTTGTATTCTAGTTGTTTTGTTTGTTTTTAATGTCTATTTTTGAGAGAGAGACAGAGTGTGAGCAGGGGAGGGTCAGAGAGAGAGAGAAGGAGACACAGAATCCGAAGCAGGCTCCAGGCTCCGAGCTGTCAGCACAGAGCCCGACGCGGGGCTCGAACTCACGAACCGTGAGATCGTGACCTGAGCCGAAGTCGGGCGCTCCACCGACTGAACGACCCAGGGGTCCCTCTAGGTGTTTTGCGAAGACACAGCCACCTTATTTGGGTAGCTGCTCACCTCCCACCACTGGGGCCCAACGGTTTCATGTTCCCTTTGCAATTTGGAGGCTCCAGGAAGGAAAAGGTTTGCAGAGAGAGAGACCTGGAGATTCAGAACTTGGGGAATGGTGCGTAGTTAAGATATGCTTCCAGTATAGTATCTATACTAATGTAATAGAAGGCAGTAATGAAGCTCGTATATGAGTTTTCTAGGGCTGCCATGACAAATTACCACAAAGTGGTGACTTAAAGCAACAAAAATATATTCTCTCATAGTGGGGGAAGCCAGCCGTACAAAATCAAGGCACCAGCCAGCCCACACACCCACCGAAGGTTCTAGGGGAGGGTCCTTCCTCGACTCTTCTTGCTCCCAGAGTTCCTTGGTTTATGGCAACCTTACCCCAATCTCTCCTTCCAACCAACACCTGTTTTGTCTTCTCGTGGGTTTCTCCCCAGTGTCTCTCTGGGTTTTCTCCTCTTTTCACAAGGACACACCCTAAATCTAAGAATTCGTCTCTGGATTCCATAACTACTTACATCTATTAAGACCCTTTTTCCAAATTAGGTTCATATTCTAAGATTCCAGGGAGACTTGAATGGGGGCGTTGGGGGGAGGGGGCGGGACATTATTCAACCCACTACGGCCTACTACCCGTGTTGCCAGCCACAATCCCCACGTGACGAACGAGGGGAAGCAAGGCAAGATGTGAGCCCTTGCTTTCTCTGGAGCTGGAACAGCCGGTCGGCATCCTTAGAGCGCCTGATGAGTGGCTTTCCTTGAAGACCTGGCCCTTCCAAAGGGTCTGAATCACCCTGATGAGGAGACTTGTAGGTGAGTATACGCCGGGGAGCCATTCAGCCAATGATCCATTTGTCCCCAACTCCTCGAGCACGAGGAAGCTGAGGAAATTACCGTTTTCGCAAGAACATTAGAGGCCTGTGCCATTCTCTTAACCGTGTGCCTCTGATTATGCGTTTGAGGGTCTGAATTCACCCACAGCACAGGAACACTGACTCCGTCGCATTTTTCCAGGCAGACTGGCTGTATTTTATCCGATCCAAACAGCTGACTTTAACCTCAGGCAGATTTCTCTTCGGGTTGTAATTATTCCGGAGCAAACAGAGAAAATGGGAAGGGGTGTCCCGGTGGGAACCACCTTGCCTCCTGGGTGGAAGGATTCCCACTGAAAAGCTTCAAAACACGGGGCTTCAAGTTGATCCAGATAACTGCCCACAGCTGCAACCCACCTTCTCTGCAGTATCTGTAGATGAGTGCAAAAGAAAGAAAGAAAGAAGGAGGAAAAGAAAAAGAAAGAAAGAGAGAAGAGGAAAGGAAATCAAGGAAAATAGCTCTCAGTGTCTGATTAGGTGCCCTTACATACAACTCTGGTGATCAGATTGCCCCTTGGAGCCGAACCAGAACAAAACCCTGACTCCCCACACTTCGCACCTTCAAATATATCTTCTTCATCTTCCTTTTGAAAATAGAAATCCCTTAGGCTGCAGTGTGGGACGAACTGTGGTGTGACAGTACTCACAAAGGATAGGGAAGCGGGGTGCCTGGATGGCTCGGTTGGGCATCCAGCTCTTTTTAAAAATATTTTTAAATGTTTATTTATTTTTGAGAGACAGAGAGAAACAGGATGTGAGCAGGGGAGGGACAAAGAGAGAGGGAGACACGGAACCCGAAGCAGGCTCCAGGCTGTCAGCACAGAGACCGACGCGGGGCTCGAACTCACCAACCGCGAGATCCTGACCTGAGCAGAAGTCAGAGCTTAACCGGCTGAGCCACCCAAGCGCCCCTGGGCGTCTGACTCTTGATTTCAGCTCAGGTCATGATCTCATCATTCCCATGAGATCAAACCCTGTGTCGGGCTCTGCGCTGACAGCCCTGAGCCTGCCTGGGATTCTCTCGCTCCCTCTCGCTCTGCCCCTTCCCCGCCCGCATTCTCCATCTTTCTCAAGATGAATAAATAAGCATTTAAAAAAAAAAAAAAAAGATGATAAGGAGGGAACCACAGGAAAAAGCCCACAGATTCAGATGTTGCTTAAAAATGCTAGGATCATAAGACTCCACAGAGATATTCGGGCACCTCTGAATACATCTTTAATTAGGAAGAGAAATGGGGGGGGGGGGATCAAGTCTCCGGGAAACTCGGGAACTTTATATGTAATTTCCTTTCTTATAAGTGGAAGCATCTCAGATGCTCTCAGATTTTTCCCGTTCGCTGTTGGGCAGGGGAGCACACAGTCCTGCTTCAGGGGCTCCTCATACGTCCCTGGGCTGCGGTGGCCGTCCTCTGCCTTAGCTCTCCGACATGCCACAGACCCCTTCTCTGAGCACAATGCCTTTGCTGTTTGCAGCCCTGCTTCCCATACTCAGCATTTCAAAGAGAAGAAAGGGAGGTCCTTGTCCTTAAATTTGCCTTGAGAAATCCCGAGGGGCTCTGGAAATCCTGTGTGCGTGTGGAGGAAACCCATCACCCCGCCAAACACACACACCGGCTGCCCTGCCCGTAGACCCCAGGGCGCCATTTTGTTTCCCTTTCTTGAATCAGCAGGACCCGGGGCACAGGAGAGACACAGGAGCTGGTGACTGTGGACAGCGAGGGTGGCAGGGGGCTGCTACAGTGCCGCTGACCGCAGGCTACCCAGGGCGCTTGTGACTTAGACTCGGGCCACCCTCAGCTGGACCAAAAAAGTGCCCCCAAAGAGTCCGGAAGGCCAGTCCTTCTCTGACACGGAGATGGGCTCTCTGGTCTCCCATGGGGCCATACCACGTGGCACGCACTCCTGATCACGTGCTCACGTGACCTCACAAGGACCCATATGAAGTGGCAGGAGGATTTTTGGCCCCGTATCTCAGATGGGGAAGTTGAGGCCTAAACCCTCAGAGTGACCTCCGAAGGTCTCCTTGCCCCCTGTGGGGGACTGTTTTCTCTGGATTCAAGAGAGAGTGGGCCACTTTCTCTTCCAGAGAACATGCCGGGGGAGGAGATGGTCTCCTTCCCGTGTCTCCCTCCCTCTCTGGCTCTTTGTGAAGCAGGACTTCCCGCCTCCTCGCCACCCCCACCCCCTGCAGGATGTTGATGCTGCTTTAAAAATCTGTCAGGAGCTGCTTACCCTTGCCCCGGTAAAGTGAGTCTGTCGCAGGAATTCAGACTGGGAATGCGATCTCTCCCCTTCTGCGACATGCATCTTTGAGCTTTTATCATTTAAAAATAAATAATAGAAAAGGTGCCTGCTCCTGGCAGGAAGCCGGCTGCAGCTCACACACTTGCCATCAATTTGTAACTGTATTCTGTTACGTATTTAGAAGGAGCTGGGTTTGGAATTCTCTCCTCCCAGAGCAGTGCACGGAATGGAAGCCACACAGAGACCCTGGAGACCCCCTCAGACAGAGAACATTTATCACGGACTTGGACGAAGGGGGATTTTCAGAGACTTATGTTCGTGAATATCTTTTCGCCTGATGTTATCACAAGGAGTTTCTTCTATCGCGTGAGAATGACGGGCATTGTAAAGACAGGCTGAGAACCCTTATTGAAGGCGCCCACCATCCACCCCTGTCCCAGCTTGGGAAGCCCTCACTGCCTTCATCGGGAGGATGGATGTGGTTAGCTAACATCTTCGGTCTGTTGAGAACCACTCAAGGGTTCTCGATTCTTCAGGTGTTTTGAACAGACGAGGAGCACAAGGCAGGTCAGGCTCAGGGCTTAGGCTGCAGTGCCCGGCACGTTACTGATGCTCCCGTGTTGGAAGCAGACGTGGGCACGGAGCTAAAAGTGCAGAGGGTTTATTGGGGAGCAGCAGGTGTGCAAGGCAAGGGGAGAAGGAGGATTAGATGAGGGGACGAGGGGGCCTTGACCGAGATCGGACAAAGCTCAAGGCAGCCCGAAGGTTGCTCAAGAGAAAAGACAGCCCGCCCCCCCCCCCCCCAGGGGAGTTGTACCCTGGACAGCAATGCTATCCTTGGCCGGGATCACGCTGTGAAAAACAGGACCTCGGTTAAACATTAAGGCCGATTTTTCTCTCGTTTTGGTCCTTTCCTGCTTCTTATTCGGTCGTTCTCAGCCAGAGACAGTTTTGCCCCCAGAGGACCTTTGGCAATGCCTGGGAACATTTCTGGTTGGGTGGGGGGCTGTCAGCATCTGGTGAGCAGAGGTCAGGGGTGGTGCTAAGCGACCCTCGAGGAACAAGACAGCCTCCCCACCCCCCTGACAAAGACCTACGTGGCACCTTAGTTGTCCACGCAGCTAACGTTGAGAAACCCTGCTCTCGTGCAACCTTTGCCCTGAGAACCTGGTCTTCCACATGCCATCTCCTCCCAGCCGAGACTTTCCTCGGTGCGTTTGTTTGGAAGCAGTTGGCGCAATGAGAATTCATCAGAATCTGACCAGCACTTCCTGGGTGTCACCAGCTTATTACAGGTTACCGCAAACTAGAGATCTGTCCTCAAGGAGATCACTGCTAACTTGAGGAGGCATCCAGGTTTTCGTAGGAAGACGACAGCTCACCATCAATAAATGGGCCAGGGTGGCCAGCAAAGACATCAGGAGGAAGGAGCACTTACATGAGTCCAACCGGCTAATATTAAGTTCCTGTCAGAGACAATGAGGTCGCAACCCTCCCCTGCTACCTCCTGTGCCTCATCTCTGTTCCATTCCGTCTCCGAAGCACATGCCACGATCTCACATAATTTAACTTACGTGCGTCTTATTGATAACCTGCTTCCCCTATTAAGATTTAAGATCCAGAAGGGCAAGACTTCCATCTGTCTGATCCACCTTGTAACCCACCCCAGCACCTAGAACAGTGCCTGGCACATAGCGGGGGCTCAATAAATAGTTATTGAGTGAATGAGTAGATGTCCGGGTTTTTGGAGGAGTGGAGGGGAAATGGGTGCCAGGCCACAGGTTAGGGGAATGGAGAGCTATTTATTTTATCCTTCCTTCCCTCAACCAATCATAGGATGTATACTAAAGGCTTGCTTTGTACCGGCTCCTGGGGCCCACACTTGATGTGTTCGTGGTCAGGCTGTGAGATATGCCCATCACCCACTGTTCTTGCCTTTGGACATTCAGAGAAGGGCAGTAGAGTTTTCCCCAATGGACAAAGAGCCCATGTATTTTTTTTTTTTTTGGAGACATCCTAATTTCATGATGCTCGGGAAGGAAACTCCATGGAACTGAGAAAAGTCAGAATGAACATACATGTCTGTATCTCCTTTTAATTCACCGCCTTTCTTCTCTCTTTCTTTTTAAACCTCACTTCCATCCAGAAAGTTCTTGCCCTGTATTTTCTGAAAATTGGAAAACCAGACCCTCAATCTGTGCGTCTACAACTGCCGGGGAGCTGGCCGGGGAGTGCAGATTCAAAGGCGCTCTTTTCAGAACATCCCATTTTCCCATTAGCACGAGTCTCCGAGCACCTTTGTATGTTACTGTCTTCAGAGAGGAGAGTATTACAAAAACACTTTCTAATTATTGTTGGCCTTTTATTACTTTAGAGGTCCCGCAGCCTAGAAATGAACATCCGTGCCTGAGAATTTGTCCTTTTTCTCTCTTGGGAGACGCGTCATCCCGGCGGGGGTTATTGATGGAGACTGAGCTGGCGGAATTTGCCTAATGTGTGTGACGTCAAAGAGATCAGGGCCACAATGGGAAGGACAGCTCTGGGTTCATTTGCATTCGCTCCCCTGCTTCCGGAACAAAAGCCCACCCCAGGCCACAGCCTTCGCTTCATGGTTCACTTATTTTGGCTCATTTCCTCCAAATTGAGGAGTAGATTAAGAAGAAGAAAAAAACCAGTCAGGTTTTCTCTCCCGTGTCCTCTGCCCAGTATTCTTGGCTGGACTGTCATGTGGACAGGTCACTATTGTCTCTAGAGGAGGAGGAACCTTCGAGTGTGATGTTGGCCAGAGCCCCTCCCTTTTGACAGGTCAATTCCATAACTGTGTGGCGCTTTCTTGAAGGACTGCCGGGCTGAGGATCTTTGAAAGCTCATTTGCCTGAGGTCCCACCCAAGCAACGTTTCTCCCTTTTCTGGTAGCACTCAGTGTTACCACCTGTACCCAGGTGCCTTGGTGCAGACAGCAGAACTGCTTTCTGGCGGTCATCAGGGGGCTCACAGAATCTCCAGAGGTCGGGCAGCTGGGCTCAGGGCAGCTACGGAGCAAGATCATCGTCACAGAATTGCCTCCTGGAGACACCCGTGCCGCCACCTCTGAGAACAGAGTGCCCCGATGCTGGGCACCAAGTGCCACCTCTAAGCTGTCGTCACGGCCTTCTCCGCAAACTGGATGTAGTGGCCGTGCCCTTGCCTGAGATCTGCCCAGTGCCCGTCTCTCCCGGCCACGAGCCTGAGTCCAGCTTGGGCGTAATCGGAGTGTTGGAGCCCAGGTCACATGCAAAGGAGGCCGAGAAAGAAAACTTGTCACTTCTCATTTGAAAAGGGCTCCTAAGTAAGGAACTCTCCGACTACAGGCAGAGTGTTCGAAGCTTAGGGTGACCCGGAGGAATGACAGGTGCCTAATAGCCTAGGCAAGGCCTTCCACTGAGCTTTGGCATCCTTGTGAGCCAGAGGCTTCAGGCTGTAAGAGAGGGAGACCTGCCAAAGGATCTCCGCTGTCCCCGACTTCCCATCTGAGGCAGCAACAAGTTACGCTGCCCTGAGGCTTCCCAGCCCCGCTTCCAGGCCTCGGCTGGAGATAGGTTCTGCAGACGGACACAGAGCTGTCCTACCGTCCACGGAAAAGCTCCTCTCCCACGCCCCGGGTAATGGTTCCAGAGCGGCCAGGTGCTCCTTCCCAGAAGCAGCAGTCACAAGCTCGTGACGATTTGATGACTTTGATGTAGGAACTGATGACGGCTGGAACAAAAGCATGCATGGTAGGCAAGCAGTTTGGTTAAAGAATACCTGACATCCAGAACGTGGGGGAGGCAGGGCCTTTCCAGATTCTGAGGACCAGCCCCCCAAGTTTCAACAGCTGGAGGAGAGAGGCGTGTAGTCCCCAACTGCACATCGGGCGGGCTCAGGGACGCGAGCCAAGGAAACGAAGGCAAGAGATGCCAGAGTGTTTGTGAATAAAACTCACCAGGAATCCGCACAAGTCAGCATCTTCATACCAAATCTCTCCTGAGTTTTGGGGGCCAGCACCCCCTCCCCACCTCTTGCTTGAGCTTCCTCTTGCCAGACTGAGGAGCCCTAACAGCTTTAACATTCAGAATCTTTTTTTTTTTTTTTTAAGTTTGTTTAATTACTTTGGGAGGCGGAAGGGCCGAGACAGCGGGAGAGAGAATCCTAAGCAGGCTCCGCGCTGTAGGCACAGAGCCCAGTGCAGGCCTCGGTCTCACGAACCGTGAGATCATGACCTGAGCCAAAATCAAGAGTTGGATGCTTGACCAACTGAGCCACCCAGGAGGCCCTCAACACTCAGAATCTTAAAAAGGCCCTTATGGTTCATTGAGTCCAGAGTTTGTCAAGTGTGGCCCTCACTCTCCATGGATCTGATTCACCACTGCACCTTGATTAGAATGCAGACTTTCTCGCCCCATCCCCAGACCTACCGAATCCAACTCTGGGGCGATGCCCACAGGATGTGAGTTTCACCCAGCTTCTCAGGCCATTCTTGTGCACGTGGAGGTTCTAGAACCACCAATGCAATCCAGCCTTCTTATCTTTCGATGGGGAAACAGAGCCTCGGAGAGGAACAGAAACTTGCTCAAAGGCAGACAGACGGGGGGCCACCTGCAGAGCGGAGCCTGGACTTCTCCAGGTCACATCTCCAGTCCTGTGTCACTGGCCCTGATCTGCTGGCTTCTCCAGCAGATCATCTGTGTATTTTCATTAGGAAGCATTGAGGGGAACAGTAGAACTAGAAGTGAACCCTGTTGGATGCCAAGAAGATCTTGCCCGCAAAACTGGAAAATACGTTCTCTCTAAATACATCTGTGGTCACCACGGGACCGTGAGCCAGCTGTATAGGGATGTGATAAGCTAGTGGACTCACGGCTGAAAGCAAGGCTCGTCCTGGACTTGGGAGGGAAGGGGCACTTTGCAGGTGCCGGGCTTACACCCCTCCTCTCCCTTAACAGTCTCTGCCCCCTGGAGGTAGATGTCACCTCCCCAGGTAGACATTACTCCTGCAGCCCCGGGCCTTCTTTGCTCACCAGGGCAAGCTGGGCAGTTCGAAGCTTGAGCAGAGACGTGAGGCTGATTGTATCAGCCATTGGTTCTAGGCTGACTTGGGGATGTTGCTGTCCACTCACGCCATGGCGGTGTGAGTGGGTCCTTAGCTGGAGCTAGACAGAGGTTTGGATGAAAAATGAAATCAGTTGGGGGAGTGCCTGGGTGGCTCAGCCAGTTAAGCAGCCAACGTCGGCTCAGGTCATGATCTCACGGCTCCTGAGTTTGAGCCCCACGTCGGGCTCTGTGCTGGCAGCTCAGAGCCTGGGCCCCGCTTTGGATTCTGTGTCTCCGTCTCTCCCTGACCCTCCCCCGTGCATGCTCTGTCTGTATCTCAAAAACAAATAAACATTAAAAAAGATTTAAAAAAAAACCCACGAAATCGGTTGGGAAATGACTTTGTCTGCAGATGTTCTCAGTGAGATTTTCTCATCATGGCATCCGTGTTCCCTCCCTTCCAGGTGCCCCACACTGGCACTGGGGTCCGTCCCATGATGTGAGTTATTTGGACAGAGTGGTGGGACTGCACTATTTCGTGTAGCCCATTGAGATAGCTGGTTTGTTCCTCCTCTGGGGATATCACGGCTGCTAAGAGCAAAAGCCACAGCCCGTCACAGGCTGTGCTGTGTTCACTCTGCAAGATCAGTCACACCCTGACCTGATGGTGGTGGGGCAGCTGTGAAGGGGCCCCGGAAGTCACATCTTCAGAGTGAGGCACAGATGCTCAGCAGCACGAGGGGCCCTCGGGGTGACCCCTGGACATGTGTAGGAGGTGCCCAGAGAGGTGGTGGGTGGCCGTATGGACTTTGGGGCATGTTCCCCATAAACCCTCCCCTCCAGCTTCGGCTGCTTTTCCTGCTGCAGTGGTCCTTCCACTTAGAAGATGCTCCTGGGCCTTTCGTGACTGTGTCGTCAATGCCTACGGCAGTGTGTGTGGCACCTAGTCCAGCGGGGCAGACTGACTGTGCCCCCCCCACCCCAACCTCATTTCCTTCCTTTATTACTTTCTCTATTTCCTCCTACCTTTGATCTGTCTCCATCATGAGAATTTGAATCTCAGAGACAGACTGTTTTCTTCTGACTTTGTCTTCTGATGCTTCCAGACCTGGCACACAGTAGGTGCAGAATAAATACTTTGGTGAATGAATACTGAATAAAAGTACGTGCTCAATAATGGTCTGTTCATTGCATGTGAACTTGGAACTTCCCAGGAGTTATCATTCCAGAGGAATTTCTGGCCCTGTCTTTGATAGGAGAGACTCCCTTCTTGCCTTGTGGGTTATTTCTGCCTTTTTTCCCCCTGATTGTGGGTGACTTTCCTGTTGGCTTTGCTCTCTGCCACGTGCATGCTTAGCCCCTCCAGATCTGAGCACAAGAGGGCTAAAAAGGGGCAAAAAAATACAAAGGAGGCAGAGGAGAATCTGATGTGACTTGCCGGGAATGGTGGAGGGAGGGTGACCACCACATGCAACCTGAGTGTCCCCAGGCAAAGCCCTGAGCATGAGATTGGGTTTTTCCTGGGTTTTCTAGTTAGTAAGAATGAGCTGTCTTCCCTTCTTAGATGCTGGCACCAATCCACTTGGAATCAGCTGTTGACTACCCTGCTGGGGTTACAAAGCAAGATAATCTTTAATTATGCTCATTCCTCTGCCCACAGGGCCAAGCTGAAATGATCTTAATATGCTGTTGGATTCCTTCTACAAACACAAAACACCGGTCCTTCTTGTCTCACTCTGAGGCATTGACTGAGCTTGGTCAGGGTGATTGACCTTGATCCCTAGCATGTGTCCAGCCAGCTAAGTGACCTTAGAGAGGTCACTTCCCCTCCCTGAGCCTTTGTTCCCATCTCTGTGATGGGTGAGATTATACCTGCTCTGTTCTCCTGTAGGGAAGGTTGTGATAAAATAATGAATGGGCACGAGAGAGTGGAGACGACTCAGATGTCCTTCGGTTGATTAATGGATCAACAAAAGTGGTACATCCCTACGATGGAATATTATTTGGCAATAAAAAGGAATAACACATACTGCGACATGGACGGGCCTTGAAAACATTATGCTAAGTGAAAAAGCCAGACACAAAGGCTATGTATTGGGAGTCCATTCTTACGAAAGACCCGGAAGAGGCAAATCCATAGGGACAGAGAGCAGAGTAGCGGTTTCCAGGGGCTGGAGGGGAGGGGAGAATGTGGAGTGACTGCTGATCGGTGCAGGATTTCTTTGGGGGCTGATGAAAATTATGTAGTGATGATGGTTGCACAACTTTGTGAATAGACAGAAAATCACTGAATACATACTTGAAAAGTGTAAATATTTTTTTTCGCTATGAATTATATCTCACTGACAAAATAAATAAACACACATACATACAATGTATGAGAAGGCGGCTGAGTAAGCTGTCAGGCTGCATTCAGCTGGTGTGTTGTCATCACTGACAGCATCGTCTTCATATTTCAACATTTATTTAGTGCCTGCTGTGTGCCTGGCGCTGTGACAAGAGCTTTGCATGCCTTGCTTCACATAATAGACCTTATCGTCTTTATTTTGTAAAGAAGGCTGAGAACCTAAGAAATTGAATCATATGACCAAGGTCAAAGGGTGGCTGAAGGCCTGACTGGGACCCAAGCCCCAAGACCTAGGCCCTTTCTTCAACCCCATGCTGCTGTCTCTTGGGTTCAGGGACATGTGGGGATAATTACATGTCTTATTTTTTGGAGACCTGGCCACCATTAAAATGATTCTTGGAACTTGAAGGGTGATACCCACGACTCCCGTTGGAAAGGCAGACATATCTCCATGGTCAACCTAAGTGAACCTTTCAAGCTGCAGAAGTCAGCTGGCTTATGAATTGCTCACCCCTGAGACCAGCAGCTGGTCTCTCTGGCTTGGGGGCTTGGGAGTGGAATCCAAGAACTCCGAGAGTTGATGACAGGCCCTAAGATTCCCAGGCCTTGGTGATGACAGGCACCCACTACCCTGAAGCCGAGGGAAGTTACTCCGGGCTTCCCTCCGGGAAGAGCTGAGATTCAGTGTTGCAATTACGTCATATGTGAGGAGGCCACTCAGGACTCATCGATTAGGATCCCGTGAGCCAGCTCCCATCTATGAAGTGGGATCAGGACATGGCCTGCCAAGTCTAAAATAGTTTCAAGGTCTACACCAATACGTCAAAAAGCTGCTAGCAGCGACAGGAAAATACATATATGTGCGTATGTGTATATGTGTATGTATCTGTATGTAGGCACGTATGTGTAAAATGCCTGAAAACAAGGTCAGTGGGGTGTGCAAAGGACCGCAGCCTGGCAAGGAGACATTCCAGAACTTCTTGAACACCCACGCAGCTTCAGCATGTGCAGACAGGGATGTTCGAGGGACGTGAATTGCTCACAGGTTTTCGGGGGGAACTGCCTGGTGTGGGGGAAGGGACCTTGAGGGTCGAGGGGCCCTGACACCTTAGCTCCACCTCAAATGGGCTGTGGGATTTGATGAGTCGTCACACCCCCACCCCGGGGCTTAGACTTCACTACCTACTCAGGGAGGGGGCTCGACTGCAAAACCAGTGCATCCTCCATCTTCAGTCAAGTCTCTGTCTGGTCCTTGGCTAGAAGCTGGTGGTGTAATAGTGAACAAGAAAGTGGATATCAGCCTTCCTTCTCAAAGCTGAGAGGCTGGGGCGCCTGGGTGGCTCGGTCGGTTGAGCGTCCGACTTCGGCTCAGGTCACGATCTCACGGTCTGTGAGTTCGAGCCCCGCATCGGGCTCTGGGCTGACGGCTCAGAGCCCGGAGCCTGTTTCAGATTCTGTGTCTCCCTCTCTCTCTCTGCTCCTCCCCTGTTCACGCTCTGTCTCTCTCTGTCTCAAAATTACATAAACGTTAAAAAAAAAATTAAAAAAAAAAAAAGCTGAGAGGCTAATGAGACACGTGTTAATCAAAGAATCCCCCAAACATATGATCGCAAGTGGCGGTGAGTGCCGTGAAAAAGTAGCAAGACATTCTGTTCACGCGTGAACTCAACCTTTTGCAAACCCGCTATGTGCCGGCCACTCTTTCCATGCTTGGATTAACGTGCACCTGGACTTGGGGGTTTATACGGGTTTGGTAAAGCCAAGAGACCAGGAGGTGATTGCTATTGAAAAGGTTGTTGTGATTCGTAGTTCCCAAAAGAAGAGGGAGAAAAGGCCACACTGTGCAGGGCCACCTGGGGAAGTACCAAGTCAGGAGGGAGAAGGGGGCAAGGAGAAAGCACAGGCCAGAGTGTTTACTGGGGTATTCTCGGAACGGATAGGTCAGGTAGGGTAAATAAGCTTAGGACTGCAAAATCTGAATAATTTGGGGGGGCTCTGGACAGTCCTGGTGGTCCTGGTTGTCTGGTTCCTGACCCTGGCGCAATTCCGGGCAAGGGAAACGTTGGCTTGCTTTGTCAGGGTTTGATAAAGGAGCTGGTTGGAGGTGTGGGCCTTGGCTTGGTTGGTGTGCATGTCAAGGGCAGGCTCACAGGCTAGCTGTTTGCTGTCTCTAGGAATTAGCTAATCCTGGGAGGGCTAAGATAAGACAACTGAGGCATACGGACTTGCCCGAGGTTCCTTAGCTTAGTCAGAGGGGCGTTGGGGTTTGAACCCGGGCAGTCAGGCTCCCCAGTTTGCACTCCTAAGGACCTCATTCCTGCCCTCTGCCTAAGAAAGGACTTGGTCTGGTATTACTGAGCACACCTGAGAAGTGACTTGTGCTCTGTGAGCCGAGGTCCGAGGCAGCACCTTCCAGGGTGAAGGATGCAGGGAGACAGGGCTGTGGGAAGGCATTCCTGTCTCGAGACCTCAAGACCAACACGGCAGGAGGGAGTGGCGTGGCTGACAGCCAGCTGGCCATACAACTGGCCTGTGGATATTTGAAGCCTTCGGAGGCTGACTCCCGCTGCGGGCCAACTCAACCAGAAGCTCTGGGGCGGGCGATATTCTTGATAAGCTCCCTGAGTGACTCTGTAAAATTATCCTCCTTAAAGATTGTAAGGTAACTCACGTGCAGTTGAAGTGCACAGATCTCGGGTATATGGTTTGATGAGTTCTGATAAATGCACACACTCATGTAATCCATACTTCTTTCTTTTAATGTTCGTTGATTTATTTTGAGAGCGAGAGGGAGCACGTGAGTTGGGGGGAGGGGCAGAGGGAGAGAGAGAATCGCAAGCGGGCTCCACACTCAGCCCGGAGCCTGACATGAGGTTTGATCTCACGACTTCGAGATCATGACCAGAGCCGGCATCGAGAGTCTGCCGCTTACCCGACTGAACCGCCCAGGCGCCCCATATAATCCACACTCCTATAGAGATATCAAGTATGTCTATCACCCTAGAAGATTCCCACACTGCCCTCCTCCCATGCAACCACCGTTCTGAGTTCCATCAATAGAGATCAGTTTTGTCGTTTACCGCCATGGATCCTACAATAGCTATGCTCTCATATCTGGCTGCCTTCACTCAGAAAACTCTTTTTGGGATTTATCCAAGGTGTTGTGCGTTCCATATTCATTCATTTTATCACTGAGGATGACTAAATTGTACTGATATAACCGCAATTAGTTTATCTGATCTATTGACGGACATTTGGATCGGTTCCAGTTGTAGACTCTTGTGAACAAAGCTCCTACAGACATTTGTATGCAAGTCTTTTGTCGAATTAGGTTTTCGCCTCTCCTGGGTGAATACTAGGCCTGGAATGCCTGGGTCGCCCCTGACTGATCTGTTGCAACACTGGCATTGTAGAAACTCTGGACTGACCAGCTCATGACTGTAAATCCCTTTCAGCTCCCAAATCCCACAGTTCCGTTTCAGCTCTAGTATGTTTCTCGCAGTTGCTACATGTTTTTTGTGTGTGTTGTAAAATACACAGGACATAACATTTTACCATTTTAACCATTCTTAAGCGTGCAGCTCAATGGCATTAAACACGTTCGCGGCCACCATCCATCTCCAGGACTCTTTTCATCCTGCAACATTGAAGCTCTGTGCCTATGAGGGGCGCCTGAGCGGCTCAGTCGGTTGAGCGTCCGACTTCAGCCCAGGTCATGATCTTGCAGTGCGTGAGTTCGAGCCCTGCGTCGGGCTCTGTGCTGACGGCTCGGAGCCTGGAGGCTGCTTTGGATTCTGTGTCTCCCTCTCTCTCTCTCTGCCCCTCCTCTCTCTCTCTCTCTCTCAAAAATAAATAAACGTTTTTTAAAAAGAAAGAAACTCTGTCCCCATGAAGCACTAACTCCCCATTCTCCTCCTCCAGCCACTAATATCCATCATTCCACCCTCTGTTTCTATAACTCGGACCACTCTAAGTACCCTGTGTAAGTGGAATCAAACAATATCTATCCTTTCTGTGGCTGGCTTATTTCACTTAGCCAGCACGGTCCAGCCATGCTATAGCACATGTCAGAATGCCCTTCCTTTCTTAAAGCTGAATAAGACTCCACTGTGTGTTATAGACCACGCTTTGTTCTTGTATTTTTTCACAGAGAAAAAATTTCATTTAACACAAAGAGTCGTAAAAAGAACGTACGATTACCCGACCCAGAAGCTCTGTAATAAACCCTTCCCTTACTCACCCAGGACATGTTTGGCTGTGTCCCCGCTCACGACATCCTAGGTCCAGGAGACCTCAAAATGCAGGTAACTCGGCGCAAGGTGGATTTCACCGTCGTTTGTCCCGTAAAAGACGGAATGCATCAGGACTGTCAGCCGCTCGCCCGCCACCATCAACACCTATTTTCTCTCATTTGAACTGGTTTCCCAGTGAGTCCATTAAAATCTTCTCTCCGCTTCTTCTCCCAGAACAGTTCATACCAGAGTCTAGAAGGAGATCTCTTTGTTTTTATTTCCCGTGGCTGTTTTAAAACCCGATTTGTCATATGGGACATCCTGCACGTTTCCTGTCAGATCTGAGAGGAGGGAATGCGTGATGGGAGAGAGGAAATGCGAGCCGAAAGCCGCATTGACTGTGACCGCAGCACCTTCGCGGGAGCTGAGAGCCGCCGGGCGTCTCCGCGGGGGGAACCAACCTGAGAATAGCGGGCAGAGTGTAACTTCCTGGGCGCTGAGTTTCTCCAGGAATGCAAAGAAACAATCAAAGCTGCAGTTGAAACACTGTCACCCACATTAGACAGTCGTGGCCTGTCCCAAAGAAGATGTGTAGGTCACACACACACACACACACACGCACACGCTGTATTCATGGGCTATTCATGCGGAGACGTGGTGCAAAGACTTCCTACCCGCATCCCACGGGTGGATGCTCCTTGGCCGCTAGACCTCAAATTTCATTTCTTTTGCTCAGTGGAGCATTTGTGTTTCTTCTGAAGTATGGTAGCAGTTGTTTTCTCTATGGTGTCTTGGCTGTCCCACGTCACTCTAGAATAGAATTAGCGTGGAGAACCTGGATGGGTCGGTCGGTTAAACATCTGACTCTTGATTTCAGCTCAGGTCATGATCCCAGGGTTGTTAGATTGAGCCCCAAGTTGGGCTCCGTGCTGGGCATGTAGCCTGCTTAAGATTCTCTCTCTCTCTTTCTCTCTCTTATCCTCCCCACCAACATACACACATACCTCTCTCTCTGACCCTCCCCCCCACACACACACTCTCACTCTCAAAAAAAAAAAAAAAAAAAGAATAAAATCAGTGACTCTGTCTTGGGCCTCATCTAAGCAGGTTTTATTTTTATTAATTTTTTTCATGTTTGTTTATTTATTTTGAGAGCCCGAGAAAGCGAGTGCACAAGTGGGGGAGGGGTAGAGAGAGAGAGAATCCCAACGAGGCTCTGCACTGTTAGGGCAGAGCTCAACAGGGGCTGGATTCCATGAACTGTGAGATCATGACCTGAGCTGAAATTGAGAGTCGGTTGCTTAACCAACTGAGCCAACCAGGCGCCCGTAAAGCAGGTTTTATTACGTGAGTCCTGAGTTAGGCTCTGGCCCTGTGCCAAGTGCTGTGAGCTTCTCCTATCATCTTTGCAAGGCTTGACGTGTTTCTTGTTTGTAGAACCTTTTAATGGCATTGTAGACACAGGAAAACCAACCCCAGGGTAATGGCTTTACAAGCTGGCCTCTTAGAATCAATGTTGGGGTTGTGGGTGGAGGAGAATTAATTGC
Source organism: Panthera tigris (assembly GCF_018350195.1). NCBI lineage: Eukaryota > Metazoa > Chordata > Mammalia > Carnivora > Felidae > Panthera > Panthera tigris. Next base: position 10,487,222 of record NC_056667.1, read on the forward strand.
TAAGGTTGGACAGACTGAGTTTGATCCCAACTCTGCCACTCTTTGACCTCAGAGGCAAGCCGTTCCACCCCTGAGTGACGGTGTTCCCATCTGCAAAATGGGAATAGATAGCATCCGCTAAAAGTGATGCACTGATTTGATGGTGGGCTAGTTTTCTGCTGCCACTATAACAGACTGCCATAACCTCAGTGGCTCACAACAACCCAGATTTATTCTGTTACGGGTCTGGAAGCCAGAAGTCCAAAATGTAACCGATGGGGCTAGAATCATGGTGGAGCAGAACCGATTCCTTCTGGAGGCTCCGGGGGAGCATCTCTTCCCTTGTCTTTCCCTCTGTGCCTTGGCTCATGGCCCCCTCCGTCCATCTTCGGAGCCAATGGTAGCATCGTTCTTTTCCAGCTCTGTTCCCCACGGCTCTTGTTGTCACATGGTCTTCTCCACACTCTGACTCCACTGCCTCCCTCTTGCAGGCACTCTTGCAACTACATCAGACCCACTTCAAGATATTTGGATTTAATCATATCTGCGGAGTCCCTCTTACTCTGTAAAGTAACATATGCATAAGTTCCAGGGATTAGGATGAGGACATCTTTGGGAGACGGGGATTGTGTGTATGGTGACCTTCAAGTAACTAACGCACCACATCGTCCTGTGTTCTCCATCTCCGGAGTAAAACTTCACATCGGATACTGTCTTAGTTTGGGCTCCTCCGAGGCAAATGGAATCGAGGATTCAAGAGCATATAGTTTATCTAGGAGGTAAAGGGAGCACCAGGAAGATGTCAGGAAGGGAAGGCAGCCAGGAAGTCCGGGCATCCAAGCCAGTTACCTCTGTAGCAGACTGGAGCTTAACCGGAGAAACCCAGGGTTAGACTCCCAACCTTATAGGGGAGGGAGCCGGGGTATGTATTCACCAGTTCCCAGCAGTCACTGGGGTGAGAATTCCCATAGTTTTGTGGCACCTCTGGCAGCAAAGTGAGCCCTGGTGCTAAGGGAAGGCAAGGAAATGAAGGCATTGGCAGTTGGAAGTCAGGCCAATGTGCACCCATGTGCCAAGGGCAAGGGTGTACGGGCAGTATAACCGACGGTGTCCTCCACAGAGGCTCAGGGCCTCTTGGATGCTCATGGTCAGCAGTCCATCCGTCACCATGCCTGGGCACCTCTGCTCCAAGCAGTCAGGTCATTTGCTGGCTAAGAGTCCTTTGCATTTGTATCCAAACCCGTTTATGCCATCTATCCAGTCATGTAACGAAGCTCCCTTGAATGTTAAATGTGCAGTCGTCTAATGACACTAAGGTGAAGACTTGATAGGAGTAAAGCTGATCGTAAAAAATGCTGTTCAATTAGGTATGTCATGACAGCTGTGGAAGATGATGGCAGGGGAGGAAGAACCACAGAATTCCAGAAGGGGTGGTCATTTCTCCTTTTAAAGAAACTCAAGCTGGAAAGCACAGATGATGAATTGTGTGAGTGTGTGTGTGTGTGTGTGTGTATTCAATTTTCACAACACCGTGAGGTTGCCATTATTCCCATTTTGTTGAATGTAAGTGACGAAACCCAAAACGGCTCGGTTAATTCCCCAAGGTCCCACAGTCGGTAAGTGGCAGAACTTGAATGAGGGTATCTCCCTCTTGGCCCTGCACTGCGTCCCACCGATCCCAGCCTGGCACAGCTTCCAGGTGTGTCTAAGGACACCTGCTTCGGTCTGACCAATTTCTTGGGACCGATGCCATCCCACGTTGCCCAGAGAGACTCCAGGCAAGCATATGTGGTTCTTCTCCTCCCCAGTCTGGGAGCTTCCTTCATGGAAAAGGGGAAATGATACCTTTATCCTACCTTTTCTTAACTTCTTTTGACATTAATGAGCTTCCACAGCTTATAGACCATGGGAACACCTGAAAACTCATAGCAAAGTCAGCGCCCCCCCTTCACCTTCTGGCAAAGATGTCCTACCAGGAATTCTGGGCAGTCTCCCTCTGCTTTGCCCAATATCCGGGCAATATGTGGAGGCATGGAGGAAAGGCCCTGATACTGGCCTTGGCTCTTCAGAGACCTCCAGGTTTGGGATTTTGACAGCAACAGGAATCAGACAGTGGAGAAGCTCAGGCTGGGGGGTCGCCAAGGCTTCCATGTTGGTCCCGAGTGCCTGAGACTAGGCTCTAACTAGAAATCTGTTTGAGGGGAAGAGCGAAAAGCTTCCACCCAAGCAGAGTTAACTAAGCTCTTAACAACCCTTGGACTGGCTGGGTTTCTTCTTCCATTTTCTGTGGAACTCCCTGCAGAGGTGACTAGGAAAGAGAGCTCACCCCAAGAGCACTGGTTTAATGAGAGGTGTCTGGAGACCCATCAATAGACAAATATGGGATTGGCTGGCATGCAGCTCTTATAAGGCAGTTCAGTTCTTGCTCCCCTTGGAACGGCAGATTGATCAACTTACACTGTGGTTCCCAGCACGCAAAATAGCCTTCCTGATTTTTACCGGGGTTTTGTGTCCTTGTTCTTAAAGGAAATACCAGTTGGCAAGTTGGCTGGTATGGTAATTCCTTCAGTATCAAAATGGCAGCTTTCTATGACGCTGGATTGAAGACGCATTCATTTAACATACGCATCGCATGCCTGCTGTGGTCGCGCGCTGGGCTATTGCGGTTCTAGGACTCAGGCATAACCCGTTTATCAGACGAGAGAGGGGAGTCAGCAGGCACATGGCGTGTGCCACGAGGGAAGTAAATAAAGGGCCTTACAGGAGCCCAGAGGGTGGACGGCTTCTCCACCTTTGTGTGCAGGGTTTGGGCCTGTTAACAAACACCCAGAGGAGGCAATGCCTGAGCTGAGTTGAGAAGGATGACTGTGGATTAGCCAAGGAGAGAAGGCGGAACTGTGGCGCCGTAGGTGGCCTGAGCCAAAGCCAAAGGCGAAACACAAGTGGTGGATGAGAAGAGCTTCAGGGAGTCAGCTGAGGCCAGGATGTAGGACAGAAGCAGGGGAAGAGCAGCCTGGAGATGGAGACAGATTTCCACCCAGCGGGGCCTCTGGGTCCCAGCCAAGGGGCTGGGACTTGACCCCGGAACGCTGGCCTTACCTGCGTCGTACGTCGGGGACTCAGCGGCAAGCTGGAGGCAGGAGCCCTTCGTGACTTATCTGTGTAATAATGAGTCATGTTTTAAGGGTGTTCTGTGCATTTTCATGGGGCTTAACTTGATAGACAAATTCAGCTCTTCGGTTTTAATTATGCAAACCCAAGAGGCAAGAATTATTCTGTTCATCTCCAGCATGAAGACCGAAGTCGGCACGCTGGCCCAGTGCCAAGGACCTGTGCTGGAGTTCTTCAGCGCCCCGCTGCGGGGAGGTGGCCAGGGACCTGATGTCCTGCCGCTGATGTCGGAATAGGCCGGCCCCGGTCTGCCTCTTACCCACACCCAGAACCTGGACACATCTCTTCTCCTGGGATCCTTTGCTGCTACTGTGCCCCTGCTTTTACCCGTCTTCATTCCCAGCCTCTGGCACCAAAGAGACAGTCTCACCGAGGGGCTCTCCACATGCCAAGTGGTGTTCTAGCCAGTCGGGCTTGGGAAGAAAAGCGCCGGGCTGGGTCTCATTCCAGCTGCATGGCCCTGGGCACTTTCCTTCCCCAGCCTGTCTCCTCATTTATTAAAAGCAAGTGCAGAGGCAGTAGCTGTCCTGCTCATCGCTGTGTCCCTCAGTGGCTGGCATGGAACAGGAGCTCGGTATATTGCTATCGAACGAGTATGGAAACACCCATCACGGGCCAGGCAGCGTGTGCTCCCCGGGCAGACACCAGGGAGACTAGAACGAGACCCCTGCCCTCCAACGTCTAGTGGTTAAAATCAGTGTGGGAGCAAATAAGTCGAATATGGCACAAGCGAGTAGAAAACACACATAAGCAGAAAATACGGTGGCAGCTGGAGTGGTTGCTCAGTGCGATTCTTTGATTCCATTTCATCTCAGTGGAGGAATCTTAGCACAAAAAGGAAACCCGACAAGATTGCCCGCCGCTGGAGGCACGCACGGGTGCGGCCCTCACCAAGGGTTCTGACCATTCGGGAGTTTGTCACGTCCCAGGTTCGTGGATGCTGTTATTTGTTATTCTCTGTGCAGGACAGCACAGATGATGCACGTGTTTGGGCAAGAAACTTTTTCTTTGAAAAGAAATGCCGACGAGAGTTTGTAGGCGAAACCGCTCTGCGTTTTGTGTATCAGAGTCTGTGAAACTTAACAAGTGGAGATCTGCTCAGGACCTGGTCTGGCGGGCGACTCACATGCAAGTGACGGCCACCAGAAGGAGTGACATCCCCTCTCCCCACCCACTTCTGACTGTAGGACAGGCCTCTTGCAGGAGCCCACCTCTGGGGTGAGGTCTGGGCAAAGCTGCTGGAGGACGTTGATGGCGTGGGAGCACTTTGTCGTCCAACAACACGTTTGCCATTGGAGTGTCTGCTTATGAGGCGGCTGGGGGTTTTAGACAGTTGATAATAAGTGAAACGCCAAGAGGGCAGTTCAGCCTGCTTTGCTCCTCGGCAGGACCCAGCTGACCTTGCCTGGAAGAACCGGGAGTTGTTTTCCTGGTGAAAACCTACAGTGGCCATGAAGAGAAAGGAACAGGTGCAGGGCCCTCCCAGCAGCCCAGAGCCTGGAACGTCATCTCAGCCCGTCTCGGCAGGTGGCAAGGAGCTGCGTCTCCACAAGAGCCCAGTCCTTCGGGACTGATTAGACCCCGGCAGACGCTTCGGTTCACGAGGTTCAGCCCGTTCCGGGGGGCAGAGGGCATGGTGAGACCCTCCGATGGCAGGGAACCCGTCAAGACCAGCTAGTGCCAAACAGTCGCTACACGCAAAGCCAGGCAGGTGGGTCACTGAGCAAGAGAACGGGATGTCGCGGGGTTGTTCTCCTTAGACGGAGTGAAACGGGCAGCCGAGTGCCTCCGGGGTTTCTAGCTTCTCTCTGGGACACCAGCTCACTGGATGGTGGAGGCTTCCCCTTCATAGCTGACTGCGTGTTGACAAAGTAGGTTTTCAACGTCGGGTGGGATTCCGGAGACCCCGCTCTCTGGCGGCAGAAACGTCCCTTTCTGGCCCAAGCTACCTGCCGCGTTGACACCATCACTTCCTACAGTAGGATGCACGGGTGCCCTCTATGAACAAACGAAGGCTGGCTACACATTTCATCCAGGAGGCTTGTCACGCGGGACAGCTGCAGCCCTTGACGTGAATTATGCATCCGCGGGTCTGCTGGGGTTCCTTCCTGTCTTCTCTTCCTCAAGTGCTCGTAATATACGAGGCCCCCCAGTCCCATGTGACGAGGACCCTGAGACGGTCATCCCATGTTTTTATCTGGAAGCCCAGGACTTCCGGGGGCCACAAAGCTGTAGCAGACATCGGGAGAGAGAGAACACAGCACAGTTAGGTATTCGTGCTGCAGACCTAGCGGGGAATCCTCCAAGGCCGATCTGAAATGGAAGGAACATCGGACGGGCTCCCTCCTTGTCACCAAAGTCATTCCTGGCCTGCCTGACTGACTCGGGGTGACAGCAGCCCCTGCAGGTATAAGAGGGTTTCCTTCACGCTCTTTCTCCTTTTCCGGTTCTTTTAGATCAAAGAGAGGAAGGTCACCTTCTGGCTTTGGCCAGAGCCATTCGCCAGGAAGGAATACTGCTTCTAAAACACACCCAAAGCCCTTTCTTAGCAGGACGGGATTCTTTTCTGCAGACTCCCATTGTATACCAGCCATAAAACTCCTTAATAACTTTGCCTTAGATAGGCCTCTAATATCCATAATTCATTCAAGGAGGCAGACTCCAGAGGCTGCACTGTGGTTTATCTTATTTTTGTATAATTACACACACCCCCACCCCCCGCGCACGCGCGCACACACACACACACACACACACACACACACAGGGTGTACGTGGTGATTTACAGCGATGTTGGGATACCTGGTTATTATTCTTCACTCCTGATCCATTATTATTCTTCCTAATTTTGCAGAGTCATTTGCTGGATAAGGCCATTTAGGAAACAAATGCATATTTTAATAGCTAATATTGAATTTACATTTATATCTCAGGTGTATAGGGATAATGATGTGGCAATTAAAGGCAAATATATAATTTTTAGTCATGACTATAGGGATTACTCTGCTGACAGAGCAAGAGCTGACTTAGATATTTAACTGAATGTTAAATTTTTTAGAGCTCTGGGAATTTTAGACTCTTGATGGATAGCTCAGTACTTTCAAATTTTAGGCGGGGGCAGGGGAAAAAATCCTGATTTTGCACTTTACGTCTAGGTGTCTCAGAAATATGTGGCCAATTCATTAAATATGCTCACAATGTATTGGTGAGCAAAGCAAGCAGGTATGTGTGCTGTGATCCCATCTGTGTGTGTGTGTGTGCACAGACACACGAACTGTGTGAGTATACATACACAACATGTATATATATAAAATGTACATGTATGTTATTTGTATAGCTTTTTGCATATATATTATAGTATGTATTTATAATACACACACACACACACACACACACACACACATTCATGTTTCCAGATGTCTTTCAATGCATGTGTGGAAGAACAGATAAAATTTTAACAGAAATTAACTCTGGGTTTATGGGGTTCTGCTGTCTTCATCTTTAAGCATAACCGCTGTTGATTCTCTTTATTGGAGAGCCCGCCATGAGATGAGCCAGGTGCGGAGCACGTGTTAGATCCAGACTGCCTGAGTTCATGTACCTCCGTCAGTTCCTTACTCCAGGGTTGACATCAGGTTGATCTTACCAAGGGTCATTTTTAAAGGGAATGGGGATGTGTCTCTGCTTGGGTCACTAAGTAACTACCCTTGACTTTGACTTTGGTGTCTGAAAGGTCCAGGCTGGTTTGCGAGGTTAGGTGGGAATGGTGATGTCTCCCTTCCCCCAAAGAGCAACGGTTCTTGAATTGGTTTAGTCCTTACCCTTGGATACAACAGAACCGTCTGCCTCGCAATCACCTCCTTACTAGTGGCCTCTCTTAACAAAACAGCCTGGGGGCGCCTGGGTGGCTCAGTCATTAAGCGCTGACTTCTGCTCAGGTCATGATCTCCTGGTTCGTGGGTTTGAGCCCCACGTTGGGCTCTGTGCTGACAGCTCAGAGCCTGGAGCCTGCTTTGGATTCTGTGTCTCCCTCCCTCTCTTCTCCTTCCCCACTTGTGCTCTGTCTCTCTCTGTCTCTCAAAAATAAATAAACATTTAAAAAAAACCAGCCTGTAGAAGAAAACATTAGGGGGAAAGCTCTTTGACATTGGTCTTGGTGATGATTTTTTGGATTTGACAGCTGGAACACAGGGAACAAAAGCAAAAGTTAAGTGGGACCACGTCCAATGAAAAAGTTTCTGCAGAGCAGAGGAAACCATCAACAAAATGAAAAGGGAGCCTGCGGGATCAGAGAAGCCATTTGCAAACCATATATCTGATAAGGGGTTAATATCCAAAATATAATTCCCATGAGTCATTAGCAAAAAATCAAAAACGTGATTAAAAAATGGGCAAAGGACTTGAATAGACGTTTTTCCGAAGAAGACACACAGATGGGCAAAAGGGACATGAAAAGATGCTCAGCCTAACTCATCATCAGGGAAATGGGAATCAGAACCCAGTGAAACACCACCTCACACCTGTCGGGACGGCTAAAATCACAAAGACAAGAAATTATAGTGTTGGCGAGGATGTGGAGAGAGGGGAACCCTCTCGCACTGTTGGTGAGAATGCAAACTGGTGCAGCCGCTGTGGAAAATAGTTTGGAGGTTCCTCAAAAAATTAAAAATAGAACCATGTGTTCCACAATCCCACTTCTGGGTATTTATCCAAAGGAAATAAAGTCACTGTCTCAGGAAGATGGTTGCACTCTCGTGTCCATTGAAACTTTGTAGCCATAAAAAGGGAGCAACCTAGGGGACTGTGGACAGATGAATAGATAAAGAAAATAACATATTCATGTATATTTATACATGCATGTGTTTATACATAGATACATATACACGTATATATACACATATACATATATATATATATATATATATATATATATATATACATACGTGTACATATGTATTAACACGTTTATAATTCAGCCTTAAAAAAGGAAATCCTGCCATGAGCAACCACATGGATGAACCTGGAGGATGTTATGCTAAGTGAAATAAGCCAGAGAAAGACAAATGGTATCATTTATATATGGAATCTGAAAAAGAAAGGTGGGGGTGCCTCATTGGCTCAGTTGTTAAGTATCTGACTTCTGCTCAGGTCATGATCTCATGGTTCATGAGTTCGAGCCCCGCATCAGGTGAGCCCTGCTTCCCTCTCTCAATCTCTCTCTCTCCCTCTCCCTCTCTCTTTCTCTCTCTGTCCCTCATAGGATTCTCTTTCTCTGCCCCTTGCTTGCTTGTGCCTTCTCTCTTCCTCTCTCTCTCTCAAAAAAAAAAAAAAAAAAAAGGAACTCCCAGTAACAGAGAGTAGGGTGGTGGTTGCCAGGGGCTAGAGGTGCAGGAAAAGGGGAGATGTTGGTCAAACAGTACAAACTTTCAGTTATAGGATGACAAGTTTCTGGAGACATCACGTATAGCATCGCGACTATAGTTAAGAATAATGTGTGCTTGAAATTTTGCTTAGAGAGTAGATCTCAGGGGTTCTCATCACACACAAAAAGGACACTATACCAGGTGAAGGGTATGTTAAGTAGCTCAATGGTGGTCATTATTTCACGATGCATATGTCTATCAAAACATCGTTTTGTATGCCTGCAATATCTATAATTCTTTTAAAAACATCTATCTATATCTATATCTGTATCTGTATCTATTTTGATCAGTCATACCTCAGTAAAGCTCAGGGGAAGAATAAAACACCTGAGCAAGAGAGGTAGTCGTTTGTCCGTGGATGATAAGGGAAGGATAGCTGAATTCATCATTTCTTCCCACCAAGAAGCAAGGAAGCCTCGTGGCTCTCATTCCAAACGTCAGGACTGCACCCTGTTATGCAGTAGGCCACCTGGAGAACTGTCATCTCTGGGTCCCATGTGCATTTGAGGACTCCCACTCCGAAAGGAATATCGTCATGTTGGAGAGTGAAACTCTTGAACCTACGGGTGCTGAACTTGTCCTGTATTATTTAACCTGCCCTTGGATGGCGAAGCAGATGCACTTCTGGCATAGAAGCTTAGATTTTCTGTCTTTTCTTTTCTTTTTTTAAGTGTTTATTTATTTATTTTGAGGAGGGAGGGGCAGAGAGAAAGAGAGAGAGGGAGAGAGAGACTCCCAAGCAGGCTGTCCACTGTCAGCATGGAGCCCAACACAGGATTCGACCTCACAAACCTCGAGATCATGACCTGAGCCAAAATCAAGAGTCGGACGCTTAACCGACTGAGCCACCCAAGCGTCCCTTACATTGTCTTTATTTCACTCTCCTGTTCCACCCCCCTTACCCTGACTCTCCCTCTCCCCCCACCCCACACACCACCACCTACAAATCTGTGTGTCGTTGGGGGGGGTGGCAGGGTTCAGTTCTGTCATGCGCGTCACTTGGTGTTCAACAGAGTCTACAATTGTCACCGTATTTTCGGAGACACCCTGTTTTCCTTGAGTGTTTGGGGATCGGTCCAGAAGTGTGTTCCGGGATAGGGACCAGATATTCATTTCTGGATTCAGCATGTTGAGTTGGGCCTGCCGTCCGGGAGCTCGACTGGGTCTCCATTAAAAAGACCCCACTGAAGAATGGTACTAATGCACAGAGGGGCCCGAGAGCCTGCCCCAAGCTGTGATGGTGATGGTCTGCACTTAATGGAGAAGATTTCAAATGTGGCATGCAGGCTAAGTGTGATTTTAACTTGAGGCAGTAGCACAGGCTTCAGCACCAGGCTAGGAGGAGATGGGCTATTAATCCTCTCGACATTCCCTTTGAATAGCATCATATTTCAGTCCCGTTAAGCTGTGGGGCCGTTGTTTATCAGTCTCCCTCCAAAAGCAGGGCCTCTGTTGCGCTGAGCTGCAAAACTCTGCCCAGCTCTGTGCCTTTAAGACGACAGTTGGCTTCAGCCTGCTAGGTGACACCCCCTCCACCTCTCGGGCTCTGAGATAAACTCAGGCAGCTCCCAGCTGCCTCTGCTCGCCCATCTGTCACTGACCAAGCAAGGGGTCAGTGGACCTGGTGCCCTTTATTGGAATGTCGAGAAGAGGAAAAGGAAGCAGTGTATCTGGGAAACAGGGGGAAAAAGGAAGGGGAGGTGGTCAGGCATGCTGAAGAATCCCAAATTCCAAATTGTGACTGTCTCCATGACCTCGCTGTTCCTGTTCTGATCCCCCCAGCTTCAATGTCCGTTCATTTGCACATTCATTCATCAGACCTCTATTGAGCATCTCTCAAGTGCACTGTGCTCAGTGCCACAGGTAGAGGATGAACACAGCAGGTGAGGTCCGTGCCCTTATCAACCTACCATCTAGCAGCGGGATGGACATTGGCCACAGGAAGTTGGGAATATGGAGACGGAGGGATTTGGAGACCAGTTGTCCGGGCTCTGTAGCCTGACGTGGCTGCTTGTAGGCTGTACAGCTTGGAGGAAGTCAGTTGACCTCCTTGAGCCTCGGTTTCCTCATTTGTAGAATGGGGCTAATAACAGTACCTCTTCCAGGATTGTTGAAAGGTCTAAATAAATCATTGCAAGTAACACACTTAGGAAGCAGTCAATAACTGTTGGGTTTTGCTATTAAATTCTATGGTAAATTGTATTATAAAGGGCAAGCACAAGGTGCAAGGGGAATATATTACAGCGAAATTTGCCTCATCTAGGAAGTCAGGAAGGCATCCTTGACGATGGGATGTTCAAGCAGTGAACTGGAAATAACCCCCAGCCTATTCTCTCTCTCTCTGTCTCTCTCTCTCTGAGGGTTTACCACTCATATGTTCAGTCTTCCAGGTTTGGGCTTAATTGGATCCCTGTCTTCCCTCTGCTTAGAGGAGAGGGTCCTGGTGGACAAGGAGTGTACCTTGTGCATAATTCTAGCACTTTCTGCCACACTTATTGCATTGCTTGGCCCATCACTGGACAACCAGATAAGCGAGTGGCCAATCTGTATCCACACACAGAGGCTGAAAGATCTGAAGTTTAGAGTCTCTTACGACATGGTCCCAGGAACAGCTCCAGCTGGCCTCACAGATGTACAAGGTTTCCCTCATTCGTACGCTGCTTTATAATTGTCCAGTGAGTTACGAAGGGGTCCATACTCTTGGACTGTCAGCGGGAAGCACACTCCCCCAGAGGCTGCCCTCTGCCCAGGAGGTTAAAGGAATTACAGGAGGGGGACGCAGGCCACAGGGGGCCTGGGTGGCTGTGGAATTCCTTCCCTGGCCTCTGCCCACTTCTTATGCACCCCAAAGGCCACAGCTTTGAGGGGCTGTAACTCCCCTTCCGCAGCGAGCGTGCATGTATTTTTAACTTATCCAAGAACCTGAAAATCTGTTCATCAGTCTTTCCCGTTTGGGTGAATACAGGAAGAAACCTTCTAAGAGACGTGTGAATGTGCCACATGTTATACATAACTCAGTTTTCCTTTGGCTATTAAGTTGGCCTTGCATGCCTGGTATTTTTAAATTGCCGCTCCTACTGAGCTCCCTCCTGTCCTGTGAGCCTGAGACCTCACAAGGGTCTGAGGGCCATTCTCTCCATCTCCTCCTAGGATCCGTGTCGAAGCACTTTGTTCATTGGCGAGCACCTCCGTGTGTGCTCGTGAAAGTTGGGAGGATGGGAATAAAGCCACATTTATCTCCCGGGAGCCCACAGTGCTCAGCAGGGAATGAGTGTACAGCAGGCTGAAAGGTTTGCAGAGGGTTTGCCTGGGGAGCATCAGGGGCAGGGTACAGGCATTCTAGACAGAGGACAGCCTGAGCCTGGCGGGAAGGTGGGATACCGTAGTGTGAGTGGGTTACTGCTGCTGAGCGTGGACAGGTACGCAGGGAGGGGCGTGGCCAAGCCAGGTGGTGGAGGGTCTCACAAGAAGGCCACAAGAAGGAGACGGGCAGGAAGGTGGCTGGCACAGAACGGACAGCGGAGGAGTTTGGGCAACACAGCAGTGCCTCCTACCCCCTGTATTTTCTCGGGGATGGTTTTGCGGGAGCCTCTGTGCCACAGGGCGGTGCTTCTCAAAACTTGAGCGTGTGTCAGAATCATTTGGAGGGTTTGCAAAAACCCACGCCCAGAGGTTGGGGTTCAGCGGGTCTGGGGTGGGACTGAGAATCTGCGTCTCCGACAAGCAAGCTCCTGGTGAGACTGATCTCGCTGGCCCGGGGGCCACGCTTAGAACCACTGCTTAGGCATCCAGGAGGTCGACCAGGAGGAGCAGTGTCCCCTGAAACCATCAGGAGAGAAAGAAGCAGGTTAGGAAATGGGGGGAAGGAGCCACTTAAGCAGCTGCCCACGGACAGGCTGTCCTTGAACTCACGCTCTGGATCCCAGCTGATAATCCCAGATTCAGCCAACTCACGTGGGCTGCGGTTACATTAAGGAAATAATCACCTCCCTTTCATAACTGTATACAATTTGGCCGCATCCGGAAACGTAACCCGTTTTCCCTTTTTACTTTTAATCTCGTCTGCTCTCTCGGAGACTGAACACGGCGTGTCGAAGGCTTTATTTTGGAAGCCTATCTTCTCACTGGTTTCTAGTCTCCTCTCTCACGGCTTTCTGGTCACTTTAGGGCACATCACCAGTGGCCAGCAGCTCCTAACGCTGCAAATCTCCTCCCCGCGTCTTCCTCTCACCCCAGATTTCATGGGTTCCCATCAAACGCTTCGGCCCAAAGGGTCCAGAGACAAAGCTCGTTTTCTGATAAGGAGAAGCACCACACTAAACTCTGAAATGTCACGTTTTCTTGTGTTAAGACCATGGTCTTGGAGGCCCAGAGGGTGCCCTCCGGCCCAGGGCCACTGGCTGCCGCCTGCCTTCCCTGCTATCTCCATTTCCTCTCCCACCCCATTCTGCTGTGGTTCCTGCCCACGGAGAGGTCCCACGGGACCCAGCAGGGAGGATGCTTCTCAGGGCATGGAGCCATCAGTTAACAGAGAAACGGGGGTCACTGAGGTAGAGTAGCCAGAAAATCCTGGTCCCCTTCTCCGGAGTGTGAGGCAAGACTGGCCAAACCTTGGCCGGGTTCCTGCGGTTTGCCTGTGTCTTTGCTTCTCCAGCATCCTCCCCAAAGGCTGTCGCGAGTCTCCACGCTGTGGCTCCTGATAACCTGTCGACCCGTGTGAGTCTCGGTCGGCAAAATCAGTTACATGCATCTCCTGTGCGGATTTTAAAGATTTTCCGACAGCACATTCAGCTTCCATTTCAGCTCGGGGCTCCGTTTAGCCAGAGTGGTGGAAATGTGCCATCAGGTCAGCTGGGGTGGGGGTGGGGCGGTGTCTAAAGTGCCCCGGGCTTGGGGCCGGCGTGGGGAGGGTGGCAGGGTGTCTGCCCCCGGTGTCATCTGTGCACCCAGACATCTGCCGAGGCCCTCGCCGTGCCATCTGGCCCTTGTCAGGAGCTACACAGCTGCTGCGGTTACCCTTCGGGGCGGGCAGCGGGCAGCGGGCAGCGGGCAGCGTGCAGAAATGATCCCGCTGCTCCACTACCGGGGGGCTTCTGCAAGCCCGGCTCCCGGGGCCAGGCTCAAGTGCCGTCTTCTCACCAAGCCAGCCCGTGCTGCCCCTTCGGAATTGTTCTCGAATACTTGGGAGAACCTCCGTTGACCGTATCACCTGCATGGGCCGTCCCACGTCAGAATCCTTTACCTGTCCACCGCTGGCCGCTAGACTGTCGCCTCCTGGGGCCACAGCACCAGCTCCTTCCAGGACACGGCATGGCGCCTGGCCAAAAAGCGTGGGCAAAGCGTGCTGACCTAACACGCGTGGAGACCCGGAGCTGGCAAAGCCCCGTCCTGCCAGCAAAGAGGAAACCAGCCTGTTTGTCTCCCCCTGAGTCCTCCGTGAGAAAAGGAAAACAGGCGGGAGCACCTGAATCCACAAGGACACAGGGGCTTGACGGGTGAGGGGCCAGAAAGCTGCAGAACATAAGCCCCATTTATCTCTGCTCTTCTATCATCCAGCCTTGGAGCGTCCCTGCAAAGAAAGCCCCAGCAGATGGCTCCTGGACGTCCCTCACTGGGGCAGAGGTGACACCCCAGCCCCCAGGGAATTCTGAGGCCCGGGCTCATGGCATCCTTGAAGGATGGCAGGAGATGACACTTTGGCTGACCCCTGGGAGAACTGTCCTCGCTGGTGAACTCCAAAGGCAAGGGTGGTGTTGCATCCCAGGCGGGGCCAGGGAGGATCTGGACCGCTCTGGGCCCCAGGCCTTGAAGGTTCACTCTTCCCAGGGAGGAGCATTTGCTTTGCCCCGCCCCCCCCCAAGCCCTTCCCAGTCTACTGGAGGCTTGAAAGGGCTTATTGTCATGCCCATGCATGTCAAAGAATATGCATTGAGCAGGGTGCCTGGCCCTATACTAGCCTGGGGTGGGGGGGGCGGGTGTGTGTGCAATGGGTTGGTGGCTGCTCTCAAGAGCCTACAGTGGGAAAGGGGAAACCATCCAAAAACTTAGCAGCAAATCAATAACCTGCTTGTGGGTTTGAAAAACAGGCAGTATGAAGGGAAGGGATGACAGGCAGGAGGACTTGTTGACACAGCAAAGGCTTCTCAAAGTACCACTGGAAATGAACACTGAATGACAAGAAGGAGCCAGCCAGTGGTGAGCTGGTAAATACTTAACAACTTGCTCTAAAAAAAAAAGAAAGAAAGAAAGAAAGAAAAAACAAGTCAGGAATGCAGAAAGGAAGGGAGGAAGGGGGGGGAAGGAAGGAAGGAAGGAAGGAAGGAAGGAAGGAAGGGAGGAAGGAAGGGGGGAGGGAGGGAGGGAGGGAGGAAGGATGGAGAAAAGGAAGGAAGAAGGGAGGAAGGGAGGTAGGAGAGAAGAAAGGGAGGGAGGAAGGAAAGAAGGGGGAAGGGAGGGAGGAAGGAAAGGAAGGAAGGAAAGAAGGGGGAAGGAAGGAAGGGAGGAAGAAAGGAAGGGAGGAAGGAAGGAAGGGGGAAGGGAGGGAGGGAGGGAGGGAGGGAGGGAGGGAGGGAGGATGGAGGAAAGGAAGGAAGGAGGAAGGGAGGGAGGAAGGAAGGAAGGGGGAAGGGAGGAAGGAAAGGAAGGATGGGAGGGAGGAAGGGAGGGAGGAAGGAAGGGAGGGAGGGAGGAAGGATGGAGGAATGGAAGGAAGGAGGAAGGGAGGAAGGAAGGAAGGGAGGGAGGAAGGAAGGAAGGGGGAAGGGAGGGAGGGACGAAGGAAGGAAGGAAGGAAGGGGGAAAGAAGGAAGGGAGGAAGGAAGGGGGGAAAGGAGGGAGGGAGGATGGAGGAAAGGAAGAAAGGAAGAAGGGAGGAAGGGAGGGAGGAAGGAAGGAAGGAGGGAAGGAGGGAGGAAAGGGTAAGGAAGGAAGGAAGGAAGGAAGGAAGGAAGGAAGGAGGGAGGGAGGGAGGAAGGAGGAAGGAAGGAAGGAAGGAAGGAAGGGAACCCCAATGTGTAGTTTGCCAGTTTCCATGGTGTCATTATTCCCACCATGGCCGATTTCAAGCTGTCAACCTGACATCATAGGAAGAGATGTGCACACTCAACTCTTGTGAGCTGGTGTGAGCCCCACTGCACTCATCAGAGTGAGCCATGGGAAGACCTGGAGAATGAGCAGTAGAGGCAGAAGAAATGGCAAGTGCAAAGGTCCTGAGGCAGGAATAAGTATGTTGTGTTCAAAGAACAGAAAGGAGGTCAGTGCAGCCTGGTCATAATGAGCAAGGGGTAGGAGGGTCATGCTGGAAAGAGGCTGGGCCACAGAGGGTCTTGTGGACCTTAGGAAGGAATTAGGGGCATGACAGATGGCATGTCATGCCCCCCAGATGGCAATGACCGTGTACTGGGGAGGTGCTACTAGGAAAACCATTGACCACGGCAACAGCAGTAATATAGCGCGATGAGGCCTGGAAGGAGGAGGCCTTGCCCAAGTCCTTGAAAATTGGCTCTAACCCGACTGAGCAAATAGTCAGAGACTGGGCACACTGTCCCCGTCCCTGTCACACCTTCCTGGTGTCTGCTGGAAGCATTTGTTTCGATTTAAGAGGATCGATGATTTCCACCGAGAAAAAAAAAAGAAAAGAATATCGTCGTGACGAATGTGTCCACACAGCCACCCTCTGTTTGCAGAGGTCACCGGGGCGGAAGTCGAGCGCGTGGGTCTGCTTGTCCTAAAAAAGCAACCGGGAGAGGGGCGCCTGGGTGGCGCAGTCGGTTAAGCGTCCGACTTCAGCCAGGTCACGATCTCGCGGTCCGTGAGTTCGAGCCCCGCGTCAGGCTCTGGGCTGATGGCTCGGAGCCTGGAGCCTGTTTCCGATTCTGTGTCTCGCTCTCTCTCTGACCCTCCCCCGTTCATGCTCTGTCTCTCTGTGTCCCAAAAATAAAAAAAAATAAAAAAAAAAAAAAGCAACCGGGAGATGCACCAGAGGCAGCAAGAAGGTAGAAAAGACTCGGGGGAAGGCAGCTTCCTGGCTCGGGTTCACTCCCTGTCTGAACAGCCCCGGTCACCGGGCCAGGAGGGAACCGGCAGGAACGGAACTGAGCAGTAACTGTAGCTCTTAGCAAGGAACAAGCCCCTCTAAGCAGTGGATCAGGCATCCAGATCCACGCTGGGTGAGCCTTCTGGACGGTTCTCCTCTCCCTCCCTGCTCTCCCCGGGAAACCTCAGCCCGCACAAAGGGGCTGGGGCCACGGACTTCAAAGGGAAGTCTTGTTCCAATGAACGAGCCGGAGAAGATTTCAATTAAGGCTGCTTATTTATTTATTGGACTTTTCAAAAGATGCGGCCCCCATGCCCTCTGGGCGCGGGTGTCTAATTTAAAACATGTTTCATTAGTATAATTTTTAAAAAGCAGAGAAGTCTCCTCCGGGCACTTTCCACCAGGATTTCACTCTCAGACGAGAGAGAGCGCCTAAGAAGAAGGTGGCTCCCTCTCCGTCCCCTTGACCTGTCTCACAGGGGCTCCGTTTTTTCTCGCCACGTTTTCCCTCCACCTCACGCATGTGCACCGCCCCCCACCCCATCTTAGCATCCCTGTCTCCCGGTCTCCCCCAGTCCTCGCCAGACCACAGGCCCCTTACTCTGCTCTTATGCATGCTGAAACACAGCCTTGCTTCTGGTCGGTTTTCCAGTATGCACGGATGCGTCTGCTGTCTGGTTGTTCATCACCGGGGCTCCAAGTACAAGTCTGGGAAGCAGGGAACCACTAAGGGGGAAGGGAGGGCTGGCCTTGTTCGCTGCACGTTTCTCTTCGGGTCCTAAATTTGATGTTTTGAAAAGGCGCGAGGGCCCGGGCAGCTCGGGAGGTTAAGGAAGCGACCCTGGTGCTAGGGGTTCTGATCTTCAAACACTTGCACGGGCTAACGGGTTTCCAGAATGCACTGACATGGTCTGCAGAATGCTGTGGGTGTTCTTCCCGCGAAGAGAATTGGTACCTTCCCTCACTTCTCAGGGGGGTGGGGGTGAGGGTGGGGGGTGGTTCATGGGTTTATGAAATCCCAAAGGTTAGGAATAAAGTGCCTGAACATATAGATGGTCTGTCCTCTACCAAACGAGATGAAAAACACACAAAATCGGTACACAATTGTAGGGGCTTCGTGGATTCCCCAAGAAACCCCACCTCACACCCCTGTTTTGTTTATCTCGGAGCTGGAGGAGGAAAGTCCTACATGAGGCCCCACCTCTTAATTCCTAGTCTCCTGTCGGGTACTCTTTGCCTTTTGAGGATCCCCAGACAACAACCTGTTTTGTTTTTTGTGTTTTTTTTAATTTTTTTTCACGTTTATTTTTGAGAGAGAGAGAGACAGAGCATGAGCAGGGAAGGGGCAGGGAGAGAGGGAGACACAGAATCCGAAGCAGGCTCCAGGCTCCGAGACATCAGCACAGAGCCCGACGCGGGGCTTGATCCCGTGAACCGTGAGATCATGACCTGAGCCGAAGTCGGACGCTTAGCCGACTGAGCCACCCAGGCTCCCCACAACCTGTTTTCATTAAAATGTAAAACGGCCCGTAGCAATGGGCTCTGCTGAGGTGTTTACTGTGAGCTTTTTGGACTGTCCCCTTCCTCCAGGACCACCCTCACTTCTTACCCCTGTTATTCCTTCACCCGAGAATGAGAGAAACAAGGATTTACAACTAAAATCTACCCTTCATCCACTTATTCCTCCACCCCCACCCCATTTAAAAACTCAGGGGGCCAAGGAGCGCCTGGGTGTCTCAGTTGGTTAAACGTCTGACTCTTGATCTCAGCTCAGGTCTTGATCTCAAGGTCGTGAGTTCAAGCCCCACATCGGGCTCCACGCTGGATGTGAAGCCTACTCAAAAACAACTGGGGGGTGGGGAGCAATATTTTCGTTACTGGGTTCAACACACTGACTGCTGAGTAGACAATCCCATTTAATAATAATCCCATCAGGTAAGGACTATTATCACCCCCGTTTTAGAGATGAGGAAACTGAGGCTTTGAGAGGCTAAGATATTTCCCCAAGGCCATGCAGTGTGTAAATAGTAGACCAAGGATATGAACCCAGGGACCTGTTGGGTCTCTGGGGCTGTGCCTGAGAACCAAGCTACAGGCTCCTTGTACAGCTTCCATCATGGACGAGGTTGGCCAAGAGGAGGTTGACCAGTTCTCTGGAGAAGAAGAGAAGAGAGAAAGCGGCTTCTGTGTGGGAGCCACTAGGCGTCCTCGTTCCGAATCCTGGGATCAGACAGACATACTCACCCAGCGTGGATCTTGGAGGAGCGAGGAGGCAGTTCACCCTCAAAAGAGGAAGGAGAGAAGGGAGCGGCCGAGCGGTGCATAGCCAGTTTCTCCTTCCAGACTTACCCGTCAGATGAGTCACTCCCGTCTCCCTGGGGGTCCGGGGACAAGAGTGGGAAAGGCCTGCAGGACGGCACCGACGGATGACCCTCGTGGGAGGAAATATCAGGAAGGGGGAAGAAGCTCTCCCCACCCAAGGGGATTTTGACACCAGCTGCCATAAAGATCCTGTAATACCCATGGTTCCACAGCACGAGGGCCCTGTGAACAAAGTTCTAGAGCTCCCATCATACCGTGACAGCAAGAAGAGCATCTTTGGAAGGGACAAGGTGAGCCAGGCCAGCTCGGCCTCCCACTGGCATCATCAGGACCTAGCATCATCATGAGACCCAGCGTGTGTGTCTGGAACACTGGGTTAGTTCCCTGCAAAGCGGAGAGGTGCGTCCACGGGGCAAAGGGGAATGATTTGACCCGCACCTTAGAGGAGGCTGTGGGCCTTGGCTCTGGGGGATAACCTGGCAGGCCACCCTCTGTAAGAGACGTAAGACTGAATTCGTCCTCTCCAGGAGGGGCACCGTGGCCGTGACATCATGTGCTTTTCTTCAAGTCCGAAGTCTCTACCTCCCATGTCTAGAAATATTTTCCATTTGCTCCGCCTGGTCATTCTCTACCCTTGCCCCCTGCTCTCTGTCATGACAGGGGACATATACAGATGGCACCAGCGGGTTCAGCCAACAGGGAGTCTCCCAGCAGGAGCTCGGAGCAGGGAGTGGGGGTGAGGTCAGGGTATTCGCTGTCCTGGCTCCCTCTCTGGGTGGTCGCCGTGGAACTGCACGCTGTCTTTCCACCAAAGGTCACTGCAAGGCAGTCCTCCGGACACAACCCTTTCCTTTACAGGCCCTTGGGTGGTTACAGCCCCTGGTTACTGCACAGACGGTTCCTGTATTCATCTGCCGTAACAAAGTACCGCACACTGGGGGGTTTCAACCACAGAAATCTATTGTCTCGCGGTTCTGGAGGCTGGACGTCCACCAGGCTGGTTTCCTCTGAGGCCTCTCTCGTTGGCTTACCGATGGCCACCATCGTGCTGCCGTTCACAGGGCCTTCCCTCCTGCCCCTGCTGCCCCCTCCCTTCCTTGAAAGGACAACCAGTCGTATTGGACCAGGGCCCCACCCTAGTGGCCTCATTTATCTTAACCCCCTCTTTAAAGACCCCGTCTCAGAACAAGAGTACATTCGGAGGCTCTGGAGGTTGGGGCTTCGATGTAGGAATTTATGGGAGCACAAGTTAGCCCTAAGCAGTTCACCTACCCCCTTCATGAGTCACTTTTTTTTCCTGATTTGAACGTGCCATCTGTTTCTGGTTATCTGACTGATCAAGGAAGGCACCCTGGGCTGTTTCTCTTGTAGAGATTTGTACTAAAGCACCTGTTTGTCTCCCTTCACACCCCGGGCGTTGGAAGGACGGTATGCGAACAGGGGCTGGGTGGTGCACAGAGAGCCATCGAATCCCTGCTTACACGAAGCCCTCGCTGTTGGCTTCTCTCTGGTGCCATGAGCTTCTCCCCCGGTGACCTTCGAAGCCGCAGATAGCATGGCGTGTCCTAAAGTCCAGCCCCCCAGCCAGCGCTCCCCAGCCAGTGCACGCTGGCACGTGAGGACCTTCGCCTGGGTGTAAAAGATGCCATGTGTGAGGGTGACATTTGTCTAGTAGAATAGGGAACACAGGTCAGCTTCCCATGGGTGAGAGGGGAGAACCCAGCGTCAAGGGACCGGGTAGAGGGCTTGGCATCCAGAGGAAATAAATACGTAAAGAGATACAAGGCATAGCAGTTCCGCTTCCCCCACAGCACCCAGTAAATGTTCAAATAACCATCTGAAGCGGCAGAATCAAGGCAGTAATGTAAAGCCTTCAAGAGGGCTGAGGACCACCGTGCGTCCTGAGAATAATGCCAGGCCATTCCATTGGCTTCCCGATCTCAGCAGGCCTCTTTTCCAGAATTCTCCATGCCCACGTGATGGTGGTGTGGCTCTTCCTCTGAGGTCTTTATTTGCTTTCATTCCCAAACCTAACTCCCTGCCATTGGAAGAGCATGAGGCTTTCTCCCGGGTCCCAGAGTCACCAAGCGCCATTGCAAATGCTTTGCAAACTAAGATTTTGTTCCAAGATGCTGTCTCCTCTTGTAATTGTCTGTCACATAAATTATCAAGAAGCCCGCACTTACACCGAAGGCATCGGCGTTTGGGGCAGTTGTTTGAAGTCCGTAAAGGTTTTGCGTCTGCGGTTCTCGCGCCTCAGCCCTCGTCCCTAATTAAGTGCGGCTCGTCCAATGCTACTTGTCAAGCACTGTGCCCGGGCCCTGCAGGTGTGGGGGAAAGTAAGACAGAGCCCCTCTGTCACGGAGCTTGCCGCGTGAAACACCCTGCCAGGACTTCAGGAAATGAAGTCAGGATGCCAAGTGTTCGTTTGGAAAATCTAGGTCCATGGAGTCTGAGCAGTTTCCAGATCTGGCCACCGTGGCATTTGCTTCCTCCTCACTGGCTCCGGCTTTTGGAGTTCCTCCTTCCCAATCGTGGGCGCCTCAGCAATGCATCCAGAAAGGCTGGATTCCTTCCCTCTGTTTGAAAAGCCTTTTTGGAACACCCTCCCCCACCCCTGCCCGCCGAAGACCCGGTTGTGCCTTTCCGTCAATGAGAAAATCTGGTGCTCACCCGGGGAGCCCACATCTGCACAGGGAGTGGTTACGGGGCTGGGGCTTTGGACTCCGAAGTTCCGTAGAAGGGAACTCAGAGGTAATTAGTGGGAACAAGTGCTTTGCGGGTTCTGTTTCAGTCCCCGAGCATGATCCTGACCGAGGCTCCTGGGTCCCTGTGAATTTGATCAAAGCACAGAAAACTTCTTTGCCGCATGGGGGATAGTATAACATGTTGTTTTCATAAATAATTCCCACGGGCCTGTCTTTTGTTCCTAAATGTGCCAGGTGTCTGGTTAAGAATTGTCTCAGGTTGGCATCAGAGGGTTTTCACACGGTCTCTGCCCAGAGCCACGTAAAGGTCTTTTTAATGACACCAGTAAGGGGCGCCTGGGTGGCTCAGTTGGTTTAAGCCTCCCACTGCGGCTCAGGTCATGATGTCACGGTTTGTGGGTTCGAGCCCCTCGTTGGGCTCTGTGCTGACAGCTCGGAGCCTGGAGCCTGCTTCAGATTCTGTGTCTCCCTCTCTCTCTGCCCCTCCCCTGCTCACACTCTGTCTCTCCCTCAAAAATAAATAAAACATTAAAAAATTAAAAAAAAAAAGACACCAAAGGAGTTGAGAACGCTCCTGTGTAGAAGGCGGCCCACGGCTCTGTTCACGCAGAGCAGCATGGATGGCTCTGGTCCCAGATTTGTGAATAGTGCCCCCGATCCATAGCGGCTGCTCTCGTCTCACGGTATCTTTTCTTTTTCTTTTTTTTTTTTTTTTTAACCCCAGGAATATTCAGCTGGTGGCAGCCAATATGATCACTTCAAGAAGGATTTCTTGTTTTCTGTCCTGCAGTGTTGGCTGTCTTAGACTCTTACTTGGTTGGTTTGTTTGTTTAAGTTAATTTTATTTTCCCTCAGCAGGTCCTGGAGTTTTTAAAGATAGTTTTTGAGCATGGAAATAAACAAGTCCGGGAGAGTATCATTTACCAGGGCCGTGTTTTATGTCCTCTGGATCTGGAGTCCCTGACTTGGCTCCTAGTAGACACATAGGACCTGTTGGTGATGCTGGTGATGATGGGAGGGTGGTGGTAGCCGTGATGCAGGTGATGAAGACAGGCGCCTTTTATTTCTCTGTTTATTTATTTTGAGTGCCTAGCCTGTCAGGCACTGGGGCAGGGGACCTTCTTTCCCCCTTCTCATTGTATCCTCGTAAGTACCTGAGGAGGTGAGGTGCCATCGCCATCATTTTTGCACAGCTGAGGAGTCGGAGACACAGAGGCACGTGCTGGTGATCGGGGGAGCTGAGACACATCGACACGGGTCCCACTCCAGAGCCCAGATTCTTGTCTTGAATTGCGGAACGAAAGACCCGATTCGTAAAGTGCAAAACGTGTGTCTTTCCAGTTCTGTTCCTTCCGTGTCCAAAGGCACGTGTGAGGGGGGATAGAACGACACCAACCTTTGTGATGCCCCGGAAGCATTGAACTGCAGAGTCGGGAACATGACAAACTCAGGCTAAATCTGAGTGAGAGCCCTGAAGAGGTGGGTCTCAGCCTGCCAGGGCCCAGAAGAACCTCCTGGAGGGAGGGGGGCGGGGGAGGGGGGGAGCTGAAGCGTCCCCTGAGAAGTACCCAGTGCTCCTCGGGGAAGCCACGGCTGTACCCCGTGGTCCGGCGAGGAAAGCCACTCAGTCGGCTCAGCAGAGAGAGGACTCGGGGGCCGGTCTTTCCCACAGGAAGTTGATTATCTCACACCAGCCACTATCTGAGAGGCCACCGCTCCCAGGATGCAATGACAGGGAGGGGGCAGAGTCGAGGGACAGTAGGAATCCATGCTGTTGCGGTCCTTCCCTTCTAAGAGCAGAGGCACGTGAGGCAGCTGAGCGGGGACATGAGCTCCTATGTGTTGGTGCCTTCCAGGTGCTAGTTACTGTCACATACAGTTGCTGACGAACATTTCTTAACGAGATAGGTCTTTTGTCCCGCAATTTACAGAGAAGGGAGACAGGGCTCAGAGGGGTTCGGACACTCACCCAAAGAAGAACAGCGAGTAAGAGCTGGAGGGAGGATTCAACCCAAGGGAAACTTCTAGACTCGGCATCACTCCCCGTGCCACCTCTGCAGCACACACAGAGCTGCTGTGTCAAAGGTCGTGTGTCACACGCTATAAAATAACGCCCTCCATCCACTCGTACCGCGCCCCAGGCTCTGAAGGCCAAGAACATGCCAGACACGGCCTGTGCCCTCGTGCAATTAATACCGAAGAGGGAAGCAGGCCGTAAACAATGACATGTTGCACAGTTAACTACTCGTTTACAACGGCGATAGGTACCACTCAAGGGAAGGACCAGTGTTTGAGAGTACGTCCGTGGCTTACCCGCTTCTCCCCTCCGCCGTGGCTGCTGCCCTTGGCCTGGCCGCCGTGGTCTCTGAGCTGGTCTCCCTGCTTCAGCTCTGGCCAGCCAAAGGGATCTTTTAAGCTCCAAATCAGATCACGTTATCGCTCTGTTCAAAGCCCCCAGAAGCTCCCACTTGACTCAGAGAAGAGGTCAGAGTCCCACCATGGTCACCTCTTCCTTCTCGCCGTGGTGGGGAAGCTTAGCCACGCTACCTCCTGTTGGCTATTTCCTGCATCCCCCAACTGTGCTCCAGCTTAGGGCCTTCGCAATGGCTGTTCCATCCGCCAGGAACACCCTTCCTCTTGTATTGGTACGAATTGATCCTCACTTCCTTAGGGCTCTGAATAGGAAAGTCCTGTTGTAGTTACACAGCCCTCCCTGTCTCCCTTTTCCCTGCTTTGTTTTTCCCGAACAAGTGATTGTCATTTGGTATTATTATTATGTTTATTTGTTCATTTTGTGTCTTCCCCGAGTGGGATGAAAGTTCCTGAGGCCAGAGCTGAGGTCACCTGTGTGCTCTGCCTGATGCCCAGGGCTGAGAAGGGTGGGTGGCACACAGTAAACCTTTAATAAATCATCGTTGAGGGGATAAATACATAACTGAGGGCCACATTTTGGCTTGGGGGCCACGCTGATTTCTTTGAAAGAAGGGAGGTGTTGCAGGCAGCTTCGGAAATGGGTCTCCATCATCCCCCACCTCGTGGTGTTCTTGCCCCTGTGTGGTCCCCTTCCCCTGAATGTGCACGGGAATCACGGCTTGCTTCTATTAGAATACGGGGAAGGTAGTAGGATGTCCCTTGCAGGATTAGGTTACACGGGACTGTGCCTACAGTCCTGCTCGCACTCTCTCATTTGTTCACGTTGAAGAAGCACCCCACCAGGTTGTGAGTGATGGAGAGGTCTCCGTGGCCAGGAGCTGGGGGTAGCCTTGATCAACAGCCAGGGAGGAACCTGGAGGCTCAGCCCCACTGATCCACAGGGAACCGAATGCTGCCACCAGCCACAACAACCACGTGATTGAGCTGGGAAGCAAGTCCTTCCCCCGTTGAGCCTTGAGATGCCTGCAGCCATGGCTGAGACCTTGCAACCGGTGGGACACCCTGAGATAGAAGCTCATAGGTTCCAGGAATCCTGATGCACAGAAACTGAGACCGTCGCCGTTGCTTTGAGCCTCTGGGTTTGAAACCATTTGTGACGGAGCCGTGGACAACAGCACAGGAGAGGCACAGGGTGCGTGGAGTGGCATTCTGAGTCTCAAAGGAGCAGGATGCAGGGCATTTAAGATGCAAAGAAGCCAGAAAGCTAAAGCTCCGTGAATAGGTGGGGGTGGGGAATGGGGGGGAGAATCCAGGGTGAAGTGAGAAAGGGCACAAAGCCAGGCTCTAGGTTTGAGTTTCAACACAAAAGTTCATATAAACCATTAAAGGGTTGGAGCCCGGAAAAGACATTTATCCAATTTGCATTTAAAAGATCACCTTGGCCTGGGTGCCTGGGTGATTCCCAGTCCCTTAAGCATCAGATTTCAGCTTAGGTCATGATCTCACCGTTCTGCACGGACAGTGTGGAGCCTGCCTCTCTCTCTCTCTCTCTCTCTCTCTCTCTCTCTCTCTGTTTCTCTCTCTCTCCCTCCCTCCCTCTCTCTCTGCCCCTCCCCCACTCGTGCTTTCTCTCTCTCAAAATAAATAAAATAACCTTTGAAAAAAAGATCACCTTGGCCGACGTACAGAGCAGAACCTGGAGGGGCAGGGGTGGGTGTGGGGAGATGTGTTGGGGGACCTTGAACCATCTTTGTGCAAGATGTCAGTGGCTTGGCCCTGGGTGCCAGCAGTGGGCATGGGGAGAGTGGGTCCTAATGCCGTTTTAGAGAAGATCCCACAGGACTCGGTGATTGAGTGGTTGGGTGATTCAGTGGGTGGTGGCCAGGGAGAAGGAGACATCACAGGGCTGCTCTGTAGGTTTCAATAGTTTTTGTCTTCGTTTTCGGTCCACACTGCAGGCCACTGAGATGCTTTGTTGGTTTGGGTTGACGCCAACAATGCTGAAACCACACCGTCCTCACCATAGAAGTTTTTGATGCCTTCCGAAAAGCAGGTAGAGCTCCAACTCTGTTTAGTGGTAGGGAAACCAGACCCCAGGAAGCGGGGCGTGTTGCAATCATCCAGGCTTTGAGGGACCCCAGGACGTGCCCGAGAGCCATGCCCTGGAAGATGCACTTTATTTCTTGAATGGTCGCTCTGTGTTCTCACTGACCCCAGTAACTGGCAGCTGCTCGGTCCTCTGTTCTTACCCAGAGAACCAAAGCTGGGCCTCGGCGGGGAAAGGAAAGATAAAGTCAGAAGCTGAGGACGGAAACAGCCCAGACATTGACGGGCTGGAACATTCCCCTAGTGCAGTCCGTGGCTAAGAGTCAGCCTGGAGTGAGTGCCTCCTTCCCACCCTCACCTTCTCCCCACGCCCCCTCACACACCACAGTCAAAAGCAGCCGGGTACTCCCAGCCCTGATGACGCCGGGACTTCGGGATGTCCATATGGGATACAAGATGGCGCCCTCCCCATAGATGCTCAAGTATCAGCTAGTTTTTGATATGCTGCTAATGCTGCGTGACACAGACCCGAAACATAAATAACTATACATGCATGTTGCTCCCGTGTCTTGATGGTCGGTTAGACGGCTCTGATGTTGACTGAGCATGCTCAGTCCCTACAGGTCATCCCGCTGTCGGAGGGCGTGACGGGACTACTGCTCTGTGCTCTGTATGTCTCACCTTCCACTGGGCCGGCTCGGGCGTGTCCTCATGGCAGTAGCAGAGGGGATGGAAGGGACAAGCCTAACTGTACAAGCACATTGCAAGCCTCTGCTCGGCCCCATGTGTGTTAGCGTCCCAGTGGCCAAAGCAAGTCATGCGGCCAAGCCTGGGGTGAAGAATTGGGAGCATTTTGCCATCTTCCCTAATAGACACACGATTATCCCACGTTTCTAAAAGCACTGTTATTTCAGTGCTCGTCACTGTCATTTATGGAGCTGGCACTGTGGTTATTTTATATTAACTCAGTGGCTCTCCACCGAGGGTGGATGTTCCCAGGAAACGTCTGGCAGTTTCCGGAGACATTTTTGGTTCTCACAACAGAGGGGGAGGGGTGCTGCTGGCATCTAGTGGGTAGAGTCCAGGGATTCTGCTAAATATCTAAGGAGCCCAGGACGGTCCCTCAACAAGGGACTGTCTGGCCCCAGATACCGATGGTGCCAAGGCTGACAACGGTGTTAATCCGATGACACTCGTCCTGTGGAGTAAGTTCTGTTGGATCTGCTGTTACTTCTTCCTTTCTTTCTGCATAACTTAGTCTTGCCCCGTGGGACTGTCCGATGGAGACCGCCTGTGATTTGGGTCCAGATTGATGCAGCCGGGTTACCCTCACACCAGTTGTATTTCCTTTCTCCCATTTAGTCCAACTTCCAAGCAGGTGCCAACCCTGCCCCGTGCGTGGGCACGTGGTGGACAAATCCCTCCTCAAGAGGCATCTGGAGGCACCTTCTTCGGAACGGCTGAAGAGTGTGAAAGTATCCCTGTTCTCCGTTAGCTGGGCAATTGGCCCTAGACGGAATTTCTCACCGCCGGTGTTAGGCGATCTTAAAGGAGTTCAGAAGAAAGGAAACAAATGTCGGAAGAGCCAGCACGTTAGCCTGGCCGCCTGGTCTACCCTGTAGAACCTCTCCTCACGTGTGCACACGACGAATGCACACGGCCCACAGAGGGGCCCGGGGCTGGAGATGTTTGTGGTGACTGCAGACATCTCTGCTGTCATGTTCTGTGTGTCCTTTGCTCTCACTTCAGGTGATTTCCCTCCTCTCGTGAGCTGCTCACGCAGGTTTGAAGGTCCTTGAGGAAGGCACTGCGTAGGAGAACAGCTGCTGATCTTAGGGCTCTTCCCTTGAGGAAGAGGACAGGGTGCTTAGGTCTTGGTTTTCTCACTCTTGGGGCGGAAAGACAAGGTTGAAGCCATCCACTGGGCCACCCGGTGGCTACAGTAGAGAGCTTACTCTTAATTCCCAAGTTTGTTCCGCCTTGAGAACCCGGTGCCCTGCCCCCAAGAGGCTCCTTGGGTAATAGCTGTATGAACAACCGGCATCTGGGCCCCGCGGGCTCTGTGTTAGCGTCTGTCATGCATCTCGTCATTTATCCTGACCACAGTCCTCCGACACGGGTTCTGTTATTATCCCCATGTCATCGATGCAGAAACTGAGGCAGGGGAAGCTACCGTGTGCACGTTGCACAGCTAGGGGAGCTGGGAGTCCGAGCCGTGCGATCCGGCTCCAAAGCCTCGCTCTCCACCGGGACGTGGGCTGCTTCCCCGTGGCCCACGGAGTCTCGTGCCCGGATGCCCTGGCCCCCCAGTGTTTGGCACAGAGCCACTGCTTAGTGAGTTTTTGCTGGATGAACGGAGGTCTCGGGCGCCTCTGTAAAGGCACACCGTGGAACCCAGTGTGGGGAAGGGATGAGCAGCGGAGGACCTACCTGCTGTGGGCCACCACCTCTGCTGGGTGCTCTTCTGTCTTCCCATTTGTGCAGAATGCTATCGATGCAGAAACCATTTGGTGGCATCTGGGACAGTTGGTGACGGGGCACCAAGACTTACCTGGCCTTCAGTCTCCCCACCTGTAGGAATGGGTCAGGGGAAGTGATTCTCACGGTCCCTCCTAGCTTTCATCTTCCTTGGTACTTTGAGTTGAGGACAAGTTTAGATGAGGAAACATGCATTTCCTCCTCACAATAACCAAGCACAAGATGTGCAAAGACCCACCTGCTTCTCGAACCTAGATTCTGAGTTTTCTTTTTGTTTCGTTTTGTTTTTTATTTTGAGAGAGAGAGAGAGAGAGAGAGAGAGAGAGAGTGTGTGCGCGCGAGCAGGGCAGGGGCAGAGAGAGAGGGAGAGAGAGAATCCCAAGCAGGTTCTGCACTCTCCGCGCAGAGCCCGGCACGGGGTTCGAATTCACTGACTGTGAGATCATGACCTGAGCCAAAACCACGAGTCGGGCGCTCAACCGACTGAGCCACCCAGGCGCCCCCCGTAAAGTCCAAGTTTAAAGCAAGTTTTGAGGAGAATGGCGTTCGGCGACCAGGACTTTCTGAATTGCTTGGCCATGTCAGCTGGAAGTCTGTCCTTCCTGGTCCTTTTCCATTTTTTTAATTCTGAAAACATCCACTGAAGGCACACAAGGACCGTCCTCCCCATTTTAGAGCAAACTCTGTGTACCTTCTAGCTGCTTCATCTCTATCCACAGTCCTCTAACTGTGATCCTGGGGGCTCTCCCAGAAATCTTCTGCTCCAACCTCTGCCCTCTGTCACCTCCTCTGCTTCGCCAACAGACGTCCCCTCTCCCTGACCCTCTCCTCCGTTGTCCTTTCCATCCACCTGCCTTTCCCAGTAGCTAACGCGTGCACAGTGCCTCACAGCTTGCAACGTGCACGCAGGGACCTTCTCCCGTGAGAATTTCCCAGGCGGACAGGCGGGCAGGAGCACCACCCCCGTTATGGAAGCGAGCAAACGGAGCCTCCCAGAGGTTTCCCATGATCACGTGACCCAGCCGAGCACTGAACCTGGGCCACCCATCTTGCAGTCTTGTCCTCTGTCCCTTTAACACCCTGCGGCTGTACTCGGCTGCCTGCTGTCCTTCCCGTCCACCACAATAGAGCAGTAACACCTAGTCCTTCCAACTCCTGGCTGACAACAGGCACTAAATAAGTACTTGATATAAAGTAGCTCTTTATCCTCCTAGCCACCCTGTAAAGTAGGTACCCTTATCATCCCTCCTTTACGGATGAGGAAACCCAGGCCCAGAGAAGTCAAGCAGCTTGCCCAGGGTCACACAGCTAGTAAGCGCCAGAGCCGGGTCATCTGACTCTAGAACCCATGAGCCTGATGACCTCACCATGTTGCCTTTCTGAACTACCGCTCAGCATTCACTCACTCATTCATTTAACTGTGTGCCAGTTGCTAAGACAGGTCAAATAAGACCCGGTTGCCACCCTCAAGGAGCATGATCTGGAGCTTTAAGGGTGTAGTCGTTTTCTACGGCTGCATTGCAACTTACCGCACGCGTTCCCCGACACCCGTTTATTATGTCACCGTCTCTGCGGGTCAGGAGTCTAGGCGTGGCGGAACTGACTTGTCCGCTCAAGGTCTCACAAGGCTGAAATCTCATCTGGAGCTCACCTTCCTCTTGCAAGCTCACGTGATTGCCGGAAGACTTCGGCTCCTGTGGTTGTAGAACTGAGCCCTCACCTCCTGGAGGTCACTTGTCATTCCCTACCATGTGGCCCTCTCCCTCTGTAGCATGGCACTTTGCTGCTTTAAGGCCAACAGGAGGCCCATACTGCTGCTTCTCTTCTCTTGCTTCCAGCCCCCCATTTAAAGGCCTCTCCTGATTAGGTCAGGCCCACCCGTGATGATTTTTTTTTTCCCTTGATGGATTGGATTCAAAGTTAACTGATTAGAGACCTTAATTACATCTGCAAAATCCCTTCACCTTTGCCCTGTAGTGTAATCCAGTCACAGGAGTGAGATGCCATTCAAAAGTCCCACTTACTCTCAGGGGCAGGGAGTATACAAGTTGTGAACACTAGAAGGGGTGGGGGTGGGGATCACCGCTAGCAGTTAGGGATTTGGGGATGAATGAAACATAACAGTGGTGAGAACAGTCACGGATAGTTACCCAGTGCCCATAAGGAGCGAGCTCCGGGGCAGAGCCTTTGTGACATCGTCTCATCCCGTCCTCTCTCAGGCTCCCCTCTGAAGAACGAGGGAACCCCAGCTTGCCGACGAAGAAACCCAAGCCCAAAGGGGTTACGTAGGATAGCTGGAGGTTGCCCACACGGGTTTTCACCATCCCAGCAGCCAGAGCCGCCCCGGCATCACTTGCTGGCTCTCGTGGTGAGACTTCTGGCCGCGGACAGCACGGGCCCCCCCGGTCCGCCGTCCCTGGAAGCCTTGGCCTGCTTGCCTTTCAGGCTAAGGTGCTGCATCCTGGTGATTCTGCCAGTCTGCCAGGGTCTCCGTGTGCAGCACCATGATGGTTGTTGGAGAAGTTCGCAGATGTAAAGGGCGTTGATCTTGGTCTCCACCAGCCTCCTGTGTCACGGGGACCCTGCCCCAGCCTCTGAGAGCTCCCGTCTGGTGGGAGGGCCACAATCTCTGGTGCTTTACGCTCCTTGGGAGGCTAGCCAGGTTTACAAGGCGAGGTGACCCTTGGTGTCAAAGGATGACACAGTCTGAAAAGGAAGGTGTTCCACTCGGGGTAGGGCTGTGGGACACGGGCGGTGCGCGCTGTCCCCGGAAGGGCCTCGTGTGCTCCATGGCGCTCGGAAGACGCAGGCTGCGGGTGCGGCTTGGTGCGTGCGAGGCTTGGCAGAGGACTCCGTGACGGATGTGTCCCGTCGTGGGGGTGCATTTTCCTCCCAGGACCGTATCACCTCGCAGGGCCAAATTCAGGTCGAGAGTCTTCCGTCACTCTGAAAGGCTCGGCAGCAAATGTACGGTCGGAACCTTTTTTCTGATTGAACTGAACGTATCACAGCTCCATTTTCTTTTCTCTTTGGGTTAAGTCAGTACTGAGAAGGCCTTCCTGAGACATGAGGTTTGATCTCGTTTTGAAATCTCCAATTCTTCAGCACAGAGACCCGGGCCACGGTGGTGGAGAAGGTTCTGGCTTCTTGTTCCCGAGCAAGTCAGCCGACCCCACCCTCTCACCGGAGGCTTCTAAGGACTGGAAAGAAGCTGGGCTCAACCGAAGGCCTTTAATCAAGCTGTGGTTAGCAAGTAAAAGGAAGTGGCATTTCCTTTGAGTCACTGAAAGGTTTGGATTTCTCCCTCACAAGTGTTTTAAGAGCAGACCCCAGGGTTCACTAACGTCGGACATGGCTTCCACATATGCCAGTTTTTCACGAGTTTTCTTGGAGCCCAGAGAAAATGTAGACACATGTATTGCATATGCTTGTGTGCGTGCACGTGTGTGTGTGTGTGTGTGTGTGTGGACAGGGAGGGGCTTCCTTTTTTTAATTTTTCAAAAATGTTTATTTATTTTTGAGAGACAGAGACAGAGAGTGAGCTGGAGAGGGGCAGACACAGAATTAATTGGGACGTTCCAGTCTCCGAGCCGTCAGCCCGGAGCCCGACGCGGGGCTCGAACTCAGAAACCGTGAGATCGTAACCCGAGCCGAAGCCGGACGCTCAACCGACTGAGCCACCCAGGTGCCCCGATTCAGTAATGTTTTAAATAAATTTATAGTTTATTAACCAGCGGCTCCAGGCTCCAAGCTGTCAGCACAGAGCCAGATGCGGGGCTTGAACTCACGAACTGTGAGATCATGACCTGAGCCGAAGTCGGTCGCTCAACCCACTGAGCCACCGGGGCGCCCCAGGGAGGGGCTTCTTCACTCCCCACCCAGTATTCTGTGAAGCTGGTGGTCGCGGTACATTCAAATGCACCGAGCAGATTTTTTTTCTCTTTCCAATCTTTTTTCACGTCTCTCTGCTCTTTTCCACTTCCAATGCCACCCAGCAATCAGGCGCCGATAATCCCTCCCTCGGACCGTTGCAGTAACCACCACCCCCACCCCCTGTCTGCAGTCTCCTCCTTCCCATCCATCCTGGATTCAGCTGCTGGATTAATTCTCCCCTAGCAGGCCTCTGAGCAGGTTCTGCTCAAAGCACGCTGCTCTGGCCTCTGTCAGCTCGTCCCGGAGGCTGGCATTTCAGAGCTGGGCCCGCAGCCTCCGGCCCTGCCTTCCCTGTCCCTTCCCTGCCGCCCACGGATAGCACAGGTCCTGCTCTCTGGCCCAGGTCTGCGCACTGCTCCTGGGTGGTAGGGGGAGGAGGGACTTGAGTGCAAAGCCCGCCCCCCCCCCCCCCCCCCCCCCCCCCGCTGCACCCCGCCCAGCACAGGGCTGGATCCTTCAGAGGTTCTGTTTCTTTTGTTTTGTTAAATCCACTGCACAAGGTGAAGCTTCCAAGCCTCCCTTCCTGAAGATTCTGCCAGTGGGGGGGGAGGGGGATGTTCTCCCTGCAGTTCCCCTACAGGGATCTTCAGCTTCCTGTTCTCTGTGCCTTCCCTCAAGCCACTCCCTCCCTCTGGAAAGCCTTCCCCTCCCAGACCCAGCTGGGAGGCCCCCTGCTCTGGGAGGTGGGGGGGACACCTTTCTTGATCGCCCGGGGAGCCCTCTCCCCTGCAAGCCTGGGGATGCATCTTCACCTCGGTGGGGCACACACAGGCTGCCACACGCCATCGTCTCGCAGCCTCCACTGTACCCTTCGCCTCCCTGGCGATGGGCTCTGAACACAAGGTTATCTCTTCTATCCCTTCCGGTCATTCATTCATTCAACGCACAAACTTTCCCAGGTCCTGGGGCTTGGGCAGTGAATAAGAAAGGCACACCTCTATCCTCATGGACTGTATGTTCTAGGCAGAGAGTTTTAAAACAAGTACAGAGACGACAGCCTTGTGAGAGGTGGCAAGAGGGCATTAAAGGAGAATCTTCTGTGCACAGTGTGGTGGTCCTGGGCGGGGCCCCGTGAATGAAGCCTCATCATCTTGTCATTGTCATCGCAGTGGGCACGGAGAAGATGGGTGGGAGTGAGCCGGAGGGGGGGGGGATGGGGGCCTGGGTCAGGGAGACAGGAGGGCCAAGGAGACCCTGAGGGGGAGGACGTGGGGGTGAGTGTGGCTGTCACTCAGTGAGGGGGAGGGGAAGGCCAGGCAGGAGGGTGGGCAGGGCTGCATGAGAGCCCAGGTGGTTTCTCAGTGGCTTTATTGCATTTCCTACAGCTGCTGTGACAAACTGCCAGCAAGTGGGTGGCCCACAAGAGCAGACATTTATTCTCTCCCAGGTCTGGAGGCCAGAAGTGCAAAATCAAGGTGTGGGCAGGGCCATGCTTCCTCCAAAGGCTCCAGGGGAGGACCCTACCTGGCCACCTCCAGCTTCTGTGGCCCCATCCATCCAGTCTCACGTGGCCTTCCCCCTGTGTCTCTGTGTGTCCTTTTCTGTCCCTGATAAGGACACTCTCCTTGGGCTCGGGGCCCACCCTATTCTGACGTGATCTCCTCTGTCTTTACCGTAGTTTTGTCTGCTAAGATCTTATTTTAACCAAGGCTCTGAGGTTCTGGTTGGACGTGAATTGGGGTGGGGTAGGGATACTATGCAACCCCGCTCCCACGGCCCTCACAGCACCCCTGCAGGGTTAACTTGGAGGTGGAAACTGAGGCCCAGAGTGTCAGTTTGTCCTGGGCCGCACGGCTGAACTTGGCCCAGCAAGGAGCCAACCGAGCCTCTTGCCCCCAACATGGATATTCTCCTGTGCACACCCCCTGCCCCCCAGAAGGCAGGCCGGGCACTGTTGCCTCGTCTACTGTTCTCAGCCTGCTCCTCAGTTCAGAGTCTAAGAACAAACCGGCCTCACAGCCCGTCGGGCCGGAGGCCGGGACTGCAGCCATGGAGACTGGGGTGGGGGTGGGGGGGGGGGGTCCCTCCACTGGGCCTGACCCCATCGCCAGTAGTGACTCAGGGAACGACGCCAAGACCGATGGCATCGGCTGGTCACCACCCTCGAGCTGAGCACAAAGAAGCAGATACCCCAGGGATTCAGCTTCGCGTCCGTTGCATTTTCGTTGTGTTCTACGCTCTTAGCTCCCAGCTGCTCACACACCACGTCTAATGGTTCCTTCTATTTCTCTGTAAGGAGAATGTTGGCCGTCTCCCTTAAGTGCCCATCTCCCCCCGGGGTATGCCGCCCCCTTTTGTTCTCCGCCTTGCCATGTGTTTAAACAGCGGCAGGCGGTGCACCCTCTTGGCCACTTGGCCTTCTGCGCGGCCCCTCCCTCGGCCGCCCTTCGAACAGTCCAGACCGAGTTTCCCCCGACCCGGCAGGCTGGCATCTTCGCGGGGACTTTTCTCTTCCGGATGGTTGCAGTATTTCGCCAGATCTTTTTTTTTTTTTTTTTTTTTTTTTTTTGTAATAAAAAGAGGAGAATTGCTGACAATTTTCACAAATTTGGGCTCTTGCAAGAATAATTTTCTCTGAATTATATGTGGTTCTCCCTTTTTATGTATCCCTTACATTTAGTTTGCTCGTGGTGCTGCCTCTAAGCTGACTGTTAAATATTTGGTGTCTCCTGTCACCTAGTTTTCAAACTGTGGGGGTTTAGCACAAGCCACAGATGCGGGAAGACCTGAAGTGCTGAGTGTGCTGTTGGCCTTCTGGATGCCCACACTCCGCGAGCAATGGAGGAGGCAACAGATGAGAGGTTTGATTTGACCGCAGAGTCTCTGAGCCTCCGCCCTTTGTTTCTGCTTTTATCTTACAACCAAGACGAGCCCCGGGTCCCTGGGGGCTGTGAGGGAGGCAAGAGGGTGCCCCACATGTGCTTGCTAGGAGGGCTTGATGAGCAGGGCATAGAAAGAGAACACAGTGAGTTTGAAGCCGACAGTTTTCAACTGTGCAGACTGATGCTGCGTTTAGACCCGGGATTGTCTGAATCTTTGGGAATTCAGCCTTGGTTTCCAAGAACAGGTACCACAATCTGCTTACAATCATCAGGTGACTAGCCCACGCTCAACCCTGCACATAGGCCATTACACATCTGTCTGCTTGCTGGTCTCGGGGATTGTGCCCAGCGGACGACATAATAGGTGATGGCTCCATTTGGGTTGAATTAGTGCAGTATTTGCTATGATGATGATGGTTTTGTTGAATTAATGAAATACTACCGATGATGATGATGATGAAGGAGAGGGAGGGAGAGAGAGAAGAAGAGGAAAAAGAACTTATGGGTCCCTTACCTGGGTCAATAAATGTATGTCGAATGCATCCTCTCTGCCAGGCACCTGTGCTAGATCTTGGGAAATATGGTGGAGAATGAATAAAACAGACATGAGTCCCTGCCCTCGTGGGCTTAGATTGCCAGAGGGAGAACTGAGGCCATAAAATAAATAAGTAGATTGCCTTCAGTGGTCTATTAGAAGGTGATTAACACTGTGGAGTAAAAGCAAGAAGGTGGAAGGTGCAATTTGAGGGACAGTGGTCAAGGGTGGTCCTCTCTGAGAAGGTGACATATGAGCAAAGGTGGGAAAGATGGGAGAGCCACACACGTGCTGGAAAGGCCATTCCAGGTGGAGGGAATAGCCAGTGCAAAGGCCCGGGGGCATGTTTGAGAGACAACAAGGAAGTCAGAGGGACTGGAGTGGAGTGAACCAGAGGGAGAGCAGGAGAGGGGTCGGCGAGTTAAGGGGCTGCCCTCCCACCACGGGTAGTTGAGGCAGCCAAAGCTCAAGGGAATTAAGGGCGTGTCTCAAGCCCCCCAGCCAGTGAGTGGTGTGGTAGAACTGGTTCTTGTGCCACCTCTCCACATGACAAGAGGGTCCCCTGGAAGATGGCACCTTTTGTGACATGGCATCCCCAGCACCTGGCTGCTACAGCTGTAGGGTGGAGAGAGGACAGACCGCGTTTCCTTTCCTTGCTCCTGAAACATCTTCAGTCAAGCGGACAAGAGTTGGCGGCCCCATGATTTCAGTCTGAGCCGTCCTCAGAATTCCCAGCTAGATCCCAAATGCCTCCGAAGTCCTTATTGCGTCTGTCTCGGTTGTCCAATGCCACGGTGACTCCGATTCCTTTCCCCGCTTCTCCCTCTTGCCCCCAGTTTCTTGTCTCCTTCTGGAACTGGCCAGGAAGACGTTTAATTCGGGGCATCCACCTGTTCACAGCCGGTGAACTCCCACCGCTCATCCGCTCCGACAAAATCATCTTCCTGGGCCGACCTTTCCTTCCTCGCGTTTTGGCAGCATTTTTCTTTGCTTTGCTCTCTGTGCAATCCTCTTTTCCATTTCTCCTCTTTGCTTTTCTTATCATTTGCACAGCCTGCCCTTCCCTCGTGTCGCGAGCCTTCCTGCTTTCCCCGGCTGCCTCATCTTCACTTTGGAGGGAATTTCTCTGCTGCCTCCAGGGTCGATGGCTTTGGGGACCCTCCCGCGTGCGTACCTGTGATCTTCACCGTCTAGTTTGGCCCTTTCCTTTATGTCGGTGGCCCGCACAGAGGCAGGCTCTTCCTACGGCCCAAAGTGCTGTTGAGTGTTCCTGGGAAACGAGGACGGGGCAGTGATTTTGAAGGCACCGCTGATGGAGAATCGCAGAGCTCTGTGCGGGTGTGATTTGGCGAGACAGGAACCTTGAATGCGACCTCGTCATCACCGAGATCTGGTTGTGGTTGGGCATTTACCTCAAAGGTAACATTTCTGTGCTCACAGCAGGCGTGCCAATCAGTACGGTCTTTTTTTTGAAAGGCGCTTTGCTTTGGTGACGGCTGTTCAGATTTTCCACACATTTCTGGAATTTCAGAAATACTAAGCGGGTTTTGCAGAGGTCTGTACAGAAGACCACCTACTACAGCAGTGTTTACTGTACGAGTAAATTGAGATCCTAACTGTCTATCAAACGATCCGCAGGTTGCACTGGGTAAGTAAATAGTGGTTCCTACCTATACCAAGGAGCCCGTGAGGTTGTTAAAAATGGTGAAGATTGGTCCACGTGGACATAGAGAGATGACCGGGAGACTGAGTTGTTTGAAATAAACACGTTGCCCTGCCTTTGTGTAAGGGATGATCCATTTTTGGAAAGCAAAATTATATACCCGCTAGAGAACAGGCATGATCTCCTTATTAAGAGAAATTAACTGCTTCACAGATCTGAAACACTGTAGCATTCTCAAGTCATTAAGTGGTTATACTATTCTATCTAATTAACATAAAAGGTGAGTTTAAAACCTGGAAGGAGAACATTTGATCAGAGCCCCTCCCGTTTGCGTGAGTGGAGAGAACTATTCAGTCGTTGTAACTTTGTTTTACTTTCAGTAAACATGAAGAATCGTGTTCACTTCAAAACATTATACATCCAGATAGATATTGTGCATTCATAGGAAAACCATTAGAAGGATGTGTCCCAGAGGCCTCGAAAGAAGGGGGAGAAGCATGTGTGTGCAGGAGAGACAGTAACTGAGACTTTTTACAACCTGCACCACTGGGTTGCTGAAGCTCTCTTCCAATGAGCACGTCTTTTATTATATGATAAAAAAACAATACACGTAGGGGAAGTTACTTTACTTTTTCTTTGACTTTGTGTCTCTCTGTCTCTTTATCTTGATTGTGGGGAATTTTGAACATGCAGAGAGGTGGACAGCCTAGTAAAACACTCATGTATGTACCCATCACCCAACCCATCAGTCTTAGCCTGTCCTGCCCGGTCTAAACCAGGATCCCCTCTTCCAGCCGCTAGTCCTGTGTGAGGTCGAAGCAAACCCCTGGCTTCACTGAAACGTCTCCTTTCCTCCTCCCAACTCTGCTGCCCTGAGGCTGCCGGGGGATATGTCCTCCGATGCTGCACTGTTGGGGCGACATCCTAATCCTGGCCTGCAGGACTCCTGCCCGCTGTTTGCCCCACGCTGTCCCCAGAGCGACCTCCTTATGCCCTAATCTGAGCCCTGTCTTAAATGCATCCATCTGAGCATCCCAGCTGTGACAGAGGGCCACCAAGGGGTTGCAGGTCTGCCCAGACAGCGGTGTCCTCGCAGGCAGGGGTGGCCAGAGCTTGCTGACCGTGGCCTGTGGCCTTACGGAGCCTCATCAGTTGGACACCAGCGAGCTGTACAAATAGCATCATGTGTCCATCTGCCATGTCAAGGAAAGAGCTGGACCACTCAGACTGCTGCCTGCACAGAGGGCAGGTGGCAAATAGCCCTCAGTCGGCCTGTCTGCCTCAGCTCTTCTCACTCTCCCTCCTCCGCACCTGTGTCGGCTTCTCCCCCTGGGACTCGTGTGCCCCAGGGGTGAACATCGTGGGATGGGGTGGGGAGGCGATGCGTCAAGCCACGGCCGAGTGTGGGGCACAACCCGGAAATGTTGCCATGACTGATTCGGCCAGTCTTTCAACAGATACTTTCCTGGGCGCCTCCGATTTGCCGACACCCTTCTAGGCACCAGGAATGCAGAGGTGATGGGAACAGACAAAACCCCTGCCCTCACGAACTTTCTACATGCGCAGGAGCATACAAAGATGTTTGCAGTGACATCCACCGAATATGGTTGAATTGGGAGTAATCTTTGCTCTTTTGTCTTTGCAGCATTCTGTATTCACTAATTTCTTTAAGGAATGTGTTTTGTTTTTACCAAAAAAATATGATTTTTCTTTTTTTTTCTAAATGTTTCTTTGTTTTTGAGAGAGAGAGAGAGAGAGAGAGAGAGAGAACGAGCAGGGGAGGGGCAGAGAAAGAGGGAGAGAGAGAATCCCACGGAGCCCAACACGGGGCTTGATCTTACGAACCTCTTGATTATGACCTGAGCCAAAACCAAGAGTCGGATGCTTAATGGACTTAACCACCCAGGAATCCCATAAAAATGTGATTTTTCTTCTCTTTTTAAGTTTATTTTTATTTATTTGAGAGAGAGAGAGAGCACAAGACAGGGGGAGGGACAGAGAGAGAGAATCTCAAGCAGGTTCTGAGCTGCCAGCACAGAGCCCAATGTGGGGCTTGAACTCACCAACTGTTGAGATCATGACCTGACCCGAGACCAAAAATCAGATTATTAACTGGCTGAGCCACCCAGGTGCCCCAACATGTGATTTTTCTTAAAATGAAAGCCATAAACACAGGAAGAAGCACTATTGTTTGTTTCTTTCCCTCCAAAATCAATTTTAATTTTTGTTTGTTTGTTTTAGAGAGAGAGTGCATGAGCAGGGGAGAGGGGTGGGGGAGAGAGAGAGAGAGAGAGAGGTTGGGAGAGAATCTTAAGCAGGCTGCATGCTCAGCACAGAGCCTGATGCAGGGCTCAATCCCACAACCCTGGGATCATGACCCGAGCCGAAATCGAGCATCAGACGCTCAACCGACTGAGCCACCAGGAGCCCCTACCAATTTTTGAATTAAAAAAAAAAAGAAAAAAAAACTAGGAAAAAGTGAATTCTTTGGAATCAGCAGTGAATCAGCCACAAAGCAAGGGATGTAAGGAGGTTTTTTTTTTTTTCCTTCTTATACTCCACCTGGAAACCATCGTATCGCTGCCTCACTCCAGGGCACACATGTGCTGTGGGAAAGCTGGGATTATCGTTCCCCGACTCGGTGAGGCTTTCTCTAAACCACCTTTTTGCGGCCTTAATTCCGTGAATACAAACAATAATTACCAACCTAAGTAGATTACTCAGCATAGCTTAGACGCCTCTGGGTCCCTGAATGAGTCACATTATTGACTGCTCACAATTAATCTAAAAAATTAAACCAATTGCTTTTCTGGTTCCCTCTTCCCCGTTTTGTGCCTGAATGACACTTCCACAAATTGATTGCCGGGGCCGTTATTTCTGCTTGCTGTTCCCATTTTTCTCCAGGACTGAAAAATTCCATGAAAGCTAATTTGTTTCTGGTCCAGGTCTTTCGGATTTCTCCATCCTTCCCTTCTGGGTACTGTCCCTTTAGCCTCAGCGGGCTGCAGCCGAATGGGGCTTCCTGTTTATAATTCTTCCATGGTCTGTCTGGTTTTTCAATTATTACTTCGCCAACTCCCTCCTGTCCTTCTCCACTTCCCCCCCATGAATTTTCACTTCACTGTCAAGTTTGGAGGAAGCCGGTGCAGTTATCCCCACCCCCCAGCATCCTAAGTGTTAGTGAGGAGTGAGAAAACGACCCCAAATCCTGAGAACAACTAATTCAAAAGTATTTGTTGAGTTGCTGTTAGCACAAAGAAAAAAAAAAGTGGAAAGGACACGTCTTCCTTCACCAAGCTTATCATTTACCAAAGGAAGAAGAGAACCACACACCAAACTTCAACCCTAAATACAGAAGAGTTTGGGGATCACTTGTTACGCAGCTGTAGGTGACTAATGCGCATTCTCTCGCTTCCTGGCTGGGCACGTACTGTGTCCCAGGTACACCCGGCTCAAACGCATTCACTAGTCTGGAACATTCTTCTTCTCCCTCCTCCCCTTCCCCTGCTCTTCATTATGTGTCACTGCAGACATCACTTCATCAGCACCCCCCACCCTGGGTGGTGGCACCCTGCACCTTCTCCTGTGTTGCCTTTTCTTTGCAGCAGATGGTCACCTCGCATTCGTTTGTGTGATTTCAGGTGTCCCCTAACGAAGCCTATGTTCTGGGAGGGCGGGGACACGGGCTGTCTTGTCTCTTCTTCCTGTTAGATCTCCGGTGCCTCTCAGGAGGCCTGGCACATGGCAGGCACTCACATATTTGGTACAGGGATGAGTAAACAGGAACAGCCGTGTTACTCTCGTTCCCATTTTACACAGATGAGGAGACTGAGGCTCAGAGGGCAGAGGGGGGTTACTGACATTAATCGTTCAGTTACTAAGTGACTTAGCCAAGCTTCCGGCCTCGGTTTTCCCTGGCTGCCTTCCCCAGCGTATCCCTTAGCTCAGCACTTCTGAGATGCTACTGGCCACACACACACCTGGGGGTTTTGTCAACAGGCGGATTCTGACTCAGCAAGTCTGGGTGGCCAAGAATCTGCCTTTCCAACAGTCTCCCGGCCGTGCTGATGGTGCCGATCCTGGATCACACTTGGAGCAGTGACGTCGTCCTAGGCATTGTCTGCTCGCGGAGGGAGGGGATTGGACAGGCTCAGAGCGCACAAGGAGATCGGCATGGAGCACCTCGGTCGCGCTGGGCACTGTCCTTGTGTGGCCCCGTTCTGCTCCAGAGCTCTGTGTGTGTGTGTGTGTGTGTGTGTGTGTGGTGACAGTGTAAACATTCAAACAGGTGGGGCAGAGGCAGGGGACATTCTGAATGCCAGTGTCACGTCACCTGCCACTGGGTTTGTGAGTGAGGCTTCAAATGGCTTGGTTCCTGGGCTGGGCCACCCATGGGGACTAGAAAGACTTGTGACAAGCCCTGGTAGCGGAGGTGCCTGGGCTCTCGCTGAGGAAGCAGCTCCCAGCTGGGCACGGACAGCTGGCGCTTGGCAGAAGCAGATGTACACCCTATACAACAAGGGAGAAAACCGGAGCACATATGGGGGCCGTGCAGGCTGCTGGAGGCTCTCGTCACCGGGGGATCCCTGCTTCGTCCCGGGAAGAGGTGTCCCTGGGAGATGTGTTCCCAGCCCCTCAGGAGACGTGTGCACTGCCCCCAGGACCCTGCTCACCTCCCTCCGTCTTTAGCTTCCTCCCTGAGCCGTCGGCTGGAGGGTGCTGTCCACAGCCGCCCTTCCACGAGTGTGCATCCCACGAGTAGAGGTTGGGCCGGACCAGGCTGCGCAAAGACCATTAGAAGCTCTGAGCCCCGCAGCACTGAGCTGCTTAGCAGTCCACACCAAGCCAGAAGACCCCAAGTCAAGAACTACCAGACTGCCCCCTTTGACAGCCACTTTCCCGACCAGAACCAGACCAGGAACTGCTGGCTGAATTTTCTGGCTGTCAGCGACGATGACCGCCAGGCCAGCGTGTTTCTGGGACCATCTGAATGGGTTCCACCCCACCTCTCCTCTGCCCTCCATCCTTCCCCCAGGATGCCGAAGGGGGACGGGGCACATGGTGATCTCCACCCCGGGATTTTGAATCGTGACTTAACTAATACCAAACACTCCTTGTAAAAATATTAAAAAAAAAAAAAAAAAAAGCAGCCATGAGCCCTGCAAAGATCATTACTACAGTGCTGTATAGAACAACAGCAAAAACAATAAATCCTTACGTAGCAATTATTGCAATGCCGTGGGTCAGACATTGCTGTAACTATTTGCCTACACTTGTAGTTCTCAAAGTGGGGTCCCCGGACCCGCAACAGCAGTGTCACCTGAGAACTTGTGGGCAATGCAGATTCTCGGGCCCCACTCCAGACCTGCCAAATCAGCATCCCTGGGGATGAGCCTGGAATCGGTGTGGAACATGCCCTCCCAGGGACGTGGATGCATGCTTAGGTTTGAAAACCTCAGACCTAGATGAACTCATTTAATCCTGAAAGCAAGCCTGTTAAATGCAAACTGTTGCGGTCACCTGTCTGAGGTCACCCAGCTGGAAAGTGGAGGCAGCAACATTCAGCCCTGGGCCCCTTGGTTGCAGAGGCCGGGTCGCCACCTGCCTGTCATCAAGTGTGGCCCCCATGAAACCAGTGCTCTGTATAAACCATAAACACGCATAAGGATGTCAAACCAAATAGCATGGGTTTTTTTTTCCTATGTTTTTAAAAAATAAAGATGTTTATAAAACACTGGATTACAAATCACTGGGTTTTCCCCAAATGTTCTTTTCTCTTTTTCATGCTCAGCCTTCCCATGGAATAATCCAGCACTAGGCAGAGCGGATGCAGATTCACAGGGGAACAAAATAGGCCCCAGACTTGAACTGAGGCCTTTCTGACAGTTGCTTCCCAGGGCTCCAGGCCCCTCTCGATGAATTATTTGGTTGAATTGGTTATCAACTGAGAGGATAAGAGCTGACAGGCCTAGCAAAGGAATTCTCAGGATGACTCAGATACTTGCTAAAATTCAGATTCTGGGGTCTACCCCCAGAGAGGCTCACTCAGGGCATCTAGAATGTGGCCCAGGAGCCTACACGTTAGCAGATTGCACCCAGATGGTTCTAATGCAGGAACTTCCCGTAGCCACCAGATCTCAAGACGCTTAGCTTCCTGTGTTCAAAGCCTGTTTCCTTTGAGTAACACTGCATT
The DNA here is from genome assembly GCF_018350195.1 of Panthera tigris. Classification (NCBI taxonomy): domain Eukaryota; kingdom Metazoa; phylum Chordata; class Mammalia; order Carnivora; family Felidae; genus Panthera; species Panthera tigris. The sequence continues at coordinate 10,530,900 of NC_056667.1, forward strand.
TGCAGAGGTCCTGAACCCACACACGAACGTGGCCGCCTAGCCTGATGCTTCAGGACACAGAGTTGGGGCCCAGAGATCGCAGGTTCCAATCTTGCTTCTGGCACTCACAGACTTTATGACCCTGAACAAATTTCTTAACCCCTCCAAACCTTGGTGTCGTCATCTGGAAAATGGGCGTGGTAACAGTCCTCTCCTCGTAAGGTCATTGATGAGGATTAAATGAATTGGCATGCATGTTTGACCCCACTTAAGCACTTAAAATAAAATCATGTTTTAGATTATCAGTAGGCAATTTTAGTGCCTTCCAAAGGGTACTTGTTCAGATTCTCTGCAGGTGTGATCGGGAAGTCCATTTCTTAAGCTCCTTCTAGGTGACAGATGGGGAGTGGCTCCTTGACATGAACCGTGACACTGCTCACAAAGCTTTCCTACCCTTCTTCTGCCCTAGGCTCTGTGGGTCAGGGTGGGGAAGGGGCATGTCACCGCAGATTCTTGGACATGTGTATGGCCTTTGAAGGCCACATGGTGCAGCAAATAGATGGGAGAGTCCACGGTGACCCAGAGAGACTTAGTGGCTCTGTCTAGCCACATTTCCTTCAGTCTGATTGACCACATGAGTATTTGTAAATGAACTGGAGACTTAACCAAGACCCTCCGCCAGGGAGCAGACAGCTCTGCAAAGCCCCCTGCCATCCTCCCACCCAGCACCACTGAACTGCCTTCTTTTCCACACTAATCAGTTCCAACAAATGCTTTTACAGGAGATCCTAATGGGTTTTGTGAGGTGTTGCGTTCAGTGGGTAGTCTGCAGGTTAATCCTTTCCAACACTATCAAAAGATTGGAAGAAGAACCGAGAATTCCAGAACTGGAAGATGCATGAATTTAGACTTTATGTTGGCTCGCTCACGCAATTCCGTTGGCGAAGATCTCACCCTTCGAACAGGGCCTACTCCGTTCTGTGTCCCAGAATTTTTCCCTTTGCGGAGGTCACAAGTGAAGAACAAGAGAAAAAGGAATGTGTTTCAGACCAGAGATTTAACTGACTGTAAATGAATAACATTAAGACCCTAAAACAGGGTCGGCAAATACTTGCCACTGATGTTCAGATGTCCCACGAACTACAGAGTGTTTACTTTTTTTTTAGGTTTGCTATTTGAGAGGGGAGGGGAAGAGGGAGAGGGAGACAGAGAATCCCAAGCAGGCCCCACACTGTCAGTACAGAACCTGACGTGGGGCTCAAACTCACAAACCATGAGATCACGGCCTGAGCTGAAATCAAGAGTCGGACGCTTAACCGACTGAGCCACCCAGGTGCCCCCAGAGGGTTTACATTTTTTAATGATTGGGAAAAGCCGAAAGAAAAATATCTGAATATTTCATGATATGTGAAAACTATATGTGAAAATCAAATTTCAGTGTCCATAAATAAAGCTTTATTGGAACACAACCACGCTCATTTGTTTTGATGTAACACTTGTGACAGAGACAGCGTATGGCTGCAAAGAAAGCCTGAAGTATTCACTGTCTGGCCCTTCATAGAAAATGCTTGCCGGCCCCTCTCAGAAATTGTCATAATTTGCCAAGAGAGCTTGCGTGTGTTTATTGATGTATGTGTGGAGTTCTTCCTATGAATCTTTCTTGTGTTTTAACTCATTTAATCCTTATAACAACCCCAGGACACATACTCTTATAATGCCCATTTTGTCGACGGGGAAGCAAAGGCAGACAGAGCTTCCTGAGATCTGCTTTAAATCATGAAGCTAGAAAAGGGCAGAGCTAGGACTCAAATCCAGGAAGTCTGAAGCCAAAGTATACACTGTTGACTACTACCTCGCATGCCTGGCTTCTGCGAGACTTTATCCATAAGGGGAGCATCTGGAAGGTGGGGTCCTTAGATTTTCCCAGGCAAGAACCCAAAACCTCTTCCTGAGAACTAAGCCCAGTGGGACTGATGCTTTCTCAGGCCCCAGGGAGAACATTTCCTCCTGATTTGCTAGAACATCCCCTTCTGATCAGGGCTGGGACTGGGATACAGGTGTCTCAAATCTCATCTTCGACCCACTTCAAGATGGCTGTCTCTCCCACATGTCCCAGAGGCTCTCTGATGCCAACTTGGGCACAGCAGGGAGCCCGGTGCTCAGGCCTGATGGATTCCAAGACCCCAGCAAGGGACATCCCCATTAGCTGGGGACAAGGCCCTGGCTATTGTTCTGTTCGCTTTCCTTTGTGATGTATTGTTGCATGGGAAATTTATTTCTTAACAATTTCACTTACAGCCCCTTTGACAAAATGGGGCTCTGGAGAACTGCATCATTAGCATTGATAAACACTTTAGAATACCATCATGAGCAAATGGAAATGCCTAATGAAAAGAAAAGAAGCACTGTCAAGTAATTAAAGAGGCTGGTGGGTTGTTATTATTATTTTTGAGCAATTATGACTAAAAGCTCTCATCAAGCAGCACCCATTTTCCCATCCATTTTGAACTCGGTGATTAAAAACATGCGTCATCAGCTACACGCCAATGTGGTCAAGACACCCATGCCAGGTGGCACATTAGGCCAAGGGTGCCCAGTCCTAAGTGCTTTGCCTTCTCCATGGTCCTGAAAGTCTTGCTCTGGGGCCTGCCCTTGACGTGTCTTTCCTCTTTCTTTTTTTTTTTAATTTTTTTTAATGTTTATTTATTTTTGAGGCAGAGAGAGACAGAGCATGAATGGGGGAGGGGCAGAGAGAGAGGGAGACACAGAATCGGAAGCAGGCTCCAGGCTCTGAGCCATCAGCCCAGAGCCCGACGTGGGGCTCAAACTCACCGACCGTGAGATCGTGACCTGAGCTGAAGTCGGACGCTCAACCGACTGAGCCACCCAGGCGCCCCCTTTCTTTTTTTTTTAATTTTTTTTTTTAATGTTTATTTATTTTTGAGACAGAGAGAGACAGAGCATGAATGGCGGAGGGGCAGAGAGAGAGGGAGACACAGAATCGGAAGCAGGCTCCAGGCTCTGAGCCATCAGCCCAGAGCCTGACTGTCTTTCCTCTTTCTGTCTCTCCTTCCCCCACTCTCCCTTTCCCGTCTTAGGAGGTTTTGCTTCTGAATTAGTGTTGAGTCTTCTCCATACATCCTTTATTTCTTGTCATAAAGACCATCCATTTTCAGAATAGCTGTCCGAGGTACACAAACAGTAGATGTGGTCTCAAGGACCAGAGAGGTTGAGAAGCTCACAAAAAGACACACAGCTAGTGAGTACTAAGGTCTAGACTTGATTCCAGGTCCTTGGACTGTGCTGGTAGGAGGGAGGTGAGGAGCAAGGGCTTTGGCTGCAACTGGCCTGAGTGGGAGTCCCAGCTGTGCCTGGTGATCTTGGGCAAGTACCTTAACCTTGTTAGGCATCAGTTTCCTCGTCTGTAAAAGGGGAGGATAGTAGTGCTTATTTCATGGAGTGGTAGCGAGATCGTGTATACAAAGCACATGGCAAGTGCTCCTTAAATGGCAGACTCTATGGCCACGGTTCCCAAACTGTGCACCGATGTGTCCTGGGGCGCCACAGTGGAGTCCCTGGGGGTGCTCTGGGGTATTTTCAGTTTTCAAAGAAAACACAGCGACATCTGTCGGACATTGAGGAAAGTACTAGCTCAAGGTAAGTCACTGTTTTCCATGGCAGATTCTGCTACATTCCTTTCGATGACATCATTTCTTTGTGAAGCTGGGGTTTGTGCAGTCCCTTTGGTCAAATACCAACAAAATCAGTGTGTTACAGGAAAGGAGGGTGGTTGAGTGCAATCCAAGTTCAAGGTTGGAGGAACTGTGCAGAACCCAACAGGCACACCCATTCCATTGGTACATCCGTGAGACTATTTAAGAACAACTTAAATCTATTGCTTTTCCTTTCGATGTACGTACATTTTCTTTTCAACTGGCTAGTAAGTTGTTAGACCATAGGTAGTTTCTAAGGTTTGGGCTTGAACTACTTAATTTAAAAAAAAAAAAAAAAAAAGCCTTTAGGGATTTCTTTTAGCCTCCGGGTGCCATGAAAAAAATGATAGAGACTCTAAGAGTGCCGTGAACTGAAAAAAAAAAAAAAAATGTGGCAACTCCTTCCCTAAGGCACACCCAGCGGCTGCCCCACGTCCTCTTGGGAAACTTAACTCCAGACAGCTCCACCGGGGGGGTCGGACTTGAGAAACCACTTTCTTCGAACACGGGTGGCTGAGTGTTAGACTCTTGCCTTTATGTGTGTTTCTTGGGATCCGTTGCCACAGATTCATCAGCTCTGACTTTAGCCCCCGGAGGGACTTTCCACCCCACCGCACCAGGCTCAGGGTATAAAGCCGTCCGAGTGACTTGGGACCGGCTCGGGTACCTTCTTAGCAGCCTGTGCTTGGAGCTGAGATGACACCACGAGGAGACGTGTCCCAGAGAAACGTAGCTGACGGAGAGAAAATGGTGTCTCTTTCAAATGCAGCTTTCCCCGCCGCTGTCCGAAAGGAGAGCGCGCCTGTGAAACCCTACGTAAGCCCGAACTGTGTAGAGCAAAGAGTGTCTCCCGCTCTCTGAAAGTTCACGTTAGGCCGTGTGGCTTTTACGAAAGATCAGAGAAGACTTTACCATCCTAATGTACGTCTTTTGTAAAAGCCACGTGGCCCAATGCGGGCACTCTTGGGGGAAAGGGGGGTACCTGCACACGACCCTGAGTTTTACCTCAATTAAATGGAGACAGAGAAGTTCTTTTCCCACTCTGCCCCCCAAGCCACCTTGATTTTCAAATCTGTCAGCAGCTGCAGCCGTGCAACACCTTTTTGGCAATTCCAGTAATGCCTGGAAATGAAGTCACTGCCACAGGGCGGAACCCAAGAGCCTCCGGAGTCAGGTGGATGCTCCCTGTGAGATGTCCATGTGGCCCTGTTTGTCGGAACGCGCAGAAGTTCTGAAAGGTTCGGCAAAAGGAGCACTTCTCCAAGGGTTGGGGGCCCCATGTTTTCCCAGAGCCTGTTTGATGTTCAGGGTGGGCTCTCAAGGGAGATAGTAGCCTCGGCCATGGAAGCTCTTTTTAGCGGCCTCGTGGGGGGTCTGGCCCCTGCCGGCCCCCTCTCCAGATGGAACCTTCTCCTTGGCTCACTGCACAGCCCAAGCCCTGGCTGGCCCCGACTTCTCTCCATTCCCTGCCTTAGCTCAGGCTGTTCCCTCTTCCCAGAATGCCCTTCCTCTGGACATCTATCCTTTGAAGGCTCTCAAGGGTTTCCTCCTTTAGGAGAAACACTTTCGAATCATGATGAGACTGAGTTCAGGTCATAACCTCACACCTTTGCACATCTCTCGGGTCTCCCTCAGCCTCCTCACCCTTAGAATGAGGATAACTGAGTGCGTCTCAAATGTTAGGGTACCCGGAACCACCCAGGGATCCTGTTAAACTGCAGGTTAAGATTCATCTGGTCTGGGAGGGAGGCTGAGATGCTGCATCGCTAACGGGCTCCCAGGTGATGCCGATGCAGCTGGTCCAGGGACCACACTTTGAATAGCAAAGGCCTGTCTGGTTGCATTACGTGTGATGGGGCGTGTGAGGTGCTGAGGACTTGCCTGGCTCACGGCTGGCCACCCATGGGAGCTCTTCTCGTGCGCTACGTGAGGTTTCTAGAGCATGCCCGCCCGCCCTCCTTCCGGGAGACTTGGCCTGACCGTGTGTCCAGACCATCTCACTGTCTGAGGTTAGACGCACCACTGCTCCTTCCTCCCCTTTCTACCCACGACTCCTTCTGGTTCGGTGTGGTTCCTCAATCTCCACGTGGGCCATCACGTTGCCGAGGCCTGAAACATCAAAAAGGGAGAAGGCGTGTTTGTGCGAAGATGGGCCCCTTGGCTTTTACGGTGTGGAACAGGTCCCGTTCTTTCCAAAGAGATATTTAGTGTTGAAGGGAACACAGCCCCACCCTGGTTTTTGCCCACCGCGGGTGCTTGGGCTGGACCCCGGGGCCGCCTGCCGTCCACAAGGCCCAGGTAGTGAAGGTTTCCGAGCAGCTGGGCTCCGAGATAACATGCCAAAGCCCAGCACACCTAATGACCCATTTTCACATGGCAGTCCCCCAGACTGAGATCCAAATACCCAAACATCAGACGGCTGCTGTAGAGAGAAGCAGCAGGAGACGTACAAGCTACTTATCAGACATTTTCCATTATCCCTGCCACCTGTTCCTGGATTTCCAAAGCAGAGCACCGGGTAATAGCCACTCTTGCACCAGAAAGGAGAAACGCCAACGATTTTAAGAGAAAGCTCCTTTTCTTCGCTCGGGATTTTATAAATTGTAAAAGGGGCTCGCTGTGAAATAACCACTTACTGTCTCAGGGACTTTGTGATCTGTAAGCTTGGAGCTTGAGCTAGAGCCTGGTGACAGTCTCAACCTGTGGCCTTCGAAGAATAAAAGCATTTGGGGGAAATGGGCAGGTAGAGGAGAAAGCCCAGAGGAAGGAGTGTGGTGGGCCATCGGGCAGAAGGGCGAGCCGGAGATGGGAGGGGCCCGCTGGAATATCCCATCTGTCCGTTTGCAGGCGGATGTCGGGGGCTTTATTACTGCCAGTGGATAGATGAGACCAGCTTACAGCCGGAAACTGTCCTCGGGCTCGGGACAGACGGGAGGGGGTGGTGGGCGTGTGTTTCCTATGAGTCCTGTAAGTATTCTCAAACGTCCACGCGCCTACAAATGGGGTAGGGGACTACTTCCTCAAAATTAAAAGTACATATTCCTGGGCCCCGGGCCTGTGAAAGCTGGGGAAGGACTTGAGCATCTCCAGATGGTGCTGGCGCAGGTGGTCCCCTGGCCGCGCTTTGAGAAACTCTGCCTCCTCCGGCGTGTTCCCCTCTACAAAAGTGAAGGAGAGACCGTTCATTGTTCAGCTCAGGATGTTCAAGGGAGAAAGAGTAGTATGTTCACTCACATGGTTTGAAATGCAATTTCCAGAACAGATTTAAGCTGCAGAATTTGAGGAGACGTGGCCTTAGTCCCATTTCATTCATTCGTTCGTTCATTCATTCATTCAACAAATATTCCTCAATACCAGCTGCTGTTGTAAGTGCTGAGGAAAAGTAGAGAATTGGGCAGAACAAACTCCTTGACTTCAGGGGCGCCTGGGTGGCTCAGTCAGTTGAGCATCTGACTTCGACTCAGGTCATGATCTCGCAGTTTGTGGGTTCGAGCCCCGCGTCAGGCTCTGTGCTGACAGCTCAGAGCCTGGAGCCTGCTTCGGATTCTGTGTCTCCCTCTCTCTGCCTCTCCCCTGCTCACGATCTGTCACTCTCTCTGTCTCTCAAAAATGAATAAACGTTAAAAAATAAATTAATTAGGGGCGCCTGGGTGGCGCAGTCGGTTAAGCGTCCGACTTCAGCCAGGTCACGATCTCGCGGTCCGTGAGTTCGAGCCCCGCGTCAGGCTCTGTGCTGACAGCTCAGAGCCCGGAGCCTGCTTCGGATTCTATGTCTCCCTCTCTCTCTGCTCCTCCCCTGCTTGCACTCTGTCTCTCTTTCTGTCTCTCAAATATAAACACTTAAAAAGTTTAAATAAAATACATTAAAAAAAAACACAACAAAACAAAGTCCTTGATTTCAAAGACTGTTTTCCTCTGGAAGAGTGCAGCAGTACAGAAGATAAATAGGGATGTGAGTACATCGAACACAGTTAAGAGTAGGCAAGAAGGTGGTAAATACTCAGCAGAGGGAATATTGCAGGCACGGACGATGGTGGGAATAAATGTGGCAACTTGAAATTGGGAGGTCTGGGATAGCGTCCCAGAGGAGGTGACATTTAAGCAGAGACTTGAAGGGGGTGAGGGGCCCACGTGGACGTTGGGGGTGAAGCACAGAGACCCTGAGACCTCAGGGCGCCCCAACATGCAAGGAGGCCGGTGGTAGAGGGGTGACCAGGCAAGAATATTGTAGGACATGCGGTCAGAGGGGGAGTGGGGAGCACGGCAGGGTGAGGGCCTGCCCAGTTTGTCCAGGACAATACCAGCTGAAGCTCCGAATACCTGCATGGTGATTAATGGTTTCCCATTTTACTCTGAAACGTTCCCCGTCTGAACAATAACATAATTATCCGCTTACCTGTTTACAGGCCATCGTAAGGACTCGGGCTCTCAGTGAGATAAATCCCCTGGAGGGTTGAGCAGAGGGCTGACGTGATTTCATTAGATTATAAAAGGCTCCGTCTGGCTGCTAAATTGAGAGCAGACCGTGGGGCAGCATGGGTAGAAGGGAGAGTTAGTCAAACACTCCAGGTAGCCCGTGGGGGTTCAGGGAGGTAGAATAATGCCCCCCGAAAGTTACCCACATCCTAATCCTGCAACTTCTGAATAGGTTACCTTACGTGGTAAAACAGACTCTGCAGAGGTGAGATGGGAAGATTAGCCTGGATTCTCCAGGTGGGTCCCCCATAATCACAGGGGTCCTTCTGAGAGGTCTGTGTCAGAGAGGAGAAACAGAGGTTGGAATGAAGCATCTTGAAGATCGAGGACAGGGGCACAAGCCACGGTATGAGGCAGCCTCAAGAAGCCGGAAAAAGCAAAGAAACAGATTCCCCCCCCCCCCCCCCCGGAGCCTTCAGAAACAACACAGCTCTGCTGAGACGTTGGTTTCAGCCCACAAGACCCACTCAGACATCTGACCTACAGATCTGCAATATAACAACAAGCTTGTGTCATTCTAAGCCTCCAAGTTTATGGTGACTCTTTACAGCAGGGACAGGAAATTCATGAAGTGCCCCAGGCGGTCCCAAGCGGTCCCCTCGACCTCTTGACTTCCTGCCTCTGAGTCCCTAAAAACCAGACGCTTTTGGAAGGAAGGGCTTCTCTTTTACCATAACTCGACAATACAGGTCAATAAACTGTGGCCCACCGCCTGCTTTTGTGCATAAAGTTTTATTGGCACACAGCCATGCTCCTTTGTTTACATACCGTCTAAAGCTGCTTTCCTTCTACAATGGCAGAGCTAAGTGGGTTGACAGAGGCCATATGGCCCCCAAAACCTCTAAAGTATTTATAGCTATCTGCACCCTTCATAGACCCTTTGGGGAATGTACTCCACCCACGATGACCCCACCCTTTCAGAGTTACCCTACCATCTGCAGGCGAGGCCACAGCAGCCCTGCTCGGCTCACTCTGACCTTTCTCTCAAGCCCTGCTTGGCTCACTCTCACCCTGGTCATTGCAGAATGAACCAAACCGAGGCCACCCCCTCTCAGACTTTGGAACTGGATCTCAAAGAAAGCTTGCAGCTGGATCTGAGAACAAGCCTTGGCACGTACTTGCCCCTCAGCGGGTATCTTGTGAATGAGTGAATCCATTCGGGAGATACGGGCTTGGCCTCATCCACAGAGCGCGGAGAGGAGTAAGGAGATCCAGGAGGGATCTAGGAGAAGAACAACCATGAGGCTATGCGGGGAGAAGCCAACGCAGAAACCGCAGGGCGCTTTCCACAGGGAAAGGGTTGTGCCGTTATCTTGTGTATCATTGCTGCGATACCCAATTATCACCGACTTAGTGGCTTAAAATGACAGACGTTATCTCTCAGCCTCCATAGGTCAGAAGTCTGGGCAAGGCTGGACTGGGTTCTCTGCTCAGGGGCTTCTAAGGCTGAAATCAGGTGTTCACTGAGCTGCGTGCCTTTCTGGAACTCCTGGTGGTCTTTCTTTGAAGCTCATGCAGTTATTGGCAGAATTCTGTTCTTTGCAACTGTGGGACTGAGCACGCCCCCCCCCCCCAACGGTTCTCTTAATGGGAGTTTGCCAGGGGCTGCTCTCAACTCCTAGAGGCGTCCTGCAATTCCTTGCCGCGTGCCCCACTCTGTAGTCTCTCTCAGGCTTCTAAACCCTTAGGAAACACCCAGGCCCTTTTAAGGGTTCACCTGATTAGGTCAGGCCCACCCGGACACTCTTCTTTAAGTCAAACTCCACTAAGCTTTGCCATGGGAGTGAAATGCCATCCCATTCGCAGGTTCTGCTTGCACTCCAGGGAAGTGGATTATATAAGACATGTACATTAAGGATTGGGATCTTAGAATAGTACCTCCCATCCTTGGTTCCAGCATGATTTCTGGATCCCGGCACTGGAGCAGCAGGGGCTATTGTCTTCTGTCCAGGGGCTCCCACCCAATGTGATAAATGACCAGTCTCACTTCAGTTGGCCCCAGGGGATCTCTGTTAGAGAGCCCTGGCTGAGACAGGGATGGGATGGGGGTCCTAAAACCAGTTTCAGCCTTGCTGCCTGTGGTGTGCAGGAACCTTCTCTCTCTAGGAGCAGAAAGAAGGAAGCAGTCATGATCAAATGTTTTCCAAGCTGCCTGGGCCGTGGCAGTTCACTGCCATGAACTCTGGCTACTGCCCCAGCACGCTCAGCCTTAATGTATTGACATTGGCAGCCTTTGTGTATCTTGTCATGCCAGTAAGGTAATTGAAATGGAATTGTCTCCAAGCGTCCAATTAATCAACAAATAAATCATAAACCTCTGGTCATTCACTCAGGGAGGCAAAGAGGCTTCTCCCTGGCTTCTTGACCACTGGAGCAGAGGGAGCTTGGGCTTTATGCACGTCTAATGAGCTTTAGGAGAAGAGAAGGAAGGTGGGGAAGGTGACTTTCAGGGCATTTACTGAACCCCCAAGAAGTGTGTGCCTTATAAACGAGACCTTATTCTTCCTTCAAAGAGGTTTACAGACTGAATTTCATTCATAAGACAAAGAAAGGATTATGATCCACATTTTACAGAGAAAGAAAGAAGCAAATTGGCAAAAGTGACACAGCAAGTTAGAGGGCAGAATCTAGGTTCAAAACTAAGTCTGTCTAAGCTTCAGAAAGGCCGTATTCCTTTCACTCCACGCTATGCTAGAAATGCAGGTCTAAGTAAGAAATAGTTTCAATCGTTGGTCCAGAATGGTGCAAGTTGCGACAATATTTGAATGGATGTCCTCTGTCCACCTCTCCTCTAGCTCAGCCTTACTAGGTGCTGGTGTTGGGAGGGAAAGTGGGACCGGGAGCGTTCTCTGGTGCACCTGTGGGAAGGCGTTCTCATGTTCCGTTGGTGACAGAAGATCTCTAAAAGCCATTGAGTTCCCAGAATGCTTCCAGAGTCCAGCGTTCCCTCCTCTTTGGACAGAAGGGAAACCAAGGAACCGTTCTCAAACTTGGCTCAGGAAGTAGGGCATGTTGTTTTTCGCCTTTGGATGCCTCAGCGACCTTCCAGCCTCTTTACCCAATGCCCCTTCTTTCTCTGTCCTCCAGTGTTCAAGTCAAGAAGTTAAACGGATTAAGAGGCCAGACTGACTGAGCCAAAGGCACAGGGTGTTCCAAAGAGCGGAAACATTGCAGCGTCCTTACTTAGCCTCAGAATCACAAAATGCTGACCTGTCTACAGGCCTCCCTACCTGCACAGGAGGGATTCCTATGCACACTTCAGGAGGGCTTGCGTCCGCTTTGGGGTTTGACAAGCGGGAGGAGTCACCTTATTCTCAGGGTTTGGGGTAAGCCCGTGGAATTCTGCTGCAGGGGGCGTGACCCTGAGCCCTTCTGGTAGAGGCAGGGGAGAGAGGGGGAGAGAGGATGCTGGTGGAGCGCGGGGGGTTTGCTACGCGGTGAAAATGCAGAAAGAAGCCAGCCTTTTCCTAAAGGAGGCACCTAAACGCGTCTGCAGGAAGCAGGAGACCATCTGCCATGCAAAAGCACGTTGTTGTCGACAGAACCAAGCTGGGCGTTCTGGAGCTGTCTGTGGTGAATACCCAGCAGCCCCCAGGAGGCAGATTGGTCCCTCTCCAGGGAGCCATGGCTTCAGAAATCCGTGCAGCTCCGGGAACTAACCAATGGGGTGATGAGTAATAGCGCCATAGATGCTGTGCTGTGCCGGAGAGCTGCAGTCCCAAGCACACAGACCGAATTCCTGGGCAAGAAGCCTCCACCTTGATGCACAGATAATTACGGGAGGGGAAGAGGGGGTCGGAAGCGTCCCCTGACATCCAGCCCCATGCAGACTTACCTCCCTCCAGCTCCTCCTCATTCTTGCCTCTCTTCCACACCTGCAGACGTGTGCTTCTCTCAGTTGTTAGAACCACCCACTAAAGTCTCCCCCATCCTGCCCTGTGTCCCCCCAAAATACGAATCTGATCGCCTCACTCTACTTCGCCCAACCCCTCAGTGGCTTGGCCTCGGCCCCGCAGCCCTCCCCGCTCTGGCAGCTGCCACTTGGACTTCACACTTTATGCAGCTGTGACTCTGGGCCATGGGCGAAGCTGTTCGTCTCCACTCTCTGCTCATCCTCCCTCCCTTGCCTAGAATTCCCTTAGCTCCCCTCCCTGCCAGCTCCCAGAAGGATGACAGACTCCACCTTTGCTGGACTCTGGGGTTCCAGCTACCAACTCTGGGAATAACAGAGCATTTGGGAGTTTAGGTTTGGCATCTCTGGGGGAATGACCAGCACTTGCTCTCCATGGTGCCGGTGGGGGTGGGGATCCTGCCCTCTTTGCACAGACCTGGAGGGGAGTGGGAGAAAACTCAGTGGATGATGATTTTAGTGTTTGGACATTCTTCCCTGAGGGGTGCACACCCCCTAAGAGGCTGGGGCACAATCCTGCCCCTCACTTCCTTTGTTATGCTCCTACGGAAGTCCTGTGTGCTGGCCAAGCACTTGTCCCAGGGTGCTGGAGCCAGTGGTTTATCCACCTGACTATGTCTAGGTGCTTGGTTTTCGGATGGATGGGGGGAAGGAGAGAAGGAAGGAAGGAAGGAAGGAAGGAAGGAAGGAAGGAAGAAGGAAGAGGGGGGAGGAAGGAAGGAAGGAAGGAAGGAAGGAAGGAAAGAATGGAGGAAGGAAGGAAGGAAGAAAGGAAGGAAGGAGGAAGGAAGGGAGGAAGGAGGGAAGGAAGGAAGGAAAGAATGGGGGAGGAAGGAAGGAAGGAAGGAAGGAAGGAAGGAAGGAAAAAAGGATGGAAGGAAGGAAGGAAGGAAAGAATGGGAGAGGAAGGAAGGAAGAAAGGGGGGAAGGAAAGAAGGAAGGGAAGGAAGGGAAGGAAGGAAGGAAGGGAGGGAGGGAGGAAGGAAGGGAAGGAGGAAGGAAGGGAAGGAGGAAGGAAGGAGGGAAGGAAGGAAGGAAGGAAATAATGGGGGAGGAAGGAAGGAAGGAAAGAGGGGGAAGGAAAGAAGGAAGGGAAGGAGGGAGGGAGGAAAGGAAGGAAGGAAGGAAGGAAAGAAGGAGGAAAGGAAGGAAGGAAATAAGGAGGAAAGGAAGGAAGGAAAGGAAGGAGGAAGGAAGGAAGGAAGGAAGGAAGGAAGGAAGGAAGGAAGGAAAGAATGAGGGAGGAAGGAAGGAAGGAAGGAAAGAATGGGGAAGGAAGGAAGGAAAGAAGGGGAAGGAAAGAAGGAAGGGAAGGATGGAGGGAGGGAGGAAGGAAATGGAAAGAAGGAAAGAAGGAAGGAAGGAAGGAAGGAAGGAAAGAGGGGGAAGGAAAGAAGGAAGGGAAGGAGGGAGGAAGGGAGGAAGGAAATGGAAGGAAGGAAAGAAGGAAGAAAGGAAGGAAGGAAGGGGGGAGGAAGGAAGGAAGGAAGGAAGGAAGGAAGGAAGGAAGGAAGGAAAGAAGGAGGAAAGGAAGGAAAGAAGGAAGGAAGGAGGAAAGGAAGGAAGGAATGAAAGAAGGAGGAAAGGAAGGAAGGAAGGGAAGGAGGAAGGAAGGAGCGAAGGGAGGGAGGGAGGAAGGAAGGAAGGCAGGAAGGAAGGAAAGAATGAGGGAGGGAGGGAGGAAGGAAGGAAGGGAGGAGGGAAGAAAGGAAGGAAGGAAGGAAGGAAGGAAGGAAGGAAGGAAGGAAAGAATGGGGGAGGAAAGAAGGAAGGGAAGGATGGAGGGAGGAAGGAAATGGAAGGAAGGAAAGAAGGAAGGAAGGGGGGAGGAAGGAAGAAAGGAAGGAAAGGAAGGAAGGAAAGAGGGGGAAGGAAAGAAGGAAGGGAAGGAGGGAAGGAAGGAAGGAAATGGAAGGAAGAAAGGAAGGAAGGAAGGGGGGAGGAAGGAAGGAAGGAGGAAGGAAGGAGGGAAGGAAGGGAGGGAGGAAGGAAAGATGGATGGATGGATGGATGGATGGATGATGGATGATGGATGGATAGATGATGGATGATGGATGGATGTCTTCCCCTTTGTGTCCCAGTGAGCCAGTGAAGGGTAAGGATCCTGTCTTGATCATCCACCTCCCTAGCACCAGCGCGATGCCTAAAGCACATAACTACTCAATAAATATGGGATGAAAGGAAGTTGGAGGAGGGGTTGGCTTGGCAGCACCAGTCGCTTGTGTTACCTCAGCCCAGGCAAATCCCACGGCCATTTGGAGACCTGGGGACCTGCAGTGCTTTCTTGAGATTGTTGCCTCATAAGGTTCTAACAGTTCTGGACCCTTCTCTTGGATCTCCTGGAAGGGAAGGTACAATAACACCCCCCACGGGGTCCAGAGGGCTGAGAGCAACAATCCGCACAGTAAAAGGGCCTGTGTCATTTGGTTAGGGTTTTGCTTCTGAACCTGTGTGGTTTGGCTTTCTCCTAAACGATGCTGATGTTCAGTACCTTGGACAGGGAGGCAGAGGGGCCCTGCCCTCCAGGGTTTGGGGGCCTGCTCTGCTTTATGGCTGATAGGTTTGCATTCTTCGCTCAGAGATTGGCATTCCAGAATGGCCCTCTGAGACAAAAAAAAAAAAAAAAAAAAAAATCCTTCAAGGCAAATGAAACACAAGTAAACCTTGATAAAATTTCAGATTGGTGGCATGTTTTTCTGAGAAACTCGAATGAGAAACTGATGAGCAGTCCTGTAATATATTTAAATCTTGCTATTTGAGCCAGAACCCAAATATTGCTTTTCTGTGAACTAACTCAATGTTGCCTATCTACTGTGATTTTTTTAAAGGACTTTCCTTGTAGGCAGGCACACTTTGTTTTTGTTTTTTTTTTTATTGTATTTAAAGTTTATTTATTTTGAGAGAGAGTGCACGCATGTGAGCACGTGAGTGGGGGAGGGGCAGAGACAGGGAGAGACAAAGAACCCCAAGCAGGCTCCACACTGCCAACGCAGAGCCCAACATGGAACTCGAACCCACAAACCATGAGGTCATGACCTGAGCTGAAGTCAAGAGCTGGATGCTTAACCGACTGAGCCACCCAGATGCCCCTTCACTCACCTTCTTTTTTTTTCTTTTTTAAGATTTTTTTTAAAAAATTTTTTAATGTTTTTTTATTTATTTTTGAGACAGAGAGAGACAGAGCATGAGCAGGGGAGGGGCAGAGAGAGGGGGAGACACAGAATCCGAAGCAGGCTCCAGACTCTGAGCTGTCAGCACAGAGCCCGACGCGGGGCTTGAACTCACGGACTGTTTACTCACCTTCTTAATGGCTGAGTTAACTGTGTAGAAAAACAAAACCTGCTGCAAGCAGGAAAAGATTCTTCACACTTGGTGAGAACCCAGTGCAGGCAGTGATTCCCTCCCAAGTTTCAAAGAGCAGGATAAACAAAAGGACAGATCCGTTAGAAAGGTCCTTCCCAACTACTATGCCTGGCACATAGTAGGTGCTGAATCAATAATTATTTGTGGACAAGCTGCTTGCTTACAGCCTCTGTGATAGCAAGGACCACATGCACGTCCAGTTTGCTCACTGACGTGTTCCCTCAGGTTAACATCATAACGGGCACAAAATAGAAGCTCATTCAGCAACCACTATAGGCCGGGATTAGTCAGACCCCCATATAAATATTTGTGGAATTACCTAGTGCATTCACACATACATGATTGAATGAATAAAAGAACAAATGATTGGGGGGGGGGGGGAACAACCAATAAGCCAATCAGTCCCCCAGCCAATAACCAGTTTCATTTCCCTTTGTTCCAGTTCTAGAACAATATGCCTTGAGATTTCTCTCCCTGTACTTTTTCTCACTTGCTTTGCTGTCCCTGATGAATCTTCCCCATCTCTGCCTCCCAAAACCATTAACTGTCAGTTCATGTGCCGTTTCTTTGAATCATCCCATCTGGTGGGATGTGAATTCTCTTGCTTTGGAGTTGCTTCGTCACATTTTATCCTAGCCACTTCGCACGGTTCAGAAATCATTTGCTGAGCCCCTCCTGCAGGCAGCCACGGTGGCAGAAACCAGGAATGCAGAGATGACAAGGAACCAGGCTGTACCCCCAGAGTCACTGGTGTCCAGCGTGTGTCACGCCTGCCTGCGCCAACTGTAAAAAGCACCCGGGGCCCCGTGACAGGTTTGCCCCTCTCTGTAATCGCACACAGCACTCAGCACTGAGCCTGGTCCAACAGACGCTCCCGGGTTCACTCTGCGAATGGACGTGTGAGATGTGCAGCCTTTGAGATTTCCACTCTGGTGGAACTGAAATGTGGGAGGAGGGAGAGCAAGCTGAATCGCAATGCGTTGGGGCAGGGGTGGTGCATCTCAGGCGGGGGCTCGGAGGAGCCTGGGACCAGGGCAGACACATCTGTGCCTGCTGCACTGACAGCGACCCTCGAAGGTAATAATAAGTCATTGCAGTGGCGAGAGTGGGGACTTCTTTGGTAGTAGCCCGAATATTGTCTAGGCTTGCTTGCGCAAAATAAGACAGAAGGAAACCTTAATTGGCTTCCAGACCAGGGAAGTCATAGGTTGTCACCGGAATCAGGAAGGCTCAACGGTGAAATCTGCCTCTTCTCAACTCTCGGCTCTGTTATCCTCTGGGTTGGCTTTGGTTTCAGGCAGACTGTCTTCTGGGGTGCCCCCTACCCTCGGCTGCTCCCGGATTTCTAGAACTATTTTGTCTTCAGAACTATCTCAGTGGCTTAGGGTCGATCTCAGGTCCCCAGTGGCCAAGATGTTGGGATATGCTGATTCCCTGGCCTGGGTCAGATACTCACCCTGGGACCAAGGGCAGGTCAGTCATTTTTTATTTATTTAAATTCAGGTTAGCTAACATACAGTGTAGTCTTGGCTTCAGGAGTAGAACCCAGTGATTCATCTCTTATATACAACACCCAGTGCTCCTCTCAAAAAGTGCCTCCTTAATGCCCATCACCCATTGAATCCACTACCCTTCCAGCAACCCTCAGTTTGTTCTCTGTATTTAAAAATCTCTTGTGGTTTGCTTCCCTCTCCGTTTTTATCTTATTTTTCCTTCCCTTCCCCTATGTTCATCTCTTGTGTTTCTCAAATTCCACACAAGAGTGAAACCATATGATACTGGTCTTTCTCTGACGGACTTATTTTGCTCAGCATAGTACACTCTCGTTCCATCCACGTTGTTGCAAATGGCCGGATTTCATTCTTTTTGATTGCCAAGTAGTATTTCATTGTGTATATATACCATATCTTCTTTATCCATTCATCAGTCGATGCACATTTGGGCTCTTTCCATAATTTGACTATTGTCAATAGTGCTGCTGTAAACATTGGGGTGCACCTGTAATGCACCTGTACAGCACACCTGTGTCTTTTGGATAAATACCCAGTAGTGCAATTGCTGGGTCGTTAGGGTAGTTCTATTTTCAATTTTTTGAGCAACCTGCACGCTCTTTCCCAGAGTGGCTGCACCAGTTTGCATTCCCACCAGCAATGCAAAAGGGTTCCTCTTTCTCCGCATCCTCGTCAGCATCTGTTGTTGCCTGAGTTGTTCATGTTAGCCATTCTGACAGGCGTGAGGTGGTATCTCATTGTGGTTTTGATTTGTATTTGCCTGATGATGAGCAGTGTTGAGCATCTTTTCATGTGCTGGTTGGCCATCTGGATGCCTTCTTTGGAAAAGTGTCTACCCAGGTCTTTGAGGGCAGGTCAATCTTAACCCAACAACTGAGGCTGAGAAAGGGGTCAGGGTGGTTCCCTGAAGCAAAATCAAAGTGATGGTACTATAAAGAGTGAAAAATGAAAGCTGGTCACCCAAAAACCACTCTTGCTCACTGTGCAGAGCTATCAAGAGAAGTGAATGAGATGGCCGGCCACCTCCCCCAGTGCCTGTCCCCCTGCAAGTGATGTGGTTATTGGAGCAGTTCCTGGGAGCCTACTGAAAACAGAGAGGTTGTTGTGTGGTTCGTGGGGCAGATACTTCTGGTCCTGCTGTGTGACCTCAGGCAAGTTGCTTCTGCTCTCTGGGCCTCAGTTTCCTCACCAACAAAACCATGGGATTGGAGGAAGTCATCTGATATGGCTTCCTCCTAAGAGCTGATAATCTCCATTCCTACAGTTGGAAGAATGGAGCTGCTCTCCAAGGGCACCGTCATGGCCCTGAACTCTTCCTTACGTCCAAGCAGCATGGACCTGGCCATGGGCACGCGTTAATAATAACAGTAGCAATGTTACTGACGGCCACCATCATGTGATATGTGGCTCTTCTGCACTGGCAAAGTGCCAAGTTCATTATGATCTTATTTGGTCTAGATCCCAACCCACAAGTGAGAATTATTAGCCCCACTTTACAAATAAGGAAACTGAGGCCCAGAGAGGCTAGGTTCTTAAGTGGACAGCTGGCAGGATGTTCTTTTCACAGTGGCCACATCCACATCCAGCAAAACATCACCAGCACCCAGCAGCACCGATGGCCCCTCCCAGTCACTGTCTGCCCCCCAACGTGGCCACAGTCCTGACCTGTAGCATCAGCGGAAGAGCAACTTCCCTGGGTGGTCTGGCCCCAAGCCGCATTCCTGGCCTCCGTCCTTTCCCACCCGTGGGCAGTGTTACGTTATGATGGACTAACCGTGTAGTTCAGGTCTCAGGAGATGACACGGGTGAAAGGAGGTCTTCACTCGATTGAACTGCCTCACGATCTAACCAAACACTTTGGCCCAAAACCCAGACAGATCCCGATGTGGCCAGTGCCCTGTGGACCCAAGGGCGCACGGTGCCAGGACTGGCCTGGAAGCTGAACGGGCTTATATCGTGAAATAGGAAAACCACATTCTTCCTTCGACAAACGGACTTCTCCACAACCATTTCCAAACGATCGACACATCAAACAGATAGGAATGATAGTAACAATAAGGTAAATAAAGAACACCCCTTCCCCCCAGAATAATAGTGGGGCTTTTTTCCTTGCTCATAGGAAAGCCCAGAGTAATTAGCACCCCGAGCACGGGGTTGGGGTAGGGAGTTTTGCTGCTTCTACAACACTCTAATTACCAGTTACGGAGAGTCATAGTAGAACTGAAAGGAGGCTTTTGAAATCTCACCGTTGAGTGACTGCTTGAGGTGGTAAAACACTCAGCAATGGGGATCCTCTGCTTCTCGGGGCCAGGCACTTGGAGTGGGCTTGTTTCTCTAACGTTAGGTGGGATAGGGAACACAATGCTTGCACAGAGTGAAAGAGCAGAGAGGGAGGTCTCCACCGTCCCTGGAATTATTCGCACTGATAACAAAGTCAACGACTCATCCACCAGAGCATCATGCGGACGAATGCTGCCTTAGACATTATTTTCTTGGCTGCTGTAGCTGTCATCCCCATTTGGCACGGTTTGCCTTTCTGTTGGGGGCAGACCGTTTTCATTTGTCACAAGTGGGTCTTTAAGAGCCTGCTCTGGCAAAGCCCTCTCTCTGCTGGCACGGGCCATGTGGGGGAGACCCCTTGGGGAAGTCGGCAGTCTCTTTCCTCATGGAGTTGATAATCCAGCAGAAATAAAATATAGCAGAAGTTGTCTCTGAAGGAAGAATCTTAACAGTTGTGCAATGTGATTCATCATGAGCTCTTACTGGTTTGGTTTAAAAATGCTATTTGCATACACCCCAAACTAGGTTATGAAAGTTTAAAGTCACCCCTGACCCAAATCCTTGATGGACCTATGTACGGGTGTGAATGTGCGGGTACTTTGTGGCTTTATTTTAGATGCCACATATAAGTGATGCCAAACGGTATCTGAGTATTTGTCCTTCTCCTTCTGGTTTATTTCGCTTGGCATAAGGCCCTCCGTGTTGTGGCAAGTGGCAGGATTTCCTTCTTTCTCATGGCTGAATAATATTCGTGTGTATATGGGCGCGTGTGTCACATCTTGATCCATCCATCTGTGGAAGGACATTTAGGTTGTGTCCAATCTTGGCTACGGTGAATAATGCTGCCGTGAACATGGAATGAAGGTCACTCTTTGAGATACTGGATACTCAATAGCGAAAAAAAGTAAAGAATCCAACTAAAAAATGGGCAGAAGAGTGGAATAGACATTTTTCCAAAGAAGACATACAAATGACCAACCGGTGTAGGAATAACTGCTCAGCATCACTCGTCATCAGTGAAATGAACATCAAAACCACAACGAGGTGATACCTCACACCTGATAGGATGGCTGTTATCAACAGGAAATAACAAATGTTGGTGAGAATTCAGAGAACAGGTAGCCCAAACGCTGTTGGTGTTCCAGTGTAGACTGGAACAGCCACTAAGGAAAACAATATGGCGGTTCCTCAAAGTTAAAAATTGAACTGCCATGTGATCTAGCCGTCCCATCCCTCGGTATATATCCAAAGGAAGCGAAATCAGTATATCAAAGAGGTGATTTTCTCTTGATTCTCACACCGAGTGAATCACCTCTCTCCAAAGGTTTAGGTAAGATTTCTGGAGTACAGAGGAAGGACTGCAGAGTCATATGTTGACTTAGGTAACATTGTATTGAGTGGTCCAGAAGATGCCAGGCTCCCTAGTAAGGGTCATGGAGGGATTCAAGTGGGAGAGACTCAACCTCTACTCCCGACGTCCTGAAGAAGAGGCCTCTTTTAGACAACTAACTGTAAACACCAAGAAGCAGACAACATGCTTTAGGAGGTCAGGTCAGTCAGGGAGGGCTTAAACTTTCCAGCAGGCAAGATGATCCGGGAAGCCTTCTCAGAAGAGGCGGCACGAAAGCATCAGGAGGATGTTGATAAGCAGAAGTGGGAGTGGGGGGGTGCATTTCAGGTAGAAGCTGGAGGTGGGAGGCTGAAATGGCAGTTTGGGGGTCATGAAGAAAGCCACTCACGTGCGTCCTTGAGAGTCAGGTGACTTGGTGGGAGGTGGGTGCTCTGGTAGGGATTTCTTAGTGCTGGAGGTCAAGGCAGTCTTTTCGAGATTCAGCAGCTACAGCTGTTTTCCTTGCAGACCTGTGCATACATATATGTGTGTGTTAATATATATATATAACAGGGGCACCTGGGTGGCTCAGTCAGTTAAGCGTCTGACTCTTGATTTCGGCTCAGGTCATGATTTCACGGTTCATGGGTTTGAGCCCCATGTTATGTATATTATATATAACATACAATTCACCCTTTTAACAATTTTTACGTGTATAATTCAGTGACTTTACGTACTTTCCCAGTGTTGTCCAACCATCACCACCATCCATTTCCAGAACTTTCTCATTTTCCCAAAGAGAAGCTCTGAACCGTTTAAGCAATAACTCCCATTCCTGCCAGCCCTCAGCCCCTGGTGTAGCCTCATCTACTTCCTGTCTCTGTGAGCGTCCGTACCTCGGACAAATGGAATCCTACAACTCCACCCTTTTGTGATTGGCTTATGCCACTTAAGGGAACGTCTTCCAGCTGCCTCCATGCTGTAGCATGGATAGTCAGAATGTCCTTGCCTTTTAAGACTCAGTAATAGGGGTGCCTGAGCGGCTCCGTTGGTTAAGCACCCGACTCTTGATTTTGGCTCAGATCATGATCTCACAGTTTTGTGAGTTCCAGCCCTGACAGCGTGGGAGCCTGCTTGAGATTCTCCCTCTCTCTCTGCCTCTCCCCTGCTCACACTCTCTGTCTTTCTCAAAAATAAATAATAAATAAACAACTTAAAAGAAAAAAAAGACTCAACACTATTCCATTGTGTGTGTGTGTACCGCATTTGGTGTAACTGTTCATGTGTTGATGGACAGTTGGTTTGTTTTCAGGTTTGGCTGCTGTGGACACCCATGAGTGGAATTGGTGGATAATATCGTAATTCCATGTTTAACTTTTGGAGGACCCGCCAAACTGCTCTCCACAGCAGCTGCGCCATTTTACGTTCCCTCCGGCAACGTACGAAGGTTCCGATTTCAACACACGCACGTGTTATTTTCCTCCTTTGGGGGGGATAATCACCCTAATGGACACGAAGCGGTGTTACGTTTACATTTGCTCCAGCAACGTCTTTGATGTGAGTCCTACCTTGTAGGTTTTCAGCTGGATCATGTTGCCGATTTTCAAAGATTTCAACTTTTGTTCTTTTCCCGTCTTGAGTAACACGGTGGCAAGGTGACCAGAGGGGTGCCTGTGAGAGGCTAAACTTTTGGTCATCAGATGCTGGCTTGGGAAACTGACCCCTCATTTGGCTCCTCTCTTGTTGTGACTTGGACAGTTTATCAGGCTCCACCCAGTTCTTTTCAACCAGAAAGCATGAGTTCTTCAGTTTCTGCTAGGTTTTCTCCCATAACATCATCTTTCAAAAAATAAATCTAAAGGAGCCGCGTATGTGGGCCAAAAAAAAAAAAAAATCACTTTTCTCATCCTTTCCAACAGTTTTCAGTTCACAGGAGTGTGGGAGGAACTCAGCTCAGGAATAAGCCTCCCTCTGGGATACGCTGTAAATAGAGTGGACATCACATGATTAGGAGTCCACAGACCTGGGTCCAACAAATTACTGGTTCTGTGACTTTGGGCAAGTTGACCTCTTTTTGGGCAGGGGCGGGGGTGGGGGGATGAAGGGCAAAGTTAAACAGTTCTTTTTTTCTTTAACCTCTTTGTTCTTCAGTTACCTTGTCTATAAAATAGGGATATTTGACCAGCTTCATTTGGTTTTTAGGAGGATTCAATGAGGGAATGCCTGTAAGTCATCTGTAACTGTGGCTGGCATATAGTGAATGTTCCGTGTCTGTTAACTTACATTAGTTTTGTTGAGCCTCGACTTCTTTTTCTGTAAAATGAGGCTAGTAATAGGTTATGTTTCAAAGGCTGTTATGTAAAAGAACGGAGCTTATGCATGTAAAGTTTTTGACAACAGGCTTGGCACATAGTGATTGCTCAGCAAGTCTAAGTTGTGTTGTCACTACCAGGATTGTTGATGCTGATAACCTCCAGCGCCCCAGAACAAGCAAGTATTTATCCTTAGCCCGGAGGATTGTGATGATATCCAGACTCAGTCAGTTGAGCCATAGCTTAGAAGAAAGTTTTGCAAGCACCGTAATGGTCTCCCAAACTCTGCAGGCAAAAAAAGAACACTAGTCAAAAGATACATTTTATATTTTCTGCTCCATCTCTAGTGTTCTGCTTGACCACAGGCAAGTAAGTCCCTCCAATCCTTGGGTCCCAGTCTCCTGCTGTTAACAGACTCTATCAAGAAGGGTAAATAAATATGGCCTGAGGGCCTTTCGGCTCCACGGCAGACACAGCACTCCTAGCCGCTGAGACCAGTCTCCACCTCAGAATCCTTGTCAACACAGGGCTGCAATCAACTGCAGTAGGTTAATGAGTTGAAACCTAGTTGATGTTCTAAGTGGGAATCCTGATTCCATTAATAAACTCTTCTCCCACACCACCATGCACACGGGCAGACGTGCTAGGACTTTTTTTTTTTTTTTTTAATTTTTTAAGTGTTTATTGGTTTTTGAGAGAGAGAGAGAGAGAGAGAGCGAGAGAGAGAGACAGAGACAGAGACAGAGAGACAGAGTGCAAATGGGAGAGGAGGAGAGAAAGAGGGAGACACAGAATCCGAAGCAGGCTCCAGGCTCCGAGCTGTCCGCACAGAGCCCGACGCGGGGCTCCAACTCACGGACCGCGAGATCATGACCTGAGTGGAAGTCGGACGCTTAACCGACTGAGCCACCCAGGCGCCCCAAGGACTTCTTTTGCTAAGTGTCTCATCAGTTATAGCTCCTGAATGTTTTCACTAGACCAGGTGCTGGGGAGCTCCATCAGCGGTGGAAGAAGCACTCTTAAGCCACTCTTAAACCTTCTCCAGGAAAGGGCTTCAGCTCAGCATGAAGAAGCAAACACAGATCAGGGAATTAGTGGTAAGGGGAAGTCACAGGTACCTGTGGTTCAGTCTGCCCCTTCAGTTCAGGCTCTGCCTGGGGTTAAGAGAGGAGAGCAGGCTGCGGGGGTGGGGGGGTGGGGGGGGGAGCGCATAGTTTCCCCAGTGGGGAAAGAGAAGCATTTCCCCTTTAGGCTGATTTTTCTGGGAATGGGCCCTTGTGCCCCACAGAGACCACCAGCCCACTGCTGCCCGCTGGGGGCTTATCAGCATTTTCTGGCTTCCTGCTCCGGAAGCTACTGTCCTTGGCCAGTTCTGGGGGACTGTGTATATAATAATATGTCACAGAACAAAGACATACCGCACCACTGCACATATAAAAAAAAAGTGTACATAAAAACTGGTAAAATCTGAGATATGTGTCAATGTCAGCTTCCTGGTTTCCATATCATTCCGTGGTTGGGAGAATGCCATTATTGGGTAAAGCTTTATTATAGGTACAGGAAACCTCCATACTATTTTTGCAATTTTGTGTAAGTATGTCATTATTTCATAACAGAAGTGGGCTTTTTTTTTTTTTTTAAATGAAATCCTTGAACGTGCATTGAACAATTTCAAGACAGCACTCATGGGCTGTAGTTCCAGGCACGAACTCCTCTGCCCGGTCCCGGGAGTCCAGGGCCCTGTGGAAGGAAAGCACTCACAGCCCCGGCATTTTCAACACCAGAGGCTGAAGGTCTCACCCATCTCTCGGGCCACCTGTGTACCTGAGTTCACAAGGGGATCCAAGTTCTAGGTGCCCCATACTCCAGACATCAACACTGAGGCCTCAGTCACAGCAACCCCCCGTACCTGGAAAAGCTCGTATCTTGGCATCTGTTTCCCCACCCCCCCAAATTCATAGTCTGAGATGCTTTCTATCTTAAAGACAGCTGCTTCCTCAATTCTGTACATGACAAGATTTCTTTTTTAAAAAAAGCCTTCAAATCCATTTGTCTTCCATTCCCTCTGCAGGGCCTTGAGGAGCTCAAGGCCTGGGAAATTGTGATTAATTTGAAGACTTGTTAATTACTCTTGTATTGAGGGAAGCCGCTAAACCCGAGCCCGGGCTGCCTGGTCGGGTGGTGGGGCGGCAGGCAGAGTGTCTGCACTTTAGAAAACACATGATTTCAGAGAGCTTGCTGGGAGGGTTCTGACATCTGGAGGCTGTTGCTGAAAATAAGCAACAGTTTCTGTTGGGTCAGTGGACAGGCCCAGCTTAAACCCTGAGGCATCATTTTTGTTCCCAGGTAAAAGTGGGGAAGAGCCTGATCACAGTCAGGGCTCATGTGTCATGTGGGGAGGTCATTTATAATGCAATCCAGACTCTGGCCCCTTTCCTTCCCAGAGGAGATGTGAGATGGGAGGCTTTTGCGCTTGTTTGTTTGTTTCGAGTTTTAAAAATCGCTTTGTTGCCTAGAGGAAATGATACATGCTCACTGTAAGTGAACCCTGAATTCTACCACCCAGATACATTCATGCTTCACATTGTGGTGAGCCTTCCCCCAGATCTTTGCAGGACTTTAGTCACGTGTAGATACTGTGTATACATGTAGATAGAGTGTATGCCTGTGGATTTAATATATTACTCGCGTGGCCTTCTGACACCTACCCATTCCATTTGCATCGTTAGAGCCCCGACCATTCTTACGTTCATTGTCGTTGAATTCAAACCTTACTTCATCCCCCATCTGACTTCTGCCTGGCACAGGTGAAGCACTTCCCTCAGTGTTAGACACTCTTACAGCATCCAGATGATCCCTTAGTCCTCCTAGCATCCCTCTAAAATGACTAGTGTTACTGCCTCCATTGAATATTAAGACACAGAGAAAGTAAGAGACTTGCCCAAGTCACGCGTCCAGGCCCCAGGCCGGGCACTTGAATAAGACATTTGGTGCTAGACTGTGGGCTCTTACTTGCTGGGCTGCCCTGCTGCTCAATCCTGAATCCAGGCATCGCTGAACTCACCTGGCCCTGGGATGGGGAATGTCTGACACACAGAACACCATTTCTCAGCCTTGTTTCCATGGCAGACATTACTAATGGATCACAGCTCCTTTCTTCCTGAGAATCCCAGACCGGCTCAGGCTCTCTCTGGATACATCATCACAGGCAGTGACTCCTAAGCCACTGAGATGGGTTCACGGGGTGATGCCTAGGTGCTTTCCCCGATCCGTTTAATGCCGCTTCCCCCTTCGTGAGTGAGGAATCAGGCCCGGAGGGAACTGACTTGTCTAGGTGAGGAGCAAAGCCAAAGCCGGTGCTCGGTTCTTGCTATTACCAGTCCCTCTCTTTCTACCCTATGCCACTGTTTCCCCAACTAGAGCAGAGCAAACAGTGACTACCCTTGGGGACACATCCTCATCAGAGTTTTGCTTCCACCTGACTGTGCACTTGGACAACTCAGAGTTAACCAGAGAGGATGGGCCACAAAGGATCATTTCATCACAATACACTTGATAAAAGACGTTGCCAAATGGAGTGCATTAGTGATATCAATACTTTTAATGTATGCAGTGGCCACGGCTCAGGGGGCAGCAAGCCTGGGTGGATGTCAGTTGCCAAGAGTTTACTGAGGGTGTCTGTGACTGGGGGGCACTGGGGGAGACCCAGGAAGCGTACCCTCAAGTAGTCTATTCACTCATTCGACAAGCATGCGTTGAGTGCCTCCTGTTTATTCAGAGAGGCTAGGTTTACACAGATGAAACAATCACCCATAAGACAAGGTGGTATTGGTGGGGTTTCAGATGAAGAGGACCCTTTTCTCCATCCCCAGGTTTTTTTTTTTTAAGTTTATTTTTATTTATTTTTGAAAGAGAGATAGAGAACAAGGAGGGGAGGGGAAGAGAGGAAGGGAGACAGAGAATCCCAAGCAGGCTCTGCACTCTCAGTGCAGAGCCCGACACAGGGCTCGAACTCACAAATCGTGAGATCATGACCTGAGCCAAAACCAAGAGTCGGATGCTTGACCGACTGAGCCACCCGGGCGCCCCCACTCCCCAGTTTCTTTTTAACTGAGAATTAAAGACACGGAAGAAAGACCGTGGAGATCGCAGTCGTTAGCGACAGAGCTGACTGGGAAACGAGACCTGGGTGTTGGCCGGTTCTCCTCCCCAGGGGCAGGCAGGTCTGAAGGGCCACAGACCTCAGTACTCCACCCTCAGGAACCAAGTCTTCTCCAGTACTTACCTCTGGTAGAGAACAGACCAGAATGCATATGTCCGTGGGCAGCCAGGCTCCGGGTAAGCCCTTTTCCTTCTCCCAGACTTACCAGCCAGACAGGAGTGAGTGAAGGGCAGTGGGGAGCCTGGCGTGTAGGTGACTGGGGCTCCCTCCAGAGACACTTGGCCAGGACTTGGGGGCTCTCCTCTAACCAGCCTGGGCTCAGTTGGCACAGGTGCTGGCGATTCAGAAAGCGGGGTGGAGGGGGGCTTCAGCCACTGGGAAGAGTTGCTGCGGGACCCCAGATTCGGGCCTGAGAGTGGGGGTCACTTTACACGGACCGGATGCAGGGCCAGCACCCTGGGCCTGGCAGTTAGACAGCGATTTCCGTGGTATATGGCGAGGAGGCCAGCGGAGAGGTTACGCTGGGCATAATTAGATAGAAAACACAGTGTTTTGAACCTTGCAAATTCAGCAGGTCTCCAGTTCGAATCAATGAACCCAGACTTTTTAAGCTGATATGTTCACGTCGGCGGACAAGTTCACGCTTCATGACACGTGGGAAAACGCATTCTCACGCAAGGAGGGGGAAACGCGTGTCCGGGGGAAAGAGAATGGCTCTGGGGCCTGGTAGGTGCTCTTTCAGTCCCTAGCTCCACTGCCTGCCAGCTGTGTGACCTTGTACAGATTACTTAACCTCTCTGAACATCTGCTTCTGCCCCCGCTTTATAAAGCGGGAACGACATGGATTTCCCAGCTTGAAAAAATTAAGTTCGGGGCGCCTGGGTGGCTTGGTCGGTTAAGCGTCCAACTTCGGCTCGGGTCATGATCTCGCGGTCTGTGAATTCGAGCCCCGCGTCGGGCTGTGTGCTGACAGCTCGGAGCCCGGAGCCTGCTTCCGATTCTGTGTCTCCCTCTCTCTCTGACCCTCCCCCATTCATGCTCTGTCTCTCTCTGTCTCAAAAATAAATAAACGTTAAAAAAAAAAAATTAAAAAAAAAAATTAAGTTCATCAAGGCTTGCAAAACGCCATTTCTGTGCCCGTCTCTAAACTCTCTTTCACCCCCCACACCTTGCCCACCAGCCCCTCATCTCTCCACCCAGAGGATTTTGATATCAGATACAACCCTAACTCCCAGGTGAGAAAAAATGTTGAACGCTTTTCTGTAAAGAATATAAATTCAGGAAGTCGACTTGTACTAATATATGTGGGTTGTAGATTTTTTTTTGTTGTTAGG
Organism: Panthera tigris; assembly: GCF_018350195.1. NCBI lineage: Eukaryota > Metazoa > Chordata > Mammalia > Carnivora > Felidae > Panthera > Panthera tigris. Next base: position 10,559,270 of record NC_056667.1, read on the forward strand.
GAAGGAGAAAAAAATGCCTCCTGGGAAGTTTCGATCTCCTAGTCATTAAGAGGGAGGTCTCGGCAGATTCCCCAAAGTTGCAGAAGAGGAAATGAGACTCAAGCTCCAGATTTGCATAATTGCAAATGAGGCTGTTCATTTGCCTCCCCTGTGAAGGGCAGCCCCTTCCTGGCCTGGATGCCCTCTGTGCCCCTGCTCGGCGGGGTCCCCCTTGGAATGATGCTTTAATGACCGCTCAAGTGGCATTTAGCTTCCAATTAAGAACGAGGAGGAAAACACTAACCGAGTGGGGTAAACGTTCTGGGGAATGCACCCACTTAGGAGAAACCCAGAGAATTAGCAGGCACACAAAGCCACTTTATGACAGGAGCAAAGGCCTCACAGGCTTGCAGACCCCCCACTGGCTGGAGAGGAAGTTGGCTGCTCAGTGACCTGTCTTTAGAATTGTACCAAGGACTCCCTCCTGAACTTGGGAGGCCATGTCCACCACGGGGGAGGAAGAGCCTGAACAAACACTTCTTGAGGAGATCTGTCTCTGCCAGGCTGGGTGCCTTCCTGCCTTGTGCTAGTGTCTCGGGCTATGGATGGAACATTTGTCCCCCTGCGCCCCCTTCCAGATTCATATATGGAAACAGTAATGTCTAACATGACAGTATTTGGAGGTGGGGCCTTTGGGAGGTAACTGGGTTTGGGTGAGGCCATGGGCGTGGAATACGGGGACGAGGGGACCCAAGCTTGTGCCCCCCGCCTCTCTCCCCTCTCTCTCCGCCATGCGAACCGACCAGAAAGAGGGTTCTCACCAGAACCTCCCTGCGCTGGCAGTCTGATTGCGGACTTGCAGCCTCCAGAACTGTGAGGAATAAATGTCTGCTGTTTAAAAATACCAGCATCTGGCAATTTGTTACGTGTAGCAGCCTGAACTGACGGAGATGCCCATACTCACCCTCACAACAAACCCTCATAAAAGCACACGGTGGGGACGAAGATCAAGGATGGAAATCAGCTTGCCCCCGGGCAGCGTGAGGATTCGAACCCAGGCCTTTGTGATCTAAGAGCCCATGGTCTTCAGCATCTGAGCAGACATCCCTTAGAGGCCCTTCCTCCCCAGACAGGCATCTCTGTTCACCCTCTGTCTTAGGCCAGCCCTTGGCCTCCTGCTGCCGGACTGTTCCTCACTCTGAGCCAAGCGGGCAGGCTAAAAAGAGCTCTGAAAACCGGCCCTGTTCCCCCTGCTGACCCACCTTCAAGAGTGCCCTCAGCCTGACCCCGGGGGGGTCCCAGTCAGTGTGGTTAGTAATGCAGCGTATTTGGGGGTGAGGTTTTGGAAACGCCCCTTCTGGTGTCAGACCGGCATCTCATCCCAGTTAGTGCCTTCTTTATCCGTTCATTTCTGATGAACGCTGCAGTAAAGTCAGCCGTGAGCGGACACGGGAGCAGGGACTGTGTCCTCAGGCCTGGGGTCATTTACAAGGCAGCACGGACACCACCAGGGTCCGAAATGAAACCACATCGCCCCGCTTCGCCTCTGTTACCTCCCCCGGTCCACGCATTGAGAATATAATGAGGGGAAATCATGGGTTTTGAATGTCTTCTTACTAAGCAGTCTGCCGAAGGAAGAACAATTAATCTCTTTATCATAACTGGCTTGGCCACATTTAAATACTGAAAAGAGAAAAAAAAAGAAACAAAGAAAACAAAACAAATAGAACAAAACCTTTTGTGTTCCTGCCAGCAGAGGGGCAAAGGATAGGCTTGTCATTTTGCAGACATTTTTGGCTAAATGTCCTTTTTACCTTTAATCTGCGAGGTTTGGGATATTCTGTTGCAAGAGGGAGAAATCGACCTGGCCTGTCTGCGGAAGGACAGTGAAACTCACTTCAGAATCTCCCTGCGGAGGCTCAGGAGTTTACAGAGCAAGGATTCCAAGGCCAAGGAGGAGGCCCTGGGGGACTTTTGCCTTCAACATCACCAAGCCTTCTTCTGCTCCCAAGAGTCCACAGGAAATTAACAGTTACAATACGAGGGGTTGTCAGTGTTCACAGACGTGACTCCGACGCTCTATGGGACACAGAATTCTGCATTACCACAGCCCACAGCGAAGCCAGAACCTGTCTGCTCCTGCTTCCTCTGCAGTGTCCCACTTCTGCTGGCAGAAGAAAGCCGGAGCTGGTTACTGAAGCCAGAGAGAGGATTGGAAGTTGCGGGAAAGAGCAAAGGAACGACCGTCTGAGGACTGGGTCTGAACCCCACGTCCGGCACAGACCTGCTGTGGGACCTTGGGCAAATTAGCCCACTTCTCTAAGCCTCCGTTTCCTCATCGGTAAAACACTGACCATAGGAACCACCTCACAGAGTTTCATGAGGAAGATAAAATTTATGGAAAGTGCGTTAGTGAAGCGTTACACAAGTATCAGGTGCCGATTTCGTTACACGCAGGACAGTGTAGGAAGCAAACCGCTGCTTTTGAGGGAGCCGATTTGACTAAGTTGAAACTTGGTAATAGTTCCGTATCACTGGGATGTCCTAATGGGGGAATCAGAATTTCTCCTGTGGGCTCAGGAGTCCCTTCTGATGTCATCTCTTGGGAGCACCCTGTACACCTTACGTATGGATTAGGAATTCGCATTTTAGCCTGACGGGTCTAAATGTCCAGATAATCGCTCGTCACCATGATTGACCTGTTTAAGGAGGAAGGGAGGGCTGGACAACAGTGACCCTGTTGTGTTGACAGGAACGTGCGGTAGGCAGAACTACTGTCCCAAGTGGAGACTTCGGACAGTAATTGGAGCCACACCGTCACCATGGCCACCTTGACTTTAGACCCCACCATGTGACTTGCTCTGGCCAGTGTTACTGTAGGCAGAAGCTGGAAATGAGCTTTGAATCTGCTTTGCCAGGTAGGACACTTCTCAAGATAGCTGCACCTGCATTCTTGGGGGGTGGGGTGGAGGGGGTGGTGAAAAATAGTGCGGGGGGAATTGGAGCCTCTGGAGAGATCGGGACTTTGAGATCTGCTTTGCCTCTCAGATGACGAAAAGCTGTGACCTTGCATATTGGTTACTGTCATTTTGCTGGGAAGCAGCCCTCCTCAAGCAGGGTCATTTGAATCTAGAAATGAGTGAAAGAGAAAGATGAAAAGTGAGAGCATGAGAGCAAGTTGGGGGCAGGAGGGAAGATCCACAGAGGCTTGAATTTGACCAGTTCCCCTGGACCAGGAATTCGTCCCGGGGCTAACGCAGGATTCCCTGAACAGCTGAAGGGAACTTTAGGAAGGGAGGCGGGATTCTCTTGGAGATCAACTTTGGCTTTGGCTTGCTTGAGCCTCGTTAGACTTTAAAGAAAAGCTGCGGGGAGCGGGCACCTATAGGGCAACCCCGGGTGGTGGCGAGAGTTTGCATCCCGACATCGCCGCGCATCCTGACATCTGACACTTCTTATTTTGGTAACTGATGTGGCCGAGTTGAAGCTTGTCGCGGTGAGAGCGCCGCACCGTGGCATCGGCAGTGCCGGGGCTGTGTGCAGAGTGGCAAAAATCAATTTCCACTGTCCACGGAGTGTCGTTTGATTTATGACCGCAGGAAGAAGAAATGCTTCATCTCCCACCCCCTCTTGGGGAGGACGGTTTTACGGTCTGCCGTTAGAGACACTCTATAAAGGAAGTCCTCTTTGCCCAAACTTTGGTATTTTGATAACCTTCCTTGGCTATTCAGAGGACATTGAACACTCCCAATTTTTATGACCATCATTTGTTTCTGATTAAGCAATTACAGGCATTAAAAGACAATCCGCAGGAGCGCGGCCCGCGTACCTGCAAGATCGTTTCGTGCAGTGGGAAGCAGTGTAAGGCTTCAATTTTTCATGACCACCGTGGGGAGGAAGGACGGGCTTGCTGGGAAAGCAGAGGAACGGACGGATTTGGGAGTCACGCTGGGTTTGGAACCCTGCCTGCCACTGGAGAGCGAGCCAGCGAGCCTCAGTATGGGAGCCTCAGTCTTTCTCATCTGCACAGTGGACGTGTGGAGCAGACAACAGTCTGCTAAGATCCCCCGACAGCCCTTCCAGCCTTTTCTTGTGTGCCACCTCTGCCTGCCCCTGCGAGCTTTTGTGTCCAGCGCCCTGCACCTGAGACACGTCTCCCCAAAAATCACCCTTGGCTTCTGGAGCCACTCTGCCTGCACAGCCACAGAGCCGGGAGTGCCTGGGAATTGATGTCCTTTCGGGGCGGCCGTCAGGCAGTGACTGACCAGTGTGGGGGGACGGAAGCCCAGCTGGCACTCTAGAGCCCTCCACAGCCTCAGGCTAAGGCTCCCCCTTGCTCACCTTCCTCTTCTTCCCTGACCCTCTTCCCCTCTCCTACCGAAGACCTCTTTCATATGTCACTTATGCCCTAATCCTGGTCTCAGGACTACTTCTAAAGAATCCTACCTCAGGGGCGCCTGGGTGGCTAAGTCGGTGAAGCGTCCGACTTTGACTCAGGTCATGATCTTGTAGTTCACCGGTTCTAGCCCTGCGTCGGGCTCCGTGCTGACAGCTCAGAGCCTGGAGCCCGCTTCGGATTCTGTGTCCCCCTCTCTCTCTGCCTGCCCCTTCCCTGCTCGCACTCTGTGTGTGTGTCTCTCTCTCAAAAATAAATAAACATTAAAAAAACATTTTTTAAAAGAGTCCTACCTTAGATAGGAGACTGATGGTTCATGCCAGTTTTTTTTACAAACTATTTTATTAACTTTTATTCAGCATTTTGGTGTGCCAGGCATGGAATTACATGTTCAAAATGCATTCTCTCTGGTAATGTGGTAATGAAGAAAGCAGGTCTCCGGAAGCATTTTACATGATGTCTAACACACAGCAGGAACTCCGCACACGCTGGCCCAGTCTGAACACGGTTGGTCTGCAACATGTGTGGGAGGAAAATGCAAACTCCTCCTCGTCCCTGGTCCCTCCTGCCCCTTCCCAATTCATCTCCTCACAGCGGCCAGAATGGCCTTTTAAAACATATCCGTCAAATGTGTGAGACCCTCTAGTGGTTACTTTGTTGCACGCAGAATGAAATCCAAACTTCCCACCGTGAGCTACAATGGGGGTTGGCATACTTCTTCTTTAAAAGGCCAGACAGTAAAGATTTGAGCCTTTGTGGGCCATGTGGTCTCTGTTGCACCTACTCGACTCTGCCGTGTGTCACCAAAACAGCCACGGACAGTATGTCAACCAGTGGACGTGGCCGCTTTCCATAAAACTTTATTCATAAAAACAGATTTGGGGGGCGCCTGGGTGGCTCAGTCGGTTGAGCGTCCGACTTCGGCTCAGGTCACGATCTCGCTGTCCGTGAGTTCGAGCCCCGCGTCGGGCTCTGGGCTGACGGCTCAGAGCCTGGAGCCCGCTTCCGATTCTGTGTCTCCCTCTCTCTCTGCCCCTCCCCCGTTCATGCTCTGTCTCTCTCTGTCTCAAAAATAAATAAACGTTAAAAAAAAAAAACAAACAGATTTGGCCCCCAGGCTGTGGTTTGCTGACCCCCGGTCTACAAGACAGCTGAATGGTGTGGAGTCTGCCTCCCTCGTCAGCCACGGGCCTCCCCCTGACCCGCTCTCCTCCTCTTGGCTCATTCACTCCCAGCACATTCCTGCATCAGGTGTCTCTGTGCAGCGAGTCCCCTGTCTGGGTCTGGGACCCTCTTCTGGGAGCCCTCTGCATGCCCGGCCCCTGCCCATCATTTGAGTGCCAGCTCATGTGTTACCCCCTCCAGGAGGCCTTCACAAGCCTGCAGATCTCGGTCGCTTCGCCCCGACCCCACCGCCACCGACTCCATTCACACTGTTCTGCATCCTCTCAGCGGTTCATTTAGTCCCCTGATCACTTGTTTGGTGTCTGTCTGTCAGGAAGGCAAGGCTCAACAGTATCTGATTGTTTCCTGCCGCATCTTCGGCCCATAGCTGAAGGTACGTGAGTCTGGCACTTAGTAGGTGCTCGATAAACGTTGGTTGGCTTAGTGGTGTCTAGGACACGCCCCCTGCCCCGCCGACCGCAAGAAGTCTGTGAAGGGTGAGGAACACTGGGATTCCAGGTGGTTATGTCGGTTGCAAGATCGCAGAACTCCCAATCATCTTCCTCTCTTCCTCTTTCCCTGTCAATTAGCCCGCTAAACGGAACATCTCATCGGAGGATTTGCCTGAGCAAATCCCCGCTTTTCTTTTCTCAGTCCCAAGCCTTGGACCTCCATTTTCAAGGCTAAAAACACCAAGAGGAATGTGTTCTCCGAACATGACATTGAGATTACCCAGTTAATTAAAGAGGGATTTAGGAGTTACTTAACATCTGGGTGGCAGGGTTTTGTGTGTGTGTGTGTGTGTGTGTGTGTGTACGTGTGGTTTTCCCACTCAGCCTCAGAAAGGAAGCAGAAATCATGATACGCCTGACATGCACACCTCACTGCCCCTCCTGATCCCCCCCTCTCGCGACTTCATCGTGCTGTAAGAGGAGACTCTTCATCCCGGGTTCCTTGGCACCAAGACGTCTTTGTCTTGCTTTGACGAAGGCCGTCCTCCCCACGGCAAAACCCAGGACGCCTGCTTGGAGAAGCAAGCTGTTTCTTCATGCTGATCGCCACCCCAGAAGCGGCAGTGGCTCTTTTTAGTACTTAACAGCTCAGAGCAGTGGCTCCCAGACAGCAAGCATTGTAAGGGGGCTGGGGGAGCTTCAAGACGTGGCCTGAGACGTGGCTGCCTTTAGGTGGTGGGGAATGTGCCGTGCTGGGGAACGTGATGTGAGCTTTAGGCCGGCCAGGGAGCCTGGCAGGCTTCCTCGCTGGGCAGGGCCCCGGCCGATGCTCCATGGCAGCCGTGGGGAGGACGGTGTGAAGGAGGAGGACTTGTGGCCGGAAGCCCCGGTAGGAGGTGGCTCTGCAGCTCCAGGTGGGAAGTGAAGGGACCCGACTGTCACGGTAGCATCGGGAAGGGAGGGGAGGAAATAGGTTCGGACAGGGGTTCTCACCCCAGGGACGGGTCACCCCCAGGGACGGGGGGAGGCAGGCCCCCACCTCGGCTCTGGGAGCTTGGATTTTGTTCGGCACTGATGGCCATGAGCTGAACACCCGACGGTCTGGGTTCCCGAGAAGGTAGCGAGCGCCTTGAAACTTGCTTGTAACGAGTCGTTTATGAACTTTTCATCGGTCGACAGGTGCCATTTCTGCAATGCGTCATCAAACAGAGCTATTCGGAGCTTGTCGGCACGTGAGTTTTCGACGGACTCTGTCATCCTCATGCGGCGCCTGGGCCCTAAGAGGCCTCCCGGTAGCTCGGCTGACAAAGGGTGGGTGTTGCTGATCCAGCAGTAAAACCAGCCTCGTGGGAGAAATACCGTTAAAAAACAGGGACGGGGGCGGGGGTGGGGGAGGGGAGATCCGTGGGACCGAAGGCAGCGCGCCCGTGTGTCACCCATCAAGCCCTACGGCACGCTGTTTCGGAAGCGGTGCCCCTCTGAGGCCAGCCCCGAGCGCAGACCCCAGTGAGGAGCACAGCTGTGATTGTGTTCATGGTTGGGGTTGCGGCCACCACACTTTGGTCCGGCCCCCGTTCACCCGCGTTTGTGACCGGCCAGGCTCCTCGAGATGCAGCTAGACCCCGGCCCGCTAGCGTTCGTACTTCGCCAAACTGCCTGAGAGAACAGGATCGGGGTGTTGAACCGTAGGTCACTGGGCTTAAGTGCAGCGGCCTTGCTCTCGGGGGGCTCGATTTCAACTTTACGGGGCGCTGGGCGATGTTTTAATTGTCAGTAGTGGCTCGAGGCACAGATCGGCCAAACGAACAAGGGCAAATGACAACAGACTTGTTCCCTGGAAATAGTGTGAGCTGATACGGTGGCGGTGAGTTAGCCCGAGGACGACCCTGTGCCTAAAAGGCGGGGCTGGGGGACACCAGTTTAAACACCTGTCTAAAATTAAGGCATGTGTGGGGCGCCTGCGTGGCTCAGTCGGTTAAGCGTCTGACTCTTGGTGTCGGCTGAGGTCATGCTCTCACGGTTCGTGGGTTCAAGCCCCACATCAGGCTCTGTGCCGACCGTGCGGAGCCTGCTTGGGATTCTCTCTCTCTCTCTCTCTCCCTCTCTCTCCCTCTCTCTGCCCCTCCCCGGCTCATGCCGTCTCTGGCTCTCTGAAAAAAGAAATAAACTTAAATAAAAATATAAAATTAAGGCATTTGTTTATTCTGCTGCAGTGGAATGCCTCTCAAGAAGCAGCAAAGGATGATTTCCTTGTGCAGTAGGCAGGTGAGCCACAGAAAGGCCTGCAGGAGGGTAGGAATCCCCCTTACTGGTAGCAGCAGTGTGCCTGAGACCTCGAGCCCTTGTCTGGGTCAAAGCACCCCTCCTCCAGATGCCCCGTACCTAAATCCTTCCTCCTTCAGGTCTTGGTCCAAGGGTCCCCTTCTCGGTCGGGCCCTCCCCCAACCATTCTGTTTAAAATTACAAACCACACACACACACACACACACACTCCCGGTATCTGTTCCCTGTTCTCTTCCCCCAGCCTTCTAACACAATATATGATTTATTGACTTTTTATAAATTTTTAATGTTTATTTTATTTTTGAGAGAGAGAGAGCACAAGCAGAGGAGGGGTAGAGAGAAATGGAGACACAGAATCCAAAGCAGCTTCAGGCTCCGAGTTGTCAGCATAGAGCCCAATGCAGGGCTTGAACTCATGAACCGTGAGATCATGACCTGAGCTGAAGTCGGACGCTCAACCGACTGAGCCACCCAGACGCCCCTGATTTACGGACTCTTAATCACATCTCTTGTTATCCGCTCCCCCACATAGAAATAGGGGAGATAAGTAGGGCAGAGGCTTTTGCCACTTTGACTGATGGATCCCAAATGCCCAGAGGCCAAAATAGATGCTCAGTAAATACTAGTTGGTTGAAGGGATGGATGAAGGAAGGAATTTGAGGGAGGGGACAGAGGGTGTCACACCCTGCCTTGGACGGTCACCACGATGGACCAACGGGACGTGCTTCTGCCTCCCGGCTGCCAGAAATGAGGCAGGACGAGACGGATTCCGCATTCCTGTTCTGTGCCAGTAAAACCTGGGACCTTCTCGACAGTATCTAATCCTTACAACCATCCTGTGTGCTAGGCACTATTAGTCTGATTTTACAGATGAGGAAACTGAGGCTCGGGAGAGTCACGTACTGCCCAGGGCTGTCAGGAGCAGCGGAACTGGGTTTGAAACCCGTGTCTGTCTGACTCTACGTCGGTTGATGCTTTTCCTTCGGGTTCGAGTTTGAGCTCCTTTCTGTACATTCTCTCCTCCCCAGTGTGGCAGGGTTTGGCGACCTGGGCTCTCCTGACCGGCTCATTCTGTGCTGTGCCGGAGAGTTACTGCAGACACCGTGGAGGAGAAAGGGGGGAAGCAGGAGGCAGGGCGAGCCTTCAGATCGCACTGTGGGGCTGATACCTGTGAAGGGAAGCAGGGAGGAAGGGTCTTGGACCCCAGCGCAGCTCACTTTAGTGCCACACATCCCATGAAGTAGGTACCACTCTTCTCCCCATCTTACAGATGCGGTAACTGAGGCCTGGAGGATTTTGTATTCCCCCAGCCTGCAGGAATGGACTGTACCGGGATGGCTGTTGTGCTCAGTCACTGCCCAGAACAAGCCAGAAGAACCAGGGTCTTGGTGTGAACCCAGTAGTGGCCGCAGAGGGGCGGCAGCTGGGGCTGTGGATCAGTCCTGCTCCCGTAGCAGCCGACTGCGTGGCCTGCCGACCAAAGTCACACCAGAAGCGTCTGTGTGTCAGAGCAAACCACCCCCACCGCTGCCGCCCCTCCCCCCCCGCATCTGCCCAGTGCCGTTTATGCGATGTCTTAGCTCAGGCGCCCACAGAAGCAGACCCTGAGACAAGGACTCGAGGCACATAAAGTTTTGGAGGCGGTGACTCCCATGAAACTCCAGTAAAGGAAGAAAATAGTGAGCCAGGGATGAAAGAAAGCCACCGAGGGCACATAATCAAGGTGCCACTACGGGGAACTGGGGCCCAATCGTGCTGGAGAGTTCTAGAAATGGCGTGGGACGCATGGCCTCTGAGTTTTCCAACGTAAGGAGTGAGGGAACTGGGTCCTCGCCGCCTGCTCCCTCAGTCACAGCTTCAGACCTGCCAGAGCAGAGGCCCTCAGGCAAAGGGCTGTAGATACTGGCAGCTTAGAAGCCATCCCAGAGTTGCACTGGCAAGGTGAGCCATTTGGTCTCCCGCTTGCCCTAGGCACTGACCGAGCCTGCTCCAGAGGCCAGGAAGAGAGCCTCAGGCAAAGCTGCCAATATTTGCAAAAAAGCAGCCCCTGGAGCCTGGAAGCCGGGGAAGAGGTGAGCGCAGGGCCCCTGCGGGAGGGCCTTACGGTTCTGTTGCCACGCCATCTTTTCGGTCCCCCGAATAATCCCACAGGGTACATCGTCTTCATATCCCCACTTTACAGACGGAGAAGCTGAGGCCCGGAGTTTCACCCCTAAGTCACGCCCCTCCCTTTTGCTTACACCAAGGATTGGAACCATGGAGAGAGCCTGGCACAGTAGCCGGAGGTCTGAGCTGCGGGAAAAATCTACGTGGGAGGTCAGGCCGTGTTCAGAAGGAGCCCCCCAGAGGACCTGGGCCCTCTTGCCTCCTGGGCTTGTGAGCTGCGGCCGCCGGGCCCCTCCCGCAGTCCTGGGGCTGTCCAGGCCCCAGACATCACGTTGGCTGCAGGGGGGTGCCCGCAAGGGCCCCACTCTGCCTCCCCCGTTGGTCTTCTCCGCGCCCAGCACCCTTCCTTCAAGCACGGAGCCCTCCTCCAGCGGGGTGCATGGGTCCCGTGCAACTTCAATGCCTGCCCTTACGACGTTACTCTCTGTTCCGGTCCTGTCTTCTGGAGATTACACCCAGGTCACCTCGACTGAAGTTGGGGGCGGTCCCCCAACCCCCCAAACCACACACTTACAGTTTTGTGGGTGGTTCGCCTCCAGACTAGTAACCACATTCATCGAATGCAGCTGTTGCCAGTTGATCTCCAAGGACCTCGAAGGAGGAGGCTCATGGGTACCTTTTTTTTTTGTTTTTTATGTGGGCCGACCACAAACTGTAATAGAACCTACTCGTGGTCGGCCTGTCCACGTGCCTGGGACCGTGTGGCTCACTTCGCACATGGCGGCTCCTTGGGCTCTCGCCACACCCCTGTGAGACAGGCGCTGCCCCATCCCCATTCTACAGATGAGGAAGCCGAGGAAGAGGGTAACACAGGGAGTCATACGAGTATTTAGCAACCACTGCTTAGCCAATGAGAGTTTTCGGGAGGCGGAGTCCTCTGGAGAAAGTTGACAAGGCTGTACTTGAGGCGGAAAAGTCGAGAACTGCCCCGTTTGTCACCGACGACGCCACAGAACGGTCGGAGGGAAAGCTGGGGGCTGGGTTTTTAGCGCGTAATTTTCTTCTCTTAAAAAAAGACACGGAGAGAGCGGCTCTTGCTCATTCTGGGCGGAGATGGAGACAGCAATGGCATCTCCCCCAAGCACCCAGCCCTGGAGACGGTCACCAGCACACCCCGCCCTGAGGCTGCACAAGCCGGCTCCGAGGTCCCGGCCCGGGTGGCGGCTGACGTTGCTTTTCCCATCCGGGTCCCCAGAACCAACCAGCGGTGACGGAGGTGGCGACAGGCAAGGTCTCTGGAGTCAGACGATCTGGGTTCGAGACCCGAGTCCCCGATCGTGTGGCTTCGGATGAGGTTTACAAAATCTTCCAGGCCTCAGTGAACACATCTGTAAGATGGGGATAAAAGCGGTTCCTACTTCGTGGGACGTCGTGGCACTCAAGTGAGTTCATACCTTTGCGCGTGAACGTGCTGCTTAGAACAGCCGTTGGCGTTTACGAAGCACCCCAGCGACGACTCTGCTGGGCCGGGAATATTGCTGTGTTCCGCGTGGTCGAGGCTTTCTCCTGGCGAGCTGAATTGGAGGATGACTGAATGGCAAACACAACTTAGAGGCTAGAGGTTGTGTTTCGCTCTGGAGGGATTGAGAGACTCCTTTTCCCTGGAGACATCAGCTTACTCTCTAAGGACGATAAAAACCCAGGGACCTTCCCTCCCTCTCCCCAGAGAGCATGGGTTTCCCTTAGAGAGTAAAGGTTTCTCTCCCAACCTACCCCAGAGGGGAGAGGGGACAGATACCCGGGCCACCTTCTATAAGCCCTGAGCCTCATAGTTTTGGGGTTCCTCTCCTGTGGGGCAGCCGTTGAGCACACAGGTCGAGTGTCATCACCCCACGCGGAACAGAGACAGGGAACGCTGTTCGTCTGCTCTCCGGTCCGGAGACCCTGTGTCTCCATAGATGGCAACACCGAACAGATTCTTCTTCCCTCCCCTTGAAGTGGGGATGGCAGGAATGAACGTTTACCCCCCCCCAAATGCATCACTATGCACCCCAGAACTGACAGTCAAAGACTTCCTAAAGGAAAATTCTCTGATCCCGTCCAATGCCCAAGATTGTAGATACAGGCCCCTTTCCTCCCGTAAGAAACATAATTATTACTGGCTTTTGCTGGGGAACGGAACCCACTTCTGCTTGAGACACAGGGAGCGCCCTCTGTGGCGGGCATGAATGTAAGTAGGGGTCTCCCTAAAGCAGAGAGAAGTAGTTTTCAAAGAGCACCGTCCTGACCTTGGCTCATACATTAGATTCATCCTTTCTAACCCAGTCCCCCAGGCTGCAAGCCCCTTGAGAGATGGGACCCCACTTGCCTGGCACATACCTATATCCCCAGCACGCGAAGCAGCACCGGGCATCTGGTAACCAGGGGGCAAATCTGTGTTGAAGAAATGAGTGAATGAGGTATCCCTCTGCCTTCAGACATCCTTGCCTGTTCTCCCCCTGGGTCTCCCGAGGCTCCCAGTGTGATTTTGGCCTGCTCGCTACCTGCGTGAAGGCTCTTCGTGGGCTGGGGCACTCGCTATCCCTGCCAGTTTCCTTTTCTGCACGACTCTGACCACGAATGGTTGTTCTCTAGACCCTGTCCTGGCTGAGCAAGCCCTCCCAGCCTCGTACCCTGGGGGCGTCCAGCACTAACAGAAAGAAGGTGAATCAAGGGGCTGGATGGAGTCTGCAGGGAAGGGCAGAGCGGGTCCCCTACACTCTGGAATTTCGGGGCTGCAGCCCTGCCTCTCTCTGGGGGCCACCACTGATAGGACAAACGTAACAGGAATAACATTCTCTGGAGGTATGCGACATGGGGTCCTGCTGGGAGCCCCAGGGGGCACTGCTGTTTGGTAGGGGTCCTCCTTCTTCTGGGGCCATCGGGGGTCTCAAAAGCCTTCCCAAAGAGGTTCCAGCAGGCCACTACCTGTGAGATGAGATGTTTGGCTGCCCTCTCCCTCCCCCAGTGCCAGGCACTCAAGATAGAGGATGGAAAGACAGGGAAGGACTTTGAGAAGCTCACCATCTCAGGGAAATGTACACGAAAAAGACAAAGACAAAGTAGGAGAGAAGGAAGGAAGAGAGGGAGGGAGGGAGGGAAGGAAAAGAAAAGAAAGACAGCCTCACGCTGGTATAGCATAGACCCTGGTACAAGCATATTGCCTAGGACCCTGGGACAGAGAGGGGGGCTTTGGGGGGCTGGAGAGAGTAGCTCTGGTCCGTTCTAGCACGTTTCCCGAGCACCCAGTGGGTTCCCTGGCAGTTACCAGGGAAGACAAAGATGCCAAGGGTCAGTCCTTCCCCTGGGGGAGCTCACAGTCCAGAAGCTGCATAAGTTCAAACACCCCAGGATGGGAGGCCATGTGGCACGGTGGGTGGAGCACAGTTAACCACCCTGAACTTCAGTCTCCTCGTCTGTCACCTGGGGACGGTTCCTCCCAGGATCATCGCAGGGATCAGACAAGACGATACGTGTCCGTGCTGATCCCCACCCCCCCTCACTCCCGTGCGCACACACAGGAAGCAGTGAGCGAACTCTGGCTGTCGTTCTCACTGTTGCTGCCCTGGTGGAGAAACAGAGGAGGTCTGGGGGAACATGAGGGCTGGAGGGACTAAATCCGTTGGTGGGCAGGGAAGGATGGGGTGAGTGGAGGGTTTGTCGGGAAAGGCTCCGCTGAAGATTTGCCTCAGTTCTGAATCTTCAACGGAAAGGCATCATGGTTCCCGAGCAGCCAGCAACAGGGGCCCTTTCTGGTGTTTTCTTTTCCTTTCCATTTTGGAGACCCCGGGGGGACTGAGGTCTGCGGATAGTCAAGTACCTCACGAGCAGCCTTGCCGTGGGGAGGGTGGCGGGGCCGTCCGAGGGGCCTGCCTCACAACGGCAGCCCCTTTTTCTCCCCACAAATGGAAATTCCCACCGCTTATTTGAGCCTGTTCTCTTTTCTCCCTGGACTGCTGCCTGTGAGCGGGCGGGGCCCCGATGCAAACCCACTGCCGGGGCGGGGGGGCGGGGGGACAATACGCCCCGACGGCTCTATCTGTAAGACGGAAACCCGCAGAAGCCGAGAGGAGATAACTTTGGATCCGGCAGAAAGTGCCAGGCCTTTATTTCCCCGGAGGTTCCAGTTAGCTGATAGTCCAAGCCTGGAGACCTGGCGCTTTCCCTGTTGCAAGCATTGGGACGCAGAGCTGGGCCAGAAGAACACCAGAGCGTCAGAGAACTCGAGTGGGAAGCTTGTCCTTCCTGGGAAAGCAGCTTGAAATAGCGTCTTGGTGCAGACAGACAGCGGCCTTTCGGGAAAGTGACTGCATGGACCTGTTCTGGTGGGGACGGGGGCTCCTGTCCATGGGTCCACGTGGCCTGGGATTGCAGGGTGGGGGGTGGGGGGGTAGGGCACGGTGCACACACCAGGGCACGAGAGCAGGTACCACTTGGCTGACCCTAGAAGAGCCTCAGCAACTGATGTGTCAGGATGACCACCTAAAAACAGGATCTCCTGGGCCAGGACTCCAGGAATTTAATTGAACTGCCAGCATGCGGGCACACAGTGCTAGAGTGATAGCCCAGGGGGAGATAAATGTCACTTTCACTCTGGAGAGTATTACCAAGGCGGCTGCGAGGTTTAATTTTCCTTTTCAAGCCTTTTATTCAACCTAAGGGCCAGGGTCAGGCAGAGGGGGATGAAGTCTATGCCTCAGCCTTGGTTTGGTCCTAACGCACGTAAATGTCGCCGTCGAGACGTCAAGATGTTTTAAAGATCAGAGAGCAAAAACGATGAGGAAGTCTAAGAACCTGCTCTCCCCACGGTATGAATTTCTCTGAGCATTTTTTTTTAACGTTTATTTATTTTTGAGACAGAGAGAGACAGAGCATGAGCAGGGGAGGGGCAGAGAGAGAGGGAGACACAGAATCCCAAGCAGGCTCCAGGCTCTGAGCTGTCAGCACAGAGCCCGACGCGGGGCTCGAACTCACGGACCACGAGATCATGACCTGAGCCGAAGTCGGCCGCTTAACCGACTGAGCCACCCAGGCTCCCCTCTCTGAGCATTGTTGTAAGGGTTACGGACTCGTATTATAATCGGAAATAAAAAATCAAGACGGAAACAAGATCTAGGTGTGAGGGTTCGATGTGCACTGCCATTTCGAGCTATAATCATTCGTTATCCATGAACTTATGAAGATACTAGTAAGACGAACCTTTGTGCACACTTCTCCAGAGCCCGGTGCCTTATGTGCAGGACTGATACAGGTTTTGCAACAAGTCTGCGGTGTTGTGTAGGAAGGTGGAATCAGCCCATTTTATGGGTGTGGACACAGAGCCTTGGGAATTTCAGTGGCAAGATCTCACGCCTGAATCAACGCTGTCAGTATATCAAAGAGTTGCCTGAACCTGGGTCCCTGTGACGAGACGCAAAACGTCACGAAATACAAACAAACGTAGGATTTCAGGTGGTCGCCACCCTCCAAGGTCTCCCTGCTCTCCCGAATTTTTGTGTGACCGGCCTGGAGTGAGGGGACGCGGCGTGAGGTTTCACTATGAGATCCTCAGGAGTAACTATCGTTTCTTGTCGACTTGGCAGTGATCCTAGGGCAGCATGGAATGCTGGGTTCCAGTGCCCGCAGATGCCTGGCAGGTCCTGGGGAGCGGCAGAGCTGGATGGGAGTAACGAGTGCAAAGAGAGAGCTCGCTCCAACCAAGGGAAGACGTTTCTGCTCGGCTCCTGCTGAGCTGCGGGCCTAGGGGACTGCAGGCCCAGTGTGGCCAAAGCGTTTGCTGTCTCCAGAAAAGCTGGAGATTTGGGGTCTGTGAAGCCCGAGTTTTCAGTCATTGGCAAACGCACTTAAAACGTTCACAAAGTGCCACCGCGTGGGGTCGAATTTGGCCCGTGTGCAGCCCCTCTTTCCTAGAGCCTTTGTCCAGTTCTTCACGGCTGATTGACCCTCCGGAGGAGCCTTGGAGGTGAGGAATTCATTCCGAGGCAAAGAGCCCGTCGAAGGACCCAGCCCTTCGGCCGTGCCTTGTCAGCCTATTCACCGACAACGAGAAGCAAAACAATTTTGAGTCTGACCCATTATCGGCCGTCTTCAACCCTCACAAGCGTGGCTTGTGGCTGATAGTCGGGTCTTGCTTCTGCTGGGATCACCAGTATCACCTCCGTCTGAATTGTAGAGCCAGGCCGTTGACCTCAGGAGGTGTGGGATTACCCTGGGGTTGGAAACTGTGCCCTGGTCAGGTGTTTACCCTTCCGGGTCCCGGCACAATGTCTTCTTACTGATGCTTGGTTCTTAATTAGCATTTCGGTGAATGAAATAAGCCCTGAGCCTTCGCTCGTTCCTCCATTCAGCAAATATGGGTTGGCCATCTGCCGTGTGCGGGTGATGGGGCACCAGCGGTAAATCACAGACTTGCTCGTTGCTAACAGTCTGGCGGGATACGTAGATGAAGAAGTAACCCTGAGTGCACTGAGTCTGGGATGAAGTTACAGGGTCCTGAGTGTAGGAGTGTGCGTAACTCAGCTTGGGGGTCACGGAAGGTCCCTTTGAGGAGGTGATGTGTACACCTAGAGCTGGGGGTTGACAGGGACCCTGTCACGTGGAAGAGGGAGACAGAGGGAGCAGGGTGTGCAAGGGTCCTGAGGCAGAGGGAGCCAGGAGCACCAAGAAATGTCCAGGGTGGCTAGATTAAAGAGACCATGGTGGCGGGGTGGGAAGGGGCACCTGGGTGGCTCAGTCAGTTAAGCGTCGGATTTCGGCTCAGGCCATGATCTCACGGTTCGTGGGTTTGAGCCCCACATCGGGCTGTGTGCTGACAGCCCGGAGCCTGCTTCGGATTCTGTGTGTGTCTCTCTCTCTGCCCCTCCCCCGTTCATGCTCTAGCTCTCGCTCTAAAAAGTAAATAAACATTAAAAATAATAATAACTAATAATAAAGAGACCATGGGACAGAGTCAGATGCTAAAGCCAGAGAGGAGGCCTGGGCCAGACCCTGCAGTAAGCTACGGTGAGAGTTTCGATTTCGCCCTAAGGCGGAGGGAAAGTAACCTAATGGCTTAACCAGGAATGGGCATGACTGGGGGGGGGGGGGGGGCAGGGGAGTGAAATGGGGGATGGGGATTAATGAGGACGCTTGTCATGCTGAGCTCCTGAAACCAATAGAACCCAGTCTGGAATTAAAATTAAAAACTTAAAAAACGTAATAAAACTAAAAACTTAATAAAAAAGATGAAGTATATTAGAACATAAAATTTCAGAATATAGAGAAGGCCAGGCTGCTTTCTGAATATTAGCTACATTCATTGCAAACAAATTTTCTCCCATTAAAATTGTTTAAAAAATATATGAAGGCATTTAGTTTAAAAAAAAAAAAAAAGAATGAGGCACGATGATTTGCCTCCTAAAAGGTCTTTCTGGCTTAACTGTGAAGAACTGATTGGACAAGGTCCAGTCAGAGATAGGGATAAGGCCAGGGATGTGTGAAATATTTAACAGGTAGAAGCAACATAACGTGGTCGTTGATTGGGTGCGAGGGATGAAGGAGAGAAAGGTGGCTGCCTTACAAAACTATGAGGAGTTTGCTGAGATTGGGAACACTAATAGGTACAACTCCTTGAGGTGCCCTCACTTAGACTACAGTGTGAATGACTTCCCTGGAGCTATATAACACAGCAGCCCTGGTAGGAAGGGATGGGGGAAAGGACGGATTTCGTTGGCAGTTTAACAAAGAAACTAACAAAATGTCTCCGAAGGCCCAGTTGTAATTCTCCATTACTGTCAGACCAAAAAGTGGTCCAAGTTAAGAAGCTGAAGTTTCAGAGTGGTTAGGCCTTAAAGAGAACCAGGCCCCCAGTGTTTCTGGGAGAGAGACATGCACCTTCAGTCTTTCAGAAATTACTAACTGGAAACAGTCCTCCTCCCCTCCCCCGGATAGAAGCAGGAATTAACTTTGAGACTACAACACTTTGAGGAATCAGGGAAAGGAGAGTAAGGAACCTTAAGACTCCTACCAGCTCAGTGTCCAAACTGAGCGCCACAAAGGACTGGAAATTCCCAAATCCTGGGCACTCGCCCACATGACCTCAGACTTCCTACTATCCTCGCAGTCGGAAAAAGGTGCAGGGGCAGCTGAAACCTTGCCAGGAATGACTCACTGCGATCATTGTTATACGCGCAATAATATGCTGCCGCAGAGAAGGAAGACCCCGAGGAAGACAGACTTTTTTTTTAAGCCTAATAAAAGGAGAGAAATACTGCCCCAAACTCCTTTAGAAGAATGTTCTGAGGACAAGTAAGACCAAAGATGGAAAATCACTCCTGAAAACAAATTTAAATAATAAAAATAAAGTCATTCTTGGGGCGCCTTGGTGGCTCCATGAGTTAAGTGTCTGACTCCTGATAATCAGTTCAGGTCATGATCTCACGGTTCATGAGA
The DNA here is from genome assembly GCF_018350195.1 of Panthera tigris. Classification (NCBI taxonomy): domain Eukaryota; kingdom Metazoa; phylum Chordata; class Mammalia; order Carnivora; family Felidae; genus Panthera; species Panthera tigris. The sequence goes on from NC_056667.1 coordinate 10,578,119, forward strand.
TCGAGCCCCACGTCGGGCTCCGTGCTGAGTGTGGAGCCTGCTTACGATTCTCCCTCTCCCCCTTTCTCTCTCTGCCCCTCCCCCCTCCTCTCAAAAATCAATAAACTTTAATAAAATACAATCGTTATTGAAAACAAGGATGCCATGAAAGCAGACGGCATCTCAGACGCTAAGAAGGGAGGGAGGGAAGGGAGTACTGTTCTTTCTGAGACGACAAAAACATTTCATCTGATGGACACAGTAAGACCGTGATCTGCCTCTGACAGCCTGTCTCAGTCTTTCCCTGGGCCTTTGAATATTTCTCTTCTCATCCTGCACTCGACATTTTTTTTCAATGAGGGCGTCCCTTTTGGTTGGAGAATAAGAGTCGAAAACCATAACTTATCAGATTCCCCGTGACACAGGGCCAGGTGTTCAGGGTGGAGCCCCCACTGCCCTCGTCACTCGAAGGGATCCCAACCGCTGTGAGGGCCACTGCCCACCGGCCAAGATGGCTTGAATCAAAAAGACAGAGAATAGTGCAGCTGAGGCTGTGGAGAAGCTGGGCCCCCGTGTGTTGCTGACGGGGGTGGAAAATGGTGCAGCCAGCTTGGAAGACAGTCTGGTGGTTCCAGAGAAGGTCACACTCACAATTACCGGGAGTTAGGACTTCAGCAGATCTTTTTTTTTTTTGCGGCGGGGTGGGGGGACACAATTCAACCCCCAGCGATGGGAGAGACGAAGGATCGATACACCATCAAATAAACAAGCAAGATAGTTTCGTGAGTGCCACAGTGGGCTTGTGATGGGAACGTGGCAGGTGAAGTGACAGGAGGGGGAGGGAGGCCTGAGAAGTGCCCCTTGAGAAGCGGGGAACACTGGAGCTGACACCTCCGTGACCAGGAGGAGCCAGCTGTGCGAAGAGCCAGGACAGCAGGTGAAAAGTCCCTAACGGGGGAACAGACGGGCAGAGAGTGTGTGCAGAACCGCAGCAGGGGAGCAGGGTGGGGGGAGCGCAGGGGGGAAGCGATGCCACAGCCCGCGGTGCCTCAGAGGCTGCTAAGGGCTTTGGGTTTCATTCCCAGTGCCCCCCCGAGCAGCCGCCGGAAGTTACAAAGCAGGGAAGCGACATGGTCCGATTTGCATTTAGCAGAAGATCCCTCTGGAACATTTGCCTGGATAAAAACACTTCACCTAATACATTTAGAGAGACAGAGAGAGAGAGAGAGAAGAGAGAGAACTCTGGAGTAAAAACAAGCCAATAGAAAAGACCCCTTTTGGGTGCTCTGTAGAGAAGCAAGCTTACGATAAATACCTGTTGGCTGAGCGATGACAGGCCCACCGTGCACTTGATCTGTCAGAACATTTTGTCTCTGCAGAGAGCCACGAGTGGCTGGTGATTCAGACCATAGCGGACGTCCCGGGAAACCTTTGCCGCATTTTCGGGGAGTCTAGAGCGGGCTTGAGACCCCTTCCTGAAAGACCAGATATTTCTAACCATGGATTGATCTTTTCTTTTTAAGTTTATTTATTTTGAGAGAGAAAGAGAGAGAGAGAGCTCGAGTGGGGGAGGAGCAGAGAGAGAGGGAGACAGAGAATCCCAAGCAGGCTCTGCACTGTCAGCTCGGAGCCCGATGTGGGACTCGAACCCGTGAAACTGTGAGATCATGACCTGAGCCGAAACCAAGAGTCCGATGCTTAACTGGCTGACCCCCCACCAGGCGCCCCTAACCATGAACTCATCTTAAGAATTGGTGTAGGCCCACATCACTCACCTCAGAGCCATCTCTGCGAAGAAAGCAGAAGCTGTACATTTCCCCCCTAAAATTTCCATTTGGGGCTCCCCATGTCAGCCTTCTGTGCTCTGGGGTTCTCAGTGCTGGGGGCGGTTTGAGGGCCCCAAGCCGAGTTCTCTGTCTACCACGTTTCCCCTCAACCAAGAGGACAGAATTTCCACAGGCAGCATCGTCACCTGGGTCTCTGTGGAAATGCATCCTCGAGGGTCTGGTGGGTGGTCCAGGTCGTGGACAAGTGGCAGATCCCGTCAGAGAGGGGAGGCTGACGCTTCATGAATGGGGAAGAAGCTTGGAGAGATTAGAGGCACCCCCCCCCAACCTGTTCCTGCTTCTGAATCATGAGTTGGCCTTCGAAACCGCTCCTCAGGACACAGATGTCCCCAGTGCCTCTAGGGGGCCAGCACTGAAATGTTGATGCTTGAAATGTCTCTCACCAAAGCCCTCCTCTCCACGGGGAGAGCCAGGACGTAAAACATAAATGCCCCTGAGGGAGAGAGATGCCCGTTCTGGCTTCTGCCTCCGGTGGGCAACATGGCCTGACCTCCCAAGCCTCAGTTTCCTCATCTGTGAAAATGAAACACTCCTGTTGACTTTGCAGGGTCTCAGGGAGCCAGAAGTGAGGAACGTGCCGCCTTCTCTCTTCCCTCCTCTTTTCCTGCTTTGGACCCTGTGAGTCACCGCGGCTGGTGCTTCTGTGCGGTCGGTTTCCCGTTGGCATAATTTAGCTTCGCAGAGCTGCTGACGGGGCTGGCTCCATTGGCTGTGAACTCCCACGGCCGCTCTCCCTGGTTAACACAGGCTGCCCACAAAGCCACGGCCAGGGCTCCGCACCTCCAAAGAAATACTGTCTTTCCCGCTTGAATGTCTGGAGGGAAGCGTGAAGGAAACAGCAAGGAGAAGGTTAATTATGAAAAAGTGGTTCTCGGCCCCAAAGTCCCTCTGAGCCTCGCTGTCTCCTCTGTCAAATGGGATCATAAGGCCAGCCCCGCAGGCTGACTGGGAGGGTACAGAAGACAGGCATGTAAAGCCCCTTGTCCAGTGCCCCAAGCATATGGAAACTCAGCAAACGGTTCTGAGTTCTGTCCCTGGCCTGGCACCTTCTCACACCATACTCCCCCTCAGGATGCTGCTTGGTGACTTTCCTTGGTTCTTGAACAGATTCTTGATCTTGTCTGGGATCTGCAAATCACGGCCACTGCCCAGGGTCCTAGAACATATTATATTTCTGGAAGGCCACCCTCCCCTGCTCCCTTCCGTTGATCGAGAGCATTGATCAAGAGCCCGGCAAATGCTTGACTTTGCTTGGCGGCCCCCCTGATCGAAGGCAGACATGTGCCTGCCTTCATGGAGCTTCCAGTTATGGGGCAGGGAGGCAGACCTTAGAGAGAGCCGTGTGTCCCCCTCATACTTACAGACTCCCTGGGGCACCTGAGGGCCTCCAGGGTGCCTTAGAGTAGACTGACCTTGATGCATACGTATTGGACCCTCAGCAACCTCCGGCATGGGCAAGCAGGTGCGACCCATTTCACAGATAAGGAGAGTGGACCAAATTGCTGCTTCGTTCCATCATGTTCAACTTCTTCCAACATCAGAGCCCTTGGTTCCCTATGTCCTTGTTTCCAGAGCAACGTGAAAGAAATGGCTTTGATAACAGCCAATCTTGATCGATCCCTTCCAGGTGGCCTCTGCACTAAGGACTTTATGGGGATGCCCTCACTTCAGCCTCCTGGTGGCCCTCTGAGGAAATGAACACTGTCCTCCTCTCAGGTGGCAGATGACGACACCGAGGAAGGTTCATATACATGCCTACGGTCACCCAGCTCAGCAGTGTTGGGTCCATGGTGACAGTCCAGGTCAGCCTGGCTTTGGTGCACACCCTGTGTGATGCGGATGAAAGGGAAGGCAGAGGGGAGCCTGGGGGGCTCAGTCGGTTAAGCGTCGGACTCTTGAGATTGGCTCAGGTCATGATCTCACGGTCATGGGATTGTGCCCCACGTCTGGCTCTGAGATGAGTGTGGAGCCTGCTTGGGATTCCCTCTCTGCCTCTCTCTCTCTCTCTCTCTGTCTCTCTAAGATTACTGCCATCATCTTTGGAAACACAACCCACAACATCCCGTTTCCCAATTGGCCTCTGTCGGACCACAGAGTTTATCACTCTTTTGTGCACCTGCTGCTGGGAAGAAGTGTGGGCTCTACTGGCTTCCCTCTGGGGCGTTCGTGAGGCCTTCAGGCTCCCGGCCCACGGCATTGGAAGGCAGAAACGGAAACTTCCAGGGGACACTCCCAGAGCTTCCTGGCCCTTTGCACATGCTACTGTCTTGGATGCCAGAGCTACCCCTCGCTGCAGGAAGCTCATGAATATATTTACCTCTGAATTTGAGAACCATAACGGATTGGCATTGGCTTCTGACCTCCCAGAAATATTGAACAAACAAGATGTAGGTCTGCAGGGCAATTGCTTTCTTTTTGATTTCCTGGGCTGATTACTATTGATTATCTGCTGTGCACTTTGTTAATTTCCTTTTGACAAGCTCTCCTCTCCGAACAATTCCTGGGAAGCGTTTGGTTTTGTTATTTTTTTTTCCCTGGGATTAAGGCACTATGTATTCTAAACAACCCGATTATTCAGCAGAGAATTCACTCAGCGTCCCTCTTTCGGCAGCCAGTTTGCCAATGACCTCCCAAAGGGAAGTGACAGGCAACCATCATGCAGGAAGCGTGCTCATCTTTAAGAGACACGGCAGTGCTGGTGATAGGGCATAAACGACCTTCTCCTCTGCTGATGCTAATTGGCGTGTACCCGGGGTTAATGATAATTTTGCAATAATAGGTAACATCCAGTTTGTGTCAGGCTCATTGCTAAGTGCTTGACAGGCTTTATCTCATTAATTCCCTCAATAAACCCACAAGGTGGGCCCTCATATTATCCCATGCACTGTAGATGTCCAAAGGGGGAGCTCTGGGATATGGAAAGGCCTTGGAGCATCAGAGCCAAGTGGTTTTTTGTTCGTTTGTTTGTTTTGTTTCTTTGTGTTTTTTTGTTCTTTTTTGAGCCAAACATGTTTCCTCCTTAGGGCTTTCGAACTTGGCATTGCCTCTGCCCCGAAGCCACGGCCCGTTCTTTGCTCTTTGTACCATCCCTCTGTCTTGTTCTTCAGGTTTCCGCTCAGATGTCACATCTTCAGAGGCCTCCCTTGGCCAGCCTGGCCCTCCCGGCCTCCCATCTGTTTATAAACACCTTGCTTTGTTTTATTGCTAGCATGTATCTCTACCCAGCAGACACCCTCTTCTGTTTGGAGATTTGGGTCCATTTATTCCTTTGTTAGTTTGAAAACTATCTGTGAAGTGAACCAGTGCCCTCCCACTCACTGCCCGCATGACCTTGGCAGGTTACCCAACGGGTCAGAGCCTTGGGTTTCTCATCTGTCAAATGGAGATAGCAATTCAAACCTGCCCCAAAGGGTTGGTGTGAGAATTAAGCAAGATACTACAAATAAACTTCTCGGCCCTTTCATGGCATGTAGGCATCTAGCAATTAAAACAGAGTACTCTTAAAAAATGAAATGAAATGAAATGAAATGAAATGAAATGAAATGAAATAGTTCTCTTCTAGATACTAAGGCTACATAAAATGAAATTTAAAAATACATAGGGGCACTTGGGTGGCTCAGTCGGTTAAGTGTCCAACTTTGGCTCAGGTCATGATCTCATAGTTTGTGAGTTCGAGCCCTGCGTCAGGCTCTGTGCTGACAGCCAGAGCCTGGAACCTGCTTCTGTGTCTCCCTCTCTCTGCCCCTCCCCTACTCACTCTCTGTCGCTCTCAAAAATAGATAAACATTTTAAAAAATAAATAAAAATACATAGTATTTAGTGCCTGACACACAGCAAACACTCAGATGATTATTGTTCCTGGTTTGCCTTCTGCTGTTTTAAGGACAATGATGAATGATCGCCAACCAGGAATGAATTGAGCCCTGAACTCTGCTATTGACTGAGGTAGAAACTGGTAAAACTTTAAAGATCAAAAGTGTTCTTTATCTTGACTTACAAACGGAGAGAAGGAGAAGCTCAGAGGACCTGGTGTTTCTGGAAAAGCCAACCGCGTCCTGCAGGCCTGCAGCCAGTTACAGGAGCCCTGGGTGTGCTGAGGGGAGGGGGCAGAGCTCAAGGAGCCCCAGCGTAAATAACCTGCATTGAGAGGCATAAAACCTCAGTGTCAAGGGCTAAGAAATCATATCCCCATTTCGACTACCAGATTTGAAAATGAGCCACTGCATTTTCTGAGCAAAGGGTCAACTTCAGAAGACAGTACGTGCCGTTACAAACATCGGTGCCTAAACAGCCTTTACAAAAGCGGGGTCTTGAACGCAGCGTGAACCGCTGTGACGTGGCCTCATTTATAACAGCATGTGGAGAAGTTGAAAACTGGGCGGGGCAAGCAGGAGGTGGGGCTTCTCGGTCTTAAGAGAATTCAAGATTGGATGTTAATGACGAGGCTCTTCGGCTCCCCCAGGGATGGTTTGCACCTTCAAAACCAACCAAAGGTGGAGGAACAGTCTTTTGGAGCCTCACTTTCCTGGATGGAGACTGGAAGTAAACTAGCCCCCAGTGCATAGTGTGTTCGGAGAATTCACCAGAAAACAATGCTTGCCATGATGCCCAGCACGTAAAATACACCCGGTAAATGGAAGCTGTTGTTATTTTTTTTTTTTTAATTACTATGAATTCTATCCCCAGGAATAAAAACTCTTCAATCATCGTTAGTCTCCACGACGGCTGAGCTCCCAGAGCCGTGCGGGATTATGTCTTCTAGTCCTGGCTCTGCTTCTGGTTCTGTGTCTGGGCAAGTCCCTTCACCTCCCTGAGCCTCGGTGTCCTCACCTGTAAAATGGACATATAGGGTCACGCCATCGTCTGGCACCTATAAAGAACACTCTACATGTGTTGGCTGTCATTAAAATCAATGTGTTATTAATTGGACAAGGAGTTGCTCACGATGCTAAGAATGAGCCCTTCACCCCCTTTAGGCAAATACACCTCTCAGCTTGTCCATGGTTCTCAGCTCTTCGTTGAGACTCACCTCCCGTGCGAACGTGGAGGACAGTGAGCGTGTTCCCTCATTTGAGTAATTGAAGAGGCTTATAAAGGCAAGAATAAGTATACCTGGGTTTCTATGGAAACGATTATCTCATTAGGCTTTTCTTTTAATCAAAGGAGTCCAAATTTAGGAACTCTTAGTGTGTTTCCTGATGAAGGCCATTTGTGGTTTCCCTCAGTTGCTGGAGGGATACCCCCAACCTCGTTGCAAATGTTTTCATTACAGATTGTGGCACAAAGCCTGGGAGCATCTTCAGAAGGGATAAATTTTTTCCCAACAGCCCTGCTGAACTTTGTTTGCTGATCTCCCTATTCCCCTCTGCCGGTCCCAGCACAGAGGGGCAGCACGGAGGACTCCGGTCTCATTTCCCTCGACGGTAGCATCTCAAAGGACTCAGGAGGGGTACCCACCGGAGCCAGCGTGAAAAAGAGAAAATTGCTGCCCTTAGAATTGCCCGGCCTTGAAATGCTCCACGAAGCCCCAGCTCAGATGGGCTATAACATGTCAAAATGTGATGAGGCTGATATTTGGAGTTTGCAACTGAACATAGTCCCTGCAAAATGCCATTTCCAGCACCTAATACCTGTCTGGGGAGAGATCAGAACATTTAGTTTTAATCTTAAAGGTCATGCAGGAATTCATCCTAATAATGGTGCCCAAAGACAGGCAGAGAAGCCAGGAAATCTCACCAACAAGGGCTCCTTTCTCAGAACCACCGCAAAGAGGAAGAGTCCGTGTGCATAGAGCTGATAAAGACCGACTGGCCTTTTGAAGGTGACCCTGAGAAGCCAGGTGTGGTCAGACTTCTTTCTGCTCCTGAACATCCCATCTGCAAAACCAGTACCCTGGGTGTAGACGCCTGTGTTCATGCATTTATTGAACACAAATTCATCTTTGTGCCAGCTCCTGAGCTAGACCCTGGAGATAAGAGGGGAGAAGGCACACTCTCTGTCCTCAAGGCCAAAATTGCCTGCCAAGCCAAGGAAATGGGAAAATGCTAAGAAATGATTCTACTGCTGTCAACCTGAGTGTAAAGGGGAAAAAAAACCCCACCATGGCTTGCCAGAAGAAGTCAAGGAGGGCGTCACGTAGGAGGTGGGCCTGAACTGAGTCCTGGCAGAGGCGCTGGCATTTTCTGGCAAGCAGATGTGATTCATGGTAGAGAGAAAGGCCTGGAAGCATGAGGGGCCAGACCTGGCGGGGACTGTGAGGTGGGTGGAGACACACCAGGCTGAGTCTGGAGCCAGCGGGGAAACACTGGAGGAACACTGGCATGGTTTACAGAGTCCAAAAAAAGTGCTGACAGCCAAGCCTCAGGAAAACTAGACGCAGGGCATCCCCGTGGACCTCTATACGGTGCATTTTCGCCCTACCTTTGGGAACTCTGCTATTGACCAAACTCAGCACTCAACAGGCACCAGGCTCAGTGCCTCTTAGTTCAAGTTCTTAAGAGAAAGAATCTTATTGGATAGCTTGGGCCAGGTGTTCACTGGGGACCCAATCAGCTCTGGCCTGATAGTGTCGTCATTAACAGATAAACATGGCCGCCACCTCTTGAGAGAAAGAATCTCATTGGATGTTTTGGGCCAGATGTTCACTCGGGACCCAATCAGCTCTGGCCTGATAGTGTCGTCGTTAACAAATAAACATGGCCGCCACCTCCTGAGAGAAAGAATCTCATTGGATGTTTTGGGCCAGATGTTCACTCGGGACCCAATCAGCTCTGGCCTGATAGTGTCGTCGTTAACAAATAAACATGGCCGCCACCTCCTGAGAGAAAGAATCTCATTGGATGTTTTGGGCCAGATGTTCACCCAGGATCCAATCAGCTCTGACTGATAATGGTGGTGTCCTAAAGAACGAACAGGGCAGACAGGTCTCGTGTTGTGCTTACTAAGGACACGTCAGGAAGGTCGCTTCTTCTGTCGTCATAAAGTTGTCACACACACACACCCCAAGCAGGAGCTTCGTGTTGTACCCTATTCCCGGTGACCTTCCTGCCCTGACCTTGTGCAGTACCTTCTCATCCCTTCTCTATCTGCCCTTCTGAAGCCCTGGGAATCACCTCTCTGTGTAGCCCAGGACAAAGTACTTGCCCTAAGCCTCAGCCTTCTCAACTCTAAAATGGACATGAAAATAAAACGTATCTTCTGGAAGTGTTGTGAATACGCATTCAGCTCTTTGCTCTTAAAATTGTTATTGCTTTTATTGTTGTGACGTGTTACTGGTGTCCTGGTGGCAGTGTTTCTCGCTGCCTAGCTGGGCTTAGAAAAAATAATAACAGCATAGGGCACTGTGAAAGGGTGGAAGACGTAAGCTTCAGAGCCTGCCGTATCTGGATTGCGACCTCACCCCCGCCACTTAATGTCTATGTGACACGTCTTTCAACATGTCTGAGTTTATTTTCTCGTTTGCGAATCGAAAGTAATAGCAGTGATGTTGCAGAATCCTTAAAAGGATCAAATGACGTCCCCCGTGCCTAGTGAGCTTAGCAAAATGCCTGGGAAATAGTAGGTTCTCAATAAAAGGGAATTCTTATCATTATTCTCATGGTCTTACCATTATTCTTGTCCGTTACCACTGTTATTGTTGAACCACTTACTTACTCAAATAAACTCCTGCATAATAGCATGACTGCTCAATTCCATCTTACTATAGCCTAAATCTGATGAACTTCCTGACTCTGATGTCATTTATATCTTGGGCAGCTGCGGGATTGGTTGCTGATTAACCATTCTGGCTCCTATGCCTTCTCTCACTGGTAACTGTACAGTTAATATTTTCAGAGCCGGGCAGTGCTGTCATTGGCTTCAAGGCCATCTGTACCTAGTTTGAGAAGTAGCCCTGTGATTTTTGCATATGGCACTGGAGTGATTCGTTCTTCACTGAGATCGGAAGTAATTTGGAGCACACATTCCCTCAATCACATGTTCTCTGTGAGCACACAGAGCTGAAACCCCACACTGGGCCAAACCAGGCATGGTGATTTGGCACCTTGAAAGGATTGCAGGAAAATTAAGCTCAAATAAGGAGCCACTGTAAGCGCATTTCATTTCCATCTGCCATTTACAGAGAAAGGCCACTGCCCTGCATCTAAATAACCTGATGCCTGTCTTTAAAATGCACTCGCTCGCTCCCCTTCCCGACTCACTCAATCAGGATGAAGAAAAAAAAATACCTTTGTATAGAGCGGTGCCTGAACAATTTGCACACCCTGTAATCCTCACGTAACCCTGGCACCCTCCCCTGCACTCCTGCAAGACATTTAAAAGAAGGATGTTGTGCTGACATCTCAAATCGTAACGATATTGTCACTGTACAGAAATATGCCACGGTGAGTTTTCTAGAAAACAGTGACGTGCCATTAGGAGTGCTGAAAATTGGGGCGCCTGGGTGGCTCAGTCGGTTAAGCGTCCGACTTCGGCTCAGGTCACGATCTCGCGGTCCGGGAGTTCGAGCCCCGCGTCGGGCTCTGTGCTGACTGCTCAGAGCCTGGAGCCTGCTTCCTATTCTGTGTCTCCCTCTCTCTCCGACCCTCCCCCGTTCATGCTCTATCTCTGTCTCAAAAATAAATAAACGTTAAAAAAAATTAAAAAAAAAAAGAAGTGCTGAAAATTACCCATTTCTGAGCTAATGAACAGCGCACATGTAGGGATAAGAGTCAACACTTTGAATCACGTTCTTCTGCTTATTAATTTCTGAGTCTTGACTCCAGCATCTTGAGGTTTAGACTGAGTTACGCAGGCTTCATGAACGTCTTTAAACGTGGCACGTCCTGCTTCTCTTCTCGGAAGGCGGTATTTCCCAGGGGTTAAACTCACAGGCTTGGAGCTCTGATTCTCTGGGTTCCAATCCTGTTTGGGCCACTTTCTACCCATGTGACCTTGGATGTGTCGATATTAATACTAGCCAGTACAGGTATTGACACATATATTGTACTGAGCTGGTACTAAGGTGGGTTTAAGTTCTTTGTCTATATTGACGCTTTCGATCTTCAGATTTACGAGACTATGAGTTGGGTATTTTCCTTCTTATTTCCATATTATAAGTAGAAAACCAAGGCACAGCGGAGTCTGAATGTTGCCCAAAGTCAAGATCCCGTTATAACCAAGCTGGCATTTGAACCAGGGAGTTTGCCTCTGAAATCCCTGCTCTTGCCTAGGGTGTCATCTGCTTATTCTGAGTGTCATCTTTCCCATCTATAAAATGGCAACGGTACTAATACCTGCTTCTGGGATTGTTGTTGCAGTTAAACATTTAAGCAAATGCACGTCAAGCGCTCGGCATGCTGCCTGGAATCTAGTATGAGCTCAATTAATGTTGGCTGCTCTGTGATTAACAGCAGCCTTATAGGGCCTCTCCCGTGCATGATTCCAAGGGCACTCTGGGGGACTTTGCACTGTGGGTCCTGGATGACTGCCCCCTCTGGAGTTGTGCAGCACAACAGCCTTGTTGACCGGCATTGTTCTGGACGGCTCAGAGCGGGTAGAGGCTGAAGCGAAGGTGGCTGTCGGGAATCCACAGTAGCCCAGGGAAGAGATGGGGAGCCCTGACCACGGCGGTGGGAAAGCACGAGGGGGACCAGTTCTATAGGAGCATCATTATCAGTGAGTCAGCATTTTTGAAAGATCGGCCACATTTAGGACCATGTCAGTGGCCCCAGAAGAAAACCAAGCCAATCAGCAGTGAGAGCCAGGCCTCTGTGCAGGACCCACTATAGAATTTTCATGCGGAAAGCATTAAACATTTCAAGAGAACAACAACAGAGCGTTAAACCAAGCACGGAGTACTTCTAAGCATCGGGTCCTGGGCAGTTGCACAGGTCACGTACCTAGGAAGCCTGCCCTGCCTTTCTGTCACTGTCCCACCCCCAACCGCAGCCCTCACCCCTGTGAACTAGAGATGGGGCTGAAGTGGTTCCCGGGCCTCTAGCTTCACGAGCTCATGCCCTGGCTGGCCTCAGATTTCTCCCTCCAGGAGCGTGCTGAAAGACAGATGCGCAGGTGAAATGAGATGGTTTGGACTCCCACAGAAGAGGGGCGGGGAAGAGAAATCTTTAGCCCAGATGAATTGTGATTAACCACAGATACTAAGGAGCGCTCCGGGGAAGCTGAGATGGGTAAATTGAATTCTTGGGGTGGCAGCTCACGGAACTCGAGCAGTGGCCTCTGTCCAGGAAGATTGATGCACCGCAAACACGTACAAGGCTTCTTTTCCATACGTCAGGCTGTGAGAGTGATGAGGCTCACATGGCCGTCACCTGTCTGCATGAATATAAGATGCCCAGAGACACAGTAAACCCCAAGCCCCCCCGAGGACCCCCCCCCCCCCCCCGTTAAAGCGTATGATGCAGAGGCCTGCCCGTGATGGGTCCATTCCTGCCAGTGCTCACCTGCCAGGCTGGAGATGGCTTCTCTTCTGCAACTGCATTGCCTTTTTTTTTTTTTTTTAAGTGTATTGATTTTTGAGAGAGAGCCACCACAAGCGGGGGAGGGGCAGAGAGAATCCCAAGCAGGCTCTGCACTGTCAGCACGGAGCCCAACGCAGGGCTCGAGCCTACGAACCGTGAGATCGTGACCTGAGTCCACATCAAGAGTGGGACGCTTAACTCACTGAACCATCCAGGCGCCCCCTACAACAGCAGCATCTTAAGATAATTGAACTTGTGGACAGGTCGAGCCGAGGAAGGGCAGCGGTGTGGTCCGAGGCGCGTGGACAGGTACTTCTGCCCAGCACACCCAATGCATGAGATGCCACCTGCAGAATCCCTTGGGTTAAGATTTCCAACAGAGAATTGACTTACAGTGCCCCCCCACACACACACAACCAACTCATTTGTGGTAGAAAGGTTCCAAGGCCCCCAGTGGATACCTGAAGCCACGGAGAGCACTCCACCCTCTACAGACTATTTATTTTCCTACACACACATACCTGTGATGGTTTTTAACTTATAAATGAGGCACAGTAAGGGATTACCAATGATAGCTGATAACGAAATAGAACAGTTGTAACAATAGACCACAATAAACATCATGTGGATGTGGCCTCTCTCTCAAAGTATCTGAGTGTTGCTGTACTCACCCTTCTTGTGATGATGGGCGATGATTCAGCGCCTACATGAGGAGTTAAAATGAGGCGAATCAGGGGGCTCCAGGGTGGCTCAGTCGGTTGAGCGTCCGACGTCAGCTCAGGTCATGGATCTCACGGTTCGTGAGTTCGAGCCCCGCATTGGGCTCTGTGCTGACAACTCAGAGCCTGGAGCCTGCTTCCAATTCTGTGTCTCTCTCTTTCTCTGTCCCTCTCCCCCTCACGCTCTGTCTCTTTCTCTCAAAAATAAACATTAAAAAAATTTTTTAAAAAAAGGGGGGCGCCTGGGTGGCTCAGTCGGTTAAGGGTCCTACTTCAGCTCAGGTCATGATCTCACGGTCCGTGGGTTCGAGCCCCCCATTGGGCTCTGTGCTGACGGCTCGGAGCCTGGAGCCTGCTTTGGATTCTGTGTCTCCCCCTCTCTCTGACCCTCCCCCGTTCACGTTCTGTCTCTCTCTGTCTCAAAAATAAATAAACGTTAAAAAAAACAAATTAAAAAAAATGAGGTGAATCACATAGGGTTTGTGACGTAGCGTTAGGCTATGACTGAGCTGACACTATGTCAGAAGGAGGGTCATCTGCTTCCAGACCACGGTTGACCACGGGCAACTAAAACCACGGATACGGGGATTAGTGTACAAATGCCACCATCTTCCCTGTGCGGGTCACCGTGAATTTCCTGCAATGCCTTCACCCGGCTCCGTCCTGGCAGAGTCCTGAAAGAATGAGACACTGGTCAGGTTATGGATCTGGAGATGAGCGGCTTCCGTGCCAGGAGCATTCATTCATTCGTTCATTTATCAGTTCATTTGTTCATCATCTCACCTAATGATCTCACTGAGTATCTTCCAGGGGGCACGTCTACCAGAGCTGAGCACCTTGTGGGCAGGAAGGGGCCAGGAATCTGGTGGATGGGGGTGCAGGGGGGGGTTCCCCAAAGCAAACTTTGCCTGCCTCACTACTTAGAACCAGAACCACCCTCAAGGCAGGGAAGGACACGCCTCTCCCCAGGAGAGGACCTGAAACACACCAAACCCACCCCCTTCCCATCCGCTCAAACGCAAGGCCCTGCTCGGCGTTGCAGACCCACTTTCCTCCACCGCCTTCCACACACCCTCCTTTGCAGGCAAATTTCAACCCCTTGTATTTTCCAGCCACTGTGCCTTTGCTCCTGCTGGTCCTTCCATCTGAAGCATTTCCACTGACTAGGATGCTCCCCGTCCTTCAAAGCCCATCTCAGTCCCGGGTCCCTGTGACCAGACGGGACCTTGCCCCTCCTTAAAAATAAACCCACAGAGGGGCGCCCGGGTGGCTCAGACAGTTCAGCGCCCAACTCTGGACTTGCGCTCAGGTCATGAACTCAACGGTTCATGGGTTCAAGCCCTGCATCGGGGTCTTGCGCTGACAGCGCGGAGCCTGCTTGAAATTCTGTCTTCCTCTCTCTCTCTGCCCCTCCCTCATTTGCTCTCTCTGTCTCAAAAATAAAAAAAATTAAAATTAAAATAAAAAAAATAACCCTCCAGAGCCTGTCTCACTGCTCCTGGCACGTTGTGCCCTCCCTCCTGGGTTATTTGTTCTCTCGTCTTATTTGCCATTCTTGCTCTGCGGGCTAAGGTCCTGGGCTCTTCATCTTTCTGGTGCCCCTAAAGTCTAGACAGTACCTGGCATACAGTGAATATGTTTGTGCAATTGAAGCTTATCCCCCGGCTGACGCGTGCTCCCAGTACCCATTAGATGACAGCTCCTGTCCACTATTTTCCAAAGGATTCTTTGATTTGTTTCCCTTTGTGGAATGTGGTCTCCTGTAACTGAGTCGCCACATCATGGTGTTCCTTGAATTTCCTGACCCAGAGTGGGGTATGGAATAAAGGGGCTTTTTCTACCTGTGTGTGTGTGTGTGTGTGTGTGTGTGTGTGTGATGTAATTCACATAGCATGAGACTGGCCGTTTTAAAGTGTATGATTCAGTGGTTTTTAAGATATTCGCGAGGTGGTGCAACCACGACAGCTGTCTGATTCCGGGACATTTACAGCATCCTAAAAAAGTAAAGGGCTCATTGTTAACTTTAAGAATACGGCAGTTCTCTCGTTGGGGAATCACGGGTGTCATGATCCAAACCCGGATGCGATGGTTTCCCAGAGCTGTTAGGGGTCGCGAGGCCCCTGGGGGAGGGGCAGGCTGCATCCCATCCGTCCTGAGCCCTCAGCTCCCCAGTCTCGCCCTGTCTTACCCCCACTTCCTCTCTTGCCCACCACGTGCTTAACACAGAGCCCAGCTCTCGAAACGGCCCGGAGATGCATCTGAATCATCGAAAGCGATCCCTCTTTGAACTCTGTCCCATCACCATTAATCTGTTTGGACAGCCTTTCTCCCCAGCGCGGCTTATTAAGATTTCATTACCCGGGAGCCAGAGCGCACATCGTGAACCTTGACTTAGCATCACGAAGAACGAGGGGGTGGGGACATCTTCTCGCCGGCTGGGGAGCCCAGGTAAGGGGGGGGGGGGTGGGGAGGGTGGCTAGAAGCCTTCGTGGGTGACACATGCACGTCAGAAACCGGTCCACTTGCTCCTTCTTCTGTCCCAAAATGCCACTCTGAGCCTCATCCGCAGATAACTCTTTGCACACTTGTCCGTTAGCCCGTTGGTGCCACCACAGAAAAAGGTCCCTCGTCAGCTCTGCTGGGCTAATGAGCCAACATGCTGTACCTCTTAGCATCCGCATGACTTCTAAA
Source organism: Panthera tigris (assembly GCF_018350195.1). Classification (NCBI taxonomy): domain Eukaryota; kingdom Metazoa; phylum Chordata; class Mammalia; order Carnivora; family Felidae; genus Panthera; species Panthera tigris. Next base: position 10,593,812 of record NC_056667.1, read on the forward strand.
CCGCTATTGGAGGGGATCTGACCAAGGAATGTCACCCTGTTCACTGGACACACCTCCCATCTTCTGTCACCTCCCTCCACTTGCCCACAAAGCACCCAGCAATGCTGCAGGGGGTCGGGAGGGGGGCACCTGGGACTCCACTGAGGACGCCGGTGCGGGCTCAGTCCCCGGGAGAAGAAGAAAGCAGGAGGTGGTTAAGAAGCTGGGCAAGCTTCCGGAACATCCGAGGCCTAATCCATCCTGCCACCGGACCGCGGTTCCCAGGCCTGCAGGCCACGCTTGCCTGACCCGCCAGGACGGAAGCAGCTCACCGCCAGCCTTTAATCTCTGCACACACACAGCTTCCCCTCATCCACGCATTTGATCCCGTGGAGGGGGCTGCGGATTGTTGTCGTTGCCGTGGTCCCTGGGCCTGGGGGGTGGGATTCGCCTTTCCGGAGGAACGGCCGCATCAGCCCGTGTGACCTCGGTCGGTGCTGCGGGGACTTGGATTGTCCCAACTGCGGCTGTACTTTCAAAACGCCGCCTCCGGCCCCTTTGATGCCCCTCCTGAGTCTCATCTTCAAATGCCCGTCCTCACCCCTGCCCACCCCCAAAGCACAGGGCTGCTGCCTTTGGCTGTCAGATGTAGGACAGGAGTCAGAATCGCTACCTGGTTGAAAGGATAGATGATTCACAGGTGGCCAGCCACTCATTCATCCGTTCATCTCTTCAGTGGTTATTTATTGAGCACCCACTGTGTGCCAGATACTCGGCTGGGTGTTAAGGGAAGGAAACTGCGCGAGACAGTGCCCCTGCCCCCCAAAGACTCTCACAGCCCAGTAGGCAGGCAGACACAACGAGGTGGAGGAGTTTTGTGGGGACCCAGGGGGCCTCTTACCTCCCCCTGGCGGTCAGGGTGTCTCCAAAAGGAGAGGAGCCTTGCTAGCATCATGAAGAACCGGCAGGTGTAGAAACTGGAAGGGAGCATTCCAAGCACAGGAACAGCATATGCAAAGGCATGGAGGCAAGGAGAGCAGTGTGCATTTGAAGACGGGCACGTGGGACATGGTCGGTGCGATTCTGCTGGGAAAGTGGCCGGGGGGGGGGGGGGCCACGGGGGTCCGGCCAGCTGAGTCTGTGTGCTGTGCCCAGGCCGTGGGGCTGTTGACAGCTTCCTGCAATATGAGGGATGGGCGTGGACACCCCCCTGCAGAAATGCGGGGGAGGTGAGGCTAGAGGGAGGGACCTCCAGGGAACACCGTGGTGGCCCCAGCAAGAAGTGGAAAGGGCAGCAACTGAGGCCTTGGTGGTGCAGTCTGGGGTTGGGGGTGGGGGGAGGTCGCCCTGCCTTGTTGGATCGGAAAGGTCTGAAAGGAGCCGCGACGTTTTCCCACTTTCCTCTGAGGAAATACTATACTACATTCAGAGCATTTCCTAGTGCCTCGTGGCTCACCTCTGCACCCACCCAGCGCCGTCCCATGCAGTTTAGTTGTTCGGGGTTGGGAGTCTGGAGCCGTATCAGCTGGGTTCAAACCCCAGCCCTACCACCTATTGGCTGTGTGACCTCAAACAAGTGACTTAAGCTCTCTCTGTACCTGTTCACACGGCTGTAAGATGGACAGGAGTGTAGTGAGCGTATCCAGTCACAGGGTGTTGTGGACAATACATGCGTGGGTCTGTGTGTGTATATAGAGTGCCCGGCACACAGTAAGTGCTCAATAAATACGTGCTCTTATTCTTCCTCCTGGGAGCCTTCCTTGCCCTCTGTGGCTCAAGACAGGTCAGGAGAGAGCCCAGTTTATATTTGAAGCCGGTGAGAACACTGGGCAGCCCCCCGGGTTGTCTGTCTTTGGCAAACAAGCAGGCCGCCCCCTCCCCACTCAGCGCCCCGTGAACCCGCACAGCCCACAGCCTCCACCCGAGGAAGTGAAAAAAAAAAAAGAAACTGGATTGGATTTTTCGGCGTAATCAAAAGGAATACCACGGGGCCCGGCTTTTTGTTCACCAGCAATGACGTAGGTGGCATTTACGGACTCTCACCCTGAACCTCCGCTTCCCTGCTTTCGTCTCCCGGCTCCGACAGATGCAGCCCGGCGCGGTTCCCCCTGCCCCCCAACGGGGTTTTCTAGGTGCCCCCTCCGTAGCCTTCAGGGGTCAGCCGGGGGGTCGCCCCCTTCATGGCAAGAAAGCCCACGAGGCATTTCAGGCTTTGATCTCAACCAGACCCAGTCAGGAACCGAAAGAGGCACGGAAAGCCTTGAAAATTCCGTGGCATCCAAAGTGGAATGCCGCTGGATTGTCCGCTACCGGGATCCTCTGCAAACCGACAAAAGGCAGGGGGTCCCTGGGCTTGGGGCACTGGGTGCCCTCCTCGGCCAAGTGGGTGTAGCCCGTGTTGTGCTGCTCAGTGCGTAAGCACCAGCTCTCTCCGGGACGGGGGAGGGGAGGCTGCTTCTGGCGATCCCCGATTTCCATGGCGTAGATACTTTCGCCACTGACTTGACGTCCCGAACTAGGGAGCCAGGATGAGACGGGCACAGCCGGCTCCAAGGGGCCAGGGACTGGCTGCACCACCCCGGCAGCACCTGCCCCGTAGGCCGTCAGAGAATGAGAACCAGCGCGCACACGGATAACACTGCGAGGGGGTGTGCGTACCCACCGCCCGGGGACTCCCAGCAGGCTGGGAACCGACACAGGCCCAGCGGCGATCTTTGTACCGCGTGCAGGGCGCAGAGTAGGTGCTCATCTGGCCCCTAGTGATTGGGTCAAAAGCCTTTTATACTCTTCCAGCCACAGCCCTGCTGCCCTCCCTGCAGTTAAGTTTATTTTCAAATTCGGGCTTCGTGGCACCCTCAGTGTTCGCCGTCTCTGCGATCCATCAGAACCTGCACAAAAATGTAACCTAAATTTGCCCAACTTCTTTCCCTCCGGCTGCCCTCTGGGGTCTGGTTCCCACCGACCCCCCTGCCCTCATCTCCTGCCACTCGTCCCCGTGCTCGTTCTCTGCCAGCATCGCTGCGACATGCCGGGCATTGTCCTCCCACGGGGCCTTTGCACATGCTGTCTGTGCCTCTCCTCGTTCTCCCATCACTCAGGTCTCTGCTCAGATGTCACCTTTCAGAAAACCTGGCCTGAAATAGGAAGGCTTCACTGGCACCCCATTCTTTATCCCCCCCCACCCCAGCCTACCTTATATTTCTTTCTACCTTGTACAGTATAGGTTTCCTTGTTGGTTTATTACCCGTTCTCCCCCACCTCCACTCGTGGTGAGCTCCTCATGGGAGAAAATCTGTCCACTTCTCTGTGGGCCCCACCTCTCCTCTGTTCCCACCTGCACTCTGTCTGTCTCTGATTGGAAATGCCAGATCAGCTCCTTTCCAGCCTCCATCGCTTGTTCTGGTGCCTTCTGTCTCTCTGAGTTCTGCCCTCCCGTGGGCCAAACTCTGGGTGTCGTTCCTGCACATACGTGCCATATGCCTCAAGTCAAGGTTGGCCCTGGCCTGTGCATGATCTTCTCAGGCACCCGTCTCCTCCCCCGCCCTTGACTTTCCCCCGCCAGAGCTCAGGCCCCCTCCATTCTTCAGACTCAAGGCTCACATCTTAATGAGGCCCGAGTCCTTGTGCTACATCCAGCCCAGCCCGTGACAAGCACATCTCAGTCCACCCACCCGGTGGGAGCTCCGTCGGTACAGGGACCTTGTCCTGTGCAGCTCTAGTGTGTAGTCCCTAGAACAGAGCCTGGCATCCTAGACGTAAAGACGGGGTAACTGACAATTCTTCCAGCAGCCCAGAATCTGCTCGAGAGCTCTGCGGTGGGTGCATTGCTGTTGCAAAGGGACACAGAAGTGTCCAGTTCGCCTGGGCTCCGCACGTTACCCTCATTTTGGAAGATAACTGTCCCTCCCCCCCTTAGCAAGCACGGCACCATGGAAGCGTCTCCCCATTGGGTTCTTCCTCAAAGAACTGCCTTTTGCGTAACGTGAGGAGTCCTCACCCCCTGTCACCTGAAGGAGCGAGCTTAAGAAAGACAAACTTTACAGAAAAAAAAAAGAGGCTTGGAGAGAGGGCATGACCTGCCCTTTTCTCCAAAGCACGACTGCAGCAGAGAGAAGCAGGATGCAAGTTGGCTCAGTATGCAGCTTCCGGGTCCACTGTGGGCAGAAGATTGTCAAGAGGGCGTCATGGGTTTCAGGAGGTGTGAATTCTCTGTGTGGACGTGTCATTGGACAGCCACTTGAGTGAAGCAGGGGGGTGGAAAGGGAGAGGGTGGTGCTGTTTTGAATCGTTTTGTTGGAGGAATGCCAAGGGGAGAACGATGCAGTGCACCCTAGAACCCACTCCAGGAGACGGGAGTCTACAAAAAGGGATGGGCGTGAGAGGATTGGGAAGCATGTTGGAACCCAGAATGTTAGCGGACTGAATGAAGACAGAGTGTGGAGTTTACGAAACATCAGCTCAAGAGAGAGGGGCACCATTGTTGCTCACCGAAGCCTTTTTCAGTTTTTCTGCAAATAGAGGTTCCGTAGCTTCGAGGCAGAGTGTCTACCGTGGAGTCAGGAATACCTGGCTTCCAACTGGGGCTCAGATCATCTTCCGTGAGTCATCAGACCCCAGGCCAGTTAGCCCTCAAGCCTCAGTTTCCTTATCTGCAAAATGGTCACCATACTATGCCTGTCGTGTTGAGCTGCTGGGAGGATAACATAATCCTTAGTCAACGTTCAAAAGATGCCGATTCTCACTTATTTATTGGCCGATAACGTGGTGCCCGTGATGTTGCAGGGTTTCTTGTAGGTGCTTAACAGGCAGTAATTCAGTCACCTTTATTATATCTATCAGACTACACCATTTCCCCACCTCATAGATGAGGAAACTGAGGCACAGAGAAGTTAAGAAGACTGTCTGAGTCACACAGCCCAGGAGCGCCGGAAGCAGCATTTGCACCCATGAGCGTGACCTCTGTCTGTGCTCTGCTGCCTTTGACACAGTTTGGTCACCTGCTCCATGCGTGGCCCTGTGGCGAAGCACCAACGCCAAAGGAGACGTAGAAAACACAGTTCCTCTCTTTACGTTGCCGGAGAGCTCACTATCTCATGAAGCCCTCTGCTTATAACGTGGCAGATAATCAAGTAGCAGAGCGTCCAAGCAGCTTTTCAAAGTGCATCAGCAAACACCCTGCTCTCCATCCAGAAATCAGTAGTCTTAGCAGGTGAGCTCTACTTCCTTTGTCAGGGTAAGGACGGTAAGAAATGCAGTAAGAAATAAATGCTCATTTAAAACCTCTGACTTTGGGGGCGACCTGGGAGGCTCAGTCGGTTAAGCGTCTGACTTCGGCTCAGATCGTGATCTCACGGTTCATGGGTTCGAGCCCCGCGTCGAGCTCCGTGCGGACAGCTCGGAGCCCGGAGCCTGCTTCGGATTCTGTGTCTCCCTCTCTCTCTGCTCCTCCCCTGCTTGCACTCTGTCTCTCTCTCTCTCTCTCTCTCTCTCTCTCTCAGAAACAAAATTAAAATTAAAAATAAATAAATACATGAGTAACAAAACCCCTGACTGTAGTGGAGTTGTTTGTTACGGCAGTATAACCTCGCCTGTCCTGCCTGCTACACCCTTGTACCACGGCTTTATGTCTGATTCATGCACTGTGCGTTCAGAGCACATGTGCAGTGACTACCCGGCAGGGTGAGGTGAACTCCACCAGCCGAATTGCCTGGGGGCTGCAGAAGCTGAAATGGGTGTTTTCATCGCTTTTGCCCAGAAAGGCTTCATTGGAGACACCTGTGGGAATGACTGTTTTGCTTTCATGTTAGCCAATTTTTAAAGCTTTCATTACCGATGATAAATTATTCAAAAAGGAGTAACACCCGAAACCTCTTTAGAATATTGACGTGGTCCAGCAGTAAATGAATGGAAAAGTACCTCCAGGTCCGAGGCTAACTTCCATTTAATTTTTAGAGGACCCAGCCGAGTTGTTAAAATGATCAGAAATGGGCCTGGCCAGAGCCAGCTCTGCAAAAAGGGGACCATTAACTTAATCAGATCAAGTCAATGTCAAGAAAACAAAACTCCTCATGTGACGGTGGGACTCAGGATGTAATTAATGAGCGGCTTTGACTTTTATCCAGAGGCCCCCGAAGAACATCTTTTTGAAAAGGAGGTTCTAACTAAATAAAATATATGTGTAATGTATAATTTAGTCTCATTGCTGGAATCTTACACAGTATTTTACAGGAAGCCTTGGAGACCCCAGACTTCCTCTCCCTTGTTGCATCTTCGTATCTTCGTGCGACCGATAAAACCAGCGTTAGATAATGGATGTCCCCAAAGGCCGTACCGAAGTTCTAAGTATCTGACGTGTTTCTGGTACTGAATTACGGAGGCATTGTCAGATCATCTATGCGTGCACCTAGAGATCTCGTGCTGTGGGATCTCAACCCGGGGTATTAATAGCTTCTGAAAGACTTGGGGTGTTGCGCGTGGGATGGCAGTTCCGTGATGAGCCAGACGGGAAGACAGCAGGGATTTCGGGTGGCCCAGAATCCCAGCCCAGAAATACTTCCTGACCCAGTATGTCAAGTCGCAAGGTTTTTATGCTCTTGATGCCAAGAACGCGTATGACCCAGCAATTCCACTCCTCGGTGTCTATACGAGAGAAACGAAAACCGACGTCCACACGGCCTCGTACACGAACGGTCACAGCGGCGCAATTCTCAATAGCCAGAAGGTGGAAACAACCCAGACGTCCATCAGCTGAGGAAGGGACAAACAAAGTGTGGTATGTCCATACAGTGGGATATTTCCTGGCCATAGAAAGGAGTTAAACATGGACACATAACTCGAAAAGGGCTGGAGCCTTCAAACCATGATGCTGTCAGAAGGCAGCCGCAAAGAACGCCGTGTCGTGCGACTTCGCGCATACGGGATGTACGGAACAGGCAAATCCATAGAGACAGAAGGCAGAACTGTGGTTGCCAGAGCCGGGGGGAGGGGAGACGGGCGTGGCTGCTCACGGGTGGGGATTTCCTTGGCGCGATGAAAATATTCTGGAATTCGATAGTGGCGACGGTTTGCACAGCCTTGCGAATATACTAAAAACCACCGAATTGTATGCTTTTAAAAGGGGAATTGTATGGTGTATGAATTCTATATCTGAAAAAAGGAAGTGTGGGAGGAAACAGGACCATAAGGCAAGGGCCGTGGTGATCGGATCAGAAACGTTCTAACCGCCGCGGCCCGCGGAACCGGGCGGCGATTCTGGAACTCCTTGACAGCCGGTCCACGAACGCCACACAGAGCAGTCTCGGGGTGTTTCCACATCGTTGTGGTTCTCTTTCCGCGATACCTCAACGGGCTCCTCTGGGAATGTTTTTCTCTGGAAGTCAAGACCAGGAGCACGTTCGTGTGTCTGGGGCCAAGCTTACTTGTCAGTGTTGCAAGGAGCCGTGATGCAGACAGGGGCCAGCAGAGTTGCAGGTGACTTCCACCCCGACTGCAGCTCACAAATTAGCCGAGTCCTTGACCCTAGCACATTCCGGGCCCCTCTGAAACTGAAAGAGAAGGGATGGTGATTTAGGATGGGCTGTCCTCCCTAGAATCTCCATTTCCCAAAGGGCGGGGGGAGAAGGAGGAGAAGGATGGGCTGCTCAAGACAAGTCATTCATCATATCCCGGGCTTCATCGGGAAGGTTCTGACAGCCTGCTCTGTCTGTCACACATCAGTGATGAATTTACCAACACGGCTTGCTGCAAGGTCTCCCTTCAATCCCTCCTTCTTTGCACTAAAGGGGGCTGTTCTCCTGACCCTTCCAGAGCCTCCCTCTGTCACACCCTCCATTTTAAAACGATCTCTTCCAGGGGCGCCTGGGTGGCTCGGTCAGGAAAGCCACGTGACCCCTCAGGGCCTGATTCCCTCACTGCTAACATGGAAACAATTGCCGTCTGACCCACGCTCCTCCCGGTGTGGTCGGGAAAATGGAATGTGATTTGTGATTGTGAAAGTGATTATGGGAAAAATAAGACATTTGTGTTACGATGCCTAATACTGCGGCCGTGGCCACCATTTATGGAGGGCTAATCACACAGCAAATACCGTGTTAGAGATCTCCCTTGACCCACACAGTGTCCTGAGAAGGACATTTTTCAGAGGAGGAAACTGAGGCTCAGAGAAATGGAGCAGGGTGTCCTCGATCACGTCATCAGAGATCTGCAGAGGGGGGACTCAGACCCACTGACCATTCACCGCCGTCCCCTGCTGTGTCTGTGACTGATGTGCAACCCTGCCCTCTGGCCAGCACCAGACCTGACGGTGTGCTGGGGCGGCGGGGACGAGGGGGGGGCCTGATACTCAGGATCAGAAAGTCCATGCGTCGGAGGCCCCTGCAGACAGGACCAGGGAGCGAGGTCCCAGAGCCGCCATCGCTTTCTGGTCCCCAGTGGTGCAAGGCTGAAGGAGCTGGGGGGCCCAGCTGCCCGTTGCTTGGGCTGTCCTTCATGAATGATGCCCCAGCTGGGTCTCTGCATCCAGAATGAAGCAGAGCCACGAGTGGGCCCCATCAATCCAGCTCCGTCTGGGGAGAGAGGTACTCAAGTGCTGTATGACCGTGCTTCCCCGGGCGCTGCTCTCACTGGGCCTGGAGAGAGGCTGCCGGGCCTCGCTCTGCTGCCCTCTGCTCCAGGGTGGGCCAGCGCTCCACAGCGGGGCTCCAGGGACACTGGGCGTGGCCAGCAGGCAAAAGCCTTGGTGGCCTTTCTTCTGGGCCTGGTCCATGTGCCAGGACACAGAGCACCAACGCAGATCCTGTCCCCCAGTGAACATGGAACCTTTTATCTGAACTCACCTACACCCCAGAAGCCAGCAAGATAAACGGTCGTGCACCCGCCCAGTCAGTCCTGGTCCTCTATCTTCTCCCCAGACTCCCCCCTGCCTCTGTTCCTCTTCCTGGGCCCGCCAGCTCCCGACCTAGTGACGCTGGCCTCTGAGTCCAGCTCCGGGGCTCCCAGATTGTTTGCTTGGAAACCTCGGTGTCGTCTTTGGACGTGGTCTGAGCCATCCCCCTCTGCCTTGGGCTCAGAGTAGCTCTATCAGGCGGGCTCTTTGAAAGGAAGAAAGACGAGTCCTGGAAAAAATGTGAGCAGAGACAGGGTTGCTCAGAAGGAAGGATGTGACAGAGCTCTCTCCACATCAGAGGAAGAGCTGACGAGCAAGACTCGGAAGGGTCAGGACTCAGGGCAGCACGGGGTTCCAGGTAGCAGGGACCTGTGGACAGTCCTGTGGGGTTTGCTGCTGGAATGAGTGAATTCTAGCCCTGAAAGATTCGTGTCTCTCCACCAAAACGCCAATGTCCGCGATGGGGACCCGTCGGCCTAACTCGGGCCCAGTGGGGTCAACCAGGGTGAGCAACATGAATGAAGAGTGCAGGGGAGGCCCCCTCCGCATGCAAAATCTGGGTGTTTGTACCAGAATGGGGGACTGGAGGCAAAAATAACAGATGTCAGCTCATCACCCCAGTTGATCACACCCTGAGCCCCCAAAGTCCCCAACACTCAGATTTACCAAGGAAAGAACCTTTCTCTTTGAAGAGAGAATATCAGGTTCTTTGTCCCAACTTCTTAAAATGTGCAGACGTGGGGAAAGAGCCATCAGCACAGGCACTGCCGAGGGAAGCGCGAACCCTGAGCAGTAGGTAAGGGCATACGCTTTGGTTACAGCTACACTTGGAGTCACGTCCCGGCCCTGCCATTTCATACTGCTGTGACCGTGGGCAAGCCGCTTAACCGGTCTGAACCTTGGGGTGCTCCTTGAGAAAATGGAGAGGAAATCAGACCTATCTTGCGAGGTTATTGCGAAGATCAAATTTGTGTTCGTCAGGGTGCAGCTGAAGTGTTATTTAAAAAGGCCTGAAAGGCAGAGAACGAGCTCCCAGTGCATTTTTCTCTTTCGTAAAAGCCTAGAAGAGGGTGGTCGGGGGCAGCTCTGCCCCGTGAGCTTGTCGAGGGACCCAGGTTCCTTCTACCTTGTTGCTCTGCTCAGTATTGGGGACTTACCCATTGGGTGAAGCTGCCTCCACACCCTTTGCAGCCACAGACGGGGAACGTGGAAGCAGAGGCAGATTCTCTAAACCCACGTGATCTGCACGTTCGGAAGCTGGTCCCAGCCACTTTCCATTGACCGGAATGTGCCACGCAGCAGAACTTAGCTGCAAAGGATCCTGGGAAGCGGAGTCCCCGGGCTCCCATGTGCCTGGCTGGATTGGTGGGGCTTGGGGGACAGGGATGGGGGATGGAAGGAATATTCCATAACTGCACAGGAAAGGGGAATGGATGCTGGGACAAAATGGACCATCGTTGACTCTAGTGAGATAATGCAATTGAAGAACAATTAGCACACCCGTACTGCACGGGAAGGACTCGGTGGTCCCTGTCATTTGAATAGTCTTTCTTAGGAGGAATAGGCGAGTTATCTCTCATCTCGATATTCCAGTTCTGGAAGCCAGACAGGAACACGGATGTGAGGGCACGGCCCCCGATGTTCTTTCTTCCCGAGCCCCAGACAGTACGCAGAGCCCTTAGTGGGCCCTCTGGCCCGAAGGAGAAAGCCCACAGCCCCTCAAGGGTGTGACCACCCCTCCGCCAGTTGCCCCAGATACTGTTCCTTTCGTGTCAGCATCTGATGCCAGTGCCTTTTGGCCACGTCACCCCAGAGGGGCAGCCACACGTGATTGGCATCCCGCGGGAGGGAGTTTGGCGACCGGCTTGGCATGTCAGCCGATGCCCTGCCATGTTCGCTTTGGGTGACATTTAATTATATTTTGTTTTCATCGGCTGTCAGGCCAGCCCCCTGCCAGGACACTGAATTATGCTTGAAGCCAGCCATCCCCTGTGGACACCTTCTCATTTGGGCCTCCTCAACTGGATGGCCCTCGGAGAAAACGGACACGAGTCCAGTTGGCAGGGAAAACCTTGGGAGTCAGAGAGCATACGGTCAGGCGTGACCTTCCTTCCATTTTCTTCACTGTCTCAGCATTCAAGAAAACACAAAGCTTCCTGACAGTGCTATCATTAAGGAATTTGGACATCTTTAATTCTTTGTTGATCTGTACAGCTAACACACTCACACACCCTTCTAACCACTGCTGTCCGTGTCTGATTTTTTTTAATGTTTATTTTTATTGTTGAGAGCTAGAGAGAGAGCACGAGCAGGGGGTGCAGAGAGAGAGAGAGAGAGGCGGGGACAGAGGATCTGAATCTGGCTCTGTGCTGACAGCAGCGAGCCCGACGCAGGGCTTGAACTCACGAACCGCGAGATCATGACCTGAGCCAAAGTCGGATGCTCAACTGACTGAGCCACCCAGGTGCCCCTGTCACTTCTCATCTTAAGCTGTCACTGGGGAGTAGCTTTTGAAGTTTCGGAATACTTTCTGAATAGCAAACGCTTCTGTGGCAGTTATAATGTGCTGACTACAGTTCTATGTGTCCTACGTGCCCAGGTTCCCTCCCTGCCTGAATCAGTTCTGTTTCTGAGTTCGTGACAGCAAGCGGCAAGGGTTTCAATAAAGGCAACATCTAATCTTCAGAACAATCCTATAAAGCAGGTCCTACTATTATCCCCATTTTATGGATGGAGACACTGATGCACACTGAGTTCGGTGGCATGCCAAAGGTCGCTGGGCTTGTACGTGGCAGAGCTGGGTTTGAATCCAGGAAGTCTGATTCTATATTTGTGCCCCTGGCCACTGTGCAGATGGGTGTGGAGAACAGAAGCTCATGGACCACTCCATCCCATTCCCCTGGGTCTACCTGTCCTGCAGGGGGGAAAGCTGGGAACTCGGTGTCAGGACTCCCTTGCAGCTAGAGTTCTTCGTGTGGTTCTGCTTTGACCACACAGATGAATTCAGGGGTGGTTTGGGACGTAGGAGGGAGGCAGAGACACCTGCCCGCTGCTTCTACACTTCAGCAGGCAAGCATGTATCTAAGGTCCTTTCTTTCTCTGTGGTCACTTTCAATTTTTTTTTTTTTTTTAGCGTTTTATTTTTATTTTTTGAGAGACAGAGACAGAGCGTGAGCAGGGGAGGGGCAGAGAGAGAGGGAGACACAGAATCCAAGGCAGGAGCCAGGTTCTGAGCTGTCAGCACAAAGCCCGACAAGGGGGCTCGAACCCACGGACGGGAGACCACGACCTGAGCCGAAGTCAGAGGCTCCACCGACTGAGCCAGCCAGCCGCCCCATTTTTTAAAATTCGTTTTAACATTTTATTTCTACTTCTCCGTGGTCGCTTTAGCAGTGGCCTGGGAGTGGGCCCAGCTGGCCGCAGTCTTGGCAGGCGTGGTGTGGTTGCAGGACAAGCAGAGGAAGGGGTAGCTTCCTGATTGTGGCCAAGGTAAAGTCCTGGGGCTGCCAACATCTGACTCGTAGAAGATGCAGCAGTTTCCTGGTGTGGATTTCATTCCTGAGAACTGTGTTCCTTAGGCTCTTCCTATAATCACACAATATAATCAATATCCTGTAGTAAATACTTTTCTGCCTAGAGGAACCAGAAGGGTCCATTCTCCGAACTCACCCCAGTCACACAGTGTGAGACCCAAATATCATCTTCGTTTCGGACAAAGATAACATTGGAGAATGTGTCCTGTGTCACAGGTTGAAATCAGCCATGGCCATTCCATTCCTTTTTGCCAGTGATTTGTTCTAGGAATGGTCATGTGACCTCGTTCTAGTCAATAAGGAGGGTAAGTTGGCTTGGCAGCTTCCAGGAAAGATTTTCCTCTCTGATAAAGCAGAGGGCCACATGACTAGAAAATCCTTTTTTTTTTTTTTTTTTTTAACCACCACTCCTTTGTTCCTGTTTGGGCAGTGGGTTTGCTAGAAAGGAGGTGATGCTTGGAGCTCTGGCAGCCATTGTGTGACTATGAGGCAAGGCAGGTGGGCTCCCTAATTAGACATATTTGCCCACCCAGACGCAGGTAGCACTGGCCTGAAGCAGGTCCCCCTTCCCCCAGGGGTGGAGGCTGCCCTTCCCCTCCTAAGTTTGTGGAGGAGCAGAGCAGAATGTGCCCTTTCTGTGAGCAGGTCGCTCGAAAGAGGAAGGAGAAAGGAGGGGCCGGCCATGGAAGCTCAGCTCTTTATCGTGTGCTCACCAGGCAAACGAGTCAGTACTACCTGGGGTGGGGATGGAGACAGACGACAGATGAGGAGATTATGGAGGAAATCGGCTTGGAGTGCCATTTCAAGTATTGAGATTCTGGGCCCACGAATGGAGATCAGGAGCATTAAGTCACCGTGCGAAAGCAGAGATGATGTATGTCATAGATCACATGACTCTGCGTGCAATTAAATACAGTCATTTTGTACTTTGTGGAAACCGCAGGGGTAGAGGGCATCATTCCAGAGTAAAGAGGTTTTTAAATAACTGATGCTTCGTCCGTTCTAGAGAGAGCATCTTTTAAAATGTTAACCTCCGGGGATGGACATTTTCTGAGAGGTATTATCACAAAAAGAAACCATATTATTTAGGATGCTTTGGGTTACAGGTAACAAAATGCCCAACTAATAGAGGCTTCAATGATAAATGCATTTGATTTCTTTTTTTTTTTAATGTTTATTTTTGAGAGAGAGAGAAAAAGAAAGAGAGAGAGAGAGAGACAGAGCACAAGTGGGGGAGCAGAGAGAGAGGGAGACACAGAATCAGAAGCAGGCTCCAGGCTCCAAGCTATTAGCACAGAGCCTGACACGGGGTTCGAACCGATGAACCGTGAGATTGTGATCTGAGCCGAAGTTGGACACTTAACCGACTGAGCCACCCAAGCACCCCCATTTCATTTCTCACATAACAAAAAGTCTTAAAGTTGCAGAATTGGCTTAGGGCTCCGCACTGTCATTGAGAATCCAGATTCTTTCTATGTTCCCTTCCTTCCACCCTCAGCATGTTGGGGAACCCCTTCCCTGATAGTCACAAAATGGCTGCCAGAGCTCCAAGCATCACATCCTTTGTTACAAGCCCGTTCCCCAAACAGGAATAAAATGAGTGCTGGTAAAATAAGGACGTGCTGGTCATGTGGCCCTCTGCTTTGTCAGAGAGGAAAATCTTCCCCAGAAGCTCTCAAGCCGACTTCCCCTCCTTATTGACTAGAATAGGGTCACAGGACCATCCCTAGAACAAATCACTGGCAAAGAAGAATGAAGTGGCCGTGGCTGGTTTCAGACAGCGTTAGGGCTGTGCATATTGTCTCCCAAGCACCATCAGCGTCCTGATGGCGTGGCGGGGGGGGCGGGTATCGGTGGGGAGGCAGGAACGGTGCAAGCTGGCCTGAGTGTCTCGTGTCTCAGTGTTGTGTAACGCAGAGGTTCCCTGCAGGGTCCAAATGGCCCCAGACCGTTGTGCTCTCTGAATTCTTTTGCTCGCTCTGTGTGATGGGCCGCCTCCTCCCTCACTGCCAGGCTGCCGGCTGTCACTTCCCGCTACACCTGTGTGCCTGTTAGAGGCAGCATCTCTCCCTGCGTCTGGTCTTTTCCTTTCACCGTATGTAGGCCCAGAAACTTGGCACGGGGGGGGGGGGGGGGGGCGGGGTGCGGGGAGGGTGCACTTACTGGACCAGGACAGTCTGTTACTGGATCGCATGGGAGTGGCATGGAAGTGTTCCTGAATCCATTTTCCCCAAAGCTGGCTAGGGCCACCCCCGGATTCCTATGTCGTTCGATTTTTTTTTTTTTTTTTTTTTTTTTTTTTTGCTCTTTAGTTAGCAGAAGCTTTCTTGGAACAACCTAGGCCAGGAGGGGTGGGACTGTACCCTAGGCATTGTCGCATGCCCGCCCACCATGGGAGGGGGCACTGCCTGGGCGGCTGGTCTCCGACGTCACCCACTGTAGGTCCCTTGCCCTGAGGGGTTTTCCTGGCCATCAGCTCTGCTGAGCGGCGCAAAGAACATAGCACAGGGTAATGGAGCCGATCAGGGTTGCTCAGCCTCAGCACTATTGACCTTGGGGGCCCGCTAATCCTCCAAGGGGTTGTGTGGGGTGGGGGCTGTTCTGTGCACTGTGGGATTTTTAGCAGCGTCCCTGGCCTCCACCTGCTGCGTGCCAGTAGCCACCCCCACCCTGTAATAATAACGTCACCAGACATTGCCACACGCCACCTGAGGGTAGAGTCACCCGCCCCCCCCCCCCCAGGTGAGAAGCATAGGGCTGAGGGATCATGGCCTGGAGGTACCTTCGTGGGCAGGCTTCCCTGACCACCCAGTGCCTTGCTTTCTTCTCTCCCTGGCCCTCATCACCCCCTGAACGTCTTACTATGTTTGTTTGCTTACTGCCGCATGATCTGCTGCCAGCCCCAGACTCTCAAGTCCTGTGGGAGCAGAGGCCAGACCCGTCTTCCTGGTCTCAGTGTCCCCAAGCCTGACACTGCCTGCCGCAGGCTGGGGGAGCGGGGGAGGGGCCAGCAACTCTTAGCTGAATGTGAGCCAGAGAGTCCGTGAGCGGGTTCTCGACGGAGTCACTGAGGGGCTCTGTTCGGGACACTTGGACGGACACTTACCCCCTACAGCCGCTCCACGTCACCTTACAAATAAGGAAACTGAGGTGCAGAGAAGTCCAGTAGCAAAGTGCTGACAAGTGACAGAGGCAGGACGTAAACTCTGGTCTGTCTGATTCCAAGGTGTGGCTTGCGTTGGGGACGCCAGGCTGTCCCCCTAAAGACACGAGGGAGGCTTGGAGGGGCTCCTTCTGGCTGTGACCCACCCCCCACCCCCCCACCGAGGGGTCAAAGGGCCGAGAAGTCAGAGCCTGGCGCCTGAGGAGGCCCAAGGCCCAGGAGAGCTTGTGATTTTTTTCCGATTGGAAGAATTACGGATCAAATGCTCTTTGAAGGCCTCCAGACTATTTCTCTTTCTTTCCAGAGGGAAACCGCAAAGCCAAACCTCTCAGCCATTTCCAACCTCAAAGCAGCCTGGGAAACGTGGCCCGAGGAGTGCTCCCTGCCCCCCACCCTGAGGCTGAACAGGATTTTGTGGTGTTTTCCTCTCCCAGCCCCCTCCCTCCCAGTAATTAGCTACAGCTTTCTCTTGAGGTATTTATGTGTTTAGACAACACAGTTCATTGTTTCCAAATGTTAGTCAATTCCGACTATAAATCAAGCCCCAGATCTTGAATCCCATTCAAGGGAAAACTCACAAGTTGATTCTACACAAATAAATCATAAGAGGGTGGGAATGTTATAAATGTAGAAAAGCAATTCAGACTCAGGCACTGTAAAAATGCAGCTTTTTGAACTACTTAAGTGAGTACATTAAAACAATTATATAAGGCTTAGGAGGATCTGATAGTACATTAGTCTTAAAGATGAAGTCCTTTGAAAGTGCATATGTCTAAGAAGAATTAATTTTGGCACTTTATAATTTACAAAGCTTTTTTTTTTTTTTTTTTTTTTTTTTTTGCACAACATCTTATAGGGAGGCCAGCCATTTTCCTAAATGCCATCAATTCTAAGACCCATTTTCCTTCCATGTTTACCTCTGAAATTAGGATACATCTTAGCATCAAAGACACATCAGTTTAATTGGCAGGTTTGTTTTCTTAGTAATACATAAAATAATGGTGCGTGTTAGAAATAATACAGTCTTAGATTTAATGATCATTATGATCCCGGTTTCCCAGCAGAGGTGACAAGCCCTGAGATGTTATAATCTCGGCCCAAGGTCACACAGCAAGAAGGGCAAGACCTTTAAAGGGCATGCAAATACCCCAGGGATATATGATCTCTGAGTTGCCCACTCGGGAAGGTGGTCCCAAGCCTGAAGAATCGTTTTTCTGAGCAGAGTATGCAAATTTGTAGCTAGAGCACAAATGCTTGAGATGTTAGAAGAGTTGTCACATTCTCCTTCTCTACCTTTCCCTTGAGATGTTCAGACTCTCCTCGAGGTAATTTAGATAGCATTGGTTTGAAGTTTGCCCCATTGTTAGTCTCCTCTGGCAGGTTAACCTTCCATAGCTACCTTTAGCAAAATAGGAAATGCCGACCTTACTCCAGACGGACTCAGTCCCACGCCATGACACGAGGCTTGGGGAGAGGAGCGCAGGTTAAGTCTCAACCCTTTTCAACTCTCCACTGATCTCCTTGTGCAGTACACATGCTGAGTGAACGGTACACAGCCTCCCGGGGCCCAGGGCACCCACATATCTCCAACTTCTTCAGTGGAGGGGTAGTGGGACAAGAACGTTGGCCAGGGAGAAGGAAGATGTGGACAAATTCAGGAATTATTTTTCTAGTCCACATCGCCTGCTTTTTGTGTTCTGACGAAGTGTTAGCCCATGAAATCTTTGACTGAACTTGGCTCTCGGAAGAGAAACCGAATGCTTAGGAAAACTCATATGGTCTTAAGAAATCCAAACACGGCCTTATTTTTAATCGTCTTTCTGGACCTATTTCTGAAGGCACACCCTGTTAACGAAACCAGCCCACCATTTACATTAGCTCGCGGTTCTGAAGCACAACTTGGTTGAGTGGGAGGGGCTTTTGTTCCGACCTTAGGCAGACCTGGGTTCCAACTCGGATCTCTGCTGCCTTCCAGCTGCTGCCTGTGGGGAGTGCTAAATGTCTCGGAGACCTCAGTCTTTCCGTCTGGAAAGTGGGCGTGGTGGAGTAAGTCGGGCCGCACGGTTCTTTGCCACTCGTCCCACTGAGAAGTGGAATCCAGTCCCCCTCCCTTTGAATCTGGATTAGTCTTCGTGACTTGAGGGGCCAAAAGAATGTGGTAGCCGTTAGAGTCTCGGACCTCCGAGGCTGGGTCACCTGCAAAGCCTTGTAGCTTCCACCCCGACTTCTTGGAATTCAGCTGCCCTGTGGGGAGGCAGCCCAAGCAGCCTCGCGGCGAGGTCTACATGGAGAGGAGCTCCAGCCGACAGCCACCATCTACTTAGCAGCCGTGCACATGAGCTCTCTTGGAAATGGGTCTTCTAGCCCCACCCAAGCTGCCTCAGTTCATGCCATGTGGAGCAGAGACAGGCCGTCCCTGTGCCCATCTTGCAGACTCACGAGCAGAATAAATGATCGTCATTTCAAGTCACTCAGTTCTGGGGCGATGGGTCCTGCGGTGACGGATAAATGGAACGGAGGGGAATAAAAATAATGCCTTGCTCGCTGGGAGTGTTGTCCGGGGCAGAGTAGGCACGGAGTGAAGCCAAGTTCTCTTCCTTCCCTTGCAAGTCAACAGTGCGTGATAGACTCAGTCCCTAGTTCCTAGCTCCTAGTGGGACGAGGCTGATCACCCCCCAGGAGCTGGCGGGGGGGGGGGGGCGGCGGGCAGGGCATCACCATGACTCCCAGTCGACTGGATCTCACATCGCTGTCTGTCAACAAGGCGTGGGCACCGTCCACTGTCATGGAGCACATTTGCTATTGGGTGAAAATCGGTGTCAGACCGTTCACCCCGGTGTCCACCAAGGAAAGTTTCCTGGGATTTCAAGGAAATCTGGCCTGACTTCCTGTGGCCACAGAAGACAGTTAGTTGAATGTGACAACATGCTGTAGGCTGTGTCTGCAGTTGGTCCCCGCTCCCAGTCCCTGCCTCGTGCTCTGACCAAAGGCAGACAGGAGCCTGGCCTCCCGGTCTTGCAGAGACCCTGCAAGGGCTCCCACCCGGCCCTGTTCCAGAGCAGGGACTGGGTGCCTGACTGTCAGCACCCCCAGACCCAGGCCCACGGGGCACGCCCAGAGCTTCCCGGAGCTTCCCGAAATGCCCCTGAGCAAGGCTCCAGCCCAGCAGGCAGCAACAGAGGGCGTTAGGGGTGAGTTGGGGGGGGGTGTTGAGTGGAGTTCACACCCACCCGTGAGCCTGTTCTGATTACAGCCTGGGCTTTTAGTGCATCCCATGGGTGGGATGCAACCTGTTCAGACGCTTCCTGTGCAGCAAGATCACAAGGGAGGGGCTGTGTAGGTCACTGGGAAGGTGGTCACGTGATAATGGTAAATGCCACAGTCGTGTGTAACGGGGTCCGTGGAGGGGAGAGCAGGGGATCTGTCCCTCTGTGTGCCGGGTATTATCAGAAGCACTTCACGTGGTGACACTGCCAGTCATTTGGCCTCTCCATGCCTCAGCTTACCCACCTGTAGTATGGGTTATCCAGAGCACCCAACTCCCAGGGCGTTGGGGAAGTTAAATGAGATGCTATAGTCAAGCCATTGGCCTGCCTCTGGTGCAGTCCGATCTGTTAGCAGCATTCCGGACAATAATGTTGATGATAAAGTCTTCCAACAGCCGTGCGAAGCGGGGCTTGCTTCCTCGGCTATGACGGAGAGCTAGAGACTGAAACATCAGTATGAATCGTTACGGATTTGGGCAGGGCAGAATGAATCCGAGAAATCCGAGCCATCTCAGACGTGGTGCTGAAATTCAATCAGGTAAGTCTGGAAACAAGCCGGGCACGCGTCTCCCATTTTGTGCCCACAAACCTGGGCGGTTGCATCCACCTTCCAAGCAGATGGCGAAGTCTGTGCTCCGCCACCCAGGGCCACTGCGTTGCCTGGCGGAGGCTGGGGAGCTCTGCGCAGCTCCACATCTGTCCCTGCATCAGGCCGTGACGAGGAAGCTAACAGCCCGTCGTTATTGGCATTGTCAACCTAGTTCTGGGCAGATAACGGGGGTCCTGCCGTTTCTTCAGCACTTCTCAGCTCCGGCACTGGGGCTGCCAGCATCGAGATGAGTGAACCCAGAGTGCGCACGACTTGGGGCATCTGCCTTTCTAGGAAGCGTTCTTGGGTGATGTGTCTCGTTCCAAACCCAGGCACCGTAGCAAGGCTGACGTTGTTGCAGCCCTGAGCTGTTCGGGATGCCCTCTTCTGTTAGGATTTGGGGGTGGCGGGGCGAGAGACGGTCCGAGAGGCTTTGCTGATCTGTTTTCCTGTGCTTTCCTTCACCTCCAACTCTCAGAACCTTCTGTGTGCCAGCTATCTCGTTAGTTATCTATTGCTACATGGCAAAGTGCTGCAAAGGTAGTGAGCAAACGAATACATATTTGTTATTTCACGGTTCCTGGGAGTCAGGAGTCCTTACCCGGGTCCCCTGCCCAGGGTCTCCCAAGGCTGCAGTCAGGGCAGAGGCCTGGATGCATTCTCATCTGGAGGCTCGATGGTGGAAGAACCTGCTTCCCAAACCTCTCAGGTCAGAATTCACGTCCTTGTGGCTGTGTGAGTGGCATTTTGCTGGCTGTCAGCTGTCGCAGTTCTAGAGGCCACCCACAGTTCAGCTGCCATACTTCCTCAGCGTGGCTGCTGACTTTATGGAGCCAGCAAGGAGAGTCTCTCCTGTGTGTACAAGCAAGGCAGAGACGTAGGTTAGTATCTGTAGGTAAGTGTATGTAGATAGGAAGATAGTATAACTAGATATATCTATATATCTATATATATACCTAAATATATATATAGATATATACACATACACACAGACACAGAGAGAGAGAGATAAAGAGATGATAAAGAGTAGATAATAGATATAGATATAATAACAGATAATAAATACTAGATATAATAGTAGATAAAAGATATAGACACATAGATATAGCAAGAGATGATTGATAGACCAATAGATAGATAGAGGTGATACATACGTACATACATAACTTTCTAGATAGATTGATCATAATCCAATGACAGGATGACATCCCATCATCTTTACCATATAATAGTTGTTAGAAGTTAGTTGTAGGTCCTGCCCACACTCAAGGAAAGGAGATTATACTGGCTTTAACACCAAAGGGTGGCCATCAAGGGAGCCAGCAGTGAGACTTACATCATATCATTCTCGTGTTCTAAATGGGAAACTGGGGTGGGAGGGGGAGGGGGGTGCGCGCCTGGGGGGCTCAGTCGGTTGAGCATCCGACTTCGGCTCAGGTCATGATCTCGTGGTTTATGGGTTCGAGCCCCACGTCGGGCTCTGTGCTGACAGCTCGGAGCCTGGAGCCTGCTTCGGATGCTGTGTCTCCCTCTCTCTCTGCCCCTCCCCCACTTGTGCGCTGTCTCTCAAAAATAAATACATGTAGAAAAAATAAATAAAAGTAAATAAATAAATGGGAAACCGGGGTTTAGAGAGGTAACTTGGCCAAGCTCCAACAGCTACCCAGTGGCCAATGGGTACCTCTTCTGCACCTTGGTAACTTCCTGCAATGCCCTGACTGCAAAGTGCCGATTACCGGTGCACTGATGTTCATTGATTTACTTGGGCCAGAACATCCAGTACTTTCTCTTCCATGTCACTCCACCAACACTCACTCGGTCTTTCAAGAAATGCTGGTTGAGCCGGGCCACGTACTTTGGATACAAAGATGACCAAGATACAACTCTACGTGCAGGCCGTCCCTCTGTAGCAGAGCAGAGACATAAAAGGAAATAAACTACAAGATTGTGTGACGTCGCACAAAGATTGCAATGGTTTCCTCGGGCTTGCCCATTCTGAATGTTCCCAGGCCCTGACACGGTGACTGGCACACAGTAGGTGCTCAGTAAATGTTTGCAGATTGTGGCTACTCCTGTTACCCATCATGCCCTGCTCTCTTCTGTTCCGCGTAGGATAGAAAACAACAATCAGAAAAGATTAACTGGTCAGGAAAATCCAGGGAAAGTTAAAAAAATGTATTTAATGACATCCCAGGCTGGCTTCAGAAGTCTGTGCTGCAATCCTGGTACCTCCCTTTTTGAGCAGAGCTTCACATTTCGAAATAGAAAAAAAAAAAAAAAAAAGCACTGTAATTATTAAAATTGTGTATATAGGAGAATTTAGCCTTTCATTTGAGGTGTCCTAATGACACTTCAACAACTGCTAGGGAAGATAATAGGGTTTAGAGCAATTACACAGCCCATCAAATCCCGAACATGAGTGATTCAGATTCATGCTTGGAGCTGGAACCGTTCTCAGCAGTTTTGCTCATACACAGCTGTTTCATTTAAAATTTTTTGGCAGAAAAATCGCAAAGTGGGTCGTGCTGGCCATGCTGCACTGGAAGCTTAACCCCTGCATACCCGACGACATCCCTTTCCTCCCAGCCCCGCCAAGCCCCCCGACCTTAATGGCTCCCTGGCGCTTTTTTGCATAACGTATTTGGAAGTTAAGACTCGGCCCCTTAGCTGAAAATGCCGGGGCTCGGGGTGGGGGTGGGGGGGTTCTTGCTCCTTGGCCTGCTGGACTCTTCTGTGTCTTTCTCCCTCTTTTGATTTAGGTAGTTCGCACCATTCAATCACTAGGTGGCCAGTCCTGTGTGGGCTATGAGTGTATCGGTCAGATGGCCAAAAACAGTCGGCCCACTCAAACTCGGGGATTTGGGAAGAGTAACAAAAACCACATAGATGGGGTGGCTTACACAGCCTACATTTATGTGTCACGGTTCTGGAGGCTGGGCAGTCCCATAACCTAGGTGTCACCAGATTCGGTGTCTGGTGGGAGCCCTCTTCCTGCTTTGCGGATAGCTGCCTTCCCCTTGTGTCCTTACATGGCAGAGAGAGATCATCCCCTTGTCTCCTCCAATAAAGGCACGAATCCCATTCACCAAGGCTCCACCCCCATGACCTCATCACCCCCCAAAGGCCTTACCACCTAACACCCATCACATTGGGGATTGGGGCTTCCACATATGAACTTGGGGGGAAGGAAGTTCAATAAAAGGACTGCTGACAAGGCTTCAGCTTCAATTTAGAGAACCCCACAGGGACAGTGCAGTGCCCTGGGGATGCCACAGCAGGAAGCCGATACCCCCTTTAGGTCTCAAGGGGCAAAGGGCAGGGAGCCCTCAACAACATGGGTAGTCTACATGTGCAGAATGGGGGGCAGCCCAGTCGAAGCTGCTGCTTAGAGTTCAAGGCGTGCGGGCCAACCCCCCGTAACAGTGAAGGGACCGCCCCTCTCTCCCGTCCTCCAGGCTCCTCCTGGTGTCTCCCATTGACCAAACCATACTGGAAGCCAGAGATCAGGGAGGGCCACTGATGCATGTCCTCCAGGCCAGCCTCCTGATGCTTTGAGAAAGGCTGCAGGATGAACCAAAGATATCCAGCACAAAGGGGGGCCAAGAAAATAGATTCGCATCCTCTGCCCGGAGGGAGAGGGCTTCTAGCTGCAGACAAAAACCTTGCAAGGTCATGGTGATGGGCACATGTGGCTGCAGGGTCCGGAACTCATTCAATGTATCTGAAATCACTGGGAGGTCATTGTAAGGGGGCCTGGTGGTACCCTAGACAAAGCCAAATCCTCAGGTCTCAAGAAGAGCTGGCACGAGCCCTCCGAGATGGTGACATTTATGTGGCCCAGTTGTTTGGTCAACCGCTGGTCTAGCTGTTTCTGCGGAGGGATTTTGAAGGTATCTAATAATAAGTGAAGGCCTTAAGAACAAAACTTAAAACTGAGGTTTCTCGAAGGAGGAAGGAATTCTGCCTTAAGACTATACCATAGAAGTCCTGCCTGAGTTTCCAGCCTGCCAACCCACGCCATAGACTTGGGACCCAAGACTACAACATCGACACCTGCCTGAGTTTCCAGCCTACCCCACAAGTTTGAGACTCGCCAGCCCCCACAATCGCGTGAGTCAATTCCTTTAAAGAAACAAAGGAATGAATGAATGAATATCTGCTATTGGTTCTGTTTCTCTGGAGAACCCTGGTGGACCCTCCCTCCAACAACTTCCCACTACATGTAAGATGATCCCAGCCTTCTCTCCATGGCCTTCCACGGTCCAGCACCTGCCACCCTGCCTCCTCTGTAACCTCATTTCGTAACCCAGGGATTCCTCAACCCTCATGTGCTCAGGCATCACCCGGAGAACTTGTGAAAACAGTTTCCCAAGCCCCCTCCCCAGAGATTCGGATCCAGCGGGAGGAGGCAGGGCTCATGACTTTGCACCTGAACGAGCTCATACAGGATGCTGTGGCCACTGAGCTAAGAACTGCTGTTGGAGGGACTACACCTAATTGTTCCCTCTCAGGGGCTTGGAGCTTTCAAGGGTGACTTAGCGAAGTCACTGCCGCTGCTCTTGGACCCATCTGCCAGTGCCAAGTGCCACATCATCTGGCATGGCACCTGAGAGCCAGGGTCTGTCTGCCAGCCTGGAAGCAGCCATGGCGAACGGGATGTGTTCCACTGGCTCCCGTCAGCGCCACGACTGGGTTTGTTCTCCCAGCTGCAAAGCCCGGTCCTGGGCTGCACAGCTGCCTGAGTTTTAAGCTGGAGCATGTGAATCAAGGGCACGAATATCCAGTTGGGTTTCCCACTCTCGCCCACAGTAAGCTGGCCATGCCTGGCCAAGTGGGCTCTGTGGTCTGAACTGGATCTTGGAGGATAGGATTTCAAGAGGAGGATTAGGGCTCCAGGAAGGGAGGTGTTCTGAGCTTGGGGAAAAAAAAACAACAGAGGTGAGAAGGTGCATGTTACGTCTGGGGAATGATGATGGGTTGGTTTGAATGGGGTAGAGAGTTCTCATGGGGGAGCAGTGGGGTTCAGGCTGGGGAGGACCTTGAGGGACCTGGAAGAAGAGCCCCTGAAGGTCTGATGCAGGGGAGGGACATGCTCAAGATGGACAGAGGGAAGGGACGGGGCAAGGTGAGCCCAGGATAAGTAGGGACTTCCGCATCATGTCGTTGAGGACGGAGAGTTCTGGATGCCGCAGGACTGTTGTCTATTCTGGGATGGGCATTTGGGAGAAAGGGAAGAAATAAAAATGGGGCAACATGATCTCATCATGATTCTGAATCTCAGTGCCTGCAGAACGGAAGCCCCATTGACCAAATCAGTAGAGACTGGGAGAAACACTGATGGATGATGGGTTTATAGCTTGGAAGGATCCTTGGAGGTCGCTATTACAGGCTGAGCCGTGTCTCCCCCGAAACCCATACCTTGAAACTAGCTCCCGGTGCCTCAGAATGTGCTATATTTAGAGATAAGTCCTTAATTAAGACTAATTACATAAAATAAGGTCATTAGGGTCGGCACTGATCCAGTATGACTGGTGTCGTGCCTCTGCGTTGCTTAAGCAATGAAGGAGGATTTTGATAAGAAGAAGAAGAAATGTGGACACAGACAGGCACAGAAGACCAGAGAGAAGGCCAAGAGAGAAGACGGCCGTCCACACGCCAAGGAAGGAGGCGTCGGACGAAACTGGCCCAGCTGACACCCTGATCTCAGACTCCCAGCCTCCAGACTGTGAGACGCTAATCTTTGTCGCTGAAGCCGGTCCTGGAAGAATGATACAGTCCCCCAGTTGAATCGCCTATTTCACAGATGGGAATACCCAGGGCCAGAGAGCGGAGGGTCTCACTCGAGCGGCACAGCCCAGGCTCCCGAACGGGGCTGTCAGCTCCAGAGGAGTGGACGTGTTCACCATGTTGCCTCTTCCAATCATGAAATATTGACCGTCTCCCCGTCTACGGTTTAGTTTGTTCAAACAATTTGCTGCCACTAAAGCAAACTAGCCTCTGTTTGTTTTTTTCAATAATGATTTTCTCCCGGAGTTCTCAGATTGTGTCCTCCAACAGGCGTGGAGTCTTGGCTCCTGCCCTTCTGGCTTCCTTCGTCGATTCGTCACCCTGGTGGCCCAGCCCAGGAAGACAAGCTTTTTCATTCCAGCCAGATGGCGCAGCGGGGAGCAAGGGTCTCACCTGTGACCCTTGGAGGAGGAGGTGCCACGGTGGAATCTTCCGGCAGAAAAGCCCGTGGATTCAGGAGCTGTGTCAGCTAGCTCTGTGGGCTGGAGCACCAGTGAGGATGTGACATTGGGGAGGCAGCGCGAGAGAGAGAAAGTGAAGGGAAGATGTCTTCGCCAAGACAAGACTCTCAGAATCCGAAGAGGAAGTAGGCCTCCAGGCCGCGGGAGGGGTGGGAGCCGAGGAGAAACCAAGCCACCCCACCCGCGGTCTCTGACTCCGGGCCGTTTGTCCTTGTCCTGGCACATCAGTTCCAATGTCTTTTCACGTAACCCAACACTGACTCATCCCGCCCACACAGTAAGAAACACGCCCTTGCCCACATGACAGGAAGTCCTGAATTAGGGTGGCCCCAGTGGGTTCACTTCGAGGCTCTGTGGTATGTTGAGGCCTCTGGCTTTTACCGTCTTTCCCCTCTGCCAGCCTCGGTAGCTGGCTGTGTCACTAGTGTGCTCCCTTCCCAAACAAGATGGCGGCCCCACGGGCACAGGGCCGCGCGAATCTGAGGAGGGCACTGCTCCTCCCCAGGTGTCTCTTTTCTGTCTGCTTCCCAGGACCTGCCCAGTCCTCCCCCAGGCCTCGCTGGCTGTAACTGGGCCACATGCTCGTCTCCGACTCAGTAACTGGACGAATGGGATTACCCCATGGTCCTGAGAGAGCAGGCCTCCCAAACAAAATGGGGGTTTTGCTGGTGCATAGGAACGGGTGCAGGAGAGCACTGGCTGGGGAGGCAGCTCTGCCTCTCCTGCACGTGGCACCACACCCCTCGAGTCCCCATCTCCTCCGATGCCCACGGCCAGGCTCCGAACCCCAATTCCTAACTCCTGGGAGAGAGAATCCGTTGCCACCGGCTTCAGTCAGGTGATAACCCCCGGCCAGTCAACCCAGGGCTTCATGGTGAAGTCATGCCAAACAGGGCTGTAGGGTCACCTCTGGGAGGGGAGGGTGCCATTTTCAGAGGAAGGGAGTTCTCAGGGGGTCTGTGAGGACACCTCAGTGATGGCTCCCGTGAACCCATGGAGAATATGGAGCTTTAAGAAGGTTAACACAAATGCTGTATCCACGCCCATAGGAAGTATTTGGAATTGGAATTTAGAATGGGGGGCGGGGCGGGGGGGGGCGGGGGGGAAAGCTGCTCTGGTTGACACGAGCCTGGGGAAGCTAACTGGCACTTAGAAGGTAGTGGCCAAGGATGCTAAATGTCCTGAAGTGAGGACACAACGAATTATCTCACCAGTATGCCAACTGTGGCACGTGAAGAAAGGAAAAGAGAGGAACTGTTCATAAAGTTTGGGGGCAGGTAACACAGTACACGGAAGCCAGGATCAGGAAGGTTATGTGGGTTGGGGGCTGGGGGGAGGGCAGGAAGAACGGGGCGGGGGGAAGGGCAAGGGACAGGGAGGCTTGGTCACTGTTTACATGAACTTCCTCTGCAGACACTGTCGATAAAAATACATGGCCTGTTGGGCCTGACGGTCGTCTTTAGGAAAAACGTGCCGTTTGCCCTGCTTTAGCCTGCAGCTGAAGGAACGGAGACCCCAGGAGGTCCCCCGGCACACGCAAGCCAAGGTGGATGGCGGGGCGGTCATGTGAGCAGCTCGGGCTGGCAGGGAGGAAAGTACACCGAGGCCGCTGGAAGAAGGGGCCTAAGACATGCCCTCCAAACGGTGCCAGAATGTTTCCATCAGCACTCCTCGTGCCCATGGCCATTGCCCTCGTCACCTCATCCAGCCTGGGGGCTGTCTCCTCTCATGCTGGAGGCAGTCTCTACAGCGTTGGGCATTTGTCCTCGCAGACTTTTTACATCTGGTTCCGCGTGTCAGTTGCGTGACTCTCGGTGGTAGTGAATTCCTTGCTTGGCTCTACGTGAGGGTTTCTTTTTTTTTTTCCCTCCAAGTTTCTTCATCAAGGTCCACCTTGTGTGGCTGTGGAGATGCAGACTTCGGGGCAAGGGCTTTGCGGGGAGGCTCTGGCCATCCAGCTGTTGGCACACTGCCGCTTTAGCTTCGTCCCCGTCTCTGCCGGGAAGCCCGGATTCCGTGCCCCTGGGAGGCGTGTGGAGAGCACACTCTTGCCCGCCGCCTGGGAGTGCCCGCAGCCCTCCCTGAGCCCTCACCACCGCCCAGGCCCAGGCCCAAACAGGGAGGGTTCCAGTCTTCGGCAGAATCAAGCAACTCCAGGGGCGCCTGGGCGGCTCAGTCGGTTAAGGGTCCAACTTCAGCTCAGGTCATGATCTCACACTCCGTGAGTTCGAGCCCCTCATCGGGCTCTGTGCTGACAGCTCAGAGCCGGGAGCCTGCTTCGGATTCTGTGTCTCCCTCTCTCTCTGCCCCTCCCCTGCTCACGCTCTGTCTCTCTGTGTCTCAAAAATAAATAAAAACGTTAAAAAAAAATAAAAAACAAAATCAGGCAAGAACTGCCTTTGAGTCAGGGGATCTCGAAGGGCTGGGTTGCGTATATCAGGCTGTGAGGCTCTGGGCCAGAGAGCACAGTCCGGCTCGTGGGATGCACCCGGGATGCTCTGGACCCTCCAAGGTATAGCTCTGGCACTCCTCTCTTGAGCCAGCTTCTGCCGTCTCCACCTGGAAGGTCCCTTCAGCTCTCCTAGAAAATGCCATCATTGCTCCTTTCTTGTGCCTCCCCGCCCTGGGCTCTTTCAGTAGCCTTGTGCCGTCCCTAGACTGTATTTAAACAAGCGTGTATGAGACATACGTCGAGCTGCCGTGTGTAACAGAACAGTCTCTGTGTCCGGGTGTAAGTGCTTCGCCGTGAAACTCGTGTCATCCTCACAAAACCTCAATGAGCCAGCCGCTTTCGTCATCACCCCATCTTCCAGAGGAGCAAACGGAGGCAGAGAGAGACTTGCCCGAGGGCACACCGCCAGGACGGCACGGAACTGGGACTGGAACACAGGTCCTCCATCTGTAAGGCATGTATGCTTAGTCCCCAAGCTGTTTTGTGCCCTCATCGCTTGATCAGGTCCTGCTCGTCTATCCTGTGGACCTTATCCTGGGCATCCTTGACCCTCCAGGACTGGCTTTCCTGTCCTGCCTCTCCACTCCCAGCCTCTGTGACCGCAGACCGCACCTGTCACTTGTCACTGTGGGTTTAGTTCTCTGTCTCTGCGGCCCACGCCCTCTAGGAGGACACATGGGCGTCTCTAGCTCTTGGCTTTGAATTAGTGGACAGCTGAATGGACGGTCATGACATCTGAGAGGTTCAAAAGCTCACCGGAGGCCACACAGCAAGGAAGGGGCTGAGCCTGGGCTGTTTCAAGTCCTCAAAAAAGCAGGCCCCTGCTTCCCCCTGGTCCCCCTGCCTTTCGGGAGCCACGTGGAAGTGTTCTGCGGCAGCCTCCCGTGATTGTGCCTCTCAGATTCCCAGACTGCAAAAGAAGGTACGAACGAAGAGAAGGGGAAATTTCCCAGCATCTGACGATAGGCGCGTTCCAATTATCCGTTGATGCTCATAATGGGCAGGATCTTGCCTCATTGTCAGGCGCTCCGAGGCTGGCCATATGGGTTTATTTTCGTGGATTTTGTATCGTGAAAAAAGAGTTTCTGTTAAACACAGGGTGAGTCATCGCCTGCTTCTGAAATCGCCCCCAGCCTGCACTGCCTTCACCAACACTCTCTGACAGCTGGGTTGCAGTTTCCAGAAACCTCTACAGAGCTCCCTTGCTGCTCCTTGGGGATGAGATACCCTGTTCTCCAGGAGTGTCTCCCCCTGCTTCGCGCGTCCCCAGCCCTGGCCCCCGCCTTGGCCTCTCCCCTCCCCCGTGGGTGGTTTTGTCGGATCTTTTTCGTCTGTTTCTCCAGCAAGACTGTCAATTCCCCTGGGGCGGCGACTGGGTCTTTTTCACCTCAGTCTCTACAGAACCTGGCACACCCACCTCACTGCCAACACACACCTGTTGAAGGACGAACCCCAGTTTTGTTTGCTTTTACCGTCGGCATGCCAGGCTGGGAAGCTGGGTTAAAAATAGCGCGGGTGCCCCTCGCTCTGATCACACGCATATAATCCCACGGAGGGACAAAGTGGCGCAGGGAAGAGAATAAAGCCTTGGGGCCAGACCAAGTGGGGTTCAAACCCGGACTCAGCTGCCAAGCACGCCACCCCCACCCCCAGCCTCACTGTCTTTATGTGTACTGTGGGACTCAGTCCCAGCCTACTGCAAACGCTGTGAGGCTAAATACAGTAATGTGTGCAAATCTCTACACGCCTAGGCCTTTCCCCTCGCCCGGGAAAGGATGGGATCCGTGAGCCAGGTCCGAGGCACCTGTTGTCAAATGTAACCTTCCCTGAGGCAGCCTCAGGGGTCCGACCGCGGTGGTGGTCCGCCTGCGAACACTCGAGAGGGAGCTCTAAGCACTCTGGGTGCGGGCACTTGGCCTCGCCCTCATGCGGGGCCTCTGGCAGAAGGTAAAAATGCTCAGGCAATGGCTGTTGGATCCAAGAGGAAGTTGGTGGTGGAACGGATTCCAGAGGGGAAGCTTTTAGAGACGAACCCCAAAGGCTGGTGAAGAGCCCACCCGGCAGGGTCCTTCTGCCTGCGAGCTTCTGTTTTCTGGAGCACACACCCATCTGACCATGGGAGTGATAAATAGGAACGTTTATGGGGCTTGTGAGCCCCCAGCCCTTTGAAGGATGGCCTTCCTAAGATAGAACGGGAGGCCCCATCTTGATGGGTTTCACCGATCATTATGGGAAGCCCCAGAAATAGGCTGGGGTTCCTTTCATCCCTCCTTTGTTTGCATAAAAGTTGGTTGTACCCACTTCTTGTCTGAAGGTTGGTATTATTAAACAAATGCGGCTGGAGAGAGAAGGGCAGTGCGTAAGCCAGAGGTGGAAAATGCCAGCACACGTGCCACACCTCAGCCCTCCCCTGCCCAATGCAGGCATCCGCAACCAATCGCTGAACACTCTGTGTCATCCCCAGAATGGGCTACCTCGTCACCGTTCAGGGAACTTTCAGGCCAGAATTCTGATAATTGAGTTCTCTATGAGCAAACACTTTCTCTTTAGAAGGAGGAAAAAAACATACATTGTTACAGTTAAAACATGTACCGCTGTGCTTTGTAAATATTCAGGACCCTGGGGATTGCATCTCAATAGTCTTATTATCAGCCTATTTTATTTGAGCATAAACAATAAATACATTGCAAATTATTAATGGGAAACCGTGTTTAGGAATTACAGTGATTACAGATCAATTGGATGGAATAATTACTACAATCACTGGGTAATTAGATCCTTCCTGGCCTGAGACTTCCTGGCCCAGGAGCTCTGGGAGTGATTCCTCTGCGAAGCAGACTCTCAGAACCAGAAAGAATGAGTCCTGAACTCTGGGGCAGCCCACCTGACAATTATAAGCTACCCCCAAAGATGACGATGCCACATCCCTTTCAAATGCTTTCAGCTTAAGGTTACTGAAACCCGACTGAAAGCAGCTTAAACTATGGGGCCTGGTTTTGTTTTCCACCAAATAAGAAATCCAGTGGTCGGTAGAACCGGCCTGGTGCATCATCTCAACAGCAGAATCAAGAGCCCAGCCTCTTTCCATCTTTCTGAGTCGCCATCCAGAGGTTGGTGGTTTGTTACTTCATGGTCGCAAAATGGCTGCTGATGCTCCAGGCACCACATTTGCATTTCAGGCAGGAAGAGGGCAGAAGAGATAGTGACAGCAACATTTGCCCCCCCCCCTTTTTTAATGTTTATTTATGTTTGAGAAAGAGAGATCAAGCATGAGTTAGAGAGAGGCAGAGAGAGTGGGACAGAGGATCCGAAATGGACTCTGTGCTGACAGCAGAGAGCCTGATGCGGGGCTTGAACTCAGGAACCGTGAGGTGGTGACCTGAGCTGAAGTCGGGTACCTAACTGGCTGAGCCACCCAGGCACCCCTGTTCTTTTTTATCAGGAGAGGCCTGAGGAGACTTCTACTTATGTCTCATTGGCCAGGGTAGAATCACATGGCCACATTTGCCGCAAGAGAAGCTGGGAAAGTGGGGAACAGGATATATCGGTTGGCTTAGGCCAGTCACGGTCCCTCTTCTAGGCTGAGGCTGTCACTCTGAACAAGCAGGGTTTCTGTTAGCAAGAAAGAAGAGGAGAGCTGGGAAACTGGATAGACAACTAATGGTGTTTTGACTGTCCCAAGTCCCTTTGAACCACGAAGGGCATCCATAGTGGAACTACAGATGAGTTTGTTGCTTTTTGTTCATTCATTCACTCACTCATTCATTCAGTCATTCAACACATATGGAATCAGTGCCTAGTGGATGCTAGAAATTGTGCTAGGAAATGAGAGGAAGTACAGAATTATTTAGGACTAGAGTAACAGGGATGGAGGGCATCGCTAAGAACTTTCTGGGGAAAGTGACTTCTAAGCCAAGAATAAGAGATAAGCGCTTGCCACCTTGTTCCGTGTGTGTGTGTGTGTGTTGGGGTGGGGTGGGAAGGTGGATGTGTGAGGAGCAGGTGGGAGGAAGGGAGTGTTGCAGGCAGAGAGAAAGGCACGAGTGATGGTCTCAGTGGAGGAAGAGGTGAGACCCGTTTGCAGAGATGGGACGAGGCCAGTGTAGCCAGAATGCCGAAAACGAGCCTGGAAAGACAGGAAGACAGCAGATCCTGGAGAGCCTTATGAACCAACCTAAGTCTTAGGCTTTACCTTAAAGGCCACGTCTGCCCCAGCCCCTGGTTAGTCAGAGGCAGATAAGAGTGACATTGGCCAGCATGTGAGCCTTCTTTCTGGCTGCATTAGTCAAGACTGTTTGGGTTATGTGGGAGGAAATGTCTAATTAAAAAAAAGATGAGAGAGGGTTGTTATTGGTGCATGTTATTCAAAAACCCAATAGTTGGCTTCAGGCACAGCTGGATCCAGAGGTTCAAATGGTGTCATCATGAGGCTGCCTCTCTCTAGACTCTTTCTCCATCGTGTTATCTTCATTCTCAGACAGGATCTCCCTGACTCATAGCAAGAGGCCATCAGGAGTTCTGGACTTATGTTCTGTGAACCTTAGCTCCCAGATGAAAGAGCGGTCGTTCAAGGAGAGGTCCCAGGAGGAGCTCATCGTAGGTGACATGGCCAACCCTGAGCTGACCTTTGAGGCCAAGGGATGCTGTGCTTTAATTCGCAGGCCTGAGTCAGGTGCCCACCCCAGGGGCCTGCAAAGTGAGCGGAGACAAGAAATTGAGGTGCTGTTATGCTCCGGTAGATAAACTGTCAGGTAGTGCTCCCCCCATCCCCCCACCGCTGCCTCATTCTTCGCCTGTCGCTGTCTGGACTCCTCCTGTGTTAATGCAGCTCCTCCCTCCTGAACCCCTTCCTGCTCCCCTTCCCTCACCCTCCTCCCTCTGCACCTGGCAGATCCCAGCCAACATCATCGGTTACTTCTGTGCTTAATAAAAACGCTAAAGTCTCCTTGCGTTGCATAAAGCGGGAACCCAGGCCCTGTGCGTTGCTTTCTGTTCAGCTTCTCAGCAGCCTAGTCAGTGTGCCGCCATGAAGGCATTGATTTATTCTGTCCAACATATCACGGCTTGTTAGCGCTCTCAGTATGACAAGAAGTATTGAGCCTTACGTCCAAGGTTTTACAAAAATATGGATAGATCACCATCTGGACTCTGAATTAACAGAGTGTTCTGCCCGCTGAATAGGAAACTGAGACAGGGAAGTGACAAGAACTTTGCTGAGACACAGACTACCTTTCCCTGTCCTTCAAGACTACCTCTCGTTTTACTTCCCCTGGGAGACCTCCTCTGAAATCCCCACTGTGCTATTCAAGACTCTGGGTTATAAGTGACGGAAAACCAACTCAAATAGACACAAGCAAGAGCAAAGTAATTTATTAGTTCTTGACTGTGAAAATCCAAGAGTGATTGGCTTCAGGTATGGCTGGATCCTGGTTCTCAAAAGATGTCATCAGGACTTAATATTCCCTCTCTGTCTTAGTCTCTGTCTCTGTCTCTCTCTCTCCATCTCTGGGATCTGCTCTCCTGTACATATGGGCTTCGTTCTTAAGCAGAATCTCTCCCATGATACCCCTGGAATGTCCAAGGCACGTTCTTATAGCTTAGCGCCTTCAACAGCAAGAGGGTGCCTTTTCCCCAAAATTATCAGTCCATGTCCTGTGGCCGATGGTCACTATCTTTGATTGACTCAGCTCTGGTCATCAATCTAGGGTCTAGACCAGACCCACCATCTGTTTTTGCGTGGCCCACAAACTAAGAGTGCTTTTTACACCTTTAAGTGTTTGGGGGAAAAAAAGTCAAAAGAACAGCGTATCATGGCATGTGAAAATTATATGAAACTGAAATTTCGGTGTCCATAAAGGCTTACTGGGACACGGCCATGCTTATTTGTTTATGTGTCATCTAAAGCTGCTGTTGAGCTACAATGGGGTGACCTCCATGGCTCACAAGGCCATTTACTATCTGGCCCTTTACAGAAAGCGTTTGCTAACCCCTGGTCTAGACACTCAGGGAAGCCAGTGGGATGTGTGAATCAAGTGCCCACCCTTGGGTTTCAGGGATGGAGTCAGCCCAACCAACCAGACCACAGGATGAGAGTGGCAGAAGGTTCCAGAAGAAGGGGGCATGAGTGCTGAGTAGGCAGAAGAGCAGGTGTCCACTCTGCCCACTGTCTTAGACTGGGATATCCCAGAATCAGAGAAGTTTGTAAGCACTTTCTCCTTAGGGGGATGAGGGAGTCTCAGGGAGCACTGGTGGGAGTGGAGGGGAGGGAGACAAGGAAAGGGAGAGGAGAGAAAGAGGCCAACACAGGGAACTTTGTTGAGTAGATACCACTATGGGAAACTGGGTTCCATCCTGCTTAGGGATTTCTGGGAGACAGTGTGGGGCACACACCTCAGATAGCCCAGTTGGAGAGTAAGGGAGCTGGTATATTCATTCTGCAACCCCTCCCGGCCCCTGGCCATCATATATATGGGCTCCACTTTTCATGTCTGCCTATGAGGCAGTTCTCTCTTCCTCACCCCATTCAGTGGGTGGTTAATAAAGTCTTCTTGATGCATGGACACCTGGGATGAAAGTGAGCAGTAACCAAGAGGTTGGGGCAATGTCCCCAGAACCCTTGCTAAGAGACCCCTGGAGCAAGCATGTTACTGCTTCGTGGCTTTGGTGACTTATGCACTTAACAAACAGTGGGTGATGGCCCCATTCAGGTCATAGCCTGGAGTTTGGGTTTACCAGCAGCCCGGTGTCTAGGAAGAGAATGCTGTCAGCCATGATTCCCTTACTTCCACTCAAAAAAATCTATCCTGTCCTTCCAGGTAGCATCTATGACCTCCTCTTTCCCTGCCCTTTGTCTATGACATATACTATTTAGAGGAATGTGATAATATACATGAAAATGTCTTGAAAACCATGCAAATGTGATAGAAGTCATCATTTAAAATTTATTACCGTTCATTCCAATTTATTGAGTACCTTCTGCCAGGCACAGGAAATACAGGAACGGAAAAGAAACAGTCAACAATCTCTACACTCACGGAACTTAGAACCTAGTAGAATTGTCATTATTAGTTACTATTATTATTAGTTATATGATGAAGATATAATAATGGCTCTTGTTATAATACTGAGTCTGGATTGGTAGATCTTAAGGTGCTGGTTTGGGGTGTTCTTCCATTGTAAATGATTTTCTGCTTGAGAAGACTTTCAGCTGGGCCACCCTATAAAAAAGAGTAGATTCCCAAATGGTTCTGTGCGTTTCTGTGTTCAGTTAAAGCTGTTTCGGTAAGCAGGTGTTAAAGAGGTTTGTCCTAAGCAGGTGGGTGTGTGACATTAATTCATTTTAAATGCCCATCCTATGGGGCGCCTGGGTGGCTCAGTCAGTTAAGCATCCGACTTCGGCTCAGGTCATGATCTCACGGTTTGTGAGTTAGAGCCCCACGTCGGTCTACAGAACTTGGACGTCTAGAACTTCCTGTTCTTAATCCTAATTCTGAAGCTTCGTTGGGCTTAAATGAAGCTCTGCCTCATTCAGCTTTTCTCCCCAGGGCAGAGCCCACAGCCAGACCTTCCTCCTCTTTCTGGCCTCTGTCTGGGGCTCTTTATCTTCGGAGCATCCCTGAGGCGTGAACAAGGTCTGCCCTTTCCGCCCTTCCCCCACTCCACTAAACTATGGTGGGAAGATGGTCTCAGCATGGATTCCCACGGCATTACTTCTTTTAAAATTCTTCATCATATCATGTTTAATGAAGATAACAGAGCCTATTAATGAATTTGAACATTTTAAAGTATAGTTTTTGTAAATGGCACCCACAGACCCACCACCCCTCTGAGAAACACCCTCAGGGGGATGAACAAGACGGTGACCAACCTTGCTGAGGCCACCTGTGGGTTCTTCCCCCTCCCAAGTCAACTGATCTAAGCACATAGTGTTGTCCTGAGTGTTGTCTTTATCATTTCTTTGCTTATTTTTTTGTCTCATCTCATGTTTATAGATCTCGAAATAATTATGTAATTATAAACACTGGTGCTTCGAATCCATGGCTTCTGGAAGGTCTCTTGGGTTTATAGCTAGGACTGACATTTCTGGTATACAGTGAACTGGAAAGTCCACATCTCAGCTTGAGAGAAAGAACCACACTATCCCAGTTAGTTACCCAGAACATCCATAACTCACCTCTTGTGTTTGACTTTACAAGATTACGCTCAATTATGTTCCAGAGTGGTCCTTCCCAGGCTCCCCTCTTGATCCCCTTCCTCGATTGTACGCAGGCTTAGGGTCCTGACTCTTCAACCTGCTCAGGATCTGCACTTTACCCACCTAAATTCAAGGAGAGGAGAGATGGACAGCTGCCCACACTGCCCTTGATCAACTCCTACCAGGGGCATGGTGGGAATTCAGGCTTCAGGTCAACCCAGGGGAGAAACTCTCCAGCTGCAGGTGTGTTTTCCAAACCCACCCTCTTCCGCCACCTTAGGGCGCTAATGCTGAGCATTTCCTCCATGTTCTTCTTCAAATGCATGGAAGAAGAATTTTGTGAAAAGAAATCCTTGAAGGTAGTGGTGAGCTCCACGGTCATTGAATTGGTCTGCCTTGGTTCACATCTTAGCCCTACCCCTCTGCTGGCTGAGAGACTTTGGACAAGTCCTCCCCACCCCCACGTTCCCTGGCCTCACTGCCTGCATTCTGGGGATAAGGAGGCACAGTGAGTCATCCTGAAGGTTAAATGAGAGTAGTAGATGCTTCGAACAGTGTCTGGCATAGAGTAAGCATTCAATAAATGCTAGGTATTGTTTGAAAGGTTAAATAATAGCCAAAAGGCACTCAAAAAACTCTAGAGTAAAACACATTCTTAATAAATGTCAGCTTGAAATGATTGTTATTACCAGAAAAACTCCTATTCATCCTTCAAAACCCAACTTTCACGGAGCTTTCACGAAGATGTCCTTCCCTGCCTCTCTCTCCTGACAGCATTTGGTGCAGAGCTCATAATCCCATCTATCGGGTTGTGTTTTTATTTCCCTGTCGGTGATCTTTGTTGCTGTTATTACTGTCTCTTTCCCCAACTAGAATTATGGTATCTTTCAGAGAGGGACTCTATGCCTTTTACTCATCCCTGTGTCCTTGGTGGCCAGCAGAGAGTAGGTGCTCAATGTGTGAAAAGGAAGGGGTAAAAAAAGGCAAGAGAACAGCTGGATCGTAGAGGCATGTTATCGGCTGCTTCTCTCTTACATGGTTGCAGAACAGACAGGAGAGGGGAGCCAGCCTGCCCACGCTCATTCATTTCCTCTGGGCTGTAGTAATTCCGAGGGAGGAGGAGCCAAATTGTCTTTGTCCTGCCTCCTGCCCTGGCCAGTACCTTGTCACTTCCTCCAGGAGCTCTAGCCAGATGCCAAGCCGGGTTTCCAAACACGCCCCCCAGCCCATTAGTTTTTCTGACCCTCCTTACCACCTGGCATCCCAGAAAACTGATTTTCCCTCACACTGTGTGGTTCTCATTGGCTGCTTCCAACTAAGAATCCCTTTTGGTTCTTAATTGAGTCCGCAAGAGGGCATGCACAGTGATTGCTGATTTGAGTACCCTCCTCTGTAGAGGTCAATTATTTCCTTTATTTAAATAATAGCCGTTGAAATGATTAGATGGCTGGGCGCTGGAAAGTCTGGGATGGGGGATCGAATCATACACAGAATTGCTAGCAAATCGTCTCATTTTGGCCTTTTCTTCCTAATCACAAGCTGCTCTTGCCTTTTTGAACATTTGCACCCTGTTGTCCACCTTTCCAGGACCCACATCTGTGGGAATACAGGTGCAGGGAGGAGAGACATTTAACAAGCACATTACATTTCTCTCAAACTTGAACTTGAGATTGGAGTCTTTCCCGATGCTGAGAAGAGATAATGCTGCAAACCACCTGCTAAATATTACTCTCACCATTCATGGTGGGTGACAGAAGGGCTCAGGATGTGATTTCCTGAAATGTATTTTTTAAATTTTTTTTTAATGTTTACTTATTTTTCATAGAGAGAGAGAGACAGACAGAGCGTGAGTGGAGGAGGGGCAGAGAGAGGGAGACACAGAATCCAAAATGGGCTCCAGGCTCTGAGCTATCAGCACAGAGCCTGATGTGGGGCTTGAACTCACAAACCATGAGATCATGGCCTGAGCTGAAGTCGGATGCTTAACCAACTGAGCCACCCAGGTGCCCCGGTTTTCTGAAATATATTAAATAAGGGTTGCCATTTGACCGTAGGCTGCCCTCAAGCTGGAAATTCCAACCCTCATCCAGGCAAAAAGAGCCACACCTGCCTGGGCATTTAGCCTGGAGCTTCCTTTTGGTACCTTGTCTCTTGTCCACCATGTGCCTCAGTAGTCTTTGGTGGGGACACATCCTCCAAATCCCTACATTTGGGGTCTTGTTTATTGTGGGTATTAGAGGGTCATGGACTCATATTTATTAAATGCATTCTTTCTGTGCACCAGACACTATCTAGGAATGTGTAATGGATGTAGCAATAGCAGGATGCAGATACCAGAGACCATGGTCCCCTTGATACGGTAACAGGTGTGGATCGATGGATGCATGGATGGGTGGATGGATGGATGGATAGGTAGGTAGGTAGGTAGGTAGATAGATAGACGGGTGGATGGATGGATGGATGGATAGATAGATAGATAGATAGATAGATAGATAGATGGGTGGGTGGATGGATGGATGGATAGGTAGGTAGGTAGGTAGGTAGATAGACGGGTGGATGGATGGATGGATAGGTAGGTAGATAGATAGATAGATAGATAGATAGATAGACGGGTGGATGGATGGATAGATAGATAGATAGATAGATAGATAGATAGACAGACGGGTGGATGGATGGATGGATGGATGGATGGATGGATAGGTAGGTAGATAGATAGATAGATAGATAGATAGATAGATAGACGGGTGGATGGATGGATGGATAGATAGGTAGGTAGGTAGGTAGGTAGGTAGGTAGATAGACGGGTGGATGGATGGATGGATGGATGGATGGATAGGTAGGTAGGTAGATAGATAGATAGATAGATAGATAGATAGACGGGTGGATGGATGGATAGATAGATAGATAGATAGATAGATAGATAGATAGACGGGTGGATGGATGGATGGATGGATGGATGGATGGGTAGATAGATAGATAGATAGATAGATAGATAGATAGATAGACAGACGGGTGGATGGATGGATGGATAGATAGGTAGGTAGGTAGGTAGGTAGGTAGGTAGATAGATAGATAGACAGATAGATAGATGGGTGGATGGATGGATGGATGGATAGGTAGATAGATAGATAGATAGATAGATAGATAGATAGATAGATAGACGGGTGGATGGATGGATGGATGGATGGATGGATGGATGGATAGGTAGATAGATAGATAGATAGATAGATAGATAGATAGATAGACGGGTGGATGGATGGATGGATGGATGGATAGGTAGGTAGATAGATAGCCAGATAGCCAGATAGCTAGATAGCTAGATAGCTAGATAGCCAGATAGCCAGATAGCCAGATAGCCAGATAGCCAGATAGCTAGATAGCTAGATAGATAGATAGACAGATAGATAGACGGGTGGATGGATGGATGGATAGGTAGGTAGATAGATAGCTAGATAGCCAGATAGCTAGATAGCTAGATAGCTAGCTAGATAGCTAGATAGCTAGATAGCTAGATAGCTAGATAGCTAGATAGCTAGATAGCTAGATAGCTAGATAGATAGACAGATAGACACACATATAAGGTAGGTAGGTGGGAGGTAATTTAATTCAGTGATAAGGGCTGTGAGAAAATTAATAAGGGTGATGTGAAGAGAGTAATGGGGGATGGGCACAAGAGTGATCAGGACTCTCAGAAACAGACATTTGAGACAAGATCTGAATGTTGAGAAAGAACGTGCAAAGAGCCAGGAAAGAACATCATAAATGTCTAGAACAAGTGTGAGGACTGAAGGTGCAATAAACTTGGCAGCTGTGTGACACTGTGCGGAGTTTTATGGGTAATTCACTTAGAAATGGGGTCCCAAATGGGTTGTATTCCAATGCACAAAGCTGAAAATATGAGAAGGACATACCTTGTCCAAGGCATTTAAGTGAAGGACCCTGAGGGCGGGTGGGCCTTCTCAAATCTCTGCAGCATTGAAGGATCAAGGGCCCTGCTCAGGCAGCAGGGAGCTGGCGCTGGGGCTGGATGTGCTCACCCCCTCCCAACTCTGCATTCAGTGACATCACCTCAGAAGTCAGCAAATGCTATACATCATTAACGTTCATTCATTTTTGAGAGACAGAGAGAGACAGAGCATGAGCAGGAGGTTGAGGGGGAGTGCAGAGAGAGAGGGAGATACAGAATCCAAAGCAGGCTCCAGGCTCTGAGCTGTCAGCACAGAGCCTAACGTGGGGTTCAAATCCACAAACTGTGAGATCATGACCTGAGGCAAAGTCGGATGCTTAACCAACTGAGCCACCCAGGCGCACTGAATCAGGTATTTTTTAAGGCAGTTTTTAAATGTTTACCAGCACACCACTGACTTATGGACAGGGCCTCCCTGGGAATGAATGTGCATTGGGTAGTGAAGCAGACCATCCAGTTACCTCTCTCACCTCTTGTCCTCTCTTCTCCCCTTCCAACCTATTTCAGTCATTCTATCCTTGGCCATGCCAGCTGTGCTCCTGCCTCTAGGCTTTTGTACTTTCTGGCCCTCTTTCCCCGGACATCTACATGGCTGGCTTTCTAATGGCCTTCAGGCTTTGCAGACATGTCTCCCTGTACTTCCTGTCCCTCCCACTCTTTCTCTGTAGCATTTAACACCATCTCACTTAGGGTGTCTCCTACTGATTTATCTTTTTCATTCTCTGCCTCACCCCCCACTCCCTGCTAGAATGCAAGTGCCAAGAAGAAGGGGGATTTTCGTCCCTGTGGTTCACTATTTTATACCCAGCACTTTAAGCCATGCCTGGCACATAGTAGATGTTAATTCATCTTTCACTGAACACATGAATGAATGGCCTGGTCTGTGTTTTCTCTTTTCCCTCTAGTGGATCCATCTGTTTAGTGTTGCCCCTTGTTTTCAAAATGAGGATAGACAGGGTCCAGAAGATCTCAATGAGGCACCACAATGAGAGGAGAGAGTGGCTTGACTTACACCAGCAAGAAGGCCCCAGGCAGGACCACTCTGTTCTGTTGTGCAAGGTAGCAACCCTGGGAGTTCCTCATTGTCCTGCTTCATTTAGTGAACTATTCCCCCCAGAATTTTAATATCTAAAAGCCATTATTGTGCTGAATGCAATTGACATCTGTTTACATTATGCCTCCATTACTCGTTTCTGTGCGAAATCTGTTTGCCTTGATGCTGTGCTGATTTTAGAGCATGTTACTTGGAAGGATCAGAGGAGCGGTACAATTCACAATGGGATTCTGTTTCTTTTGCACTTTTCGCTTTTTTTAATTTTTACTTTTATTAAAGTAATACATGCACATAATTAAAAAATCAAAGAGTATTAAAAGGCTTATAATGAAAAGTACCAATCCCATGCCCACCCTTCTCTCCCCTGATTCCAGCTCCCCAGAGCCAACTACTTCCCACACTTCTAGCTGTCTCTTTTGCTCATCTCCACATTTTAAAATCGTTTGTATATAGCTATTTCTTGGGTTATCCATTTTAGTCATCGTCTATTGATGTCCTCTCATGGTGGGTGAATATTTAGCTCTCTTAGGCCCCCTTCACCCACCTGTCCCTCCCCAGTCCTCTTAATATAGTTGGACCACACTTAGTTTCTATCAGTGGTCTGTACTGACATTTATTAGAATCACACTCACTGTAGAATCAGGAAGCATCTGAGATTCTCCCAGAATGGCTGTGCTGTTCAAATCCGCACCTACTATGTGCATAGGCGTGTATACTAAGAAAGACTCAGGGCTCTGTGTGGGGCTGAGGGTGAGGGATCCAAGAAGGAAACAAGAAGTTGAGGAAAAGAATCATAAAGGACCCATGACAGTGGATAGCAGGAGGAGGCCACATTTAAGCCAAGCCATGAAGGATGGAAGGAGGGAGTCGGTGGGGGAGGCAGTGGACAGAAGGGTTGCTTTGCAAGCACGGGGAGGAGCATGAGGTCCTCATTTCAGAGTTTTGCATCTCTTGGTGGCTGCCA
Organism: Panthera tigris; assembly: GCF_018350195.1. Lineage (NCBI taxonomy): Eukaryota > Metazoa > Chordata > Mammalia > Carnivora > Felidae > Panthera > Panthera tigris. The sequence continues at coordinate 10,636,105 of NC_056667.1, forward strand.
TCAGACATGAAATCAGGCTCAATGGAGGGGCTGGCCTTTCAGCGGGGCCCTGAAGACGAGCGAGGCATTGGCAGACAGCCCTGGGGTGGAGATCATTCCTGACACAGGAACCTACGTTGGCCAAGACCCAAAGGTGGGGTTGATTTCAGCAAGCCTCCCTTCCTGTCACTGGATTTAAATGTCTTCATTTTATAACCTAAAGACTTTTTTCTAAAGAAATACCACCCCCCCCGCCATCCACTTCCCTGACTTATCCTCTTCTAGTCCTCACTTCTGCACAGACACTTTTATATCGGTGTTGCTTTTGGTGGTCTTGAGTTTGCAGAATCCACCCGTGGGCCTCCAGGTGTTGGGGAGACTCCATGTGGATCTCAACCTTACTGCACCCTCACCACTGCAGCCACTCAGCAACTGGGCAAAGATACACTGGAGCTCACACTGCCAATGCCTTGAACTGTCTCCTCCTGCAGGAGAGGGCATGATTGTAATAGCTTTAAAAAGCATTTGGAGTTTTACCCCTCATCCTCAGTCCCCTAGCTGTGCAGACAGAGATCCTCAAGGGGGATCCAGCTTCCCTTTTGAAAGTGTATGCTTTGAGCTCTCATTAGCAAGCCTCTGACATCTAGTCTGGATTGAGCCTGTTTTTTACCTGCAGCACCCCTGGCCCAGCCTCAGAGCCTGCGTTGGGAATGTAAAGGAGCCCAGGCTCAGAATGGACAGCCCTGCCCTACCCTGTATCCTCACTTGTACTTCCCCAGGTTCACCTTTTAGGCAGATTGTTTTTGCCTTTGTGAGCCTCAGTCTTCTCATCCGTAAAACCTATCCTAAAGGTTGCTATGGGGGGGGGGGGCAGTTAAACAAGGTGCTGCAAGCTACAGTCCTGGAACAGAGCAGGAGCCTGGCAACTGTTACTTTCCTCCCCTTCCTCACTTTCCCATTATTAACTGTGACTGCCTGATACTCACTTGACACTCCTTCAGCCTCACTTTACAAAATAGCATCCTTCCTGGGCTGTCAGCCTGGTTGGACATGTGCTGGAAGAAGAGTGTCTTGCAGGCATCTCTTTGGGCACAGAGCCAAGATTTAAATGAGATTGTTCTCAATGAAGAAAATGTGTGCAGCCGTAGGATATATTTTTGTCTCGTCTGAGTGGGAATCAACTCAGATGACAGAGTCCCTTTCCAACAGGGAGAAAATTGTGCTTCTTCCTCAATCTCTTTTTGGCCTTCACTGGGATGACAGGGCAGCCTGAGAAGCTGGTAGCTTCACAGTCAAGGACTTCAGTGACTTGCCCAGCATCCCACCATAGTGCCTGGCTGCTTTGGGGGCTGGGTGGGTGGAGAAATGGGTAGATTGGTGGATGGATAGACGGATGGATGGATGGATGGATGGATGGATGGATGGATGGAGAGATGAGTGGGTGGGTGGATGGATGGATGGATGGATGGAGGAATGGATGGATGGATGGATGGATGGATGGAGAGATGAGTGGGTGGGTGGGTGGATGGATGGATGGATGGAGGAATGGATGGATGGATGGATGGATGGATGGATGGATGGAGAGATGAGTGGGTGGGTGGATGGATGGATGGATGGATGGAGGAATGGATGGATGGATGGATGGATGGATGGATGGAGAGATGAGTGGGTGGGTGGGTGGGTGGATGGATGGATGGATGGAGGAATGGATGGATGGATGGATGGATGGATGGAGAGATGAGTGGGTGGGTGGGTGGATGGATGGATGGATGGATGGATGGAGAAATGGATTGATGGATGGATGGATGGAAGGAAGGAGGGAAATAGGGATAGAAGTATGGGGTTCACAACTCCTTCCTTCAGTCTTGAATGTCCTTGATGGGTTGACGCTTAGTTTCTCTATGTTACGCCTGTATTCCTTGTGATGTAAATAGGTGCTCTTTAAGAGGTCTGTTAGTCCAAATTCTCTAAGAAGCAAACACCAAGGTGGGATTAAACATGGGACAATTTTATTAGGAGAATTTCCTTTGTGAGGGAAAATGGAGAGGGAACGAGAGAAACCTGGTGAGCCATCAGACCAGGATGTAAGTTGGACCCCAAATGATGGAGAGAGAAGAAAGGTCAAATGGAAGCATCCTAGACTGCCATGCAACCTGAGGAAGGTTTGGCAAAGCTGTCCAGGCGTCCTCAAGCCAAAGATGGCCATCAGAGGAGTCCTGTGTCTCCCAAGAGTGGGTCTGACTTTGTATCCTTATCATGCTCCATCACTGGGTGGGAGCAGACCCCAGAGAAGCATGGCCTCTGTGCAAAGGTAGCAGCGGGGACCCTCAGTCATTTATGCTCGCTGTGTCTGGAAGTCATAAAGGTGCATTCTCGCAGCCAACAGAGGGGAGGAAAGTTCTACAGACCTATAAATTTTGAGATTGCTGAATTCCACAATTTTCAGGAACTCTGGGTGCATGTCGGCATAGCAGACTGGCCCAAGAAGATCTGCAAAAAAGAAATCTGTTGGATTCAGCATTTCCCAAATTTATTTGATGATGCAGTCTCTTTTCATAGAATGGTTCCAAGGAATAGAGTTTGAGATCCAGGGGTCTAAGTGTAGCTCCAGAGTTCCAGGCCAGGAAAGAGAAGAAAAGAGAAGGAAACAGATGTGTGTGTGTGAGAGAGAAATGGTTGCACACGGACAGAGGCAGGACAAACGCAGAAACACAGATCGAGGGGTGCCTGGGTGGCTCAGTCGGTTAAGCGTCCAACTTCAGCTCAGGTCATGATCTCAGTTTGTGGGTTTGAGCCCCACATCGGGCTCTGGGCTGACAGCTCAGAGCCTGGATCCTGTTTCAGATTCTGTGTGTCCCTCTCTCTCTGCCCCTCCCCTGCTCGCACTCTGTCTCTCTCAAAAATAAACAAACATTTAAAAAAAAGAAACACAGATCGAGGGAGAAACAGAATGTCACTGGTTGTTTTTAACAGACCATGAGATACCAAACATTGTTTTCAGTAAAATATGTAGTGTCTATAGATGATGTAAAGATATATGTGTATAAAGAATCTCAGAATCTCAGTGCTACTGGCCAAGGCTGACACAGGACACAAAATCATTTCACTTGACTTAAAAACCATCAGGCCTCCTATGTACACAGAGCACTACAGTTTATAAAGCTCTTGCCCATTTGCCATTTCCTGTGTCACCCTCAACCCTGCGAGTGAGTCTGACCGAGAGTTGCGGTCCTCATTTTATTGCTAACAATGACACTGTCCGCGGTGGTGATAACCGTTGAATTTCCTGAGCGCCCTCTAAGCGCGAGACACTGAACTAAGCAATTCTACCCCTAGTAACTTCCTTCTTCCCACACAGGGAGGGGACTGTGGCTCAGAGAGGTTAAACGACTGGCTCACCGTCACACAGCCGGCACACGGTGGCCTCTCATCGAAACCGGGGTCTGGCTTCCCAGCCGCTGCCGGTGAGTGAGCCGGGTGACCCCTTCTGGTCTTGCTGCCCCTTTCTTGCCTGACAGATCAGCAGACACACGCAGCCCCCTCTACGTGGGCTTTTTACAACCTGTTCTATATCACAGCGAGAAGTAGGCTCAGGGAATATGAAGTGGATGGTGATTTTTCTCCTCCTTTCTTTTACTGCCTTTGTTTATTGAGGGACAAATCATTGCTGTTTTCGTTTGTGTTTCTAGCACAATAAAAATAAAAGATATGCTGGCAATCTGTTTAAAAGCTTATGCAATCCCAGAATTTAAGCCGTCGGATTTATGCCACACGCTGATCTCACAGGCGTCACGGAGCCAGCTGCCCGGCCCGCCAAGGGCTTCTGAAGTTGCTGTCATCAGTCAGTGCCGGGCGGTCACGAGCTCAGCGTGGCCGTGGCCGTGGCCGTGGCCGTGGCTCCAGCCGAGAGTTGCGGTCCTCATTTTATTGCTAACAATGACATTGTCCGCGGTGGTGATAACTGTTGAATTTACTGAGCGCCCTCTAAGTGCCAGACTTAGCCAGGGCCCTCTAAGTGCCCCTCAGGGGCTGCATTTACCTGGCTTTGCCCAGAGCCTCAGGGGTGCCCACAGCCGGCTCACTTTGCTTGTCGGAGTTGATGTCTGGCCCAAAGCAGGAGAGGGGCCCCGGGCGGGCGAAGGGCCGGCGCTCTTGACCCCCACATCCACATTCTGGTCCCAGCCTCGTGTTCCCAGAGAAGCGTGTATGTCTGCACTTGGGAGTGAGAAAGGACTTCCCGCAGCTCATCAGCCTCCCCCGGCCTAGAACAGAGCCTGCTACACAGCAGGTGCTTCGTAAGTGTTTGTTAGGTGGAAAACGGAAAGTCACATACGCATGACCGACAAGCCAGTCGGAGGGACAAGTCAGGGCTGCCATCCACCCAAGGCGTGTTCCTTCCTCTCTCTTGCCCTCCTTCCTCTGCCTCCCGGCCCTCCTCTCTAGAGGCCTTTTCTCTCTTTCTCTTCCTCTCTCTGACCGTCGTCTCCTACCCTCTAAGACCACGCCCCCAAGCTCAGACCTTCCAGACGACCCAGGGAGAGAAAGCAGCGAAACAAGGAGGCCCTAGTGCTGTCCCTGATTTGCTCCGAGCCTGAGTCCTGCCCCCTCCGAGCTTCGGGCTCCTCGGATGGGAAATGGGAGGCATGCACCCACCTCAAGGACAGGATGGGCGTGAGCTGGCACGTGGGCAGGGACCCTGGAACGTAGAGGGTGTGATGGGGCGAACCAGAGACCCCTCCGTGTCCGGGACAGCGGTAGCTTTCTCTGCGGGCGTGAGCGTGGTGGGCGCGCGGAGCCCTGGTTTCAGAGTTCATCGAGAGGCAGCGGGGGGAGGGGAGAGCACGAACATCCAGTCTTCGAGTCTGACGCTACAGATGTCGACCGTCAGTGAGAACGACAGTTCCATTAGACAGCTGCCCGCTCTCCGCGTGAGTGATTAAAACGTCACCATCCATCCTGCACACTATACATCATCTCGCCGGCCTGGCACTTCATCAAGGACTGTGTGCACGCAGGGTGTTCGCGCATCTTCCGTGGGCCGCGCCGAGGCAGCGGTGGCTGGAGACATCCGGGCTGCGGGTCCCCGGAGCACCTTGGACACAGAAGCTGGTGAGAGCTTCACAGGCAGCGAGAGGTCCGTGTGCCGGGAGAAGGAGAGCGGGGACTAGGTCAGGAGAGGTCACTGGGGATCCGAGAGGTCAAGGGCCCTGGGGGTCACCAGTCCCTGCCCTCACTTTACAGCCCAGCAAGCTGGGACTGGGGCAGCCGAACTCCCTGCTCCCCCCATTTTTATCAGCTCACAGTGAAGTTATTCATTTACCCCCAGGGCCCGGTCCCACCCAGCAGGTGTCCTATTGTGCTTTCTGACTTGCAAGGAGTGATGACCAGCGTCCTGGGGTCATTGGCCGCCCTGGAGTTACAGCCCAGGTCTCCCGTCCCTCCTGAGCATGTATGACCCTGTCTATCATGAATTCTAATCACATCGTCATCAACACAGTAAAACCAGAACAGTAACAATAGTGATAGCAGCTAACATTTACCGTCAATGTGCTAATAAGCTCATTACACACATTAACACAGATGTCCCTGCTGTCATGTCATCCATGTGTTCCTGGAAACCCGACATTCTAGAAAATCCTGCGCTGGAAACTGCAGGGCTGATGGGAAGAGGGTCGGGAAGGCCTCTCCGGAACCTCGGAACTTTGTGACTAAAGCACGATCGGAAACAATAAAGGGTCACATAAGAATATCAGCTGAATACGGTTGAATTCATCCCCGGCTTCCCTGGGGGTCATTTCTACGCACCCTTAAAGGACACGCTTAACACTTGAGCTTTCTCTTTTGAGATGTTGATCCCGGAAGGCACTTGCTTCTGATAGAGCCTGTTTTCATCAAAATTAAAAATCAGAACCACGCTGTCGTTTTAACGATTCATCCTTCGCTTTCATACAGAGATCAGAATGTTCAAGCGTTGCCGTCTCGCACACGGGTCCCCCAAATAGCGTGGCGGGGTGGGGCACGGGCAGATCTGGAAGCCGTGAGATCAGTCACGGCTTGCCATAAAGAAAGGCACATGGGTAGATTTTCTACTTCTTTTGTGAAGATCTTCATTTGCCGCTAAGACTTCCTCTGTAACTTTAAGAAAGTTTGCCCCGATGGCTTCAAAACACTGATGTGCCAGGGCAGATCACCCCTAAACCAACACGATGTCCATCGCATTCTCTGGACCCCAGGCCCTTCCTGACCAGCCACTGATGAGGTAGTTGGAGCAGACAGACTGTATCTCCTTAAATCCTCCCCCCCAACCCAAGGAGGCAGATGCTACTAAAATCATCCCCATTTTCAGATGGGAAAACCAAGGCTTAGAGAGTTCAAGCCACTTGCCCGGTTACGCGCCTGATACGTAGACCAAGAATCTGAGCCCAAGCAGCCTGCCTCCAAAAAGGGTGACCCCAGCGACCCTCCGCCTCACTGCCAACCCAACCTTGTGTGCATTTGCATTAGCTACGATAGACTTGAACGCCAGGCTGTGTCTGTTCTTCTTCGCAGACCCCCAGCACCTAGCACGACGCAGGGCACAGACCAGGCATGGGAAAATGTTTGTTTGGAGTGCTGTCACACTGGAGAAGTTTCACCTGGAAGGTCCCACAAAGATGGTGGGGAGAGGGCTGTCGCCTGTGTGGGGAAGATGGCCCCGCCCCGCCCCCAACCACCACACCGAATCCCTAGGCAGTACGCACCTCCCTGGGTCGCCCAGGTCCCAGGCTCTGGTCCCCGCTCTGTCACCTTCCTGTCACCAGGGGACCGCTGCCCAGGGATAGTGTCCTTAAGGCCAGCGTGCACCAGGCCCGTCGTGCACACCTCACAGCTGGGGACTCTCTTCTTCCGTGGCGAGTAGTGGCCCCCCTCATGTCCCTGCTGCCAGCTGCCCTCTGTCCCTGCTCCTGGCACAGCCCTGAAGCAGAATCTCTAACTCCTCTGACCCTGTCCCAGCACTCCCAGGGGCCCCAAGGGGGTACATTGCTGCCCCTGAGCAGGGAGCTGGCAGAACCGACGAGGGGTGGGCAACAGGGATTAAAGTGCCGTCTCCACAGAAGCTCATTTGGGTTTCCAGCAGGAGCCTCCAATTCTGTTGGAGCCAGGAGCCAGGCTTTCAAGGTCACCTTGCGAGGCTGGAATCCTACCTACCTCTTCAAGCCCTTACCACCTGGGCATTGATTTATCCTCTCTGGGCCTCAGTATTCTCAGCTGGGAAATGGGATAGCACTCAGCGACTTAGAAAGCAGGAAGAACAACCAACATATCTACATGCTCAAGAAATGTTAGTTCCTCTTGTGGGACAGTACCTTGGCGGGGGGTGTATCTTCCTGTGGGGCTGTATCTTGGGGGTCGCCCTATCTCTTCTTCCCTTTCTCTGCATCCTTATCACCCCTCTCCCTCCACCCTGGGGCTGTCCACCTGGGCCTACATCTGGAAAATACCAGGTGTCCGTGTTTGAGGGCTTGAATTTCCTGGGGTCTCGGGGACAAAGAGGGACCCAGACAGCTCTGGGAGCTGCAGTAAGGCCAGCCGGGTATAGACACGGCACCTATCCACACTGCAGCCCGGCTTATCTTGAGTGGGGAGTCCAGCTGCCCAAACAACATACCTGGTGGTCAGAGGGGGTTAGGAGGCCCGTGAAAGGGGCAGGAGTCAGGGCCGGTGTCCTTCCCGGGGAGCGGCAGCTCTATGATGTTCTCCCATCTGAAGCCCCCTTCCCACCTGCAAGCCCCACCCCCTCCCCCTCTTGGCCCCCACATGAGGTGCCCCTGTGTCTAGGCTTGGTCAGCCTTTCCAGCTTCTACCCAGGCCAGGATCGCCAGTACCGGGCACATGTCCAAAGGGCCAGATGGTCTCTCTGGGAGCACTGGCCCAGGGTTCATGCCACTGGCAGGAGATGACAAATGTGGGCACAGAGAAGTGGCTTTGAAACGGAGCCCAGGGGCTCGAGGGTATGGACTGCAACTTCTGTGATCAGAAACGTTACTTTTCCTGCCCCTGTCACAGGATTATAAGAGTCAGCGTCCTGGTGCGCCGGGCTGCAGACAGCTTTATACAAGTGAGCTTAGCCTCTCGCTACTCCAGGTGTGGTCCACCGACCAGCAAACCTCAGCACTGCCAGGAACTTGTTCGAAGTGCAGCAGCCCAGGCCCTTCCCCGAACTGTTGGATCCCAGTCTGCAGTGTGAACAGATAACCCCACGTGATTCCTGTGCTCGCTGAAGCTTGAGGAACACTGAGCCACACTTGACATTGGTTTTCCAGGTGAGGACCCTGAGAATCAGGGGATCACAGGACTAGGGATGGGCAGAGCGGAGATGTGAATACATCTGGCTTACTCCAGAGCCCAGCCACATCCTTCATTCGTTTAACAAGCTGTTCCGGACGTCCTGTGTATCATGCTTGGGTCCAGAGGATTCCAGGGTGAACCAGACTTTGTCCTTTCCCCAGGGACCTGCAGTTTAGTGGGAGGTGGGGCGTCAGTGGAATGATCGCCGCCAATTACTATGTGTGGCAATGACCACGAGAAGGCACACAAGGCAGAGGAGCATAGCGCAGGGGCCGCTGAGGCAGGAAGGGTGTGTGATCAACTGACCTGGCGACAGCCCTGGACTCCGGTCCTGTCTCCCGGCCCCCCTCCCATCCAGTCCTGCCGCCGACCCAGAAGCAGCTGCTTGAGGAAGCTTGGGGGCCTGGCCAAGGGCGCTTGGTGCAGATTGGGGCCAGGGTACAAGTTGTCTACCCTCTCCAGTTCCCAATGGGGCTGAGGCATCACAGTAGATGGAGACCAGTGGCTCATGGGCCACTCTTGGCCAAGGAACAAAGATCAGAAGGAGAAAGACAGCCCTATCTGGGGGGCAGAGATATGCTTCTGGGTCAGGCTGGCCTGGATCCGAGTCCCAGAGAAGCTGCAGGATCTTAGGCAGGGACGACTAGCCTGGCCTCTGGTGAATTGCTTGTGGATGCCACCCACCCCCCACCAGCTCACCTGGAGGACCACCAGAGCACTCAGGCCCTGGGTCTCAGTTCCATGAAAACCTCCAAGTTGCCCCCAAGGACACCATCTGGTCCTTTGTGACTGAGCCATTCCCATTTTACAGATGCAGAAACTGAGGCAGAGAGAGGGGAAGGGACGTGCCCAACAGTTTTTATTGAGCCTACACGTTGACTAGCGGTGCCACCGTGGTGCCCAAGACAGCGTCGCCCACGTCTTATGGAAGACTCTTGTATGTTGGGGTTTCCCTGGTGGTATCGGCTCACCTCTCCGCCTTGCTGAAGGGAGGGGTCTCATCCGTTCAATGTGAGGCCCAGTTCAGGGTGGGGGAGGCATACTTCTCAGGCACTTGGGTCCGTCTGAGCTTGCGGGGGTCCAGCGAATGTTCTCGGGAGGCGGACTTCCCGAAGTAGTAACACGAGATGATTCTGTGGGCTGAAACTCACCTGGTTGTCGAAACGGGCGGGGAAAGACGCACAGGTGCAATTATCCTGGGAGCTTAGCTCGGAAGCACTGAGCAGGAGGTGCGTGGTGCACGGTGACTGTCGGTTTTTAATTTAGCCGTGCGATCAGGGGTCTCGGAAATGCGACTCAAGAATTTACCAGGGCCGTGAGCAGCCCGTTTCCAACCTACCAAACTGATGAGGACTTTTAAGAATAGAACAATGTCCCTCTCTAGCTCCTTGCCTTAATATCTGTCTCCCTGCTACACCACAGTTATTTTTATCTGCTGCCTATTGTTCTGGGTGGAATTATGCCTTCCCAAGTCTGCGGATAAGAGGAGAAGTTTCTAAATGAATTTGCACCTCGCCCGAAGGCTAAATGGCTGTCTTTTGACTTTTGTCGACAGCCCCCCGACACCTCCCTCCACACACAGAGAACTCCACCCTGAGAAGTCTGTGCTCCTCGTCTGAATCACTTGCCCCTTCATTGCACCAGTGACCAGGTGTAGTCTTGCATTGAGATGGATCGCTGGCATGATCTTATGGCATTCTGGTCAACCAGGCCAGTGCCCATGACCCGGGTGAGATGTCGTGGGGTCCTCGCTGGCCGTGGCATCAGCCTGGGACACAAAACTGGTGGCTGTCCCACAGCCTGGAAGGGAACTAGCCCGCTGTGGAAGAGCACTTAGGTGCCGGGCGGTTTCCACCACCAGGCAGAGAGGCAATGATTCTGCTTTACACATGGAAATACCGACAGCCAGGCAAAACTTGCCCCAGTGCACGTGGTGAGCGACAGCACTGAAATTTGAAACCACTTCTGAGGTGTAGCCGTTGCGCTAAGCCGCCAGCTTGCTTATGCAATTGGAATAGAAGTTTCCAGAATAAAGAGAGAAGGAAGCATGTTTCCCCCCCCACCCTTTGAAAAGAGGGAGAGGCTGCTTCCATGGCTGCTTGTCAAAGCAGTTCAGTTGAGGGATTGATTTTTCAATAAGCCACCAAAACGATGGTACGTTTACTCCTTATGTTACTGACAAGGAGCACATTAGTAATTGCAATGCGCCATTGGGATATGGCAGGTAGGTAATGATATGACTTAGGTCCTTGGGGCTGAGGTTTAAGTTATGTAGTCGTTGTTGCAAGGGCCCGCGCTATAAAATCAGATGCAGAGAGACACCACCGAGGCATTCGGTGACACCGTGGCTCTTGGCTCTTGTGAGGATAATGGCCATGGAAACGGGGGAGGGGTGCAGAGAAGGGGGGAGGGTGGCCGGGAATAACTCTGCCCACATGCATTTACTAAATAAATGGGAGGAGTACATAGTCCCCACCAATACGGATGCCAGTCTCAGAGGAACTCGTTCTTTCCGTGTCTCTTAAGTCTCAGATTATTCTCATAATGACAAGAGCCATTGTGCCTGTTCTTCCAGGATAAACATGAGCATATATTGGTTGTTGGGCTATTACGGGCTCACTCAGAGATTTTACAATTCGGTCGCAACTCAGATTCCTTTCCCCTCTTTCGATGCTTCTCTTTGGGAGGCGGGGTGAACGGGATTGCCTCATTAAGCAGAGAAGGCTAGGAGAGACCTCGGAAACCGTCTTCAGCCACATACAGGGCTCTCCGCAGTTTGTACTCAGAACGGGGGACAGGGGACTCGAATGCACAAGAGAGATTTGAGAGAAGCGGGCCAAGCACACGTGAAGGGAAAGAACACAGGTTCGGGGATCGGGCAGGCGTGGGGTCAAGACCCTGCACGAGTCGCATTGCTTCTCTGAGACACGCGGATCTTCTTTGCAGAATGGGAGTCGCAACATCCCCTTCAGAGGGTATAATGATGTCGAAATCAAGCGCTCGGCACAGCGTCTGACCTCTAGGTCACTGCTGTTCGTGTTACCAGTATTGCATGTCGAATGGGTGAGCACCGTGGGAGTGCGCGAGACATCTTCACAAAGGACACAGACCTCAAGAAGCCGCTGTGGCGTTCACAGTCCTGCAGACAGAGCCACGGCCACCTACCTGTGGGATTCCGGGACTCTAAAAACTAGGATGAACGTGATTTGGAAGGGGACCCCTCAGATACTCCCACGGAAACCTTTTGAAATGTTTTGTCACTTGATTTCTCCTTAGGCTATTTTGCATCTTTTGGGAAAAACCCAGCCCAGCTGTTTCCATTCAGAGTCCCTTACGTGCGTCTGACACTTTTTTTTTTTTTTGTGGTTGGAATCATTTTATTGAGATACAATTCACACACCATCCAGTCCACCCATTTAAGTGGACGGCCCTAGACAACAGATTTGCCTATTTTGGAAATTTCACTTAAACCGAATCACACGATATTGGTCTTTGGCAACTGGCTTCTTTCACGTAGCGTTATGTGTTCAAGGTTTAGCCACATCGTAGCAGCTGTCAGGACTTCCTTCCTTTTTATGCCGGAACAATGTCGTCGCATCACACGGATATCCCGCATTTTGTTTATCCGTTCATTCGCTGATGGACCTCTGGACGTTTTTTCCACCTTTTCGCCATTGTGAATAGCACTGCTGTGGACGTTCACGTCCCAAGTTTTCAGTTCTGCTTCTCCCCTAAAAACAGATCTCCATGGCAACAAGTGAGTATTGGCAATATTAACTAGAATTGAAGATAACGTACTTGAGGAGGATACAAATTTAGAAAAAGATTGAAAGATACCCAAAACCTGTATTTGCGTCCTTATTCCCTTGGCTGGCCCTGAGAGGCCTTCACGGAACAGCCTCTGGAATCCACCGGTGAATTTAGTGGAAAGATATCATCGCAGACACTCGTCCTGTGCGTCCTGTGAAGATCCATGAGATGAAATTTTCTTACATCTCCCTCCAGTCAATGTAGTAAGAACTGTAATTCTAAGTAATGGATTTATTTTTAGCCTAAAGATGCTGAACCCCATAGCTCACCATACTTCCTGCTCGGCCGTGGTCACTCTGGTATCCAGAGGCAAATTTCCAAGCCAGCTCTGGTCACTGTTCAGAGCGGGGTCTATACCAAGCACTCTTCACGCATCGGCCCATTTTGTCTTCCGACAAGCCCGTGAGGAACTATTATGATCCCCATTTTACAGGTGAGAAACCAGGGGAGGGCTTGCCCAAGACCACCCGGCAGCAGGTGGCAGAGCGGGGACAGAAATCTAACGCTTTTTTCCTCCCAAGTCCGGGCTCGGGACTGCCATCTGGAAGACTGTGTGCATTTCGCAAACCCACCTCGGATCCTTTCTGAGAAATGTGGAGGAGAGATGCAGACCTCTTTCATCTTCAACTTCTTTCATTCACTGCTTAATTTAACCCTGATCGGATCCCAGATCTGATTATCGCTCACCTGCTCAGAATCTAATTACAATGTCCTTCTGGTATTTTAAGACCATCAGGATAGCCTGATATCAAAAGCCCTTATCTGGCAATGTCTTTTCTCTATCACAGCCATGATCAGTTGCTGGAACTAATAAAGAGGCCAGGATTATTTTGTCCTTCTAGGCTTTTCTGCATGTTGAAAGCTTTCCTGCTAGTTTCTCTTCCTGTCCCCACCCTATCTCCTTAGACCTCTTGTATCAACCATCACACGTCAATAAGAGAAAGTGCGTCGGATGTGGTGGCAGGACCATTCTGCTTGAAACCTCTCCTGGATGTCCCCCACCTCAGTCATCGCTTCCCTGGCATAGAATCCTGTGAAGCCAGGCCTTCTGGGCGAGGCTAGGTTAGGGAGAACATGGTGATATTCGCAGCAGCCAGCACAAACGAGCCCCTCTGTCTCTTCTGCAGGTACGTTGCAGATGTAGCTGGATATAATGAAAATGTTTCCTCTTCTTTCTGGCATTGTGGTTAGGGAGAGGGTCCGTAGACTCTCTTCTGGGATTTGTGAAGAACTTCTTTGTGGTCCAGTACTTAGCCAATTTTTTAAGTACCCCAGGGGCATTTGAAGGAAAATAGGTGTTTCCCATTTAGCGCCCACGCATATACGCTAGGCTACATACACATACTTTGTGCCCGACGCGCGCGCGCGCGCACACACACACACACACACACGTGTCAAATTGAGTTTGTTAATTGTGTCTTCAGAATACAGCTAAGTGAAACAGAGTTTATCAACTGAAACCATAAAGCGTCTTTTCGGTAGACGTAAAATAAATTACTGGAAGAAGCTGGATCTAGTTAATGAAGCATCTGTGTGCATTTTGGTGCTGAGGTTGGTCATGAAAACAATTACTTTTTATCAGGTTCAAAGTTGCCAAGAGGGCTGTTTTGCCTTTACTCGGTTCTCCGTGATTTGCACAGCCTTTCCTATGAGAAGGGATGGAAGGAAGCAACTGAAGACACAATCCCTGCCCTGGGGAACAAAAGGAGCAGGAAAGAATAACAGTGAGCCAGTATCGTCCCTGAGCCAAAGGAATTTTGATAGAAGATCCAGTTTCCTGCCCACTGTTTGTTATTTCGTCTCGTGCTAAGGTAGACCTTCGTTGTGTTCTGTCCGCTCACACTTGTTACTCGAACTCCCTTCCAGGGACTCACCCCACCCTTAATCCATTCAGTTCAGGTGGGGATCATGCCAGTCCTGCAGTCTCCAGGCCACGTTGATTTGTTCAAGGATGGGCACTTGACCCAGTCAGAGCTAGAGACGCGCAGTGAGGCTTTTACGGAGACCGCTGGACAAGAGATGCATGCTTACCCATGTGAGCTTGAACCAGGGAGATGAGGCTCCAGCTGCTGGCAGCCATCTTGCCACCAAGAGGAGAGAGCCCATCGGAGCAGGGAACCAACCCAGAGCAGGAGGGGAGCCCGGTCATGCTGAGAGTAATGCCGAAGAGCGGTATCATTCGAGCTCCTTGGCAAACCTTGCTCTGAAAATACAACTGTCCTGGCACTTTCCAGTCACGTGAGCCAATAATTTCCTTTTTATTTAAACCAGTTTGGATTGAGTTATCTGGCATTTGTCATTGAAAACCCTGACACCGGCATCTACAGAGCGTGCTAGACCCGTGAAGGAAAGAGGATAGAAACTTGAGAAAGAAATATGCCCCCTCTCAAGAATCTGAGCATGGAGTGAGCACAGCACAGATCTGAAATCATAATTAAAATACAACTTGACAATTGCTGTAATAAATGTATGACCCAAGTGTCCGGGGACCCAAAAGAGGAAGGAAATAACCTTGTGGTTGTCTGTCTGCAGAAGACCCTCTTCAAGGAGGACTTTAGGGGCTCTTCATGTGGGTGTTGAACTCGGGAACGGGCACCCGGCTCTTGGCAGGGGAGGGGGGCGGGGCAAACCCCCATGAGAGCTTCCCATTCCAGTGCACTTCCAGATCAATCCGGCACTGTTCCGATCAGACCTGGTAGGGGTTTAATTGCTTTGGATTGATTTTTACCCGCGGTGCCTTCAAAACCCCCAGCCCAGGGATAAAGAGAGATTAGTCACGTCAGGGAGGCTCCCTGCCGGCTCCGGTGAAAATCAGCCAGGGGTGAAAATGATTTAGAAGAATTTTTAAAATCTGTGTCCCTGAGTGTACCTGGGACGTGAGCGGGCTTTCTGACAAATGGCGACCAGAGCACTTTGTGAGAACCCAGCAGTGATAATCCTAGGAGCTACCGTTTCTTACATGCGCCATGGTTCGCTGATGCCGCCCGAGCCCTTTACTTATATTCGAGGATGTACTTGGCTTTGCAAACCAGGACACGGGCCAGCGTCACCAGTTACCGGCCACTGGCACAATGCACGTGCTGTATTGGTTGTGCATTATTTGTAGTGTTGCCCCTTTATACAGTGTCTCCTTTAACCTTCAGGACGATGCTGAGACGAATAATAAGTTGTACAGATGAGGGAAGAGAGGTTAAGTTACCTGCCCGGCTAGGAAGGCACAAAGCCGGGATTTGATCTTGGTGGGGTCCTCTCGCTCCCACGGTTCCGTTGATGCCAGGAAGAGACATTTTCTGGAGCCGGGTCTTTGTATCTCCGTTTTCGCAACTGTCAAGCGATGAGCGCCAGCTTTGAGGCCTCGGTCTGTCCTGGAACAGTTCTTGTGAAACTCCCGGAGTGTGTGTGCACTGTCGATCCCACGTTTGCCATCGAGGCGAATGCGATGAGCAGCCAAAGGCATCACCCAGGGCGTGTACGGAGGGCTGACTTAGCCCTGCCGAGTGGTCCAAAAAGGCCAGGGAGAGATGTGTCGCGCTGTGTGGCAAGCAGACCCCACCCCAGCAGCAGCGCCCTGCCCCTCAGCGGGACATTGGCGCTCTGCTGTGTCGGGGGGTGAGATGTGGTGATGAAACCTCTGCCCCCACCTGGAATGTTCCAGAAAGCAGGTGTCTCTGTGTTTCAAAGACAGCTCTGAGCAGAAGTGGAGAACAGGGCCCAGTGGACATCCTTACCTGTCTTGTACTCATCTGGAGATGTAAATCTCCAGTTTCCTTTAATTTTCCAAGATTTTTATTGAACGCTAGATTTGGGGAGGGGGGTGAGAGATGAGTTGGATTCAGATCAGGTTTTTTGTTTATTTATTTTGAGATAGAAAGAGAGAGAGGCAGAGAGAGAGAGAGAGAGAGAGAGAGAGAGTCCCAAGCAGGCTCTGCACGACCAGCGCAGAGCTGATGGGGTTCCATCTCACAAACTGCGAGATCGTGACCTGAACTGAAATCAAGAGTCAGACGCTTGGGGCGCCTGGGTGGCTCAGTCGGTTAAGCGTCCGACTTTGGCTCAGGTCATGATCTCACGGCTCGTGAGTTCGGGCCCCGCGTCGGGCTCTGTGCCGACAGCTCAGAGCCTGGAGCCTGCTTCGGATTCTGGGTCTCCTCCTTTCTCTGCCCCTCCCCCCGCTTGCACTCTGTCTCTCTCTGTCTCTCAAAAATGAATCAACATTAAAAAAAAAAAAAAAAAGAGTTGGACGCTTAACCGACTGAGCCACCCAGGCGCCCTGAGTTGGATTCAGGTCTCCACCCTGGAGATCTCACCCATCAAAGAGGGGCAGATGTGGAAATAACCATAATACAGTCCAAGTTCAGTGGTGGCATTTGGTACGTACATGCTCTGAGAACTCAGGAGAACAAATAATTAACTCATCTGAGGACTTCATTTCAGGTGAAATTTAAGGACAATTAAGGGTCAGGTTGAACGGGTCTTTGAAGGATGAGTAGGAGCTTCTGAGTAGGAGTAGGGGCATAGGCGTCTCAGGCAAATGAGCCCCAACAGGCAGGCAGAGGCACAGAGGTGCAGCGGGTGGTGTTTGGGGGCAGAAAATCATGCCACAGAGCTGCCACGTGGAGTGGGGGCGGGGGGGGGGGTGCAGCTGAAAGGTGGGCAGGTTCGTTCCTTCATTCGTTCACTCGTGATCTCACTCTTTCTTCGAGCCGGCAGGCACTTAGTGAGTGGCTGTTATGAGTCAGGCGTGGATCAAGAGAGAAGTCAGCTAGACTCAGGAAGGGCAGAGTCCTCTCTTCCCAGGATGCTCAGCACAGGGGGGATTCCACCGCCACCAACTAGCTCGAGGCTTCGAGGAAATGTCAGGCGAACTGCCTGTCTTCTTGTCCGGGGCAGCTGTGAGAAAGTTCAGGAGTGACTTCCTACTGAGAAGTGAGAAAGGCTGCAAAGACGATGTCAAGGGACGGTCCCAGCAATGGCTCCCAAATAGGACTCCGTAAGTGGGTGTCAAGGTGGGTGGGGCACAGCCCTAAACCTTGAAGCAGAAAAGGTGGCAGGAGCGGGCAGCGGGTTGTCGCGTTTCTTCCCCCTCCCCCCCACCCCCACCGTGACAGCATCTGGCAACATCTGGCAGGCAGGACAGTGTCGCGCTGTGCTCGGGGGATGGGCTCTGAATTCAGATTGCCGAGGGCCGTATATGAGCTGCACTACGTTCCGGCTGTCCCTTTCCCTCTCTGGACCTCTGTCTTCCCACATGTGAAATGGGATGATAATGATATCAGTCACCCAACCCGCAAGGCGGTTGTCCTGTCTGGGATGCAAATGAGTCACTGCACCTAAAAGGCTCCAACCAGGCCCCCGCCGTGTGAACGTTCAGTGCCAACCGCTCGGGACACCAAAACGCACTGCTGGTCGGATAACCCCCAGGGGCCATGTCTTCACGGGGTCTTGTCCCTCCAAAATGCACTGGCACACACGACAGGAAACTAGCCGACCTGAAAGGCAAAGATTCTGGGTGGTGGGGGGAGGTAGAAGATTCTTCTACCTCTGCCTCCCACCCAAGGTCAGGGACGCCTTCTCCACACCCAACGCCATGTCTGGAGATGCCAGAGGAACAGACCTTTCCAGACAAATGCGGACGCGGTGCCTTCCCAGTATGAAAATAGATCGCCCTGGGACCGGAGGAGCTAATGAAGACGATAATTAGAATTGCTTATCAGGACCTGTCTTCTAAAGTTCATGTGTGCTTTTAATAGAATCTACAATGCATCTGCTTAGCAAGGATGATAGATCTTCCCGATCTGGTGTATTTTATAACGAGATCCTCGCACCCTGCCTTCTCCCGATTCCCCCGCCCCCGTCTCTGCCATCTGCTGCTGAGGTCGTCGTCCTCCACGGGAGGAGCCTTAAAATTGAGACCCGCAAACTTCTTGCAGGGAGCCCCCCCCCCCAGCCAGAGAGCCAGCTGGTCCCCTCCCTCTGAAAGCACAATCCCATACAAACCACCCCCTGCTCCTTATACTCCAGACTGTTCTAGGTGGGGAAGTGTCCCCCGCCGAATTCACGTCCACCTGGAACCTCGGAATATGACCTTGTTTGGAAACATGATCTTTGTGGATGTAACTAGTCAGGTTAAGGTGAGGTCCTATTGGATTGTGGTGAGCCCTAATCCAAAATCGGGTGTCCTTATGAGAAGACCGTGTAAAGACGTAGAGGGAAGGAGGCCATGGGATGACAGAGGCCGAGATTGGAACGATGTGTTTATAAACCAAGAAATGCCGAGGATTGCAGGCAACCACCAGAAGCTGGGAGAGGTAAGGAAGGGTCCTCCGCTAGAGCCTCCGGAAATGGGGCCTTGCCGACACCTTGGTCTCAGACTTCCAGCCTCCAGAGCGGGCAGAGAATAAAGCTCCGTGTCTCAAGCCACCCAAGCTGTGGCACTTTGTGGCAGTAGCCCCAGGAGACTACTACAGTGCCCGTCCTTCAGTGTCTCAAGCCTGCCCGGTTCTCTCACCCCTGCACGGGCTCTCCCATCTGCCTGGGACTCTCTCCCAGCTGCCCCTCCACCCTGCACATCCCCTCCTGGCCCTCACCACGCTTCAGCATAACTGTGTGTCCGTGTCTGTCCTCACCTTCAGACAGAGGGTCTGGCCAGGGCGCCGCCATTGTGGGTCTTATCCACTGACTTGTCCTCGGGGCCTGGCATCGTTCCTGGCATTCAGTGGGAGCTCGGGAGGATTCTGTGTGGTGGAAGATGAAGTGAGCAACGTTCCCGGCCACTACCCACCGTGCTGGCAGCTTTTCTTGACTTCTGCCACCACGTCTACCGTGGGGGACAAGACAGCGGCCATCATCTCAGACTCTGCCACCGAAGGCACCGTGGGGTCCCATTCGACTAAAGGCTCTGGGAGCCGGCTCACTGGTCAGTTGAAAATCCCGCTCTGGTTCTCCTGCCCTTCCCTTTAGTGAGGACTTTGCTCATAGATGAATATTTAATGAATTACCTTATTTAAAACAGGTGGCCTATGGGGCGCCTGGGTGGCTCAGTTGGTTAAGCTTCTGACTTAGGCTCAGAGCATGACCTCGCAGCCCGTGGGTTCGAGCCCCGCGTTGGGGTTTGTACTGACCGCTCGGAGCCCGGAGCCTGCTTTGGATTCTGTGTCTCCCTCTCCCTCTGCCCCTCCCCCACTCACGTTCTGTCTCTCTCTCTCTCTCTCTCTCTGTCTTTCTCAAAAATAAACATTAAACAAAAATTTTTTTAAGTAAAAGAAAGAAAATAAACAAATAAAACAGGTGACCTAAATAGAAAGGAAGCCTCCTGATTTGCCTGAAATTTGGCGAGAGCCCCCGCCTCCGTCCCGTAAGCTCTTGGGGAGTAATATTTGTGCTCATCTAATCATCTCTTTCTCCCTGGAGCCTGGCACTGAGTTGACAAATAGAAAATGCTTGATCCTAAAATAGCTGAGCCCAGAGAAGCCAGAGGGTCCTTTCGGCCCTGGCTCTGACCGCATCCTGACACCTAGCATGAGTCTCCAGTCACAGGCTTCTCCACGGAGAGATCCTAGTCTGTGAACTCTTGGGATTGGTGCACTAGAGAATTCCATTGTTGCCAGGGCGTAAACTTGCATTTGACAAGGCAGGGCGGAAGTCGGGAGGGCCACTCGCCCAGCCCCACGAGTGGTGGGCTTTTGACCTTGCGATGCCCTTCTTCTGAATCCCACGTTCAGCCTCCTTTTATCCAGGCCTCCTGAGCTGCAGCGCTCGACCACGGCCCAGCCAGGGCCACCGGGTTTCAGCTCCGATCAATGGCACCTGGAAACGTGCCTCGGGGCCAACCTTTTGCTTCCGTCCGCTCCCCTTCCCCCTTGAAGATCTGTCGTTTTGTGAGATCCGCTAGGGTGGGGAGGTGTATTCTGTGCGGGGGCTGTGAGGGGGCTGAGGGGGAAGCAGAAGACAAAAGCTGCACTTGACTTTGACCAGGGGACCAAAATAGAAAGCTCGGAGCATTTGATTCCCTCCCGTCCCCCGGGGGCCACGCTGCTGGTGGAGTGAATGTTGTTGTGTCCGGTGGGCATCCATCCACTTCCAGGACCACAGGCACGTCAGGTTCTGTCACTTTTCTGTGCCCGTTTCCTGCTCCGCAAAGTGCATCCAGCTCATGGAGACGCTGTGTTGCTGGTGATCACAGCAGTCACCCCGCCCGGTGCCTTAGCTGAGACTTTGCCTTCTGCGTCAGCCTCGCTCGGGGCCTTGGGAGACCCCCAGAGCGTGGAGGCACCGGGTGGGCAGTGGGCTCATCAGCTGGCACGGCCCCTGCTCCAGGCGGGCTGGTGCCTGGCTCCGTGCCCTTGGTTTTCCCGTGCTGAGCCTGTGATGTGTAGAAGGTTCCGGACTGTGTTCAGACAGAGGGGAAATGGAGACACAGAGGGCAGAGGGCAGAGGGGGAAATGGAGACACAGTTTCACTGCGGGAAGGACAGGAGCGGACGGGGGTGACTTCCCAGAAGCACAGCCAGAGCCTCCTCCAAGGCCACTGGAGGAGAACAGTTCTGACCTCCCCCAGAAACATCTGGCTTCCCCGCCACTGTTAATTGCGGGCACTCATTGAGCGCCAGGCACTATTCCAGCACTTTCCCTGGGAAGGAGCCATTTTATAGGTAACCGAGGCTCAGGGAGTTGAAGCAACTCGCCCGAGACCACACAGAACAGACCTGGGATTCCGACCCAGGATGACCGAGCCGAGGCTGACATCTTACCCACTTATTGGGGGCCCTGCTCAAAGTGAATACCTAACCACCACTTCTCAGCTGGGCAGCCTGGGGGGAGTCACGTGGCCTGGAAGCACCTGGGCAAGCCTTGAGTTGGGGGTTTCCGATGGGCCCCTCTGTGGCTGGCCTCAGTCCCGCACATCCTTGGGGCCAGGCAAGCGTCTGGTCTGCTTAGTTTCTCTTCCTTGCTCTTCCTTCTCTCCCACTGTGGTTTGAGGAGCCCCGTGGTGTTGCCGGTACCGGTGAAATGCTGAAAAAGGAAGCCAGGTCCCCCCTTCCCCAGTCCCTGCTGGCATGTCGGAACGTTCTGGTCAGTGGGAACGCCCATGTCCGCAAAGCAAAGCGGCTGACTCCTGTTCCAGCCACAGCTTGGGATCAAAGCCTCGTTTCAGGATTCCAGCTCCCAGCCTGCCCTCCCACTTCTACCCACTTCCTGCCCGGATCGACCCTTCCGATTTGTTCCTTTAAATCACCACTTGCGTTTTGGACAGTCTCAAGCTTTTCCTGGCTCTCATGCTTTTTTCTCCCCTCTCAGGGTGAGCTTGCGACCTCTCATGGCCTTCCCTGTGTGAACACAATTCAGGGGGCTGACTCCGGACTCACTGTGGAAGCTCAACGCAGGGGCTATGTGTATATATATTCAGCACAGCGCAGCTCTAATTACAGGCTGCTGCTGGAGACTAGTCATTTTGTGAGTCATTAGGACGTGTGGCTGGGGCTTTACAGTATCTTTTGACAAGTTCTGTGATTTTTAGATCTTCACCTATGATGACGTTTTCGGTGAAGCAGAACACGGTAGTGAGGTTGGCAAATGTCACGGCCTCCGGACTGTTTCCTTCTCCCCATTAAAAGGGTCCTCTCCTCTCCGTTGCAAGGAGAGCAATATTGATTTTGATTGGGTTGGAGGGGTTGGAAGCATGGCTGTGTCTCTGTGTCTTGCTAATCAATATCCCAAAGCCGTGGTTGGGGGTAATGTTTTGAGTCCTTGCTTCTGTTCTCCTTCGTGTTGGCAAATTACAGGCTTTCAGGTGAGGCGCCTTCATTTTGCAGAGGCTGTGAGGAGCAGGTTTAATTAGCACGCAGACCTGCTGGAAAAATCCAGCGTTATTAAGAGCCTCCCTCCATGTCGGTGGCTGCCAGGCTGTGCCAGTCCCCGGCCCTCTGCCATCTCCTTCCTGCAGATACCCAACACTGACCCCTCATTACTTTGCCATTACTCCCAAGATCTCCAGGGATGAGCAAGAAAGGGGTGAGAAAAATTACAAGTTCAGATTTTTCCCCATTGAGACGAGGACTCAGGGTCTCATGAAACTCTTGAAACTCTTGGCTTTGATCCTCAGATCCTGCTGGGCAGAGTCACTGAGGGTTGGGTCCATGGGCTCAGCTCTGGGAAAAATTAAGTCCTTTCTACTCAAAAGCAGAGACCACAGGCTTTGGAGCTGAGATAGACTTTGTGGGTTGAGCCCCGTTCTGCTCCTGACTTGATGTGTGACTTTGATTGAATAGTGTGATTTGTCTGGTCTTCAGTTTCTTCATCTGTAAAATGGGGTTAATTGCAGTGGCACTCTCATGAGTTGCTGTGATGCCCAATGAGCTAAAGTATGGAGGGAAGTGTGAGCTCGGCACAGGGATTGTCAGAGCATCAGCTCTCACCCAGGTAGTTGCTCTGAGGGTTATGCTGTGATGGTCGTCCCGTGGTCATGTTGTTTTGACCAGACCCAACCAGGAGAGGTGAGAAATTCAGACTCATCATATCAGTGAGTCCCTCCATGCCTGCCCGAGGTCACGTGGTAATCCAGGAAGTTCATCTGATGACCAGAGAATGGGGGAGGAGAGCGGAGTCTTGCATCCATGGTGGTCTCAGCTGACCTGGTCTTTGTCCAGGCCCACCTGACCCCCAGAGGTGGACGGCACTCTCCCCTGAGCCTAGGTGTTTCTTTGGTGATGTCAGGAGCCCCAGTGTCCAGGGTCCAGACCCATGAACCCTATGTATGGTGCCTACACGTGGCCACTCCAGACTTCAGCCCTGCTGACCAGTCACCATGCTGGTAGAAACCAGACACGTTCCCACTATCACAGGCCTACAGTCCCTCCTGCTAAGGCCTGGAGAATTGTCCAGTCTCCTCCTTCTAGAATGTTCCATATCTCCACCCCCTAGAAGCACCACCTCTTCTCCTCCTCTGGCCTAATTTCCTCTAGGCTTCCTGTCTGAGGAACAAAGGTAAGGAGGGAAGTATGCCTCCAGGTAAGCCCTGCTTTCCTTTCATACACGAGTCTCCCGGAGGCAGGGGGCTGAAGGACCCACTTTCTCTTGGAGCAGTGATTGACCAGAGTTGAGTCACACATTCATCCTGGAATCAGCATGGGGTCAACCCTATGGGAGGCTCATGAGCTGAGTGTAGAGGAAAAAGAGGTGGCCAGGGAACAGGGAGGTGCTGTTGCCAGAAGAAAAGGGCATGAATAATGCATAGACAACATGGCAAGAGACTGTCACCAGCAGACAAACACCTTGATTGCTGTATCAGAAGCTGAATTAATTAGGGCACAAGCCTTTGGTGACCCAGCTCTTAAATCACTCTGCTGTGGGAAGAAAAGGGACTTGGAGTCACAAAGCCAGACTTCAAGGCAAGCCTCTGTCTCGTGATGGTTGTGGGACCTCTCTGGGCTTATTTTCCGGTCTACAGAGTGGGAAAAACTACTTCATACAGAGAGGTTTTATGGCAGCACTGCTCTAACATGATAAAAATGTTCTAGAACTGCACTGCCCAGTGTGACGGCCGCTAGCCACAGGTGGCAATTGGGTGCTTGAAATACGGCTAATGTGACTAAGGAACTGAATTTTTTATTTTATTTTAATGAATTTGAATTTAAAGGGTCACACGTGGCTAGCGGTGGCCATATTGTACAGTACAGTTATCAAGCATTTAATGGAATCATGAACGGGAAATTGCTTCGTTAGGTGCCATGAAGGGATAGTCGTTGCATATCTAAATTGAAAGATCACGGATGGGGCCAGATGCTGTGTGAATAAGTCCAGATCATGGTGATTGTAACTGCTGATCTCAAGGAGGCCTAAGACCCCAACAGAGGCTGATTTCTGGACATCTCCTTCCATACATGAAGGGTTAATACACCAGCCCTGCCATAAACCTATACGGATTCCAGTAAGAAATGTATTGCATGGATGGATGAATGGATGGACAGACAGAGAATAGATGAACAGGTGAATGAATGGATGGATGAATGGATAGACAGACTCATCCATTTATTCCTCTGCCCTCTACTATTTGCTTGGCGTTGTTCTAGCAGTTAGGGATGGAATAATGAAGATGCCTTCACGAGGATCATGTTGTAAAGAGGAGAGTCGAATGCTAAACAAGAAACCAGAGGGCTAATATATCAAATAGCAGCAGTGCTGTGGAGAAAAAATGAAGTCAGGAGAAGGGACCAGAGCAATGTGGGTTAGCTAACTCACAAGGGTGGTTGGGGGAAGACATCTGGTAAAGCGATATTTGAGAAAAGTATGAGGGAGGTAAGGGAGTGAGCCATGCAGAGACGTGAGGGTGGAGCTAAGACAGCAGAGGGAGGCCAGGGTGATCTGGACCAGGGTGTCGGACGACATGTGAGCAGAGAGGAGGCCAGAAGGAGCTGGGGGTTTTCAGAGGTGGTTGGAAGGCTTTGGTTTCCCTCTGAGGGAAGTAGAAAGCCAACAGAAGGTTTACAGAAGAGGAGGGATGGGGTCTGGTATATATTGATGCTGCGTTGAAAATAGATGCTTGGTGGGGCGTATGGGTGGCACGGTCGGTTAAGCGTCCGACTTCGGTCATGATCTCACAGCTCGTGAGTTTGAGCCGCCGCGTTGGAGCCTGCTTCGAATTCTGTGTCTCTGCCTCTCTCTGCCCCTCCCTCACTCGTGCTCTCTCTCTCTCAAAAATGAAAATGAAAACAAACATTAAAAATTAAAAAAGAAAGAAAGAAAGAAAGAAAGAAAGAAAGAAAGAAAGAAAGAAAGAGGGAGGAAAAGCAGGGGCAGGCAACAAATAAGGTGGCTGTGATGCTAATCCAGGCAAGAGATGATGGTGACTGGGACCAGAACATGAGCAGCTGCAACGTGGTGGGATTCAGGATCTAGGGTAAAGGTCGAACAAACAGTGGGATTAGATGCAAGGTAGGAGAAAACAGAGAAGTCGAGGATACTTCAGGGATGTAACCTTGAGTTGCTGGAAGGAGGGCGTTACCAATTGTTAAGACAAAAATGGGCAGGAGCTAGTTGAGAACATGTAGGGTGGGGGCGACTGGGAGTTCAGTTTGGGGCCTGTTAACGTTTGAGATGTCTGTTAAATCGTCCAAGAGTTTGGAATTCAAGAGAGAGGTCAGGGCTGGCCGTATACATTTGGGACGCTTCAGCATAGGGATGGTATTTAAAGCCATGCTACGGGGCGGGTATACACAGAGAGAGAAGAGAGGAGGCCTACGGATGGAGCTCGGGGCCCTCCAGCATTTGGAGGGCAGAAGGAGAAGGGGGATCCAGCAAAGGCTATTGGAAAGGAGCAGCCGCAGGTGAACTAGGAAGAAACCAGCAGAGCGAGGGGCCCCGGAAGTAAGGTGTGTCAAGGAAGAGAGAGTGATTAACTGTAAAAAGAGGCTGGAAAATTGACCATTGGCTTTAACAGCGTGAAGGTCGTTGGCGACCTTGGACTGTTCAGAGGAATGTCGGCATGAATGGCCAGCGGGCCGGCTGGGTGGGTGGATGAAAGTTTACCCCGACTAATGCAGCTGACTGCAGCATCCCTCACCTGGACCAGCAATTAAGCAGATGTTGCCCGACGCCCTGGATGCCGGAACCAAAGGCCGTCAGGACCAACCTCGTCCATTTTCCCCACTTCTCTGGGTTTGGCCCACAAATGTCGGTGTGACCCCTGCTCATTATGAGATTTGAATCTTGGCATCTTCTGCTTTGATTAGTGTTCTTTTGATTACCCGTAATGCTCTCCGTTGAATGTTTCCTCTTCTGAGGCGTGAGAAGGGAAAGAGAGGGAAGAAAACGAGAGAGAGAAAAAGCTAGCTCTGGGATTCTGGATTCACTTGGTTTTGTATTTGCATTTGCAAACTGCCACTTTGCCAAATTCCGCTGCCTTTTGGGAAGAGCAGATTTGCAGACACCTACCTCTGCGAGCAGGTGTCCCTGGTGATTTCCGTCCACTTTAAAGCCAAGCGAGAAAAGTGAGGTACGCTTGTAAGTTGTAGTTGGAGAGCTAGAGATTTTATGTAAAATGCTGTTGATCTTTTATGGGTTTATTTCGTTATCATTCATTGGCAGGCATGGAGGCTGGAGCCCAGTCAATCAGCCTGTATTACATTGTCCTTAGTTTTTTTTTTTTTATGTTGTTTATTTGTTTGTTATTTATTTTTTTTATTTTTAATGTATATTTTATTTTTGAGAGAGAGCGTGTGTGCACATGCGTGAGTGGGGGAGGGGCAGAGAAAAGGAGACACAGAATCTGAAGCAAATTACAGGCTCTGAGCTGTCAGCACAGAGCCCGACGCGGGGCTCGAACCCACAAACCGGGAGATCATGACCTGAGCCGAAGTCGGACGCTTAACCGACTGAGCCACCCAGGTGCCCCTGTTTGTTTGTTTGTTTTTTAATTAAAAGCCTTATTTTCCATGAAGCAGTCTCTCTCTTCTCCTAACATTAAAAATCACGTAAGTGGGGAGGCATGAGGCTTAGACCAGGCTTTCTAGCTGTGCCAGGATCGTGATAGCCAAGGGTTAACCTCTCAAGAATGTGGTGAGCCTCATACTGGTAGCTGAAATCGGTGATGGTGAGGGTATTTACACCAAGGCAATTGGCAGCCCGACAAATCAGGACTCCTCTCCCCCCCCCCACGTCCACAGCTGATTGTTAAGCATTTACCAGCAAGCAGGCCACCGCCTGTGGCCCTCAGCCCTATCCTCTGAGATTCATCTGAAGTCCAATCTAGGCAATTCCCTGCCTTCCTGGAAGAGGAGATTTCAGCCCAGGTGTGACTGTCACACAAACAGGTGCTCAGGAAGATGTGTTGCCCACAAACTCGCACGGTTGATGTGCCCAGCTTCAAGCTCTGCAGGGTGGGTGACCGTGTGATGGGAGAGAGCTGTCCCTCCGGCGACCAGGGAGATTGAAAGCAGTTTGGCTGAGAGGAGGAAGAAGGCGACCGAGTGGGGTTGTGATCATCACCGATGCCAGGATCTCACCTCATTAGGGCACCTCCGGGGCTACAGCCGCAGAGGCGAGAAGCTGGAGGTGAGGAGGCGGCTTGACAGAATTGTCCGTGTTATCAGTTCCCTGTCCCCGATCTCATCTGCACAATCACCGCCTCTGTTGTCACCTGTCCAATTTCTGATCTTGTGGTAGCTGTGTTTGTTATCTGCACAAATGCGGCCAGCAGCGGGATGGCACCGGTGACAGTGGCTGCAGGGGGCTCGTCGTAAAGCAAGCTGGGGAGGGAAAGAACAGATATCTGGGAAGGCGCACCTGGGGTGTGCAAGCAGGACCCAGGGCTTATTATGACCATCACTTCTTTGCAGGGGACGCAGGCATGGTGTCGCAGAGGAGTTAGATGTAGGGGTCTGGAGGGAAATTGTCTGGGTTCAAGTCTCGTTCTGCCACTTACTAGCTCTGTGACCTTTCTTTATGTTTGTTTGTTTATTTTTGAGAGAGAGAGTGTGCTAGCAGGGGAAGGGAAAGGGGCGGGGAGAGAATCCCAAACGGACTCTGCACCGTCAGCAGACCCTGACATGGGGCTTGAACCCACAAACTGTGAGATCATGACCTGATTCGCAATTTACAGTCAGGTGCTCGACTGACTGGGCCACCCAGGCGCCCCTAGCTCTGTAACCTTGAGCACACTTCTTACTCTCTCTGTGCACCTTACAGTCTACCCATTCATAAAATAGGATAAGAATGATGATGATGAGCCAAAAAATGGCGTGCTTGTGAGGCTTAATGAGCAATCTATATAAAACGTTTAGAGCGGTGCCTGCCACCTAGAGCTTAATAAATGTTAGCTGTTATCATTCCCTTCCAGGCCTTTTTTCCAATAGCCATGTCTGGATTTGTGAAAGCCCTCTCTACCACCAAGGGTACCGCAACGCCATTCACTCTGAAATCAGAACTAAAGAAAATAAATGGGCCTTTCGGTGCATTGAAACCAACTTGTATGAGTCAGACACATCCTGGAGTTTCAAGTGAGAGGAAATCAACATAAACTGTCTTAACACCCCCCTCCCCCCGGCCAAAATGCAATAGCTATGGCTCAGGTAATTGAAAATACTGGAGTGGATCCTTCAGGCATGGCTGGATCCAGGAGCTTAAGCAGTGTCACTTATTAAACTCTATTACATTCTCCTCCCACCACCAATCTTGTGGATCTGCTTCCTTTTTTTCCCTTTGTATATTGTCCCCATTCTCTCCTATTGAGGTAGGCTTCTTCCACGTGGCTAGGGAGATGGCCTCCAGCATCATCTTTACATCAAAGATCTCCAGGGAATAGAAAAGCATATTTCCAGGAGGTCCAGAAAAAGTCCCAGGGGAGACTGTGATGGGCTCACCTTTAATCTCATGCCCATCTCTGATCCAATCACAATAGCCAGAAGGACAGAGTCTGTGATAGACCTAAGCTATGGGCCAAGCCCTGGACTGAAAGGTAGGCAGATAGGGGCCAATGCATTTAGCCCAGCCCATGAGATGGGGAAGAAGTGGTCCTCTAAAAGTAGAGTGTGGGACAGACATACAGCACTGGTTCACCACAAGTCCATGGTTAGAGGAAAGGCTCCAAAGGCCTTGGGTTCAAATCCTGGCTCCTTCACTCCCTAGCCAAGTCCCCTAGGACACGGTCCTTTTCCTTTCTGTGCTTCAGTGTCCTCATCTGTAACATGGGGATACTAACAGCACCTGCTTCATGAGGCCGCTGGGAACAAAAACTAGTTAAAAAGCATAGTTGAGAGTAGTACTTGGCACTTAGGAAGTAAACGCTCAGTAAAACCTGTTGTATGATCTGATATTCGCAGTTGTCATGAATATCCTACAAAGACTTTCATTAATTAAACAAATGTTTTATGCCAGGCCCTGCGCCAGGCCCCAGATGTCTTGCCGGACCCTACAGCCCATGGGGAGTGATAGACATTAAACAAATGATTGTGCAGTAATTGAGGGGGAGGGAGGGACTTCTTACACAGAGTGGCAAAGTGGAAAGCTAAGAAAGCTTTGCTGGAAGCCACACCAGCCTACAGATGGGGCTTGGTTCCAAGCCCCAGCTCGGGCACAAATGGGCTGGGTGATGGAGGACACAGGGCACAAGCTCTTTCTCAGCCTTGACTTTCTTCTCTCTAAAATGGAATGACAATTTCTGGTGGACTTTCACCCCAACTGCCTAACACCCCAGGGTCTTTATCACACACCTGGGTGCATTGATTCAGACCAGGATTTCTCAGCCTAGGCACTATTGACATTTGGGGGCCAGGGAACTCCTTGTTGGGGCTCTCCTATGTACTGTGGGCTGATTAGCAGAAGCCCCAGCTTCTACCCACCAAGTTGTGACAACCAACCAAACATGTCTCCAGGCATTGCCACATGACCCACGGGAGCAAGGCCTCCCACCCACCCTCCCCTACTTGAGAACCAGTGCTCTAGAAGAATTTGTCTGTGTAACTCTTTGGTCTGGGACTCCCCTCCCCAGGTCTCAGTCTCCCCATCTGTCAAATGAATGGCTTGGCCCAGAAGATGGATAGCCATAGACCTCCCCAAAGCAGAGTTTTCCCAGCTCCAGATTTTTTTTTTTTTTTTGGAGGTTGCAGGGAGAGAGAGGGATAGAAGGAGAGGGAAAGAGAGAACCTCAAGCAGGCTCTGTGTTCGGCACAGAGCCGGACATGAGGCTTGATCCCATGACCCTGGGATCATGACCTGAGCCAAAATCAAGAGTCAGACACTTAACCGACTGAGCCACACAGGCAGCCCCCAACTCCAGGTTTTATGGTAAAATCCAGCCAAGTTCCACCAGCAGGAGACAAGGAGGACAAGGAAGACAAAGAGGAGAAAGGCCATTCGAGCTTCAGCTAGACTGTTACAGAGCTTTCCAGACGCTCTGTGTATTCACCTTCTATAACCCCTTCCCTTGTGCTAGGCCTTCTTTCTGGCTGAATTGCCCATTGGCCACTACATTTGCCCAGGTCCTGGGGAGACACTGTCCCTCCTGCATCCCAGAGAGAATAGGAGGGTCATTTGAATGTTAATGAACTTACTGGTGAATTTGCGGTGGATGTTGATATGATTCCTGGCACCCGAAATGGCCTCATCCCCCCCACAGTGGTCTTTTGACCCTGGCTTCGTGTTTCTGAAGGAGCTTATTCTGGTTTTCTTGAAAGGTAATTCTTGTGGCTCAACTTTGCTGAGATGAAGAGCCTTCTCCTCTCCCTTTAAATCCCCACATGTACCTCCAAGAGCAGAAGGGACCTCTGTCACAGGTGTGGTATCACATTAGCACCTGGGCTCTGGAATCAGAAGGTGTCCTTTCAAATCCCAGCCAGGACACATATGTGACACGTAATGGAGTAAATACCCCTTCGTGTGGGGTTGTTGTTGGAATTAAGTGAATTAATATATGTAAAGCCCTTAGCATAGTTCCTAATGCATAGAAAATGCTCTATACAAAATCATTTATCAATAGTTACATAGATTATAATTGAGAAGTCAAACGGGCTTATTTATATCTGGTACTTTTAAACTGTTCAGTGTTACCTACAAGACTAATAATTCTAAGATGTTATCAACATCATAAATAGCACTGTGCCAGCTTTCCAGAGGAAAATAGCCAGATACGATCTGTCGGTATCACAGCCCATCAGTATCCAACGATGCTTACTCTGGCTTCAGGGTCAGAAACAGCCTGGATCTCTCACTGGAACAATCATGCAGAAAGTGGACTTGTTGGCTCAGATTGACTCAAAGCCCTGCTCTGGAAAAATCTGTGCCACAGAACTGGGCCCAAGAACCACCCCCATGAGGACCAACAGGGTTCCCAAATGGATGATGGGAATACAATCTGATGTGTGCAGCTGTGCAGGAACACCGACCCCTCCCCCACGGAGTGGAGGTGTCTAAGGGACACTCAGGGTCCTCCGGCCATGATGGAGACAGTGACCACAATGGAATGGATGCCAGGTGGAAGCCGCCACATTAAGTGCATTATGTGCATTATCTCATGAGTGTTTACAACTTCCTAACCCCTTGTTATAAATGATGAAAAGGCTCAGAAAGATTAAATCCCATGCCAAGAATTTGAAGGCAAATAGCAGGAGAGATGGGCTTCTACCCTGGGCTTCCCAGATGTTTGACTGCTGCAGGCAAGCACACAGAAGTGCCTAAACCAGCTTTAGGATGAGGTTCACGTGCTCAGGAGGATTTGGGTTGTAGGGGGCGATGGAGTGAGTGATATGACAAAAGGGAGATGCCCCTTAAAACTCTGAGCTCATGAAAGAGAACTGTAAAGGCTTCTACACCAGACAAGTGCCACATGCTTCATGTACACTTTCCCACTTAGTGCTAGCAACAACCCGCCAAGACAGAGTCTCTGTGGACACCCATTCTAGATGAGAAAGCTGAGGCCTGCAGGGCCCAGTGGCTTTCCCTTGGAAATGTCTATAATAATTAGTGGAGCTGGGTTTGGAACCCATGCAGTCTGGCGCCCTGCAGAGTTGTTCCAGCTGCATGACAAACCACCCCGAATTTAGTGATGCACAACACTAATCATTTTATTTTGCTCAGGGATTTTGTGGGTCAGGAAACCAGACAGGGCTGGGGTAGCTTCTTTCTGCTCCACGATTCTGCAGCCTCAGCTGGAGCTGACCCGGATAGGTGGGAGCTGGGCCAACAGGTCCACTTCCGAGAAGGCGTCTTCACTAGTCTAAAGAAGTGCACAGGTATGACTCAGAGGATGGGCCCAGCCAGGAGTGATGATCAGAGCACCTGCCTGTGGTCTCGCCGTGTCACCTGGGTGTGTTAGAGCATCTGGGTTCCAAGAGGGAACTTTCCAAGAGAAACACCTGGAAGCTGCAGACTTTCAGGACCTAACTTTGAAGTCACATGGCATCCTTCCTTCTGTACATCACCGATCAGAGCAATCACAGCAGCCCAGATTCAAGGGGATGGGACATAATTTATACTGGGCTCTAGCTAATGCTGGGGATTGGGGGAACAGTAAGACAAACCCTCACCCTTGAGCAGCTCCTAGGCTCGTGTGGGGAAAGAATTACACCGCCGCGTGTCCCATGCCCTCGAGGTCTCTGTGTCATGCCGTGGGCATGGAGCTCATCCTCAGAGAGCGTGGTAACTGTCTAAAAGCTCTGTCCCATTAACTAGCAACACCATGTGCTCTTGGAGTCACTTGTGACCAGTCCTGCACGGGTTGTGCCCAACCAGCTTAAGACGAATGTTCTGAAGAATGAATGTTCCTGTGATAAGCAGGGGATTTCCAGTCATACCAGAAAATCCAGCAGAGTGACCGGGCAGATAGCTTCCCAGCCAACCACTTCCCAACACTTGTCACGACTGGTGAGTGCAGAAACGGGTGGTAGCAAATACAAAGGGCACGGGAAATGCTGGCAGAACCCCTTTTGAAAGCTGTAGAAATCATGTGAGGACCTTAAGGCTCAAGAAAGACTAGAAGGCAGGAAATCAGCCTTTTGCCACCAATATCATGGCATTGTTTACCACCTGGTCCTGGACTTTCATTGTTCATTTATCCTTCATCTACAAGTGTTTATTGACTGCTGATTATGTGCTAGGCATTGTCCCAAGCCCTAAGCTGTGGCTGCTGCCCGCCAGTGGTAGCAACTTCCTCTCCTCCTCTAGACCCGGTCTCAGCTTCTCCAGGGCAAGGACTAATCTCCTCTCCTCCTGTGTATCTCTCAGGGTCTAGTTTGAGCTGCCATTGGAGCCGGCACTCTTCAAATGCCTGTTGAGTCATTAAGTCTGAACCTCAAATTTTACTGTGACTCTGAGGGTCATTTTGAATAGTTATGACTAGAGCATATTTAAATGCAAAACTTCAAGTTCTTGTAGAAGAAAAAAAGCCCATCTGATATCTCTGAAGCGTGGTTTGGTGAAGCAGTTCTTAATTTGAATTAAAACTCCTCTTCTGGGGTCGTTGGGTGGCTCAGTCGTTGAAGTGTCCAACTTCAGCTCAGGTCATAAGCCCCGTGTCGGGCTCTGTGCTGAGAGCTCAGGGCCTAGAGCCTGCTTCAGATTCTGTGTCTCCCTCCTTTTCTGCCCCTACCCTGCTTGTTCTCTGTCTGTCTGTCTCTCTCTCTCTCTCTCAAAAATAAAAATAAACACGAATTTAAAAAAAACAACTCCTGTGTGTTAGCTTCTCACATGCAGCAAATTGTTTATTCTCCCTAAGCTTCAGTTTCCTTGTCCGTAGCAGGGGGACTAGCCTGTTTGGGGGCTGCTAGGGTGTGAAATGATGCCTGGAAAGTGCCTTGCTTGGAGTTGGGCATACACTTGGCTTTGATAAATGAGGACTACTGTTATAGACCTAATACTTATGCCAGTCCAGAGCTCCAGGTATTGGGGTAAGGTCATGCAAAGTGCCAC
Source organism: Panthera tigris (assembly GCF_018350195.1). Classification (NCBI taxonomy): domain Eukaryota; kingdom Metazoa; phylum Chordata; class Mammalia; order Carnivora; family Felidae; genus Panthera; species Panthera tigris. The sequence continues at coordinate 10,669,617 of NC_056667.1, forward strand.
ACCAACTCTGAGGGGCCAGGGTAATGACAAAGTGCCAGTTAGAGTTCAGATCCCCAAAGCATCACCCATCAAAACCTTGCTCTTCCAAAAACCTTCATCTCCCTGCACTCAGGAGGACAAGTCAGAATGATTGCAAAAATAAAAGCAATTATAGAACACTTAAAAAAAATTAGTTGGCATTTATTGAGCACCTAAGAACTTCGAGAGGCTGCTCTAAGAACTTTGCATGGATTATTTCACTTCAGTCTTATGACAGCCCTGCCAGGTGGATGCTGCTGTCATCCCTCTTCTATAGGTGAGGAAACCAAGGCAAAAAAAAAGCAAAGAGATTTGTCAAAAGTCATTCAGGTCAGCCCAGAGCCCGACGCGGGGCTCGAACTCACGGACCGCGAGATCGTGACCTGAGCCAAAGTCGGATGCTCAACCGACTGAGCCACCCAGGCGCCCCTGAACTATAATTCTTAAATTAGCACACCACTTCTTTGTGGACCACCTGCTTGGAAATCAGTTGTTTTCCTTAACTCATTAAACGTCCCCCTGACCTTCCTGTGTATGATGAGAAAGCCTTTCTTCATCCCTCAGGTCCCCCAGCCCCAATCTGTTCTACACCTCCTCATTTCATAGATAAAGAAACTGAGCCTGAAAGAGATGATATCATTCGCCCAGGGTTTTGTAGCCTGTAACTAAGTCCAAAGAGCACCCAATACCAAAACATCTCTTTCTGTTGTACCACTGTATTCAAGAATAAAATCAGCCTTTAATGTTGTATGTATAACAGCAGTATGAACTGCATGGCTTTGGTTTGAATGTATATACCGTCAAGTTCTCCAAATTTAGGATGTTTGTCACTGGAGTCACAGAAGCCCAGAACTGAGTGCATTTTGGGAGGTCACTTAGAGAAGTGTTCCTTAACTCCCTGTGCATGGCAGTCAGCTGGGGCTCTCCTTAAAATGAAAATTCTGATTAGGAGCTCTGGAGTTAGGCCCAAGATGCAGTATTTCTAGCAAATTCCAGGTAAGGACCATGCTGTTGGTCCAGAGATCTGTACTGTGTGTGGTCAAAGGCTAGACCAACCTCTTGACTTTCCCTAAATGGTTTCCATAGCTGAGCAGGAAGTATTAGCTGAGAGCCTTCAAAGGAAAATCATGGTTCACAGTGGGAACACCATGGTGCAGAAGAGATCCACCCGTGGGGTGGGGCAGAGGGGACCTTAGCCATGGAGGCTGAGCCCCATTTAAACATGCAGCATAAAGATGTGCTCGCTGGGGAGTCCAGGGAGAACAGGACATCACTGTGCACGGGAAAATGCCTGGCATGCAGCTATTACCCATTGGTATGGAGTCATTATGAGCATCTTTTCCAAAAACACTTTAATGCCAGAATCAACAACAATAACGTTACCTCCGAGTTCTCCTTTATTAATCTGGAAATGGGATAATCACTAAGCTCTTGCTTGGGTTAACCCAGGAGTCCAGCCTGGGGGAGGGTGCTCCTTCCTCTCTTCCTGTTGCACACCTCTCCCCAGCCAGGCAGGCTTCAGGCCAGGTCCTCCAAAGCTTCCAGCTCCTGCCCCCAGACCTTTGCACCTGCTGAACTCATTGCCAAGAATGCTTGTCCCCCTTCTCTCCATCTGATTGACTCCAGCCATTGTGTGGGATCTGAGTGCCTCTCTCTCTCTCTCTCTCTCTCTCCCCGCCCCCTTCTCACATAGTTTACCACTGCATTTCCAACATTTAGAACAATACCTAGTTCCTAGTAGGTGTTCATAAACACTTTTAAAATGAATTGAGAAATGAACCACCACCACTCCTCCCCAGGTGTGGTTCTAAGGATTAAATGAGATTATTTATGTATTACAATTAGCATAGCCCTGGGTATTAGTAAATGACCAATAAATGCTAATTCCCCCCCCCCACTTTCTCTCCCCTTCCCCTTCTCTGCCAAAGATCCCTTTTATTATTTGACCCCTCATGAACCCTAGGTTTTGAAAGATTTTTTTTTTCCTAAACTGATTACATAATGTATTCTTCTCCCCCTGTGCCATGGAGCAAAGACAATGCTAGCTGTGCAGAGGCATTAGCCTCCCTGGGAAGAACCCATGACTGCATTCACTAGGAATGAATCCCAGAAATTCCTACGATGTGATCAACAACCAATGAGACCTCTCACTGGTCTAAGTAAGCTAGTGTTACCACTGAGCGGATAGAATTCCGGCCTTAAACAAAGAAACTTGGCATTTTTAGTGTGTCTTCTTGTGCACGGTTATCGGGAGTAAAATAATGATTTCCCTTGGGGCCGTGGGTTAGCTAGGTCAGTCTGACTCTCGATTTCAGCTCAGGTCATGATCTCATGATCTCACAATCTGTGAGTTCGAGCCCCATGTCAGGCTCTGTGCTGACAGCATGGAACCGGCTTGGGATTCTCGTTCTCTCCCTGTCTGCCCCTCCCCGACGTGTGCCCCTGCACACGTCCTCTCTCAAAATAAATAAACATTAAAAAAAATAATAATTCCCATGAAGCATTTTTTAAGTTCTTAAAAAAAATCTCACAGCCCTTCCTGTGATCCCTGGCCTCCTGCCCTGCCCCAAGGAGCCCCGGTTTGGGAGTCATGAGCCTTGCGGTCGTGTTTCTTGCCACCACGTTCCCGTGGAGCCCGGAGGAGGCATTTTTCAGGGTGCGACTGCTTGATCACTTTCCTTCCCTGCTCCCAGTAATGAGCTTCTGGGCCTAATTACAATGAAATGTGCTGTTTCTCTTCCTTCTTTGTGTCCATATCCATAATGATCTTTATCATTAGGACGGATTAATCGCTCCTGCCCGGTGCATGCTCGCTCTCGCTCTCTCTCTCTCTCTCTCTCTCTCATTACAGTTTCCTCAGGGTGTGTATATGTGGGTGCATGAGTCTGCTCACTGTGTGGATGCAAATGGTTAAGGGGACCTCCATAGAACTGGGAAAAAAAGAGGAAAAGAAAAAGAAGAAAGAAGATAGGCAAGTGACAAGGAATGAAAATAGCACCAAACGAGCCTCTCTCCTGACTGCCCCTCTGAGTGATCATTGAGAAGAGGGGAAGCACAACACAGCTGTGTTTGTCCTTCCTCATTGCTGTGGCTTTAATGAGAAAAGGAAATTAGCTGATCCGGGGACATTCTTGTCATCTTCTAGCACGTGAACACCTTTGTGAGGTTTCGGGCAAACTCGCCTCGCCCGGGCAGCACTTTGCAAGCCTCCCCGCCCAGGAGGCTGGAACACAAAGGCTTCTGCCCAGACTTGCTCTGTGACTCGTCCTTCCCATGGGTCCCCTGGGGTTTCCAGCCCCGGGACCCCAAGAATGGAAAGCCTCCGGGCGTACCCCCCTCTCCCTGCTGCACCCTCTTGTGCACGAGTGTTAACTTCAAAGACCTGGGGAAAGAGGGAAAGTGAGGGACCCCAGAAGTCAGGTAGGAGGTGCCAATCAGTCCCGCAAATGCTAATCATCTTCAAATGGATGTAGTTCATTACAGTGAGGGAATCACTATGAATACACACACTGGAAGGGGTGATGCCCCGTTTAACCTGTTGAGTATGGCTTTATGCATTACTGATTAGTTTAGCCTGGCAGAAAAATGGCCACAACCTCTGACTCCTACAACAGAAACCACTGGGTTACAGTGGAAAGAGCGTGTTGTATCAGTTAGGATAGACTCGGTTATGCCACAGGGTTTATTTGTCACTTATGCTCGTATCCGGTACAGCCAGGACCCAGGCTGATGGCGTAGCCTCTGTCTAAGACCCTGGCAGGAAAAAGAGAAAGGGGCAGATCACGTGCCGACTCTAAGAGCTTTGGCTCAGAGATGACACACATCAATTCTGTGCATTTCATTGACCAGAGGAAGTCCCAAGGTCAAAGCTGCCATCATCAGGAGGAAAGTATAGTTATTCTCCTCCAGGGAGAAGTAGTGAATATTTCTGAAAAATAGTAGTCTACCACAGTGAGCTTACAGCTTATAATTGCACAAAACAAACAAGCAAACAAAAAAAAAATTGAGCAATTATGATATAGTCACTTAACAGAATAGCATAGAGCCGTGTAATGGATGCACTCCAGCTGTACCTAACAACATGGGGAGTCTTAGAATAGTAAGGGTAAATGAAAAAAGCAAGTCACAGAAGACCACATTTATTGCGATACCATTTTTGAAAAGCTAACAACAAAAGGTGGAACCAAACAATATGTTGTTAAGAACACACATTGATTAAGTCAGATCTTTTTTTAAAGAGAGGATTGATGTTGGGGGTGGATGGGCAGCTCAGCAGGTTAAGCGTCCAACTTCAGCTCAGGTCATGATCCCGCTGTTCTCGAGGTTGAGCCCCGCGTCGGGCTCTGTGCTGATGGCTCAGAGCCTGGAGCCTGCTTCCGATTCTGTGTCTCCCTCTGTCTCTCTGCTCCTTCCTCACTTGCGCTCTCTCTCTCTCTCTCTCTCTCTCAAAAATAAATAAACATTTAAATATATATATGTAAACGAAAGGATTGATGATCCCCAAACCCTCCGATAGCACCGACCCCTGGTAGAGAAAGCAGGGATTTAGAACAAGGGAGAGGCAAATAGACAACAGTCCAACGATGCTGACTCACAGATGTTGACTTTATTATTAGGATTCATAACCTGCGTGTATATTATGTATTTTTTCAATGTCTTTCTGGTGGTAAAATACACATAACATAAAAGTTACCCTCATAACCCCTTCCAAGTGTGCAGCGCGGTGACATTAAGTGCACCCACACTGTTGTGCAGCTGTCACCACCGTCCACCTCCAGACCTCTTTTTATCTTGCAAAACTGAAACTCTGTCCCCATGAAACACTAACTCCCCTCCCCCCAGCCCCTGGTAACCCCCTATATCCATTGTTGTCTATGTATCAAATATGACATAAGAGTTGGTTTTGAAGGGAAGAACAGGAGCTCTGGGAATAGATCTGGGTTCAAATCTCAGCTCTAGCTTTTAAAGCCGACCTTGGGATCTGCTTAATCCTGTCTGCTGAGTGAAAATGATAAAAGCATCATAGACGACACGTGCTGAGCATTTAGCACGAGGCTAGACATATAGCCGATGCTTTAAAAAAGGGTAGATATGCCGTTGTAAGTGGCGATTGATTAATTAAGTGTTGAATAAAGAATCGGCCCCGGGGCCATGCCCTTTCAAGGCACTTAAATGGGCCAAAGCTGGGTTGGTTTTCTCCTGGGAGGGAAGGAGGGAGTGCTGCAGAGATACTGTCTAGGAGCAGAGGGTCCTGGGGTCAGAGCAGGGTAACTCCAGAGAGTCTCCAGCTCAGGGTGGAGAAAAGTTGTACTTCCAAGGGACGTGGGGCCGGATGTGACGTGCAGGATGAACCCTAAAGCCCAACGCCAGCAGAGGGCAGACTGGGGAACGTGGTGTGGGTTGGGTTAGGGGACACAGGTCTAGACTGAGGCAGACAACGATACAAAGGCATTGCTGGGGTCTGTTCAAAGGAGTGGGCGTGATCACCAGTCTGTTAGGATAATAAAATCATACAAGATCTTTTAGTGAGCCACCCTTCTGGCTGGAGATGCCCCGAAGAGCAGAGAGGGTCCCATCCTTACCCCTATCACCTGTCCTCTCCAGCAGTCTTGTGCAGACAGTTCCGATCCATGCCAATGACTTCCCGGGTCTTCCTGAGCACATTCTATGGCCACAGAGCATGCTTGACCCACCCACCAGCAGCAGGGTCAGAGGTCAGAGAGGGAGCACCTCAGGACCACCCTCAGGCCATGGCATCCAGGAGTTGGAATATACACATTGCACCTGCTTCGGTCCTTCCGTGGAGACCATGCCCGATGCGTTCTACACAGTCTCTTAGAGGGCTGCAGAGGATCGACCCCAAGTGTCACAGCAGGAACCCATTTGTCAGCCTACCTTCCTTGTCTGCCTTCCCCACTTCTTGCTACCCGGGACCAAATCCCAAATAAACTTCTTGTGCCCACATCCTTGTCTTAGGGTCTGCTTTGTAGGGAAGACCCAAACTGAGATGGCGTCCAGATCTGGTTTTTGTCCAGAATGACTTAGCACTCATTGCCTCCCCAGAGACAATTCCTATCCTATTAGAGACAGCTCTGACCCTGGAAAAGTCTGCAGCCCATCCCTCCCTGCCAACCCATGGGCCAAATCCAGCCCTTTTCCTCCCCACTGTACCTACAGCCCATCTAACAGGAATACTTTTAAATGGTTGGAAAATATCACGAGAAGAGTAATATTTCATAAGTGAAATTTACATGAAATGTAAATGTCGCTGTCCATAAATAAAGTTTCATTGGAACGTAGCCACACCCATTCATTTACATATTAGTTAAGGCTGCTCTTGCCCTGCAACGTGAGCTGAGTAGCTGGAACGGACACCGTGGAGACCACATGACCTGAAATATTTACTATGCGGCCTTTTACCAAAAAAGTTTGTCAACCATGGTCTTTTTTTTTTTTTTTTTTTTAATTTTTTTTTCAACGTTTTTTATTTATTTTTGGGACAGAGAGAGAGACAGAGCATGAACGGGGGAGGGGCAGAGAGAGAGGGAGACACAGAATCGGAAACAGGCTCCAGGCTCCGAGCCATCAGCCCAGAGCCTGACGCGGGGCTCGAACTCACGGACCGCGAGATCGTGACCTGGCTGAAGTCGGACGCTCAACCGACTGCGCCACCCAGGCGCCCCTCGACCATGGTCTTAACATGACAGATGTGGCAACTATCAGACTGTGGGGTGGTAACCTCAGTGAAACGTACCTTGTAGGTGAGGGGCACCTGGGTGGCTCCGTCGGTTAAGCATCAGACTTCAGCTCAGGTCACGGTCTCGTGGTTCGTGGGTTCAAGCCCCGCGTCGGGCTCCGTGCGGACAGCTTCGGATTCTGTGTCTCCCTCTCTCTCTGCCCCTCCCCCATTTGCACTCTCTCAAAAATGAATAAATGTTAAAAAAAATTTTTTTTTAATAAAAACATCCTTTTTTTCAGCACTTGCTCTGAATTGCCACCGAGGTTTTGATCCAGACCCCGTACCATCAATGATCTGAGAGTTGGGCTTTATTCATTATCAGATAAAAATATAAAGACATCCAGTAAAACATAACTTGCAGCCAAACATCTGTACCCTCAATACCTATAAAAGTTAACGCTTTAAATACTCCTGATAACAAATTGAAATTTTTTTCGCCCTGCCAACTTCTAAAATTGCAGGAAAGGGTGTTCAAAATTTTTTTTCATGTTTGTTTATGTATTTATTTATTTTGACAGAGAGCATGAGGAGGGGAGGGGCAGACAGAGAGGGAGAGAGAGGATCTCAAGCAGGGTCCTTGCTGTCAGCGCAGAGCCCGACGCGGGGCTCGAACCCATGAACCATGAGACCATGACCTGAGTCAGAGTCAGATCAGATGCTTAACTGACTGAGCCACCCAGGCACCCCAGGAGCGGGTAATTTTCAAGGTATCCTATAGATCAAAATTCTGTGACTCAGAGTCATCTTGGGGGCTCTTCCGATGTAGAAACTTCCAGACCCCACAGCAGATCCACCGGTAGGGCTCCAGATGGGGCCCGGGAATCTGTATTTCATCCAGTTTCATACTGCTTCTGATGAAAACCACCAGTTTAAAATTGCTACATTTCCCAGCTACATGAGAAAATGTCCGTAGAGTATTGTTGAATTTAACAAAAAAAATTTAATAGTAAAATTTTAAAAGGCAAGATAGCCTCTGTAATGCTATCTGATTGCCGGACAATTCTGTGTTGTCTTATGTTTGAGGGGAAGAAAAGCCAATAGAAGTAACAGTAAGGCAAGTGTAATTTTACAGGCGATTTATACTTTTTTTCTTTTTACTTCTCTGACTTGTCTGACTTTTATGCAATGAGTAGATACTTCCTTGAAAATAAGAAAGCAATCCCTAAAGTAATTTTCTCATTAGGGCAGAGCAGACAGAAGCATCCTGGGATCTGTGGCAATTGGGGTCTGGCTGGGAGAGGTTTTACGGTGCCTCCTGCTCTTGGATCTGGCCCTGCCTGTGCGTGTGATCAGAAGCTACTGGGGAGTGTGAAGAGAGGTTGGCGTTCCCTCCTCCGTTCCTCCTGCCTTTGCCCTCTGGCTTGCCACGAAAGGGTCTGTGAGCCGTGTAGACACCTAGAAGTAAGTGCCCTCTCAAGGTGACAGGCAGCATGCCGCGGGGTGGTGGCCCTGCTGTCATGTGTGGTTCATCTCTGCCCTCATTCGTGGCCTCAATAGAGTCTCAAGGTCCCCCAGGGGGCCCAGGCAAGCACCTGCCACAAGCCCTAAATCCTCCCGGAACTCCAGGGAGAAGACACTTCTGGCAGAAGAGAGTTCGGTCCCTGCCGGGGGCTTGCCTCTGGGTCATCTCCGATGACCAGTATCTGGATGCCCTCCCTGCACCGTCATTATGGGAAGAGAGTCGTCCGTCTTTTAGAGACACCTCTCTCTCTCTCTCTCTCTCTCTCTCTCTCTCTCCTCCCATCCCTTGCCCCATATCCTACAGTCCCTGGATTGTTTGAAGGCTAGCTTCTCCTACGACATTTCCAGCATCCTCCCCTCCCCTGGCAGCCCACAGGAGCCCACCTGCAGGCTTTACCTGTAGGCTCTGCGAGGGGCAGAGTGGAAAGGGAGGCGCTGGAAGGTTGCAGAGAACCCCCCCGAATGTGTCTCCAAAGCAGGCTTTTGAATTACGAGCCATCTCTGCTGCATCCGTGTCCGTGCCGAGGGTTAGATCTGCCCGGCCCCCTCCGGCATGGGCAGATGAGCCCAGGAAGCGCCTGCCCTTGGGCAGTGGGGTCTCCTGCAGGCCGAGCCATCTGATGGCCAGGGCCCAGGCCAAATCGTCTGACGCATCTTGTATCCCCAGCACACACAGGAAGTTTCCGGAAGGAAGGAAGAAAGCAAGGGAGGGAGAGGAAGGAAAGAATCATCAATCTGCTGAGATTATCCCTCATTCATGCATCCTTTCCACAAGTATTTATGAGCACCTACTATGTGCCAGCTGCTATTCTAGGTGCTGGGATGTAATAATGAACAAAGTTGGACCTGTTCCCTGCCTCACGGGGCTGCCAGTCTACAGGATACGGTCTACACCATAAGGGAATAATCCTTTAAAAGAATAGTGAGGGGGCGTTGGTGCCTGGGTGGCTCAGTCGGTTAAGCATCTGGCTTCAGCTCAGGTCATGATCTCACAGTTCGTGGGTTCGAGCCCCACGTCAGGCTCTGTGCTGACAGCTCGGAGCCTGGAGCCTGCTTGGGATTCAGTGTCTCCCTCTGTCTCTGCCCCTCCCCTGCTTGAACTCTGTCTCTCATAAGTAAGTAAGTAAATAAATAAATAAGAGAGAAATGGCTCCCATGACCAGAGCTGCACAGGGGAGGCCAGAAACCTTTTGATCTGGCCGGCGGTGGGCGGGGGGTGGGGGACACTCCCCTGTGGAAGCAAATGCCTCTTGGAGCACAGGCGGGTGCAGAGTACAAAGACCTCCATCCTCCCTTCCTGCTCCCCCTCACTTTAACTGACCCCACCCCTACCCTTCATGCTGTCACACCCACCCACCGCCACTTCCCCGACAGAGGGGGCGGTGGGCTGGGAAAACGCAGAATTGGAAAAACTCTTTCTGACCATATCGCGTCTGGAGCTCTATACACCCCGCTCGGCCTAAGACCTCCGTACCTGGAGGCCAGAGGAGGGCGAGAGCTCAAAGCGGGCAGCACCGATCCGTCCCCTTTAAGCCTACATTGAAGGTGCAAGACTCGTCTGAAAAGTCCCTTTCCCGAGGGAGGCACCTTCCGAATGTAACAAATCTCACCCCAGCTCGGGAGCAGACGGCGTTGCCAACGGAGTGTCTCAAAAGTTGTGCAAATGACAAGCTCATTTTGAGCTGAGAAGAAGACACATCTGAAATATTGATGAGGCAGCCGGGGCCCAGCTCCAGCCCCGGCTACAAAGGGAGGCGCTAAATAGTTGATGAAGAGTATAATTAATCGCAGTTATGACTCTCTGGCTGCAGGTTTCAAACCAACCGTTCCCCACGCACATTTCTCTGACCCGCCAAAGCACAGGGCGCTGCCACTCAGGGCATCGGCCGTGCGTGAGTCAAATTGTAAACTTCCTGCCTTCTGTCACCCCCATCTCCCCGCCCCCCACCGGCCCACAGCTTTCACCGTGGCCCCTCCTGCTACAGCATCTAAGCATCGGCCACTGGCCTGGCAAACACTGTTCCTCCTGCTCAGGACCACGTTCTCCTCTGTCGCCTGACCCACTCCCGCTCCCGGACTCGCCTCTTACCACCTGTGCAATGCCTGAAAATTTTCTTTCTTTTTTTTTTAATATTTTGCTCTAATATTTTTTTATTGTGCTTTTTTTGGGAGGTTTTCATGAAAGTATATTGATAGTGTAACTTATCTCCACAAACTCTGTTTTAATTTTTTTTTTAACGTTTATTTATTATTGAGAGACAGAGAGACACAGAGCGTGAGCAGGGGAGGGGCAGAGAGAGGGGGAGACACAGAACCCGAAGCGGGCTCCAGGCTCCGAGCCATCAGCACAGAGCCTGACGTGGGGCTCGAATTCACAAACTGCGAGATCATGACCTGATCCGAAGCCGGTCGCTTAACCAACTGAGCCACCCAGGCACCCCTGGAAAATTTTCTTAATCTCGTTAAGAAATCTGAAGTCCAATGGATTGGACACCCCCTTCCCAGCTCAGCTGCTTGGCCTCCCAGATGTGCCAGTGCCGCCCATGCTTACATAATTGCTGGTCTGTGGTCCTCTCTGGACTCCGAGCTTCTCGAAGACAAGGATGGGACCATTCCTCTCTGTATGCCCGGTGGCTGGAATGGGGTCCACAGGAGGTGCTGCATGAGTGAATGAATGAACGAACGAATGAATGAATGAATGAGTGAATCTGCACAGAGACTTCTCCAGGGTCTGAGAAATAGCCCACATCTGTGACTTGGGTAAAGGGGACAACTCTGTCGCCTTGCTCATCCAGCCAGCTGTTGGACTCAGTGGAGCAGAGGCTGCCCTCGGCCCTGGGGCAAGGGCCTTCCCCACCAGGCACAGAGTCTAGGCCTACGGATGCCATGGGGTAGCCCGCTGTGCCGCCGTCACTTGAGGCTGAGTTTTGGAAAGCGAGTCTCGCCATCCGTCTCCCCCCCTTCCAGAGCAGGATTCTGTAAGCGGCCCCTCCTGGCATTTGCCTTTTCTCCTTCCTCTCCCGGCCTCACCGGCGGCCTCTGCCATTATCCGTGTCGCCTCTCCCCATACGGAGACAATGGGCAGCCCCAGAATCTAGGGAGCAGCCAGGGAGCTGTCTCTGGTTTTTTACAGTGTTGGTCCCATGCTCCTACCCCCCCCCAACCCTCCCCCGCCATGCCTTGCATGCTGGGCACACGCTGCAGGCTCTGGGCAGCCCGGCCAGCCAGGAAGTGCAGACCGCCCTTGATTAGTATAAGCAACCCGCTTTCCTTGGCTGGGTCCGGAGCTGTTGTGGCCTAATTAGCAAAGCCGCCAGATCAGCAGGCCTTCTCATTAACATTGATCCCATCCCCTTGTCAGCTGCTGAAGCCCCCACGGTCCATCCCTCGGCAATCTCCCTCCGGGTCACACCAGGGCTCTGAGAGCGGCCCTGACAGCCAGGAAGGGCCACGCAATGCCCTTGTCACCAGCTGATGTACAGAACCAGCCAGGGGCTCATCTTCCTGGGGGGAAGGGCTTCGGCTGGAGGGCCTCCCAAAGTTCACGGCAGGCCTTGAGTCCCAAGTCTTTCCAGCCCTTCCTCGTACAGTGACTCTGCACTAAGTTCTCTGAGACACACGGCTGCAGGCCATGGTGCCTGGCTTCAGAAAGCTTTCCTTTCCCGGAACCCAGGCAGGCCTACTCTGTGGTGGCCACAGCCACAGCCTGTGTCACAGTCAGCCCCGGGACTCTCATTAGGTCAGCTCAGAGCACCTGAGGCCAGAGACTAAAAGAAAGTAAAGGGAGAAAAGAGGGGCAGCTGCTTTGGTTTACACGACCCGAAGGGCTTCTCAGAGGAGGTGGCATTTAAATTTTTTTTTTTTTAACGTTTATTTATTTTTGAGACAGAGAGAGACAGAGCATGAACGGGGGAGGGGCAGAGAGTGAGGGAGACACAGAACTGGAAGCAGGCTCCAGGCTCCGAGCCATCAGCCCAGAGCCCGACGCGGGGCTCGAACTCACGGTCCGTGAGATCATGACCTGAGCTGAAGTCGGATGCTCAACCGACTGAGCCACCCAGGCGCCCCAGAGGAGGTGGCATTTGAACTAAGACTTGAATGACCAAAAAAAGTCGACCTGGCGATGATCCAGAGAGATGTCCCAGGTGAAGGGGGAGCGAGTGCAAATGAGAAAGAAGCCAACTTCTCTCTACAAGAGGAAGGAGGCCAGGGTTCAAGGAGCTCGGTCAGGCATTGGGATGCTGAGTAATGAGGCAAGCGGGAAGAAATCATCGGGCGAATGAATGAATGAGTGAACGCTGTCAGCACTGAAGGCTGGGAGAGACCGCTGGGACTCGGGGTCGTCAGGGAAGCTTTCTAGAACACACAGGGCTTTGTTTTTGCTCCTGTGTACTCCTCCATCACAGAAGCAGATCCTACGCGGTGGGAGAAAAGAGAGAGATCCTCAGAGCGCGGCAGGTGGATTCAGACAGGCTCCACGTTGCTCCCACACGACAGACCCCTCCGCTGTGCTGTCACAAGTCACAGTTAATGGCCAAGTGCCAAGCACCTGACATACTGAAGCTTCTAACAGTCCCAACAACCCTACCATGGGATAACTCTAGTTACCTCCACTTTACAGCAAGGAAACGGAGGCACAGAGGGGTTAAGTCAGTCAATGGAGCAGGTGTTGAGCCCAGGCATGCCCCTAGTCATTGTTGAGTTTGCTTTGTACTTGGTTAGAGAGCCAAGGGACCCGCCATGCTGCGTGAGCGGCAGCCCAAATCCCTGCCAAAAGCCACGGATTTGTCCCTGAGAGAAGCCTGTTCCCGGGTGCTCAGGAGCTTTTACCCACCACGCCTACTGTCCGGGGGCCTCAAAGCGGCTCTCCGGAGTACATTTCTCTAGTGGACATCTGTCACTCGTTTGGCCCACACGGCATGCAAACCTCCTTTCTGGGCTTGAAGAAGCCCCAAGTACTTTCAGGAAGAGTCTACTCCCCTCCATCAAGTTGAAAATGCAGGCGACTGGTATTCCCAGCCTCCCTTGCAGCTAAGGATTCGACACATGACCTAGTTTCCACCAATCAGAGGCAACCATCTCACCCTTAGAACTGGAAGCCAGTGCCCCAAAAGAGGTGACAAGAAATGCAAATTCGGTTCAGTTTCCACAGGCTGTGGCGGAGGCACCCGTGGGTCCATCATGGGGAGTGGCAGTAGGCAAGATAAGAGTGTCTGTGCTGGACAGTGGGGCCCGGCCAGCTTGATTTGGGCCACTACTCCCGGTTCCACGCCCTCCAAGGCTGTCTCTCCCACCCTCCGGGAGATGTGTGAGCTAGCCAGACAAACGTACCTTTTCTGCTTGAATTAGCTGTAACCACTTTCTGTTGCTCGCCACCAACAACCGCTCGAACTGGCCCACTGTCCTTAGGTCTCATCAAGTCAGTAAAGAATGCAGTTCTGGGGGCGCCTGGGTGACTCAGTGGGCTAAGCATCCGATTTCGGCTCATGATCTCGTGGTTCGTGGGTTCGAGCCCCACATCGGGCTCGTGCTGACAGCTCAGAGTGGAGCCTGCTTGGGATTCTGTGGCTGCCTCTCTCTCTACCCCTCCCACACTCACGCTCTGTCTCAAATAAACACTAAAAAAAAAAACAAAACAAACAAAAACCTCCCAAAGGTGAGACAAGGAACTTGTCATTTCTGGGCCCAAGAGAGGGACTTTGGGAGACACTCCTGAATCTCTCAGACTGTCCAGCTTCCTGGGGCCCCACCCAATGACGTTTTCTTGTGATCTGGATTGTAGATTGAGAAAAGCAAGAACTTAACCTTGAAAGCTATGTGGTGTGGTGGGAAAATAAAGGTTTACAAGGAGACATGGGTTTGGATCCTGGCACTTGGCACTTACTAGCACTCGCTTAACTTCTCTGAGCCTCAGTTTCCTCATATGTAAAGGAGGGTTTTGCAGTTCAAATGTTTTCATCTGTAAGGACTCAACATCCAAATCCAGCTGGCATAAAAAAATAAAGATGTTTATTAGGTCATGACACTGCACTTGAAGATGTAGGTCAACTTGATCCATGACTTTGTCTCCATTTTTGGTGATTCTCTTGGCTCTGCCCTTTTCTGGGTTCAGTTCCCTCTTCGGGCTGGATGTCAGCCAGCTGCTGACGTTCAGACGCCACAATAACATCAGAGAAAGACGTGGCATTGTTCCTATCATCCAGAGAATCGGGACAAACTTCCCGGACAGCTCATAGGCAGCTACTCCAATGATCTCATTGGTCCAAACTGGTCACATGCCTATTCTCCAGCCAATAGCGGTCACCAAGGGAAGGCCACGTGCTGATTGGCTTAGGCCTGAACTCCTGAGCCAATCACTGGCCAGGGTTATCAGAATATCGGGATTGGCTCAGCCAGCAGTTCTCAGACTTGTGTTCTCATAACCCCCAGTACACGTTTAAAATTTAGGCAGGGCTCCTACAAGCTACTGTTTCTATGGATTGCATTTATTCACTTTACCATTTAGAAATTATAACCGAAAAAGATTAAATGTTTACTTTAAAAATAACAATAAGCCCATTGACGTGTTAATAGAAATAACGTGTCTTATGAATAATAACTATACTTTCCAAAGCAAAAAAAAAAAAAGTTACTGAAAAGAGTGGCGCTGTTTTACACTTTTGCAAACCTCTTTAAAGTCTGGCTTTAAGGTTCAAGTCCGACAGCAGTTGTCTCATATCCGCTTCCGCACTCAGGCTGCCGCAGTAATACCGTTGTTGGAGTTGTAGTTCACGAAGACAGTTCAGCCTCGTGCGGATACGTAGTTTGGGAAGGTGAGGCCCCACAGACTTCCGGGAAGGCTCTCGGGGACCCCAGTGGTCCTCAGAACGCACTGTGACAACCACTTGCTTGAACTGACCAGGGCTCATCCCTGGAGCTGGCCAGGGTCGGATCCTGTAAACTCCATGGGAGCTGCACCTTGAGGGGTGCGCAGGTATTGAGGAGACACCCACAATGTCCAGTCCGTGGAGACGACAATCCCCCGTACTCCATAGGGTTGTTAAGAGAGAAGTAAGGGAGATTATGTATGTAAAGCACTTAACACAGGGCTCACTAAATGGTGCCTGGGACTGAGGAAGGACCTCAGGTGAGCACAGGTAAAAGCAATAATCTTTGGCTCAGATGAACTGACTTCTCCGTCCCTTTTCCCGGGTCCTCCACCCACGTGCACCCCATTATGCCATTCTTGCTGCATCTGTGAAAGCAAAGACATACCATGATGGTTGCTACAGAAAGGAAAACGGGGTCGTTATTCTACAGAGGGGAGGAATCAGTTGCAGCCATCAGACCCCAGCACTTGAGTTTCCCTGAGCAGAATGAGAGGCAGGGTCTGGAGTTGGCACAAGTCAGGGATCAGGGTGAGCCTCGGATCTGCTGATGCTCTCCCCCAAGGGCAGAACTGGGGCCCTCGCTCAGGAGTGCCGTTGCAGACAGCGTAAGACACGGTCCAGGGTCCAGAAGCCAAAGCAAAGCATCCGGTGTCAGCACTGGTCAGCAGGTTGGGGTTGGGGACAGGAAGCTGAAAACCAGATGGCATCAGGAAGTCAGAGCAGGACAAAGGAGAGCAGATGAGGCCTTGGTCACTTGGTAGAAGGAGCAAGAAACTTCAGACCAAAGTTGGAACTTGCAGGGAACAGCTGGAGCATATGCACATGTGCACACACACACACACACACAAGTGTGGAGCTAGGCAGGTAGCTTGTATGACTAAGTCCCTTGCACAGAGAGGAAAGCAATGGTGTGAAAGGCTGGCCACCGCACAGCTTGCAGAATGATCCCAACTTCAAAGGACCCTAAGGCGATAGGGACGGGTACCTCTAGCATTCAGTGCACGGCACATAGCGCCTATCGGTTCGATAACTGCTGGCTGGATGAATGAACCTGTATCGTTACCCCTAAATGCCATCAAAATATCTCAAAACTTGCCACGCTTCGGCATCCCGATTGCATCTCCCAGACTCCCCCTTGCTCCCAGGAGTGATACAAAAGCCTTTAGCTGAAAATGTGTTTGGACTCGGGGCTCAGAACACCTGCTTCCGTCCAAGCGCAGTGAAAGGGACCCTGCTATGCAGACCAGGAAACCCTGGTTCCGTCCCCAGCTCTTCACTAGATTGATATGTCATCTTCAGCTCGTCACTCTCCCTCTTGGAGGCGCAGGTCACCCACTGTGGGCGGATGGGGTCACCAGCAGGGCACCTGAGAGTGCGTGCTGAAGCAGGGGCTCAGGATCCCAACAACAAGGAACCCAGAATGTTCCACTAGCTCAGGTTCTCCGGTGGGACCAGGGAGACAGTTTGCCAGCTGAGGGTCAGGGCACCTGGAGAGTTTGGGCTGTGGTCGCACCTGGCGATGTGTTCCCTCTCTCGGTCCTGGCAACCCTTTCGTAGAGCCCCTTTACCTCAGGAAGGCTACAGATGGACTCCAGCCTCTGACCTGATACAGGTCAAAGCCTTCCGCCCGACTTTTAGGGTACGTGCTGCCAGTAGCTGAGGCCCGTGAACTTGGGTCTGGGCCATGAGGAATGATTGGAAGGAAAGAAGCCATTTTCGGTCCCAGGCTTGATCTCCTTTTTCCAAATGTGAGGTTGGGGAGGCAAATAGGAAGGCAATGAACGGTCTTCAAGTCCTGTGATATGTCAAGCCTCTGTTAGACTCTTGAACTGTATACGTGACTTTCGATCCACATGGTAATTATCAGCGTCCCAAGGAATTTGAGAGAGAGGTGTAATGTCTTGGCCAAGATCACGAGCGCAGACTTTCAACCTCCCCTCTTCTATGCATCCCTCTCCCCTCTTCCCCCTGCTCTCCTCTCCTCCCCCACCTCCTCTCTTGTGTCCCTCCCGCCCCCTCCCCTCCTGGAAGGTACCCAAGAGTCCACAACCACCTCTGTACCCTCAAGGGATTTGAGCAGCCCTCTCAAGAAGCAGTGTCCTTATTTCACTTTCCCTTTGTGACCCTGGACTTCCGCCCTGGCCATTCAGGGTGGCAGCTTCCTACCGCCCTCTCCCCTCTGCCAACAAAAGCCAGACATAATCCTGCCTTCCTGCCCGCCCCCTCCATCCTCCAAAGTAATGTCTTTCCTCCCTCATTCTTCCTCCCCTTGCTCCAGCCCTGTGGCTGCCTTCACAGCAGGCCCGTGGGATTCGGGCCAAGGTTGCCAGGAAGGACTGGGATGGCTGGGGAGGCAGAGCCTGCTGACCTGCACGCCCCCCCCCCCCGGGGACTCCCTGTCATTTGCTCACCCCGATGGCTGCACCTTGGAGCTCCTCACGGTGCACCCGGCCGTGGGGTTTGTGAGATGCGGTGGCTTCTGAGAGGAGAGAGCGTTCTGCCCCCGACCCAGAACTGCTTCTCAGGGGCCGTCATCACCTACCCTCGAGCTCTGCTTTGAGTTCCCCTGGGAGAGATCCTGCACTTTGCAGAAGCTCGTGGGAGAGGTGAGAGCCCCGCCTCTGCAGTTAGCTCTGACACTTGGCACGAGTTGAAGCTGGTCAGTGCCGCCATTTCACCATCTGAAAAATGGGTACAAGAGTAGTAATGACCCCGTGGGGTCATTGGGAGGATTGCATGCCTGGGAAGAGCTTAGGCACTGGGTCCGGCTGGTAGGGAGGACCTAGCAGGTGGGGTACAGCTGCTACTATGCTGATGTCTTTCTGGCTTCCTCTGTTGTCTGGAAAGGGGAAGCCACTGGAAGGAGAGAGTTGCTGGCATGGTTGGTCCAGGGAAAAGAGTTTCCTTACCCAGACCGCTGTGATTCCAGGGGTGGGTACAGTGCCCACTAGGGTATGCTGCACAGAGTGTCCACAAATTTATTCGTTCAACAAATAATTGAGCATCCACTCTGTGCCGGGCCCTATGCCGAGGGCCAGGAGGCAGTGGTGACAAGACACAGATGACCTTTGTCCTCAGTGAGCTTCTTGTATGGTAGAGAACGATAACCAATGAGCATTGAACAAATGATCTCGAGATGCATACGTGCTATGAGAAAAACAAAGTGTGGTCATCGGTTGGGGACAGCCAGAGGGAGGGGCTGCTTCAGGTGGAGGTGGGGGCAGGCCCCTCGAAAGAGCTGGTCTGTGACTGAGACCTAAACAGGGAGAAGGACCTGGGCACAGGTGGGACGGGGAAAGAGCCCCTCTCGCCGGGAGGTACGGCACGTGTCAAGGCCCCAAGGTGGAAAGTGGCTTGGCTTACTCACAAGATAACAAGGCTAGTGGAGATCAGTGAATGAAGTCAAAGTGGGGATGGATGGGGTTTGGGGCGGGGGGAGTCAGGCAGGGGACAGATCGTGCCAGTTATGCCACAGTCAGGAGTTCAGAGTTTGTCCAAAGAACAACGGGAAGTCAGTGGAAAGTTATAGGCAGGGGGTCACATGGTCTGACTGGCTGTTAGTCTGGCTTTTGGGTGGAGGCTGGATAGGAAAGGAGCACGAAGGCGCAGAGCCTGCTTTGGATCCTCTGTCCCCCTCTCTCTGCCCTGTCTGTCCCTCCCCCACTTGCACCCTCTCTCAAAAATAAGTATACTTAAAAAAAAAAAAGATCCGTTTGGAGGTGAAGCCAGGGGGACCCGCTGGTGGGTGGGTCCATCCAGGTCCCACCCAAGAGCAGCCACGGCGAGAGAAGCTCGAAGGACTGTTAAAGCTGCGTTCCCGTAGCTGCCTCTCCGGGGTGGCAAGACTTCAGCCTGTCTGTCTCGTCGAAGCTGAGAGTCCGCGCTGAGATATCCGAGGGGATGAGAGTGACACGCGCCGTGTTATGGGAACGGGGCCGGGAACCCGTGAATCCCCCTCTTCGGAGCGCCGGGAGGGTCTGCCCGCCGTGACCCGCACTCTCCGCTGATGAAACTGATAAAGACCGTGCACGCAGATGGATGTGATATGCACACACCGAGGCAGCCGATCCGCCAAGCAGGTTAGGGACGCAGGGACCCAGCAGAGGGTGAAGCACCTAGAAAGCCCGTGCTAGCATGCGCTTAACATCGCTGCCTGTGCCAGGGTGCTGGGAGGAAACAAGGACGGAGAACGTGCTTTGATGGACCCAGGTCTTTATAGGCTAGGAAACCCCAAGTTCTGAGAACTGCCGTGTTTATCTTCCGTGTTATTTCCAAGGAGAGCCAAATACGCAGCTGGAGACCGAACGTACAGGTGCTTTTATTTATTTATTTTTTAATGTTTATGTATTTTTTGAGAGACAGATCACGAGCGGGGAAAGAGCAGACAGAGAGGGAGACACAGAATCCGAAGCAGGCTCCAGGCTCCGAGCTGCCAGCACAGAGGCCGACGCGGGGCTCGAACCCACGGACCGTGAGATCATGACCTGAGCTGAAGTCGGCCGCCTAACAGACTGAGCCACCCAGGTGCCCCAACATACAGTTCCTTTTAAAAGCCAGCTTTATATTGGGGCACCTGAGTGGCTCAGTCGGTTAAGCATCCAACTCTTGATATTGACTCAGGTCATGAGCTCACTGTTCATGAGATCAAGCCCCACGTTGGGCTCTGAACTGACCGCACAGAGCCTGCTCAGGATTCTCTCTCTCTCTCTCTCTCTCTCTCTCTCTCTTTCTCTGCTCCTCCCCCCATCTCTCAAAATAAATAAATAAACTTTAAAAATTTTAAAAAAATGCCAACTTTATAGACATTCTGGAAAATGACATCAGTAAACCTAAGAAGTTCTTGCACAAAACTCAGTGAGAGGAACGGGAGCCACCAGGCCCAGCCACAGGGAATAAAGAGTGTGGGCAGGTCAGCCTCGGAACACAAAATGTCCTGTTTGTTGTTGGTCTGGAAATTGAAGGAACTGTCCTCGTAGACGCATACATTATAAATAATCTCTTATTTTCTCCTCCCCTCCCCCCTCTCCTTTTCTTCCTACCATGGTCTGTCTGGTCACCCAGTAAGATGCCAGGGATAGGAAACGCAAGAAAAAGGAAAAGGATAAATGCTAACAACACCGCCACACTTGTGAACTCAAACACAGGATCTGAACTCTGCTTTTCAAGAGGCCAGGAGGGCAGGTTTTGTTTGATGGCCCTGGGGCCACTTAGGCAGTGACCATCATTGCAGATCTCCCTTTCTTCCCGGCCCTGCAGGCCTCGGCAGCTGGGCGGGCACCCCTTCTGTCTGCCTGGGGTGCCCCTCCTTTGGCTACAGGGGGCAGACTTTGCGCCGGGCACTCGGGGGGACCAGAGGTCAAGACTATTCTTCCCCATCGCATCCAGCAGATGGGCAGAGAGAGGATGAGGAGTAGAGGGCTGGTTCCTGCTCTGTTGTGCTTTGTGGCTGAAGATAGAGATGTACCACGATGACGTAGGCATCGCTTTTCCGGGCTGAGAAGCTTACCACACTCTCCACCAGCCCTGGGTACAGGCTTTGTAAAAAGTTGCTTTGTGGGAAAATCAATCTTCAAACGTTACGCTGGAAACAAAATGTAAGTTTAACAATCCCGATCCCATTCGTCTGACATTGACAGGTAACATTTCTCAAATGCTAACTCTGTGGCGGATGCCGTTCTAAGCGCTTTACGTGCATTTAGTCCCTTTAACCCACTGAGGGAGGCAGCGTTGTTGTTCCATTTTGCAGATGAGGAAGCTAAAGTCCTGGGATGTTAAGCAATCTGTGAAGGGTCCTACAGGTAGGGCAGGATTCTTGTCTTAATCTCCCCTCGTCTCAGGGCCTGGCACCCAGGGATGCATATGCTGGTGGGAGGTTGGCAGGTCGACTGGTTAGTGAGTTGGGTGATTAGCTCATTGGGCTGGTTAAGCAGCAAGATGGTTAGGGGCCCAGGCTTGAGTCAGCAGACCCAGGTTCCAGCCTCAGTGTGGCCACTTCTCAGTTGCGTGGCCTTGTGGAAATTGCTCGCCCGCCCCCTCCACGCACCTCAGTTTTCCTCATTCATAAGATGGACGTCGGGATTGCCTTACAGAGTTTTGGTTATGGCTAGAGGAGATAAATGCATCTAAAACCTGGTGCATGGTAGGCACTTCATTATGGTTGCTGCAATGCTGAGCCCCAGCTGTGAGTGCGGCTTTGCAACCCGGTTCCAAACAAGGGCCACGGGACGCTGGCTTGCAGGGTTGGAGACGTCTGCACACTTCAGGCACCAGCATAGACAGGTCTGTGTGCGGCTCGTCAGATTCCCTGCTGGAGAAGACACCGCTCAGGTCTCTCCAGATGCCCGTGAAGTTGTTTTCCAACCCCCCCCACCCCCACCCCAGGCATGTCCATCATCTGCAGGTGCCACGGGGCTCTTCCCACGGGGCCTGAAGCGCACTTGGCGTAGAGAAGCCCCTGCCGGCTTGGTTTGCTGTGCCGCCTGCCAAAGGGGACCAAGTAGCAAGGACCCGCACTGGAGAAAGAAAGGTCCCGCAGGCCTGCATCCAGGAAATCCTCCCAGGGTTTGTTAGCCAAATATTAACGATAAGGATAAACCAACTACTTCATGTGAATGCTTAATAAGAAAATGACACACCACACGAATTCAGCTTGCCATTAACTGCCCAGGGGAACTCGGATACGAACAGTGGACAATTTTAACAATTTAACAGGACATGATTACCCTTGAAATATGCTGGGTTTGGAGGGGTTTTTTTGCTTTTTTTTTTTCTTTCTTACTTTCTCTTCCTTGAGCAGCGTGACTTTGCTCATTGCTTTGCTTAAGTGGATGTTAAAATTTGTTTTCATTCCTTGGCTTAGTGGCCAGGGGTAGGACAGCAGAGGGACACCCAGGACCATGCCAAGTAGTAAGGAAAAGTTAGCCTCAGAAGTGAGCTGTGACTAGAAACAGACACGTAGGCCCACAGAACAGAACTGAGTGTCCAGAAATAAACCCACGCCTATACGGCCAACTAATATTTGACGAGGGAGCCATAGATACCGGACGGGGAAAGCACAGTCTCTTTGACACATGGCGCTGGGGAGAGTGGACATTCACATGCAAAAGAATGAAACCAGCTGCCTATCTCACGCCACTCACAAAAATTAACTCAAAACGGATTAAGGACACAAACGTGGGACCTAAAATCATGAAACTCCTAGAAGAAAACACAGGCGGAAGTGTTTGTGACATTGACCTTGGCAATGACGTTTTGGATGGGGTGCCAAAAGCACAAGTAACAAAAGCAAGAATCAAACTGAAAAGCTTCTGCACAGCAAGAGAAACAGTCAACAAAATGCAAAGGCCACCTGCAGAATGGGAGAAAATATTTGGAAACCATATAGCCGTTAAGGGGCTGATATCCAAAATGTGAAAGGAACTCAGACAATTCGACATAAAAAGAAATCCATTTTAAAACTGGGCAGAGGAGCTGAATAGACATTTTTTCCAACGAAGACATCCATATGGCCAAGTACACGAAGAGGTGCTCGACATCACTAATCATCGGGGAAATGCAAGTGAAAACCACAGTGGGATGTCACTTCATACTTGTTAGAATGGCTGTTATCGAAAGGACAAGAAATAACGAACGTTGGCGAGGATTTGGAGAAAAGGGAGCCCTCTTACACCGTTGCTGGCAATATAAACTGTTGCAGCCACTCTGGAAAAGGGGATGGAGTTTCCTCAAGAAATTCAATATAGAACTACCCTATGATTCAGCCCTACCACTACTGGGTGTTTATCCAAAGGACACGAAAACACTCACTCGAAAAGACATCTGCACGCCCACATCCACTGCAGCGTTATTTGCGATAGGCAAGGCACAAAAACAACCTAAGTGTCCCTCAAGGGCTGAATAAATAAGGAAAATGTGGTATAAACACACACGCACATGTATACAGTCGCAATGGAATATTACTCAACCATAAAAAATAAGGAAATTCTGACATTGGCAACAACGCGGATAAACCTGGAGGACGTTATGCTAAGTGAAATAAGCCAGACAGAAAAAGACAAATATCCTGTGGGATCATGTATCGGTGGAGTCTGAAAAAAAAAAAAAGTCAGACTCACAGAAACAAAGTAGACTGATGGGTACCAGGGCCTGGGGGGTGGGGGAAATGGGGAGATATTGGTGAAAGGGCGTAAACTTGGCAATTGTGAGAGGACAAAGTTCTAAAGAGCTAATGCACGGCATGATGACTGTCGTTAAGCATACTATATTATACATGCGGAAGATGCCAAGAGCGTAGATTTCACACGTTCTCAGCACCACAACAAAATGGTAATTTAAAGCGAAGGATGTGTTAGCTGACCTTAGCGGGGTAAACATTTCCCAGTATATACATGCATCACATCATCACCTTAAACTCACCTTAAACTCACACAGTGCTGCATGTGAATTTGATCTCAATAAAGCTGGGGCCTGGGGAGACAGAAGTGAGTTACAGCATGGCTGGTGATCTGGGAGACGTTGCCCCACGCTGCCCAGGTGTCCCAAGTCCATTGTAGAGTCCAGCCATTTTGATGTCTGTCCCATAAAGTGAAAATGTTAAAAAGTCTTTTTCGATACCCCGAAACAGCAAAACTGATTTTTTTTTTTCTTAAAAAGTGCAAATGATCAGTTGAAACATGCAAGTGAATTGTTCACATTAAAAATCATTGTGTTCCCTCTTACTAGTGATCTCATATTTCTCTGGGAGACAAGGTGGCAACCCTCAATTGAGGTTAGGTGGCCATGAAATAATCCCAGCCTGCCCTCAGTTACAGAGTCACTGGATATGCCTCCCTCTTCTGAAGATCTTGGGGGGAGGGAGCGTCTCTGAAGCAGCGTAGATATAGGTCAGATTGAAGTACGCAATCTCCCTCCTGATGGGTCAACACTCTTGCCTCCCCTTGCCCCCCACTGCCGGGATTTACAAAGGCCAAGGTTAGTAAAGTGAAGCCCCTGCCCCTAGGAAGTGCCCTAGGACTTTTCCACTCAGAGTAAGGCCCTCGAGAGTGTGTGGCCTCTGGACCAACAGTATATGCAGCTCCTGGGAGCTTGTTGTTGGCAAAGCTGAGCCTCAGACCCTACCCCAGAATCTGCAGTTTCATAAGGCCCCCGGGAGATGCACGTGCCCAGTAAAGACACCCTGTGGCAGGATGCCCTAATACCCCTAAGAGGGCCAACCGAGTTTGAAAAGTATGTGCTGGGTACAAAGAAGAAGGCGTGATTACTTTGCCCGGGCATGTCCTGAACTGCTTCCAGAAAGAAGTGTCCTGTGAGCTGGGCTGGAAAGGATAGAAGGAAGGGCTTCAAAGGAGGTGGAAAGGAGAACATTCTGCGGGGGGGGGGGGGGGCTCAAAAACTGCCAGTGGGAGAGGCATTTCCAGACCTTTGGCTCAGCTGTTTCTCACCTGAAGGAGGGGGGGACGCCATTCCTCTACCCCCATCTCTCCCCAGAGCCCTCGTGCCCCCTGCAGAACATCTCTGCTGCCCTACTTGTGCTGTAGACTGGACTTCGCTCCATCCAGCTGAGCCGGGACTCCGTGTGAAATATTACAGCGTCTGCACCCACTCTGTGCCAGCATTGTGCCGGGCACCTGCCCTGCTCTATTTCATTTATTCTGAAGGACAACTCTCTCAGAAGATCCTAGAGAGGCAGAGGGGCGGAAGGGTTAGGAGCACGTCTCCTGGAGCCAGACTGCCTGGGTTCAAATCCTACCTCGTTAACCTACTAGAAGCATCCTTGGAAAAGGGAGGATTAGTTGACTGGCCCCTACCTTGAAGCTTCCTCTCCTATCAAATGAAACGAGTAATAGTAGGTACTCCATAGGGTTGCTACGAGGACTACATACATCACATAGAGTTTGGTGCCTTGGCCCCTGGGAAGCTCTCGAGGTGAGAGTTGTTGTTACGCTTCTTATCCCCATTGAACGGATGAGGAAACCAAGGCTCTAAGACTTTAAAGTCATTATTTTTTTTAATTTATTTTTGAGAGAGAGAGAGCACGAGCAGGGAAGGGGCAGAGAGAGACAGAGAATCCCAAGCAGGCTTCGTGCTATCAGCGCAGAGCCCGAGGTGGGGCTCGAACTCACGAACCGTGAGATCATGACCTGCCAAAGGTCTAAGAACTTAAAAGTGACTTCTCCAGGGTCACAGTTATACCCCACCGCCTTTGCAAGGATCCCCCATGGGCTCTGCCCTCTCTCTTCCACTTAGCTTGACTTGGAGGTCCCTTACACTCTGCCCCCCCCCCCACCAAACCTCCTCCAACGTCAGGCCCTTGCTTCCCAGTCGGTTTTGCTCCCAACTGACAGAAAACAGCTCATCTCAGATATGTGCCTCTGAGTCTGTTACTGCCGCCGCACCTTTGCTTGGGCTGCTTCCTCTGGCCAGAACGCCCACCTCCCCGTCTCTGCCTCTCCTGATTGCACCTTTCAAAGCCGGGGCCAAATGACACCTACGCCTGTGTGGACGGACCTGGCCGGAGGAGCCCCTCCTCTGCATTTTCCCGTGGCAGCCCCTCTCGGCGGGCCACCTCTCGCACACCGAGAGGGTCAAGGCTATGTTTTGCACATCATCACTTTCTCCCACTTTCCTAACACAAGGCTCAGTATGCAGTCGGTGCTTAATAAATGCATGGTGAACAAATGCCTGGCCCAGGCCGGTTAGCTCCTGGCTACCAGGATGGATGTGGGATGCCCACGGCCCGCGGATCTCTCTCTCTCTCTCTCTCTCTCTGCTCGACCCCTTCTAACATTCATTTTCCGACCTTGAATCACAAGTGGCTGCCACAGTAAATGCTTTCCCCTTAGTTCCACGAGGGAATGTTCCAGGCCCTCCGTGATTACGGAAAAGGACTTGGTCCACGCTGCTGACGTGGGTGACCCTCCCTCTCAGGATCCTGTTCCTAAGGGCTCGTGGGGGCTCGTGCTCTCTCTTGGCTCTGCTCAGTGTTTCCCAACCTCATGTTTGAAGCCAAAGAATTCTTTGTTCATCTTGTGTTTAACAGCGTCCCTGGCCTCTACCCACTGGTTGCCAGAAGTCACCTCCCCTCCCCATTTGTGACAACCAAAAATGTCTCCATACAAATGTCCCCTGGGGGGCGCAGTTGCCCCCAGATTGAGAACCATTGATCAACCAGAACTCCTCCCAGGGTGACCAGGAGGAAAGAGGGGTGACTTTAGCAGAGGGGGCTACAGAGAGGTCTTTGAAATCCCTAAACTTACATGCAGGGAGGTCACACAGACAAGGAAAGATGTCTGAGAATGAGGAAGGAGAGAGTGCCTAGCTCCTGCCAGTCCTTGCCAGGTGGAAATGTGGTCCAGCTTTTGCCAGATCTCAAGACTCTTCAAGAGAAACCAGAAGTCCTGTCTTTTATGTGAAATCCCCTGATTTTTAAATGTTGGCAGCTAATGTGATTTCAGAAAACAAACAAACAAAATACTGTGGGAGAAACAAAATATGTCTGTGAGCCAAATGTGGGCTGCGGGCTGCCAGTTTGACAAGCTTTCCTGTAGACTGAGCTTCCCTTCTAGAAGGGACCTGAGCCTGCAGGTCCCTACTCTCTCCGCACTGGTTTGCGTCTTAGACACCATGCACGAGCCCCCTGCTAGGCCTCTGGACCACACAGACACGCTCTGTCCACACTGGCCACGCCAACCCCCTCTGAAGCCCAGTTTCAAGAAGTTGGACAGTTCTAGATTCCTGAGGGAGAGAGACTATGGGAAGTCCCCCCAAAAAGGGGCTCAAGAAGCCTGAGCTCTGCCTGACTCTGGCATGGCTACGCCGTGTGACCTTAGGCAATCCTTCCCCACTCTCTGAGCTTCAGTTGCCTCCCGTCAAATGTTTATGGAATGAGGAGAGAGAGGGGAGCTTGAATGAATGCTGTCTGTTCTTAGGACTTGAATAAGCATTTCCCCTTGGCAGCAAGGAGCCCCGACTGGCTTGCCCGGTGCCCAGAGGGCATCTTTGTCCTCACACTGACCTAGGCAGGGACAATCTGGCTGTACCTCCCAGCTCAGGCATCCTGCATTTCAGAGCAGGGAGTCTGGGGAGTAGCTGATGGGCTCTCTGCTCTATGCAGTTAGATTATTGCTGCTGGCAGCTTCTCCAAGGGTGAAAGCCCCCCTCCTGTCATTGGGAAGGGCCAGCCCATTGGCCCCTGCTGGTACTGATGGCAAAGCTCTGGGCTAATGACATGGTCCCCTGCCAGGAGGTACTCACAACCACAGGACGGCTCAGGTGGGCGAGTCCACATCCTGCCCGTCTGCAGCCCCCAGGGTGGTTTCCCAGCCGACTCTGGGGCTGCGGGGAGCTTTAGGCTGATAGGATGTCCTATCCGGCCTCCAGATTGTATAGATGGGGAAACTGAGAGCCAGGGAGAGTCTGCCCAAGGTCACCCAGCCAATGGAACAAACACCAGAATCTCCTGCCCTGTCTGATCTGCCACATCGGGATCTCCCAGGAGTGAGCACTGGGGAGACAGACAGACAGACAGACAGATGGACCCAGTATAAGCAGTGCCTTTGCCTGTCATTAACTGTGGCCTAAGACTAGTGGTTGTAAACGCCACGCCTGGAGCACCCAGGCGGGTCACTTACATGAGCAAGAGAGCCAGGGGTAAGACCACAGGGAGCAGCAGGGATGGCAGGGGTGGGGGGAGGGGGGTAAAAGGGCACAGTGTTACCCTGTGGGATGGGATAGGGGTTCACTATTACCAGATTTCCTGATTTTTCCAAAGTAAAGCTAAATGTCTGAATGTTTTGATGTAAGTTATCCTCACTTTAAAATATTGGCAACCAGGGCACCTGGGTGGCTCAGTAGGTTGAACGTCCGACTTCGGCTCAGGTCACGATCTCGCAGGTTCGTGAGTTCAAGCCCTGCATTGGGCTCGCTGCTGTCAGCCTGTCAGCCCAGAGCCCGCTTCGGATCCTCTGTTCCTCTCGCTCTGCCCCACCCCCACTCACACTCTCTTTCTCAAAATATAAATGAAACATTAAAAATATATATATTGGCAAGGAGCTTGGGTGGCTCAGTCGGTTGAGCGGCCGACTTCAGGTCATGATCTCGAGGTCTGTGAGTTTGAGCCCCATGTCGGGCTCTGTGCTGACAGCTCAGAGCCTGGAGCCTGCTTCGGTTTCTGTGTCTCCTTCTCTCTCTGCCCCTCCCCTGCTTGCTCTCTGTCTCTCTCTCAAGAATAATAAACATTAAAAAATTTTTTTAAAAATATATATTGGCAACTAGTGTTTCAAATGTTTCTGAATAGAGTGTTAGGAAAAGAAAATACATTTCCTAGGCCCCATTTGGCTGTAGGGCCACCAGTTTGCAATCTCTGCTCCCTTCTCTGACCCTCAGTTTACTCTGCTTTAAAATGGATATAATAGCAGTATCCCTTTCTTATAAGGAAGTTGTGGAATTAAATGCAATGATGCATCTAGAGGGTCCATCATACCACGGGCCCCACAGTAAATGGTAGCTATTGTAACTTATTAGGACATGGGACACTCTTCTTCGGTGAAACAGAAGGGGCTGGAGTGACAGAAGGGGCACGTTAAGTTCGGGACAAGGCAGCTGGGAAGCCCTGACCTAGAACTCAGGGTCTTTTCATGAATCCACAGAACTGATCATGGGCTTGCTGTGTGCCTGGCACCATGAGCATATATCAAGTTTAAGACCTGTCCCTTCCTTGAATTTACAAGGGAGGTGGAAATATGCCCGTGCCAGCAGCTCGTGGGGTCGTCCTTTAGCCCAGGAACACCTGTGAATCCCTCCCCTGGGCCCCTGGCCCGGGAGAAACCTTCCACTTTCAAAGCTCGGGTCTTTTTTAAAAACAAAGAGAATGAAGTTTCTTTCACATTTGGCAAAACACATTTTTACTTGTTTGTTGAGCAACTTCAGGGGACGATGCCAGTCCTTCCTATGTATCTGCCTCCTGAAACCAGTTCCAAAGATATTTAAAGGGCAATTCTGGGAAAAGAAGAATTTAGAACCAATTCTAATTAGTCCCACTGGGACTCGAGGCCACTGCAGATTTCTGCCCTGAGAGCCCGAGACTGGGGCCTAAAGTTACTCCTTAATGTCCAGAGCAAAGAACGTTCTGCCTTCCTCCCTGGCTTGGCCCACACTGGAGAAGCTTGGGGCAAAGTCAGGCCTGTTCTCGGCTTTGCTGGGGGCACTTGCAGCCACAGAACCCCCTAATCTGCTTGTGTGGTGGTGATGGAGGCCGTGTATGCTCTGTGTTCAGAGTTGGAGAAGACAGGAGTTGCTCTGGCTGACGTACCTGGGTTCTGGTGGGCGGGTGGCTGGACGAGCAGGTAAAGCCCGTATTTACGGGCAAGCAGCCTCGGGCATGTGCGGACAGGCCTCCCGGAGCCAGGGCTAGGTGGCCTCCTGACAAGGGAGGGCCCTGGAGTACGGAGTCTGGGTGCAGAAAGCCATCAGGGTGGGGGAGGGGTGGTTATGTAACTCTGATGCCACAGTCACTGAGAAAGTGACCTTGCTATGCTCCACTGCCTTGTTCCTCCCCACTCGGAAGGACATGAAAATCTAGCAGCCCTTCCTCTGGGCACGGCAGTGGCCCTCAAGTTTATCACCATCGGGGTCACCTGGAGGGCTGTTAAAACTCACACTGTCAGACCCCACCCTTGAGTTTGTGACTCACGAGGTCAGGGCGGGGTAGAGAATTTGCATTTCTCATAAATGCACAGGAATGGTGCCGACGCAGCTGGGCCAGGGGCCACACTTTGAGAATCGCTGCTCTAGGACTTAGTCCATCTGCCTGGGCCCCTGATTTGCTGTGTGCAGCTGGGCAAGTGTCTGAGCTTCTCTGGGCTTCTGGGTTTTTTTTAGAAGGAGAAGCCAGCTTTGTCTTTAAACAACTAAACCCCCCCCTCAGTGTTGAGATGCCTAATTACTATTCACAGGTAGCTTAGAGATCCTCACAGGAAAGGCTGGGCCTTAGCACAGGGTTCTTACCCCATGGTTCGAACTTGCTTTTAGCCACTGTGAGGCTAAGTCACTCTAGGAGAGGTGGGCACTTTAAGCCTTAAAGGGGCAGGGCAGGCCAGCATCTCTGGCCTCAGCA
Organism: Panthera tigris; assembly: GCF_018350195.1. NCBI lineage: Eukaryota > Metazoa > Chordata > Mammalia > Carnivora > Felidae > Panthera > Panthera tigris. The sequence continues at coordinate 10,699,816 of NC_056667.1, forward strand.
CCTGCCCTGCATGCAAGAATCTTGAAGAGGTTCACTAGGTTTGTCTTTGGGATCCTTTTGTTTCTTTGAGGAGGTGAGTGGCACAGGCTCATCAGAGCCCCAGTGATCTATGGCATAGAAGATTATGGCATAATCTGCCAGAAGTCCCCCCTTTTCATCTTAACATCTAAGTGGAGTGTCTGCCTCCTAGATGCTGGGGTCCCCTTGCCTCCTGCCACCGCCTCTGGGACAGGAGTGGACTCATGGCAAACACTGAGTGCAGAATAAAATGAACAAGCGAATGAACACACAGACCCTGTGAACGGGTCGTGAACAGGGCCCAGCTGTCCTCCTTGTGCAGTTACATGGGCTTTCCCACCTAGGGTCTCCTTTGCTTTTCACAGAACAGCCTTGGGGAATGGGCCAGTATTCTTATCTCCCTTTCAAAGGTGGGGAAGCTCAGGCCCTGGGGAACCAGGCCCCAGTGACCCGACTTGCTCGACCTCACTAGTAAGTAAAGGGCAGTTGCAGGAAGAAAGTACAGAACTCCAAGCCAAAGCCCCTCCCAACAGCCCCTCCCAAGTGTAATCAGTTGTACCTCCCACGCCCCTTGAAGAGCCCTCCGCAGGTGATGGCCGTGGACATGAAGTGGGGAGAGGGATGGTGTCGCTGCAGGTGCCCACAGCAGGTTCTACTGACCGGCTTCACCTCCGGAGCCCAGTGCAGTGCCTGGCACACGGTCGGTACAGAGTCTGCGTCTGTTGAGCGGATAAATGAATGGACGAATGAAGACAGGCCGGGTTGAAGTATCAGCTCTGCATTTACCAGCTGGGTGATCTCAGACAAATCCTTTTACCCCTCTAAGCCTTGGTTTCTTCAACTGTAAAACAACAACAACAACAACAATAATAATAATAATGACAGTAACAGAATGATAGTTAAGAGAGCAGACTCTCTAGAGCCAGAATTGCCTGCGTCTGAATCCTGGCTCCACCATATAGTACTGTGTGACCTCAGGCAACCTCCCCAACCTCTCTGTTTCCTGCTTTCCTCACTGATAAAGTGAGGATAACGACAGTATTTGTATAGTGTTGTGGGGACTGAACTGAGCTACTATGGGCAAAGTGCTCTATGCAATATTACTCATAACCCTTGACAATGATGATTCTACCTCAGTGCATTGGTAAATTAAATGACCTCCAAGGAACAAGCGCCTAGCAGAAGGGTTCCTGGTGCAAAGGCAGAAGTGCCCAGTAAACAGTAAATGTTATTCTTACCTCGGGCGCTGACTGGCCCAAGGCCCTCAGTGTCTCTTGAGTCACACATAGGAAGGGGAGACACAGGGTCTGAAAATCGTGGCGGGGGACAGCAGCCCCACTCCCCAGGTCCCACCAACCCCTGGTTCAAACTTGCTGAAACCAGTTGGAGAAGGTGAAGTACTGCCACTGGCCACTAGGGGCAGCAGAGGTCCCATCCCGCCCCGCTACCCAGCTACTTACGCCTTCCTTAAGTCCCGTCTTCTTAGGAGGTTGGCAAGGATCCGTCTCTTCCGGCAGGCCCACAGGCAGGCATTTTCTGTAACCCTGAAGGGGGGGGGGGGCATTTCCCCAGATAACACCCCTCCCTTCTGAGGGTTAGACTCCCAACCCTGCATTACCAGTCACATCACCTTGGATAAGTCCCCTTGTCCCCATAAACCTCGGTTTCCTCATCTGGGACATGGGGATAGAGTGATTTGCAGGGTTGAAGGAGCTAGAAGGAGCAGAGCACTCAACCAATAACACGTGTTGCCCAAGTAGCATCGTGATCATCAGCATGGAGTCTGCAGCCAGACCACGTAAGCTTCAACTCTGCTCGCCCCACTCGCTGCCTGTGTGCCCTTATGTAAGTGACTTGCCTTCTCTGTGTCTGTTTTCTCATCTGTAAATGGAGATGATAATAATAGTGTATGGTATACTCGTATCTCTCAGGGTTGTTGGGAGGGTTAAATGAATGCGTGAAGTACTTAGAACACATATAGTAAGTACTCTGCAAATGTATGCCAGTATTATTATAAGTCATGGTGTTTTGATGTTATTGTTTTTATTCTGAATAAGCTGCAACATTTTAACTTCCTGCAGAAACCTCCCTCTTTGACAAAAAAAAAAAAAAAAAAAAAAAAAACCTCCCCTAAAAGGGGCTTAGAGGAGATGAAGATGTGGCCTCTGGAAAAGAACTTTTTCCCTTTGTTGCAGCTGAGAATCTCACTCGGGACCCAAGACAGTCTGACAGGCAGGGAGGGCATGGAGGCCAGCTGCACTCTGTGAAAATACTTCAATGCCTGGCTCTGCCCGAGGACTGAGCTAAGCCGTCGCCCCCAGGGCGGGCCCTTTGCAAGCCCTCAGAGGGGATCAGGATCTCTGCCAGGTCATTTGGGGCCTCGGGAACATCGTCAAAGGGTACCAGTGAGCCCATGACAGGCGCACAAAAGTGTCCAGCCAGGAAGACCTCACCAGGACAGATGGCAAGATGGATCGTGGGTAAATCCCCTATCCCCGTAGGGCAAAGGTCTAAATAGGTTTGGAGGAAAATCCCAGTCTAATCCTCCCGCAGCACCTGGGCCCCCGAGTCCTACTGGGATGGCCAGGGAAGACCAGCACCATCCCTGCTGGTGGCCCTGGTCACAAAGGCATCCCAGGGCCTGCCAAAGGCCTTCCGAGTCACCAGGCTGCAGAGCTCCATGGAGATAGCAGGTAGCACCTGTCTGACTCAGTAGCAGTGGGCGTGTCCCGCCAGCCTCCTCCAGCCATGTCCCTCCAGCCCGCTTTTCAAGGGCTTACCCTGTGCCGGGCACCATTTACAGCTCCATATGTGCATTTTATCAGTGAACCACCCCCCGCCCACAACCTCTGAGGTGGTAGCCACGGTCCTCCCCATTTTATTTATTTTTTATTTTTTTATTTTTTTTAACGTTTATTTATTTTTGAGACAGAGAGAGACAGAGCATGAACGGGGGAGGGTCAGAGAGAGAGGGAGACGCAGAATCTGACAGGCTCTAAGCTGTCAGCACAGAGCCCGACGCGGGGCTCGAACTCACGGACCGCGAGATCATGACCTGAGCCGAAGTCGGCCGCTTAACTGACTGAGCCACCCAGGTGCCCCAGTCCTCCCCATTTTAAAGATGAAGAGCCTGAGGTTTCCAGAGGCAAATCGTTTGTCCAGCATCATGTACCCGTGTGTGCCAGAGCCAAGATTCGAGGCCCGGGCGCCGGGGCGCCCAGCCTCCCGGGGTGGGGAGCCTCCAGTATGGCCCCCAGTGACCCCCGCCTCCTGGTAGTCATACCTTCCTATAACCCCTCCCACGAAACGAGGGCAGGACCTAGTGACTCATTCCTAATGAACACGGAAAAGGTGATGGATGTCCTGTCCAACAACGTGAGGTTACAAGGAGACCATGGCGTCCATCTGGGGCACACCGTCTCTTGCCCTTTCTCAGAGCCCCGTGGCAGGAGCAGGCTGCAATTCTGTGTGTGGCTCTGTGAGGCGTGGAGGGCGGCCAGTGGCCAACAGCCAAAGGGGAGCTGAGGCTTGCAGTCCGGCAGCCCATAAGGAGCTGACTCTTGCAAGAGCCACAAGAATGAGCTTGGGAGTAGATCCCACCCAGGTAGAGCCTTGAGGTGACCGCAGCCCCAAAGGCTACCGCGGCTGCCACCCCATGAGAAGCCTCGAGCCACAGGCCCCCAGCTCAGCCACGCCTGGATTCCTGACCTGCAGAAGCAGAGAGATAATAAATACCGGTGTGGTTTGGTTTTTTTTTTAAATGTTTATTTATTTTTGAAAGAGAGAGAGACAGAATGTGAGCAGGGGGAGGGGCAGAGAGACAGGGGGACACAGAATCCAAAGCGGGCTCCAGGCTGTGAGCTGTCAGCACAGAGCCCGACGCGGGGCTCGAACCCGTGAACCGCGAGATCATGACGTGAGCCGAAGTCGGGTGCTCAACCGACCGAGCCACCCGGGCGCCCCAATACTGGTGGTTTTAAGCTGCAAAGTTTGGGGGTGATTTGTTATACAGCAACAGACAACTAATACACTTCCTTGTCACTCCTGGTGACACCCACACAGCCATCATAGAAAGGACAGAAAAGACCGGCTCAACTGTAGAGGGCAGAACTGGCAAAGCCCTTTCCCATCCACTAACCCAGCTCTTCATTCCGCTTCTGCCAGTGAGGGGCTGAGACACAAGGAGCCTTTTCCACAGTCCCACGCAAGCTAGCGGGGACCTAACATCCCTGCTGAGGGCTCCAGACTCCCTGGCAGCATTGCGAGGGTTACAGATGAACCTGTGCGGATTCCTGGGAATCCAGAATTGCCACTTTGTCTTCGTTGCAGGTGTTTGGAGAGAGCACAGTAATGTTGGCTGGAAGATCTTAGTAAAATCTCCTCTACAAATACTAAAAACATAGCCAAGAAAAAAAAAAATACCTGAAAAATTCCAGTGGATTCAGATACTCAACTTCAAGCATGTATCAAATATAGTGAGGCCTTTTAATACAACGTTTCTGGTCTTCCTTCCTTAAATCAAATGTATCTTGTCATCTTTTCCTGTGATCTAAGGGCAGTTTCCCTGGAAGCCAAGGGATACTTTGAATGGGAACCGTGCTGATCCCTAGCAATCCCTGCCCCGGCCTCCTTTGTGTTTTCTTCGGAGGCACCCCGTTGACATCCTGAGATCAGGGTCATGGGGACACTGGCTGGCCTCAGAGCTCAGAACCAGAGCATCCTCCACCCCCCTCTGGCTGACTGCCCATCCCCCCACCCGATTTCCCACTATGCCATTGCTCCTTAATTAGTTTTCTGGAGGAATGGATGGGGAAGTTCCTGCTGCCTTTCCCCCCCCCCCCCAGATCCTCCCTTCCTGCTGCCTTGCAGAGGCCCAACACAACGTACCCTGGAGGACGGAACGAGCCAAACCCCGGGCCCAGCTGCCTCCACCATCAATTCCCAGCATCCCCCAGAGAGGCTGGGAAGATCTTCTGGGAGGAGAACCAGCTAGGTAATTTGCAGATCCCAGTGCAAGATGAACGTGCGAGGCTCCTAGTTCAAAACTAATTAAGGATTTCAAGGCGATGACAGCAGAGCATTAACCCAAGAACAGGGCCCTTCTGAGGTCGCACGCTCAGAAGCTGGCTCCGTCTTGGAGTTTCCAATAAAAACCGCCCTGGAGTTATCATTCCTGGAGGGCCTGCCCAAGTGCCCAGGGCAGAAAATGGGTTGTCACTTGGTTCTTGGACCTCCTGTTGCAGAACTGAGCAGAAACGTCCCCCTGGGTCCAGGGTGTCCTCATAATGAGAAACATACCTCAAGGAAGAAACACCTCCCACCCGAGGCAGATGGTTTTCTGGAAGGCTGCAGGCCGTCGCTGGTGCCAGAGGTTTGCCTGCTAGCAGAGTTGCGAGAGGGCAGACAGAGGCTGACGCTGCCTGGGGGAGGCCTGGGCCATCGGAGAACCCCCAGAAAGTGAGGGAAGGTGGGTGCGACTGCCATCTGAAGTCCTGACCCTGAAAGTGGGGAACACAGACACACAGACACAAGCACACACGCGCACTCACACACACAGCCAGGCCAAACTGTGCTGAGTAAGGGAGAGCCGCGGAAATCCCCCAGGGCTGTGGGCTTGAGAAGCGGCTTGGGTTATTGAAATGTAAGTAGAAAGCATGTGCAGACTTCTGAGAGGTCACAGGGCGGGGGGCCATAACGGTAGCAGTGAAATGAGCACATGTAGCCAGTGGGCTACATAGAAACTTCTAGACATGTTTACTTTGTTGTTCTTTCTCCGTCCTCTTCTTCTCCTTCTCCTCTTTCTTCTTTGTAAGTTTTAAAGAGTTGTCCACATTTTGAACTTAGATTACACATAAAAAATTCATATTTCTAATAGTTCTTTTAAAAAACACAACAGAACCCCTGGCGACACCAGAGCCACATTTCTGCATGACAGCCATCTACGGCCTCCTCTCCAGGGAGGCTGGTGGCTTCCTGTTTGCCACAGTCCCCACCGCTCCCTAAAGTCTCCGTGACACTAAATCCAAGTGGCAAGTGCTCCGTATTTAGGCTTGTGCTGCTGTTTTCTTGTCGTGGAATTAAGAGGAAATTGCATGTTTCCATCCAAAGTGGGAAGACAGATGCAGAGTTCCATGTACTTCAAGAAATACGGGAAGGAGAATGTTTCTCTGTGGAAGTAAATAGCCTTCCTACGGGCTTCATATGCAACACGTGTCTAAGTCAAAAGACTACAACCTAAATGCCCTTCTGAAGCAAACCACAGCGAGCCCTGTACAGCCCACCCACTCATTTATGCCCCCAGTTGGGTCCCTGAAGGCACCTGGAACAGGGATTCCTGTGTGGGGTGTCCCCCCAGGATGGCTCAGAGCAATCTTTCTTTGGTTCTGTTTTGCCTGTTATCCCAGAAAAGGTGGAAGAACTGGGGGGATTCCTAGCATCTCCTATCACTTGGTGTGACCAGTGGTGGTCAGTTTCCTCCCCTTAGAGTGGTGTGGGTGTTGAGGGTAGTTTTCTCCCCTGGCTGGGGGTATCACCAGCATTTGATGTTACCGGTCAGCTTTCCAGTGGGAAGTCGGGGTTCCAGACAGGGGGCTGAGGCAGGCCAGTTTCCACATCATGGGAGGAGGGAGGAAGACGTCGCCTGTGGAAGCTGGGAAAGCCACGATGGGTGGTGGCCAGACCACAGTGCTTGCTCCGGGGCAGGGTTCCTTGCCCACAGACAGGAAAGTGACCCATGAACAGTTTTAGAGACTTGGGGGCGGGGGGGGGGGGGGAATAGTTTGTTTCCCACAGCTTGTTGGAGAGGCATATGCCAGTGACCTAGAAATTCCCAGAGCTCAGGCCTGGGGCCATGGGAGCCACAGGTTAGAGAGCCAGGCCTGGTGCACGCTGCCTGGAAGGGGAGGCCGGGGACATCACTGAGAGTGTGTGAGTTCTTGCCTTGTTCTTGCTATGTTGCCTCGGTTCCCCATGTGTGCAATAGGGGGGGAGACTGGACCTGCTTCCTGGGGCTGCGGGGAGATAATTAGTCCTTCTAAAGAGCATCATAATCCTCAGATCAAAGGGGGCTGGGAGCTGCAAACTCATTTTACAGCAAGCACTGCCAGCCACTGGTGCACCCACTCCAACAGGCAGGTTTAGGTTTGCAGACCCAAGGTGCCACCTCCTAGGGGCTTGGCTGGCTGAGTAACTGCACCCCCCCCCCTCCATTCCCGGGGTCCAGGCCCTGGCCTTCCCTGGGAATCACCTCACCTGCCTCCTGGCTCTGGCAGAAGGGCATTCAGAAGCATCTGGCATGGTGGACAGGGTGGGAATTACCGATGCCTCATTTGAGAGATGGGGAAACTGAGGCTCAGGGAAGTGAGATGCAGACATACCCCCCCCCCCCCCACGCCTGGTCGGTCACACAGTACAGGTGAGTGCAGGAAATGTCCCAGGGCCACCACCCCTTTCCCTGTCCACTCGTGCTGCCCTCTCCTGGTCGGCTGTTGGGACTTCGGCTCCTCAGCAGGGCTGTCACAAGGGTGTCGGAAGAGTGGAGACATCGGCAAACCGGGGTACCAGGCAGCCGTCCCCCAGATGCCCGCACTCTGGGCTTTCAGAGATCTTGGTTCAGGCCTGCCCCCCTCCGACCCGTGCGCCACTGGCTGTCGTTCTGACCCGCAGTCTCTCCAGAAATGACCATGTTGGGGGGTGCGCCGAGCGTCCCCGGAACGGGGCCACGAAGCGCTCGCCGAGGCCGTGGGGCGAGTCCCGGCGCCGCCGAGGGGCCGGGGGCGGGGCCGGGGGCGGGGCCGAGGGCGGGGCGGGGCGAGGGGCCTCGCCAGCCCGGAAGGAGCCGGAGGCGGAGCCGCGGGAGTGAGGGCCGTTCCCACGTGAGAGGCGGGCGGCCGAATTCCTCGCGCGCGGCGGCCGCGGACTGCCCGGCGTCGGCCGGACGGAGAGCCCGGGTGCGGCGCGCGCGGGCGGCCGGCGGGGACGGCGCTCGGCTGCGCCCCGATGCGGCGGCGGCCTCGGAGGCCGTGAGCCCGGCGCCCGCCGTCGGAGCCCCCCGCGCCGCCGCGGCAGCGCCCCCCTCCCCGGGCACGCGGCATGCGGGCGGCCGACTCGGGCACCTGGGAGCGCGTCCGCCAGCTGGCGGCGCAGGGCGAGCCGGCGCCTTCCTGCGGGGCGGGGGCCGGGCCGGCGCGCCCCCCGGGGCCCGCAGCTTGCGAGGCGGGTGCGGACGCTGCGCGGCCGGCCGACCGGCCCCGCGCCGGGGCGCCCTCCGTTCGAGCGGATGGCGACTGCAGCCAGCCCGGTAGGTGCGCGCGGGGCGGGGCGGGGCGGGGAGGGCGGCGCGGCCGCAGGCCCGGGGAGCCGCCGGGGCCGGGCGCGCGGGGGCGCTCCGGGCCGGGATCGCCGCGCGCGGGTGGCAAAGTTCTCGCCGCGCGCCGCGCCCCCAGCGCGGGGAGGGGCGCCCGGGGAGACGCGCGGGACGCGGAGTTAGTTCTGCGGCGCGGGGGCGGGGGTTTCGGGGGTCGCAGCTCTCCGGCCCGAGCCCCCGAGCGAGCTGCAGAGGGAGGTCAAGGCCACGCCTGCCGGAGTCGGCGAGATCCCGCGGCGCCCGGAGGGAGACCTCGCTCTGGGCGGGCCCCGCGACTTTCGTGGGAAGCGTGGGAAAGGGGCCAGCCCCGCACGAAGTTGGGGCCGCCCCTCTCCGGCCGCACCTGAAACCCACCTGGCAGCCCCGTAAAGGGCCAGGAGAGCCCTGCTCTCCAGCTGCCCCTCGGAGAGGAAAGTGATGAATTGCATTTGCCGGGAGGGTAGAGATTTCTCTTAACGTTTGAAGGACTGATGCGGAGAGAGATCGAGGCGCTGCAGACACAAATTAAAGGGTCCAGTTGCGTATCATAGGCTAATCTGACCCCAGCTGAGAACCGCGTTTTAATGTTAAAATGTTCTGAGTAGGTGCAGCCGGGTTCATTATGTTCCTGTCTCAGCCACCCCGTCCCCGCAAGTTATGTCGGGGGCGGGGGGGGGGGTCCCACCGAATCCCTGAATCCCCTTGACTCTAGAGGAGGAAGAAATTTAGATGGAAGATGAAGGGCTTCCAAGAAGTGTCTGTCACCATCAGTTTGAAGTTTGAATACTTTTTCCAGGAAAAAATGGGGGTGGAGGGAGTACAACTTGATTATTCATTATTTCTTGAATACCTGTTGGGTTCCAGTAATTTGCATGCAGTGTCTCCTTAAAATTTTATCACAACTCTGGGAGCCAGGCTGTGTTATCTCCATGAAGATAAGGACAGAAAACGCAACTTGCCCAAGGTGCCGCGATTTCAGATTTTCTGTCAGTGGACACTAGAATGCCTCTCCCAGACAGCAAGTTTAACCAGCTGGGAAACACCAGGCTTATTTACCTAATAATTATTTCTTTCCTATGAGAAAAAGCCAGCAGCAAGGCCCCCTAATTCCAGGCTGCCTGTGTTGGTCTCCCAGGGAGACAGAATCCTGAGTATCACAGTTGTAGCCACAGGAGCTGGGACCACTGACCTGCTGAGCTGCCACTGGTGTCCTGGAGCCCCTGAAGTCTTGGGTCACCAAGGGTCTAGAAAAGGGACACTGAGCCCTGGAAGTAGCTTGAATCCCTGAACCCTTGGCCTCGGGGCTGGGCCTGTTGGAGACAGTCCCACCTCCTCCCCAGTTGCACAGAGCAGTTAGAGAAAAGATAGCTTGCTATAAAACAGAGCACAGATGCGAAGGGTAAGCAGATAGAGCTCGGGCAACTTGTTTATCTTTTTGAGACTCCGTTTACCCATTTGAAAAGTGACGGATGATACAAGGGTCAACTAACATTCTGATGACCCGAAAGCTAGTGTCTGCAAAGCACCTTGCCTTGTTCATAGTTGACGCATAATAAAGGCTGGTTGTCAGCTTCCCTTGTGGGGCACCTGTCAGTGCCCCCGTTGACTCAGTTTCCCATTAGGATGTGATGCTGTAGGTTCCATCTCCACCCTCCTGAACTGGGCCAAGATGAGATTCGTCTTGTGTGTAAAATACCTCAGGGATCCAAGGCTGACTGTTGTGCCCCGGGAAGGGGGGGGGGGGTTGTTATTATGTAAAAGTGTAGGAGATGGCTGGGTGGAGATAGGTCTGTTTACTTTGTGTCTACAAAGACTCTGTTTGTGTATTCATAATAACAATATCCTAATGATACGGTGTAGCTGAGAAACGCCGGGTCTCCAAGGCCTTGGGGGGTGGTGGTGGTTCCAATGGCCCCCGTGGTGCCCCTTTAGGGCAGAGAGCAGTGGAAATCTTCTGATTTACAGATGGCATCCCTGGCGGGAAACAGGATCAAGCCGGCGGCTACACCAGAAAGTTTTGAGTTCACTCCACTCCACCACCCACCCTTCACCCTCTTCCGGTGCCCGGTTCTTAAAGGTCACGTGCAGTTTCTGAGAACTTCCGTGCCGGCCGGGCATTGAGGCTGGCCTGCCATGGACGTGGATGTTTGAGAATCCACGAGTGGTTTGAGACATTGGCTGTTATTAGGGGTTGTTCCTCTGGGAAGCAAATGAGAGCTCTTCTGGCTTGGAACCGCAAGCTGAAATTACTGTTGAAATAAACATTTTAGCCAGGCTGTGAGGTGACTAGTCCCAGGATCTCTGCCCGTCGGTCTCCAGCTGCACGTAGTTGCCCTGTTGGATGACAGAGTCTGGGAATTGGCACGTTCAGAGGTGTGGGGGAGGGGTAAGGGAGAGGGGATGCTGGCTTGGCAGGCTGGAAGCCTGGACACCTTGACATTGCTCACGGAGGGTGCCCTGAGATCAGGAGGGGGACAGGCTCTGTGCCGGTGACAGCCCTGGCCTCCAGAGTGGGGCCAGTTCTAGGGGAGGTGACCGTTTTCAGGCTCAGGACCAGAGCAGGAGAGGCCGAGATGAGACACGCACTCAGTCTGCACCTGGTTCTGCCTCAAATCTGTGTGACCTTGAGAAACTCGGTAACTCAGTTTCCCTGTGTGGCACCGTGGGACTAACTCCATCTGAGGGGAGGTCACCCAGACCCCCCGCAGAGTAAAGCAGGTGCTCCCTGAAGCTTCTTAGGCTGCGGCGTGAATTCTTTCCATCCTTGGTCGTGCATCCATTCAGTCACATTTCTTGAGCAACTGCCACGGCCACTGTCGTAGCTGCCAGGGATACAGTAGCAAAGGGGACAGCCGCAGCCCCTGTTTCCATGGAGCTTCTATCGTGGGAGGAGATTTCCAGCAGGCATGGGCGCACAAGATGTGTCAGGAGGTGGCCAGTGCTGTGCAGAAAAATAAAGCCAGGTGAGGGGTTAGCATGATGGGAGCGGGTGCTGGGTAGCATCTGGGCAGCGGGGTCAGAGAAGGGAGTGAGCTGGGTCCCTAAGGCGAGAGGGTGTTCGCCCTTCCGCTAAAGGCACCCCCAAGCCATTGTTTCAGAGTTGTTGGTAAGTTAGTAGATTTGGACTGGACAGCGTATCTGTCCGCATCTGAAGCCAGCCAGACCTCGAGGCCCAGTTCAGATGCCGTTGCCTCCTTAAGCGTTTCTCTGAACCCCAGCTTTCAAAAGCCGCAGGACCTAATGGCTCCTCGTCAGCCTCTACTTTTTTTATTAGTCATTTGCGTTCTTACCGCCTCTTGCCCCTCCCCTTCACATAAAGCACCCCCCTGGCCGAGGGCACCAGGCCCTTGTGGATCTGGGTACTGGCTCTCATTGCTGTCCTGTACCCTCCTGGGGGCCGGTGATGGTACTCACCCAATGGGGTGCTCTGTCTTAATCAGTCCTCCAGGGACCCCAGCCGGGAGGTGCAGGCGCCGGTCCCGGTCCACAGGTGAGGAGACTGGTGCTCAGGAAAGTTTAGTAATTTGCCCGAGATCACACAGCTGGTAGGTGTCACAGCCAGGATTTGACGGTGGGGTCCCAGGCTGAGGACCTCAAAGCGGTGTGGAAAGACCTTGTGTTGATGTTTAAGACGCAGAGCCACATGAGGTTTCAGGTCCGTTTTCTCTTTAAATTTTTATCTTTAAAAAGAGGGGGCGGGGGTTGTCCTCTCCTTGACTTTCCTTGTTTTAAGCAACTCAAGCATTTGCTTATCTTTGTGCCGTTAGCAATTTCAGCAATAGATTGGTCTTGTGTTATCCCTTCTGTAAAGGGTCTCTGCTGGGTTAGGGGTGAGATTTCAGTCTCCACCTTGGAACCGGGGATTCTCTTAGAAAGCCAGCCACCGGGACCACAGGGTTTAGTGTGGACATCCTTGGCGACCTGAGCGGGACAGAGACTGCTGAGGCTCGGGGGTGAAAGTCACTGCTCTTGAACACCATTCCCATTGGTTTCCCTGTGCAGATCCCTGTGGGCCAGCACCCTCACCCGGGTGACCGCTCAGTGAGAAGGATTGCGCTTTGCTTCTGCCAGGACACTTGAGGACAGGGCACCAGCTTTGGAGTCAAACACACCCTGGTTGCTAGCTTCTGCTTACTACTAGCTATGTGTCCCCAAGCAAATGATTTAAGATCCCAAGCCTCAGTTTACCCATCTATTAAATGGGATCATATCACCCACTTCGGAATTGTTGGACAGGAATCTGTGTGGTTGGCATCCTTCATACACTCACGGAGCCCGAAGCCACAGGAGGGAGGAGGTTTCCCGTTTATCCAGAGTCCAAACAAATCGATTGAGTGTGTATGTGTGTGTAAACTTCTTAAACGTTTTGAAGTGTGAGATACTGGGATTTGATGACATCGGGTGATTCCAGAGGGCTGGTCGCCGGCTCATTTGGCCTTCCAAGGAACCAGGAAATTTCCATAATAGTCATTATGCCTGCTTTGTGTTCCTTGTAACATTCCAATCGAGTTTACTGGAGGATATACCAGGACCCTCTAGCCATTCTGAAAGATGAGTTTAACCCCCTTAAGCCATTTCAAGAGTCACAGAGTGCATGGTTCAAGGAAAACAGCAAACATGAGCCTGGACCCCAGCCCCTCCCACCCATCCGGTGGCCAGTTGACAAAAGTAGAAAATCAGATACATAGGTGTTTACCCAGATTTTAGCCCTAGCAGATAAGCACAGCCAACATATCATTAAAGCTGTCCAAAGCAGCCGCCGTGGGGATGCTGTGTTTGCTGTGGGTCACTAAGGGCTGTAAACACTCCAGAGAGGTTGGCAGGCTGTGTTTACAAGGTGTGTGTACGTGTGCGTGCCTGTGTGTGGAGTTATTTTTTATGAATTCACTCTCCGTAGATGCACTTCATGTTGCGTGCGTCCGATGAGTGCCAGTCCGGGAGGGAAAAAGTCAGGAATGACTCCTGTTCTAAAGGACCACCCCTTCCATGCCCCTTGGGGCAGCCACCCTGAAGGCGGGGACTTCGTGCTTTCTCTTGTCTGCTGTTGGGATGTCCTCAAGAGAAGCCAGGTGGAGGGCCTGGGTCGTGGCCATTCCTCTGAGCCCTTGGCCAGTGCCAGTGGCCCCAGAGGCGCTAGAGCAGACCCGGATTTGGAAGAAATTAATGGCCAGAGAGGTACGACAGGTGGGTGAGTCCTGAGCTCTGAGCTGGGGGGACGCTACGCCCGGGCTCAGGAAGAGGGGAGCTGGTGGGTGGGTTCAGTGACGGCGACCGTCCCAGTGCTCCCTCCATCTGTGCGCTGGGCTTTGGGGACCACTGCGGGGAACACCCACCACCTGGGAGCCTGCCTGCAGGTGCCACCAGCCCCATCTGTTGTTGCCGCCCGGACTCGGAGGCTGGCTCGGGCTCCCAACTAGTTTGGGCCGTGACTTTATCACAGGTGTTGAGTGCGTTTGGTACCTTTGAATCGTACAGAAGCTTCAGAAAGCTCTCCCTGGGGGCCTGGAGACAGGTGAGAACAACAGGTGCCAGTTCCTTCCCGGACTGCACGGCTCTGCCTCACCGGTGCCCTGGTAACTTGGAAGTCCCCCTGTGCCCAGGCAGGGAAGAATGTGTATTTCCGGTTTGGGGAAGGTCCCTTTAATGGCGAAGAAGTGTTTGTTCAGGGCCACCCAGGAGCCGAGCACTTTGTTACCTGCACTCCTGTTGGTCTTGTGCTACCCCCGTAAGGCAGCCCTGCGGCATTCCTCCCCATCCTAAAGGTGACACAGTTGGGCTCCCGGGTGGCTCCGTCAGTTAAGCGTCCGACTTCGGCTCGGGTCGTGATCTCACGGTCTGTGAGTTCGAGCCCCGCGTCGGGCTCTGTGCTGCCGGCTCGGAGCCTGGAGCCTGCTTTGGATTCTGTCTCCCTCTCTCTCTCTGCCCCTCCCCCCCCCATAAATAAAACATTTTAAAAAATTAAAAAGGTGACCTAGTTGAGGCTTCAAAGCAGTTAAACAGATTGTAGGAAGTGGCTGTTCGAGGACGTCACACTCTCTGCCCCAGGACCATTGCTTCTCACTGCGGTTTTTCCTTCACCAGCTGACGATTCCTTGAGGGCCACCAGGGCACCAGGCAGAGGCTGTGCGGCTGGGTGTCACGGGCTGGGTGTCGTGGGATGCCCTCCCTGACATCTTTGATGCTGGCTTCCAGTCAGCCAGAGGCATTTGGAAGCGAGGGCCTCTGGGGCCCAGGGCCACTCAGCTGGCTCCAGGAGACCACACTGTCCCCCTGCCCCCCCTGCCCCGGCGAGAATCCAGAGCAGCCAGCTGACCCATGACAGGAGGTCCAACCCAGGCAGAGTCCCCAGAGGGAAACAGCAGCAGGGATAGAGTCCGTCACTCTCTACGAAGTGAGGAAACCGAGGCCCAGAGTGAGGAAGGGACCATACTGCACGATGCCGTGTGGTTTCCCGGGGCCAAATATCAAGACCCCCAACTACACGTGATACCTTGGCAAAGCTGGGAACTTTCCCTCTTGACCTCCTTCCTTAGAGGGGGTTTCAGCCTGAGGATCACAGGGGTCCGAGGTAGGCTCCGCCTCTATTCTGCCTGTAGTGCTGGGGAGGGGGCCTGGGAATCTGTGTGTTTATTGAGTGCCCTGGGTGATTCTGATACGAGGGTTCCCCGGGCCAGACTTTGAGAGCCTCTCTGCCCTCTGCGTTTCTGGGATTGGGTTAATTTTAGAGTGAGAATATTAGCAGGCCGAGCACTCTGGTTTACCCCCTGCATCCCGACATCGTCCTTGGCCGCACCCTGCTCCCTCCCACAGGTGTCCCCAAGTGGACAAGAGGCACATGGACACCCTAGCCAACTCTCCCTCTTTCCCTTCCTAGCCCACGCGCCCCTCCCGCCCCCACCTGACCTTCTCCGAATCTGTTAGAAAGAGGCACGTGCTAATCTGTCTCGTGCGCTCCCAGGATCGGCCAGGGGTGAGAAAGCAACCGGAGTAAGACTCTGTCTTTGCTCAGATCCCCCCACCCCACTCCCCACACCGTCACCAGCACGTCTGCTCAGCCGCTGTTCCTTCTTCCTTGAGTACCTCGGGGCGGGGGGGAGGGGACCAGGCACGGGGCAGGGCGCTGAGCGGGCAGAGGGGGACCGCACACTCGGCCTAAAGAACCTCCGTTCATCCAGATCCCTTAGACTTGGGACCAAGCCCGCTCGGGGCTCAAACTCACCATCCACGAGATCTTGACCTGAGCCGAAGTCGGACGCTCAATCCACTGAGCCAGCCAGGTGCCCCTCTGGCACTTTTTCATCATCCCAAACTGTGACCGTACCCACTGAGGAGTAAGTCCCCACCCGCCGCTCCAGCCCCTGGTAACCCACCATTCTGCTTCCCGTCTGTGCATTTGCCTCCTGTAAGCACTTCATACGGTAACTGCAGAACCCTGCACTCTCAACGGACTGTCCATCCTTGTCCCTGCACTGCCTGTCCTGGAACCGCATGTGGAGATCCCCTGGCCCCGGTACTTTAGTGTTCTTTCAACTCCTTCCTTGAAAACTCGACCACCTCATTTGTGTGCTGGGAAGCTCTGGGAAAGACGTAAATTCAGTTGCCTTTTCTCTGGGATTAAATCCAGTCTGTTGTTAATGCCTCTGCCACTGTGATGGGTTAAGCATATACCTTTTTTGTTGGGTTGGTTTTGTTTGGTATCACTATTCTTGAAGGGTTGTTGCTTGGGCTTCTGTTAGTTGGTTTTCCTTAGCATACTCGTGATGCCTAAGCTCTGACTACTAAGGACTGCTCATCACGGTGGGGAGTCTAGCAGCCAACCAGAAGGAAAAAGAACCATCCTCTTGGGTTCTGGGGCAGACATGGGGGCCAAACTGGACCACCTCCTCCCACCAGCAGGTGCACGGGCTCTTTAAGTGTGGCGAAGAAACGTCGCTCTGGGTGGAGCCTCCCCTCTCTCTTACACCCTGAGAAAGATGGTGGAGAAACCCCTTTTTATAGAAAGGGAAAGAGAGGCAGACACGTTGTGATCGCTCCAGGCCAGAGCTCTCTGACAGAACTTTGTGCAAAGGTGGAAATGTTCTAGACCTGTACAGTCCCATATGGTAGCCACTGGGTTTAAAATGTAGCTAGGGTGACCAGTGAACCAAATTTCAGGTTTTTTCAAATATTTCTTTTAAGGGGGGCTGGGGACAGAATCCCAAGCAGGCTCTGCACTGTCAGCGCGGAGCCCGATGTGAGGCTCGATCTCACGCACCACGAGATCATGACCTGAGCCGAAATCAAGAGTCAGGCGCTTAACCAACTGAGCCCCCCCCAGGTGTCCCCACTTTTTATTTAATTGCAAAAGGCTCCGTGCGGCTAGTGCCTACTGTATTGGGTGGCCCCGAGTCAGGGCATGGGACTACAGATGTTTCTGGGGCACATCGAAGCTCGCAAAGCCTGAGAAATGTATTTTTCCACAGCACCGCTCTGATGCTCCCACGCCCCTCCCTGTGGCCCAGACTGCCTGCATCAGAATCACTCAGAGCCTATTGTGGTTGTTAAGTTCCTGGGCCCCCTCGCAGACCTGGACAGTGAAAAATATCCAGGGAGGGAGGAGCCCACAGATCTGCATTTCAAGCAAGTTCCCTCCTCTGCCTTGTGATCCTGACCCTCTCCGAAGTGGGAGGACCAAGGCCTCCCAGCACCTTCATTTTTACTTGCGTGGCTCTTCCCAGCCCCCGGTGACCCATCAGCACCCCTGTGCTTCTTCCCCCTCCCCCCATCCCTCATAACCACATGCTCCAGGCCGGTGGTTCCCAAGATGGGGTGCCAAGACCAGCAACATCAGCCTCACCTGAGAACCTGTTACAGGTGCAAAGTCTCTGCCCCCCCCCCCCTCAGACCTGCAGAATCAGAAACGGGGTGGGCCCAGCAATCTGGGTCTTAATAATCCCCCTGAGGTGATGCTGATGCAGATACGGCATGGGACCAATCACTGAGCAGCACGGCTCTGGGAAGCTCCTTCTGCTTAAATCCGCCAAATCCCCTCTCCCGTCTTCTCCCTCTCCCTGCCCCTTCCACCTCCCCTGTACTCCGGCCTGTTTCTCTCCCCGTCTGCCCGGAGCCGTTGAGACCCTTCCACACCTGGGGACTACAGGCTGTGTGGCTAGATGATGCATTGCCTTTCACAAGGGCCTTTGGGGATCCTGGCCTTACCCGAAGGGTGGCCATAACGGGATGTCATAGGTGAGGCAAGCAGAACACAGCACCCCAATCCCCACCCCGTCTCCCCACGTCCCAGGTGGTGGCCGCCGTTCACCCTGGGTCAGAATCTCGGAAGAGCAGAGGGCCAGATGGGCCCGTTTCCCTGGGGCCCCTAGAGCCCCTCTTGGGGACGAGGGCTCTGGTGCCTTCCCCCCCCCCCTCGCATCCATTGGCCCAGAGGAAAGCGGCACAGCGCACGGCCGTGCTCGACAGACAGCGCTTGTGTATTTCACGTCTTCCCGATGTGCAGGGAAAGCGAGGAAGCCGGAGGCCAGAACGTCACACTGGCCCCGTGACTTGCCCACCGTGGTCACTCACGTCCGAGCCTCAGTTTCCCCGTTCCAGGAAACGAGAGTCATAGCGTCAGCCTGGCTCGGCTCCCACGCCTGTGGTTTGCCTGAGCCCACGATATGCAACAGCTTTGGAGTGTCTGAGCCCCTGACAAATGGGGTTGGCCCCGCCGGCAGTCTTTTCCCTCTTTGGTGCCGGTGCGGGCAGACCTGTGCCTCAGGTGACCAGCTCATCCTGGACTGCCAGAACTCTCCCGGTCTCAGCATTGAGCGTCCCACGCCCTGGGACACCCCTCGGTCCCCTGGCGAAACAGGACCGTCGGGCACCCTCTCTGTACCCCCAGTGGCTTCTTAACACTTAGCTGTGCCAGCCGTACTTACCTGCTGCTGCTGTATCGGACGAGCGATCCCCCCCCCACCCCACCCTTGCACTCTCCGCAGCTAAGGTGTCCCCTGCCTGGCCTCTGACCCCTCTACCTTCGCTCGCCTTTTGGTGCTGTTCTCTCCCAGCTCATTCACGTCTCTGGGCCACAGCTGAGGGTCAGGATGATTCCAGCCGAGCACCTTTACTAAGTCAGATCTGCCCGCTTTTTTTTGCTTAATTACTCACTGGATGCATACTCCTCTGACTGGGTGCCTCGTGTTGACAAGCTGAGCCAAGCCAGCTCTACCCTCCTGGGACTTACAGTCTGGAGGGGAAGGGTTCTGTCTAGAACCTTTAACTTGAACCAGAAGGATGGCCTCCCTCAAGCTCTCCCCAGATCTGCCAAGGCTCCTGGTTCACCCACCTGGCGGGTGTTGAGTACCCGCTCTGGCCTGGATTTGGGGCTGGGACCCACGGACGTCTGACAGCCTCTCTTTTGACTCCTGTCGAGGAGCTCAGAGCCTCCTCACTGTCCCACGAGCCAGCTGGCTCACTCCCACCCTCGCCTTCTTACTTCTGTTACCGTTCCACCCCACACTGACTTCCGGGTTTTCCGCCTCGTCCCGGGCCCCCGACCCTTCTGCAAAAGCCTGTCTTGTTCATTCCACCCGCTCTGTGCTTTGTCCTTGCATTGCCATGGGCGTGTGTCATTGGAGCACAGGGTAGCTGTGGCAGGTCCTGCATGAGCATTTCTCGAGTGTCACCCTGGGCTCTCTGAACTGTCCTCGCCGACGGGGCGGGGCCATAGGGCACCTGCACCTCTGTCTCCCTCTGTTCACCTGGAGCACAGAGCAGGGCTCCAGGAAATGCTCCAAGTGGGGGAAACACGTGCGCGTGAATATTTGCGCTGGAAGGACCTTGGGGGAAATCTAATCCTGCTGACATTGACACACCTTTGGCTGAGCCTCACCCAGCAGGTCGGGCACACCTGGAGAGCACCTGCGGCCTCACCAGTAATCGTCAGGCTTTTGAGGGGTCGGTAAACACGTCCCTCTTTTCTGGAGCCGGCTGAAAGCTATCGGCAGGAATGGGACGGGTGGAGACGGTGACTTGGGTTGTGCCTTGTGGGCACCCCCCCCTCCCCCCCCCCACACCCCTGCACTGGATTTCGTTCTCAGCCTCCGTCTGAGATGTAAGCTCACGAGTTCATTTGCTTTTACGCTTGCCCTCGTCCTTTGTGTCATCTGGTCACCCTGTAAACAACTGGACAGTTTGTGTTTCAGTCTCCAGAATCATTGAGGGGGCGGGCGCCTGGGTGGCTCAGTCGGTTGAGCGTCCGACTTCGGCTCAGGTCATGAACTCGTGGTTCGTGAGTTGGAGCCCCACGTTGGGCGCTGTGCTGACAGCTCAGAGCCTGGAGCCTGCTTCGGATTCTGTGTCTCCCTCTCTGCCTGTCTCCTGTTCACACTTTCTCTGTCTTAAAAATAAACATTAAAAAAGAAAAAAAAAAAGAATCATTGAACCTG
Source organism: Panthera tigris (assembly GCF_018350195.1). Classification (NCBI taxonomy): domain Eukaryota; kingdom Metazoa; phylum Chordata; class Mammalia; order Carnivora; family Felidae; genus Panthera; species Panthera tigris. The sequence continues at coordinate 10,719,604 of NC_056667.1, forward strand.
TAGAGCCCCTGAAGTTCTTTTCTTTTCTTCATTTATCCTGTGAATACTTGGGGTGCACCTGCCTGGATCAGAACCCTTAAGTAACAGGGATACAATTGTAGATAAAACACAAAACTGCCCAAAACACAGTCCTCCCCGCTGGCCTGAAGTCAAGGATATTTTCAGAGGATGAGACACCGAAAATTCTTCCTCTGTTTTTGGTGCCGTTGAACATTTCCTAAAATGCCTTTCTGCTTCCCCACCTTGGTCGCAGGGCCAGTGGAGCCCGGGCGACTCCTTTTTTGGCATTGGGCTTCTGCAGACTTTCCGGTTCTAACTCAGAGCCTGCGCGCCTGGGACGGCTCGTTGTACTTGGCCCCACAACTTTCCCTGTCTGGGTTCAAGAAGGTCAGAATCCATTGCGTGCATCGCCGAGTTGCTTCTTTGTCCTCAGACGTAAGCCAGAGCTCTAGTTAAGTGGGCACCTGAGCTGGCCGGGACCTGGTTAGAAGACATTGGGTTGTGTGTTTGGGCGCCCGCTGGGGTGTTTCGAGGTGGCCTGCAGCTCCTCATGCCTCTCTTCACGCCGGGCTCCTGGAGTAGGCATCAGGGACTTCCCCCAAAAGGCCGTGTGTCCCCGTGCGACCTCCTCTCCCAGGGTGATCGGGCCTTCCGTCTGCAGCCGGCCCTGCCGACCTCTAGGCCAGAGCCCCGCCCTCGTGCTGTCCCCGAGCCAGCTGCGCCTTCCTGCTTCCCGGGCTGACTCGCTGATCCTGTTCACTGGGTCCTTTTTCAGAGACTCGAGTTTCACCAGGCAGATGAACCAGTGTTCTGAGCAGCGCTTAGAGGGACTCGTGCTTCTCCCCCCTCCCCCGCGCCACCCGGGACGCTCCCCGCAAGGTGTGCCGTCCCTTGGGAACACGCGGGCGAAAACCATGCAGGGGAGCCCCCTCCGGGGACTCCTGCTTTGCAGGTCGCCTACACCAAACAGCCCAAATCAGTGAGGTGCGTGAGTCTCCCCATTTTGCAGACGAAATAACTGAGGCACAGGGAAGTAAAGAAGCTTGTCCCAGGCCACAGAGCCGGGAGGCAGAGAAAAGGATTCAACCCGAGGTCCAGCTGGAGTCCGGCTGGCAGTAGCCATTACTCTCCTGTCCCCGCTGCCATGTACATCGTGGGGTCACTTGCGCCCATCCTCAGCAGTGGCGTGGCAGAGTCTGAAGTGAGCGGTGACGGAGGGACTTTATCCCTTGAGAGGCCGGGCACGCCCCTCCTGTCCAGGGGCCCCACCCCTGCTGCAGAGCTCGCCGTGGCTGCCTCCCGGGGCTGGGCTGGCCCCTAGTAAACTAGGAGGATCGTGGGCCAGCTCTGTATACTCCAGCCCAAGGCTCAGGTGTGGGTGAGCTCTGCGCAGGCGTCCCCGACAGAGGGTTCTCTCCCAGGGCTGTGCGTTTCCCCGCTGCTCTTGACCACAACACGTGAAAGATAACAGAGTCTGCAAGAGGGTCCAGCGACTTTCCCATGCACCCTGTGAGGCCGGGAGGCGTGCTCACCATCATTCAGAGCGGCATCTGCGGCTCGGAGAGGCCCTTGCTTACTGCTCAAAAACTTCCTGAAAAAACTAACTTTGTATTGTATTGTTTGTACTTCCTCTTGCTTTCCTACCACCTGCCCGGAGAGTCATGTAGTTGCAGGGCTAGTTGAGTCGCAGATGATAGAAACACCACTGGAACGGACTCACTGAAAGGAAAAGCAACAGCGCCCCATAACTGAGATGGTCAGAGGCAAGCCCGGCTTCAGGCGTAGCTGCATCCAGGGCTCAAATGATGTCATCTCCCAACTCTCCTTTCATCTGTTGGGGCTTTATCCTTTCTGGTGGCAAAATGACCCCTAACAAGTCTAAGCAACATTTACCTTTCTAGGCTTCCAGTCAGTGCAGAAAGCCCTTCACTCCCAGTATTTTCCGGAAATCCCAGGGCTGATTGTCATTGGTTTAGCTTTAATGACGTGACAGCTCTAAACCACTCACCTGGTCCAGTGGCCTAGAATGCATTGACTGGCCAAGCCCAGATGTGCACCCTTCTCTGGAATCAGTTGGGGTAGGGGTTGTGAGCCCCCAGTGAAATGCACAAGCTGAAAGGAGGGTGTTAGCCAAAGGCAAGTCAAGGAGAATGTTCATCCCTGGCAAATGCGGGAGCTGACCCCTGCGGAGCATGAGAGGAGTTCCTTCAGCAGATATGTGTGTGTGTGTGTCCCTCGCTAGGTGCCATGGGGTTGAAAGGAAAGCCTTAGATGTGGACCCTGTCACTTAAGGATTTTGCAGGTTTTCTTGAGCAGCTACCATGGGCCAGGCCCTGTTGTACACCTCTGTGGAGGAGCTCAGTTCTCTCTTCTGTTAAGAAGTCATTCTTTCTCTTGTCTTTCCTCCTTCTCTCTAAGGACCAGCTAGAGAGTTGCCACCTCTCAGCTTCCTTCTCAGTCTCCTGGTCATAGGGAATTATGACTCTGCCTGCTTCTCCCTTCCATCCCTCTGTTTATACCTCTTTTGTCACCCCTGTCCCAGGTGGGCTTTTACAAGGACCCGAGCATCTGTTGGCTTCCTGAGCATGGGGGTGGGGTGGGGTTGATCTGAGCACACACACCCACCCACCCCAGTGTGCCTGCATAAATGCGTGATGTGATGTTCCCATTGCCGGCCTCCTGCCACATCCCTGATGCTGCTGAGCGCACTGAGGGCAGTGACAACAGCTGGTGCTTTGGGCACTCCAGATAGCATCTGGCTTCTCTCAACCTCCCCATTGGGAGTCAGATTTTCCAGGCCGCATGTGGAGCTTGGCCATCTCCCTGGAAAGCACGGATTGATTCCCCTCAGAGATGACCTGAATCCGTACCCCGCAGGCAGATGCTGCCTTCTCACAGCAAGGCAGGGAGTGGGCAGCCCAGGAAGGTAAGAATTTAGAAAAAGGGATGGTTAGCTTGCCTCTGTGCCTGGCATTGTTTAGGGTGTAGGTGCTGGCTCCACATTTCCTTTGGTATCTGCCCTTTGGGGGAGGGTGAGTCCCCCCACGAAGACAAGTACCTGGACCCGGGGCTCTGAATGTGGGGACCCTGGAGGCGTGTACCAAGTGCCTGGGGCCATAAAGCCAGACCGCCTGTGTGCAGATGGTTTCAACAGTGGGGACCTTGAGCAAGCTTCTCAGTCCTTCAGTTTCTTCATGTGTAAATTGGGGAACTACCAACTCGGGGTGCTGTCCCTCCCTGGTAGAGGTTTTGCGGAGATTCACCGGGATGACTTAATGCACGGTGTTTCGCATGGTCCTTGACACATAGTAGGTGCTCAGTAAACATCGTTTGTATCAGTTTTATACCAAAACGGGTGCTGGAGAGATACAAGGCTCACGGGAGAGATGCCCACACTGCACAAACCTAAGGTCAGTGATCAGCGGGAGATAAAGTCCTTGGGAGCAGAGTGAGGTCCTGCCTGGCGGGTCCTGGCAGCAGATTGTCAGGGCTTCCTGAGACCCAGGTTCCGCACCCTGTCGTGGAAATGGCAGAAGTCACCCTGCAGAGCCCGGCATACAGCAGGTACTTGATAAGGAAAGCAGCTGCCTTATTCGTAAGCCATCTCAAATGCGTTGCAGGTGTTTATTAAGCACGGGGTTGGCGTTGGCGGTACCAGAAGCGTCTTCCCAAAGGATCGGGTGTGTGTTCGTGAGCCTGTTGGGACTTTGAGAGTGTGGGCAATGACTGACCCTTTAGCCTGGTTGTCTGTGGCATATGGTTGGAGTCAGGGCGCTGTGGCTGAGCGGTGATGATGGGAGGTCCATGGGGAGCACAGGCCGTGCGTGAAGCCTGTAGTCAGAGGGAATGTGAGTCGGCCTTGGGGAAGGCCTGGGGCTTGGTTCCCCTGTGCAGCCTCAGGGGTGCCAGATTCCCAGGACGGTCGCTGAGCCTTCGCCCAGCTCCGCATCCTGCGGGGAGCCTTCTGCTCCCGCCACCGCGGGTCCCGCCAGGAAGCCCCCCAGTGCTCCAGGTGTGAGGAGGTGCCTACCCCACGGGACTCTAGCCAAAGCTGGGCTTGTTGTAAGGACACGACAGGCAACCCCAAGAAGTCCAAGGCTGGCCGCGTGGGGTCCGGACATGAACGCTGGGAGCCTGCGACAGTGCCCCCCTCTGCGTCCCGCCCCCTTCCTCTTCCCACCCAAGGGCTCCCCCTAGCTGCCTTCCCCGGCTTAATCCTCTGCAGTAGCCTGGGTCTCTTCAATGCCCTGGCGACAGAGAATCTCATTGGCCCCTGCCTAACCAATAGTTGAGCACACCCTGGGTCAGGTGACTCTTCCGGCCCAATCAGCTGCAAGTATCGGGGGAGGGGGGGAGGGGGTAGGGTACCTGGCCTATGGAGTTGCTTCCTTCCAGATTGTGGGAAAGTAGTTAACGTAGAGAATTGGGGGCAAGGACGACAAATTGCCTCAGAACGTCCAGTGCAGTGTGTTCCTCCTGCTCTTGACTGCCTTCCGGGACTGGAAACTCCCTTCCAGGCAGCCCCTACAATTTTTTGATCAGTTTTAAGCATTCGCTCACCCTTTTATGGAGCCCCAAGTCGATCTCCTTGCAGCATCCACCTGTTGTCCCATGTCCTGCCACGTGAAGATCTAATACACTAAATCTATTTCCTGGACCTGATAGGCCCTCTGATGCAACCACATGACTCTGTGCAGATGGCAGGAGAGTAAGAAGAAGTAGAAAACAATACAAAGTTAGTTAGCTCCGTGGTACAGGACCCCGTACACCCTACCGCACTAGCTTCGTTTCCCCAGATGTCTTTCTTCCCGGTCAGGCCAGAGCAGATTGTGCTGGAGGGGCAGGGGAGGACAGGGCATCTTGCCTTGATCCGCCCGGCTCGACCAGCCTCACATCGCTCACTCCCCACCGGGAGCCCTTTTTGACAATAGATGAGAGCTGCCGCTCGTCCAGCAGGAGAATGTTCCCCATGCTGAGCTGTGTGTTCCCGGCTCTCCTGATGTTTGTTTCAAGAGGACTCAGGAACCCGAAGACTTCAGTGGCGCCCACTGGGAGCAAGGCTGGGAGAGGGGCAGCTAGAAACCCCACCGGATGCTGTGAGGACAGGCGGGGACGGCACAGTAGCCTGAGCCAGGCCGGGGCTGTGGAGTTCGGCTGCCATTCCCCTTTTCTGCAGCCCACCCTGTACCACCCACCCCCGTGCTGACAGCTCCTAGGTCAAAAGGAACCGAAACATCCAGTGACAAGTTCACACACTCCTTTTGCGGTCGATTAAGCAGCATCCGTGGCCAGATAAACAGCACTTGCCCCTTGGCAAGAGGGTCCTGTGAACATTTACATGTAGCCAAGAGATTACAGAGAGAGGAAGACAGAGGTGGAGGAGAGAAGCGATACGTTACTTGCGGACCAGTTGAAAAAGGGGATTGAATTTGTGCCTGGAAATGTTGGAGTCAGCTGCCTGTCGGCCAGGCCAGCCGGGATGGGGCTCTGGTCCACCCCCCCCCCCCCCCCCCCCCCCCCCCCCCGCTCAGCTTCCCCCAAATTAGTTTTTTGCAGGTGTGCACCCAGAGAAAATGCTAGTTTGGAAGGAGATTTATAGCTTTCTCTGGAGATCAGGGGCAGGAACAATTTCCTGGGCAGTGAGGTTATCCCGGGTTAATTTTCATGATTACTGAAAGAATCTTAGCTGAACGTTCTTTGGCCCTGCCCGTGGCCCTTGCCGGATGCCACGCTGACCGTTCACCTGCGGGAGAACCAGAGGGGTGCTGTCCCTTTGTCCCTGGGCCTCCTGGGTTGGAGGTTCATTGTCCAGGGCCTTGTGGCTGAAGAATAACCAGAGCTCGCGTTGGATTTTTTTGTTTGTGTTTGGTTTTGGTTCCTGGAATGTCTGCAGCTATGTGCCATCCACCCCCAAAGGAGTGACCTCGCTGACCTGGCTGGTGACCAGCCTGCAGTTCCAGGGGGGAACATGGCAGCACGCCCACAGGACACAGAGCTTTTTCTTATTACAAGTTGAATTACAGTGCAAACACCTGCATTGTAATTGTTACGACACTTACTTCTTTATTCGGCCTACTTTCTGCTGCTTTGGCCAAGCATGGGAAGCAGCGCTTTGAGCATCAGCGAACTGCAGATGTATGTTTTTTGTTTCGTTTTGGGTCCCCCGCTCCACCAATTCTGTATACCCCGGGGACACGTATCTCCTCTCCTTCCTCCTCAAGCAGCCACGAGGGATCATACCATTTCGGATGTGTCGGAAAAGGGGTCCCAACCTAAGGCCTGGGACATCCCAGGATTGGTGTTGGCGGATGGGAAGAAGGAAGAGAAAAGACATAGAAAAGTTCAGTTCAAGAGAGTAGGGCAAGGGGAGGCTGACTTCGAGAAAACATAGAGACCGACAGAAAGCCTCTGGCCTACTCCAGGCCGTTCACCTCCGGGGTCTCTGCTGTAACTTGCATTTGTTCCTTTCTTCAAGCTGCGCACTGATTCTGCAGCAACAGACCTGCTATTTTCCAGTTGGTGTCATTTTCTCCCCTGGGGTGGGGGAGGTGGGGGGGGGGTGGGTGGGCAGGGGAGGGAAGGGTATGGAAGAGAGAGACTTCAAGGAGAAGCGTGTGTGGTCTCAAAAGCCCCTCTAGGCAAGAGAGCGTGGTCCTGTGCCGGGGAATGGGGGAGAGGGTGGCCTGATCTAAGGCATCCCTTGCCCTGGGCCCGTGCCCTGGGCCGGCTTCAGCTCCGGGGCACTTCTTGGGCTTAGATCATGAGTCAGGGCTCTGCTAGGTGCTGAGGTATATAACACGTGACTCCTGCCAGGAGGTGCTCCAGAAAGAGTTGGAAGGATGTTGTTCTATACGAGATTTCCTTGTCTGCGTTGGCAGGATCGTTTGTGTTCCTTCCAGGAAAGCAGCCTGGGGGTCGGTCACCATTGGGGAAAATTCTGCATCGTCTCTTGGGCCTCCTGCTCCTTTTAAGGGGTGCTGGGACTCGGTCACGTGTTCCGTCGAAGCGGGTATGTGCCGTGTATGCGTGTGTGAGCGCGTGTGCGAGCGTATGGGGGAGGTGGGGGGTGGAGAGCCATGGGTTTTTTTTTTTCAATTTACATTTTTCGAATAGTTTTCTCCTCTGCTCTCCCGAGAGACAGCGTGCGGAATGGAATCAGCGTTTGACCTTTGCGAGACGTTGGTGGAGTGGGCCAGGCGGGGGGGGGGGGGGGGGGGGGGGGGGGGGGGGGGGGAACGTTTGGTGACAAGCTGGTGGCAGCTCAAAGCAGGAGTTCGAGTTGCATCTCTTTCCTTTTCAGTTCATGAACTGGACAGAGTGAGGGTGGTGGGCAGCAAACAAGAGGGGGCTTCTTGTGCCCGGGCCTCTGGATTAGGATCACGTGGGCCACTCAGCTGGGCAGCTGGGAGCCCCGCTCTGGAGACCTCTCAGCAGAGAATGTTCTGCTGCTGGGTCCGGGGCTTCAGGAGAAGACCCCGGGGACCCAGACCAGGCGGCCAGGCGGGGGCTGGTCTCCGAACCGGAAAGCAGTGGCCCCCAGAAGGGGGAGGCAGCAAAAAGCACTGGCAGGAATGTTGCCGTCTGGCCTGTGCCGCGTCCCGTCCCTCTGTGTATAGTCCCTGTACAGGGACAGCCACTCTTTTAATTCCCAGAGCCACCCTATAAGATAGGGACTGTGATTGCCCCATTTGACAGATGTGGGAACTGAGGCACAGGGAGGTTATGGAGTGGCTGGGACCCAGACCCAGACTGCCTCGCCACTGTGAGGCTACGTTCCTAGCCACGTAGACCACGCTGCTCGTCGGTCGAGGTGCCCAGCAAGTATCTGTCAGAACCAAAAGGCAGACAGGCAGGTCCTGTGTTAGGGTCGAGTTTTCCTGTGGGGGAAGAAGTTCTGTTCACAGGCATGGCAGTAACTCATTAGGGACTTGAGGTTGCCCTCCCCCCCCAAATACCCCACATTTTTCTGTCTTGATTATATGTTTGGTGCATAGACCACACTGCTCAGACTCCCCCAGCGAAATCAAGGGTGTTTTTCTAATCCGTTTTGTTCAGTTTTCGTCGTGGAGGTTGTAGCCTGATGGGAGGAAGGACACGGTTGTGGGGGCCCCGGTTGGTGCCCCATTGTGAAGTGCAGGAATCCATTACCGCGAAGGCCTCTGGAGACAGGACGGACCACTCTGGGATTGTGGGTACCCCCAGCCCTTCAAGCGGCGAGGCTTTGGGGGGAGGCTGGGAGGACAGGAGTGCATGCAGCAGCCCAGAGAGGCAGGGTTGCACCCAGGAGTCCGCACGGGTAGGGAGGGAGGGGGCTGGGGAAGGTCTAAGGAGGCAGGAGCCGGGCCCAGGCCTCCCGCACCCCAGGCTCCCTGGGTGAACTGGTTGAGGAGCTCATCCTTGGGCCGAGGGGCTAATCCTTGGGCCTCGGGCTGACTGCCCTTGCGAAGCACGATAAAACCTACCACCGTCATCTTCCCAGGGGATTAGGATGAGACACATAACAGAAGTGAGAGCACTTGGAAGAAGTTAAAAGTGCCGTATCCAGCTTAGCAGTGTCAGGCCAAAGCACATAGCCTTCTTCGTGTGAAGACGCCATTTTGTTCCGGGCTAGGCAGAAGGCCTCCATCTGGCCTCGCTAGCCGGTGTCCATTCTGTGCTTGCTTTGGAGTTATGTTTGTCAGGACTGGGGGGAGGGGGGGTGTCCCCGTGGCACGTCAAAGAATGGAATCCTGGGAAGACGTGTTGCAGGGGGAGCCAGGCAATGCAGTGACCAGGGCCCATGGCTTTGAGGTGTGGGCCCTGGGGCAGGCCCTTCGTCACCTGTAAAGCGGGCATCCTCCCACCCTCTGGGGTTGCTGGGAGGTTGCACGGGACGTGCGCCCGGCGTGCAGAGCTCCCCCTGTCCTTGGGGTGCTGAGCACGGCGCCTGGCCTTCGAGCTGCAGGTTGTTGAGGTCCGAGTAGGGCCTCCTGTGAACCAGCCCCCTGTGGCGTAGGCCTGCTCTTTCTCAGCCCGAGGTAATTTTTCAATTAACTCGATTGGCTGGAGACCCCGGCGCCCTTGGAGTGTGGGAAACCATCCCAGGCCGGAAGGGCCCTCCCCTCTGCCCCTAAGCTTGTGCTTGCTGGGGGAGGGGGGGGGGGGGACTTGGCTTCCAGAGGGAGGATCCGATTTCACATTAGGACACCAGGATGTGATCCCAGTGCCCCTCTGAAAAATCCCAGATGGCGCCTTCTGGAAGCCCCAGCGGGCTCCACTCTGGCGGCCAGCCGGCCCGCCCTCCTCGACCCCGGGCTCCAGGGGCTCCAGCGTGAGAGCCTCAAACAGTGCTCGTTACCGACTTTATTGCTAAACGGTTTAGAAAGGCCGCCCTCCCAGTTTTCATAAGTGAAACATTTAAAGTATGCGAAGCCTATTTTATTTCTTCCTGGAGCAGCTGCTCGGTTGGGCTGGAGGATAATCAGGAGTGAGTTACACGGTGCGGCCCTGCTGCGCTCCAAGCTTCCGTGGCCTCCAGCACCTCCCACCAAGGGATGGGCCGCGAGGGCCTGGGCGGCCGGGGCCCAAGTTGGCTTCTTCCTTTAACCCCCACCCCACGGGGCCAGCCGTCCTCTGTGATGGCATCAGAGCGGCCTGCCAGCGTTGCTGAGGGCTTGCGGGGTGCCGGGCACCTTCCTGCGACGTTCGATCCATTACTCCTAGAACGTCACGGCAGCCCTAGGCGATGGACACTGTCATTATCTCCGTTCCCCACATGAGGACAGAGAAGTGACCTGCAGGTCAAACAGCTTCTAAAAGGGCAGAGCCAGGATTTGATCGAGCACCTCCTAACCTTCGTGGCCAACATTTTGTGGGCGAGGACGTGGAGGGACGCAGAGGTCATGCCATAGCAGGAAACGCCCATGTTCGTTCGCCTTCTGGAGCCACCTTTAGACAGGGAGTCCTCTAGGCTTGCCGTCTTCGGGCCACAGTCTGGAGTTGGTTTAAATTTGTTTTTTTAATTTTTAAAAAAGGTTTATTTTTGAGAGAGACAGAGCACGAGCAAGGGAGGGGCAGAGAGAGAGAGAGAGAGAGAGAGGGAGGGAGGGAGGGAGGGAGGGAGAGAGGGAGGGAGGGAGACACAGAATCCGAAGCAGGTTCCAGCCTCCCAACTGTCAGCACAGAGCCCGACACAGGGGGCTCTCCAACCCAAGAACCGTGAGATCATGACCTGAGCCGAAGTCCGGCACTTAACCAACTCAGCCACCCAGGCGCCCCTGGGCTTGGTTTAAATTCTTCTGAATGCCCGGATCTGTTTGCGGTAGGGATCTGAAGATGCCGGGATTTCTGGCCCTCTATGCTCTTGTGGTGGCGACGTTTAGGAGAGCCGTTGGCCGGGCCTGGTCGCCCACTTCTCGTCTCTGCATAATTGTTTACATCTGCGGGGGCCTCCGGCGTGCCTTACACATTTCAATGCATTTAACCCCTGAGTCGATGTCTGAGACTGGCTGAGCGGAATGTTCTAGCCAAAGCATGTTTCCCGTTCGGCTTCCAGGTCATGGCAGCCAGTGGCCTAGCAGTCAAGGTCGTGGATTCCAGACACCTTCTTCTGGGCCTCAGTTTGCGTATGAAATGGGGCTAGAAATGTTTTTTCTTCCCCCAGTCTTTGGTGGGGGGGAACCAGGTCTGCTCTCTGACCAGTGTCTCAGGCAGCTTCTATCCACCCTGTGCATAATGGTAATGGGCGGAGAAGGAAGCTGGGAGGCAGGTGTTTGGCTGCTGACTCAGACTCAGGTGGGAAAGAAAGCAAGAGCTGGGCTGTCCCCTGCAGGGGCAAGGCCTCCTCGGTCAAGCTGGTTCCTCCCAGTTTGCAATGAGCTTTGTGCTCGCTGCTTGGATGGGCTGTGTCGTGCGTTGGTGGGTGTAACCAATATCACACCCTCTCCTCTATTTTTGCCTTTCACGTTTTTGGTAATTTTTTTTTTAATGTTTATTTATTTTTGAGAGAGAGAAAGAGACAGAGCATGAGCAGGGGAGGGGCAGAGAGAGAGAGGGAGACACAGAATCGGAAGCAGGCTCCGGGCTCCGAGCCATCAGCACAGAGCCTGATGTGGGGCTTGAACCCACGAACTATGAGATCATGAACTGAACTGAAGTCGGATGCTCAACCCACTGAGCCACCCAGGTGCCCCTGGTAATTTTTTTTTTCCTGGGGGGTGGTGAAGAGGGAGGAGGGGTGTGAGGGGAGAGTCACACGGGGTGGGGGGAGAGGGAAACAGGCCATGCCACCCGGTGGTCACTGTCCTCTCCTGGATACATGCCTTTAGGAGCCAGGCCTTCGGGAGGAATGAAGCTCGCTTCAAGAGCCAAGGATGGGGGACCTAGACATTTTTCACCAAAGTTCAAAGAAAGGCACAATTCCTTCTCTGTGCTTGTTTGTCAGGCTCTTTGATCTGGCATTTAGCTCAAGAAATATGCACAGCACGGTATTTAGGGCTGGGAGCCTAGTCCAGCAGTCAAGACCACGAGCTTTGCAGTCAGACAGACTTCGGAGTTGGGACCCAGCTGTGTGACCTGAGTCAGCTCTATGACCTTGAACGAGCCAGCTCACCTGTCCCGGCCTCTGGCTCTGCCTGTGCCAAAGGGGAGCACGCCAGCACCGCTCCCACAGGCTTGGCGGGAGAATTTGGTGGGCTGAGGCCCAGGGGCAGGCACATAGTCAGCATGCGAGCGGGAGCTGGAACCTGCAGGCGAAGGAAGGAGACCCAGCGGCTGTGGGGTTGGTGCTCACGGCTCCCCCCCCCCCCCCCCCCCCGGTGAGAAAAAAGGAGAAGGGCTGATTGGGGCAGGAAGGTCTGGAAACGGCTTTGAGGCAGAACTTGAAAAACGTGTGCCTTCCAGGGTTCAAGCCAGAGGGACTGTTGCCTGCAAAGGTAAGCTAGGCTTGAAGTACCCATGGGGGTAGGTGCTCATTGGTTTTGTGCAGGTGAATTGCCCATCCGGGTCCTGAAAGAGAGTGCTAGCTTGGAGCGCTTAGCATAGAGCGGGTGGCCTTTAAGTTTGTGGGGACGCTGAGTGCCCAGAAAACGATCTCTGACAAAAGCAGTTTATCAGAATTCTTTTTCCAGTTACAAGAGCTAGAAAGCACAAGTGGAACCGGCTTAAGAATGTGTTTGCTCACGTCCAGGGGGTGTATCCCGGCTTCGCGTGTGGTGTGATCTAGGACACGGATATTATCTGAACCCAGTCTTGGTCTTGTTGGCGCTCCCCTCTCGGTGGCCGCGCGGCTGCCACCATCGCCAGGCCCCATCCTGATGCCGGCCAAAGCAGAGGGACGAGAGGTCCAGACACTGGGTTTGATCGAAGCGGCTTGGGTCACGTGCCCCCATCCTGAGCCAATCACAGTGGCCAGAGTGATTCGGTGCTCTGATTGGCCAGACTGGGTCACATTGGCACCCCTGAACCACAGGCTGGCTCTGCAAAGGGAAATCGAAGAGCCGTGTCAAGAAGATGGGGGGATGGGGGGGGTGGGGGGGGGGGGGGGGAGGGATGGTCAGTTATGTTATATTAGCGGGACGGAAATGCCTGCGGCCCAATCCAGGAGGGGAGAATGAGCTTGGAAACGGCGGCATGAGCCCGTGTTCCAGAGGAAGTGGTAGCTTTGTGGCTCAGCGTGGCAAGCGTGCTCAGATTCTTGCTTGTGCCCAGAGGGTATCCCCGGGCGGCCGCCGTCAGCCCACCCGAGGCAGTGGACTGACTGGGGGCCCCAGCTCAGCTGCTTCTGATCCCCAGCGGAAGATGCGATCAGCGAGGACTGGAGCAGGCGGTGTGCGAGCGCAGAGGAGAGGCTGGCTCGCTCTTCTCCCACCCCTCCTGCCCCGCAGGCAGATACCTGCCCGGCAAGCAGATAGCAGCAGCCTCCTAAAAGCCACCAAGGAGACCCGGGCACCGGGCTTTGGGACTGCGCAGTCGTGGCTGCCACGGCCCCTCAGGGACTTGGCCACCCAGGTGACAGGAGAATGCCTGCCTTTCCCACTCCCGGCCAGATGGCGCCTTTGGAGGCTCACATCCCTCCTGGAGCTAGAATAACTTGCTGAGTGATCTTTGCGGATCCCGGAGGACCACAGGCTTCCTACCGGCTGTCAGTGCTATGGCAGCATTAAGCCATGGGCCGAGAAAGGCCACCGAGGATGTCCTTTCTGGGCTTGTGGTGCAACGGACACAGGAGGCCAGGACCTCACGCGGGGTAGGACAGGGATCAGGCCAAGCGGCCCGCAGGGAGCACATTCTGCGGCCCCCGATCCTCGGGCTTAGCTCGGCCTGCGAAGTAGGCAACCTGTGTGCTGGAGAGGTGTGATTCCTCCACACCCCCAGGGTGTCTCTGCTTTTGAGCCTGTGACTGTCGATCTTCCAGGGCAGGGACCTGGTCTCCCTCACCGATGCCCGGCACGCACCATTGCTGAGTCAGTGCTTGGGGAGGGGGGACAAGAGGCTGCAGACCCCTGTCCCTGGAGAGAATTGAATCTCTGGGGTGGGAACGACAGGCCCGTGGGCAACAAGACCACGCAGGGGGGGTTAGCCTGGCAGTCAGGGGCCCGAGCAGAGTCTGGCTAAACGGCGTGTTTATGGACTGGCAGGTGCACTGAGCGGCCTCTACAGGAAGGATTAAGCCACCTGAAGGATAAAAACAATCACTGTGAAATATGAGAAAAAGACGAAAGCAGTATCACCTGGGTGCCTGCGGCGCCCCCCCCCCCCCCCAACGTAGTAAGGATTACCAGGTGGCTCTCTCAGGCCTGGGAGCGGCCTGGGGCATGATACTGTTGGGAAGTGAGTGGCCGGGCGATATCTGAGCATCTCCTCGTATTTGGCGAGTGCCGTACCCCCAAGGCTTCAGGTGTCGGGATCCCATGACAAAGGCCCAGAGAACACGGAAATCTCCAGCAGACCATAGTCCCAGCTCTCCCCTGCCTTCCGCTTGGTCTGTTTCTGGCCTAGCGGGTGTGTCTCCACGAGCAGGGGGGACCGAGGGAGGGACAGGAGAGTCTGTATGATGAACGGGGACAGAAGTGGTCCAGGAGGGCTGTTTACAGCTCCTAACGCAGGGACCAGGCAAGAGGGGAGCCTGGGCTGGGCCTGAAGGGGCCAACCAGGCCAACCAACCAACGCTAAGGCTTGCTTTACCAGCCCTGGAGGTCCCCGGTGGCCCTCGGAGGCATGTCCCTGAGGCTGCTCTTCCCAGGCTACTGCTCTCCCAAGACCGCTCTCTCCAAAGGCAGATCGTTCCGTCCAAGACCAACCCGGCTGCATTTCCCTGTGGCACCCCGGTCACTTACAGAGCTTTGGGGCCGCATCTGGCACCAGGGGCCACTTTGCTGCTGCCGTCACTGCCACCCCTGCTGCCCCGGGGCTGTCCAAATCCAGGGCTCCCAGCCCCTCTCGGAAGCTGGGTCAGTCAGCTTAACCAAGAGGCAGAGGTTCTGTGACCTTGGGCCTTTCAGATGGGGAAAGGTTGCAGACAGTGGTGACTGTGCAAGTGGATTTGAGGGTCGGGGGCACGACAGCAGGCCCTGCGAGGAAGCACAGGGTTTGTGCCTTCCTTGGGGGGCAGCTTGCAGTCTGGCAGGTGTGCCCCCGGGAGACGGGCCGGCAGAGGTTCTGTAGCCAGAGCCCCTGGGTTTACCTGCATGTTCCCTGTGCCTGTTTCTGTGAAATGGGTGTATCCCCAGGGTCGTTGTGTGGATTGAGAATGAGAACCCTTCTGGAGGGCGTGAGCAGCTCAGAGAGGTTATCACCGCGATGAGATGATGATCCCGAGTGCATTCAAGAACAGGGACTTCAAGAACAGCCCCGGGCGGCTCCCAGGCCTGAGACGGTCGCCAGGTAATCCTTACTGCAAGTGGGGAGGGGGTGGGCGCCTCAGGCACCCAGGTGATACGGCCTCCATCTTTTTCTCATATTTCACGGCACGCTGAACACACCTCTTCCTTGCCGGGTCCTCCCCCCGCCCCCCACCTCCGCCTCCGCCCCCGCCCCGTCTCTCGGTGATTTGCCGGTAAGGATCCTTACACCTCAGTCTTCGTGTCTTCGCCTTCTGACGACAATCCTGTTGCGAGTTTATAGAATAAGCCCAACCGTAACAGCAAGAGCAGGAAGAGGGGCGCCTGGGTGGCTCAGTCGGCTAAGCGTCCGACTTCAGCTCAGGTCATGATCTCGCAGTTCGTGAGTTCGAGGCCCGCGTCGGGCTCTGTGCTGACAACCTGAAACTTGCTTCGGATTCTGTGTGTGTGTGTGTGTGTGTGTGTGTGTGTGTGTGTATGTGTCTCTCTGCCCCTCTCCCCACTCTCTCTCTCCAATGAATAAACACTTTTAAAAATTTTAGAAAATAGGGCGCCTGGGTGGCTCAGTCGGTTGAGCGTCTGACTTCGGCTCAGGTCACGATCTCGCGGTTCGTGGGTTCGAGTCCCGCGTCGGGCTCTGTGCGGACGGCTCGGAGCCTGGAGCCTGCTTCCGATTCTGTGTCTCCCTCTGTCTCTGCCCCTCCCCCACTCACGCTCTGTCTGTCTCAAAAATAAATAAACATTAAAAAAATAAACAGTAGAAGGGCTTAAGCACTTACAGGCACCGCTGGGCAAGTCCGTGGCAAGTGGCTTCAGAACCACTGACCTGGGCTTGACCCCAAGCACCCCCAGTGTCTCTGATGCTCCAGCGCGGTCACCACCGCCCTGCGCGGGGCGCCATGAGTGAGGCACCGGCGAGGCGAACCCTGGCACCCGGCCCGCCAGCCGGCGCTCAGACTGGCCGCTCGGTCGGCCGTTGTCTGTGTGAGCAAGGGGGCCTGGGCCGGAGGGGACCCGCGGTGTGCTGCCATACGTCGTGTGTCATCTAGAAGTGACCTCCGCCTGGCCAGGGGCAGCGTGGGGCCGTTCCCTAGGCATTTGGCTTCTCCCGTAGGGCGCATGTAGCTCAGGTGCACACCCCAGCGTCTCCTGGGACGCAGGCCTCATGTCAGGGAATAGAGGTCCGCCGCAGAACCTTCTGGATTGGCGGGGGTTGGACGTCAGCCCCCCTCCGCCGAGGCCTGCTGGAGGGCACGGGACCGGCGGGCTCTGTACCCAGATTTGGGGAGAGGGGGGAGGGAATATAAAACTGAGCATTTGGCGGAAAGTCTAAACTACGTTACTGCCGTGTTTGGATTTTCTTTTGCCCGGGGTAGGATCTACGTACAGCGGGTAACACCTGTTAAGTTACACAGTTAAGGCGTTAAGTGGACCGTTGGAGGTTGGCGGGTTCGGACAGGCACGCGCTTGGCTGCTTGTCAGGGTGTCCACCCAGGTGCCGCCAGGGAGGGCCGCTTCCAGGCTGGACTCATTGGCGCAGCCTGGCCTCCGCCCAGAGCCCCCGCCCTCTCCTGCCTCCCCCCCGGCCCCCAGACCCGGGACTCGGCCTTCTCTGCCTCGGAATCCACCCTCTCGGGATGGGAGACTCACGGGTCAGGGCTCTGCAGTTGCTCAGGCCAAGGCCTTCCTTCGGGATATCAGGGAAGTTTGCCCTCTTCTAGAAGAATGATCGTGATGAGCTACACGTGACCCCTGTTAGAACCTTCCAGAATGTTTCCGCTTAGATGATTGCTTTGTTTAATGTTTACCACAGGCCTGGGAGACTGGTCGTGGCTCCATTTTCAGATAGGCTCGGAAGTCGCTTATTCAGAGGTCAATCAGCTTGGCAGTGGGGAAGCCGGGACTGAGCCCAGGCTGGCTGGCCCCAGACCTGCCCCTCCCACCTCTGCCTCGACGCTGCACCCAGTGCCTTTCTGCCGAGAGCCCAGCACCGGACCGGGCGCTGGATGTCGGGTGCGAGCAGAGCGGAGCCCCTGCCTTTGTGGAAACGGCCAGGCGAGTTCCATGTGCACGTCTTTCTCCAGGAGCCGTGTGGGGACCCAGGGCCAGGAGCACTGTGTGCGGAGTCGCTGGGTCACTGAGCCCAGTCCACTGTGGGAAATGAAAACAAGCTCATAGCCTGCTGGGGGGGCGCAGCTGCCTCCACTGTCATCCACCAAGGAGAGTCTGCTTGGGCCCTGGGCTCCCTCTCTGTCACCCACAGATTTTGCCACCGTGCCCTGCAAGATAATACAGCGCGGAAGCTAAAACCGTGCGGGCCGGAGCTAAACCGCCCAGTTTGGCTCTGCTCTTTGCCCTCTGTGACCCTGGCCAGATCACCTGACTCCTGGGCCTCAACTTCCCCATCTGTAAAATGGGGTGATGACGATAGGACCTACGTCGCCGGGTATCGCGAGGAATAAACGAGTTAGGGCACGTTAAGTACTCACCACAGAGCCTGGAGCGCGTCGTGGGTGCACGAGGAGTGTTAGGAAAGGAACCGTTGTTGTTGGGATGCGCGGTAATTATAATATTGCTATTTAGACCTTTGACTTGGGAAGGCTGGGCTTGTAAATGTGCAGCTCACCCGGAGAACTTACTGGTGCTTGGTCCCCCACGGCCCCGTTCAGGCGGTTCTTGGGCGCGCCCTCCAGTCACAGAAAGTAACCCGCTTTCTTGTCTCCTTCCTCTCCTGCCCCTGCCCCTGCTCCTGCCCCTCGAGCTCACAAAAGCTAAGCCTGGAAGAGGCTTCTCGCAACTGGGGGCTCGTCCCCAGGGCCAGGAGCCGCCACCTCCCTCCTGCACTGTGTTGATTCTGCCACAGCCCGCCCACCCCGCCCGCACTCCCTGCGCGCCACACCTGAGCTGCCCACAGGCGCAGCTGAGGGGCCCTTAGCAGCGGCCTGAACTCAGACTCAGCCTGTAGCCTGGTTTGGCTCTGGTGGTAAGTCAGCTGGGAAATCAGAGACTCTCCCGCCCCAGGCAGCCCTGCCTCGCTGATGCTGTTCCAGGTCCTGATGCGGGGGCAGGGCTGAGCTGCGCTGTCCAGGCCCCATCGTCTTCTCCTCTCTTGGTGTGTTCTTGGCCCTATGCCCACTGCCTCCTTGTTACAAGGTAGCTGCTGCAGCTCCAGCTACGAATCCACTTTCCAGACAAGAAGGTAGAGAAGGGGCACAGCGCTTTTTTCAAGTTAGTTTAGTTTTGAGAGAGAGAAAGAGAGAGAGCAAGCAAGCAGGGAGGGGCAGAGAGAAAGGGAGAGAGAGGGAATCCCAAGCAGGCTCTATACTGTCAGCATGGAGACCAGCGCGGGGCTCGAACTCGTGAACCGTGACATGGTGACCTGCGCCGAAATCAAGAGTCTCACGCTTAACCGACTGAGCCACCCAGGCACCCTAGAGTCCCTTCTTTCTTAAAGGACAGTCCTCCTCAGGAGGTTTCTCTTACAGCTTGCTGCCCAGACTGGGTCACATGGACCACCCTAGCTGCAGGGGAGGCTGAGAAGTGGCTTTTAAAAAAAAAAAAAACAAAAACACCAGGCACTCACTGCTCTTGATGACAAGACGTCTGATGCCAGACAGAGAAGGGCAGGCCTGCCCTGGCTCCCTTTGCCACCTCTGAGTGGGTATGCCCCACCTCCAACCCAGGGGGCAGCACCCCCTGGTAACGGGCAGCTTCCGCTGGGGCAGGAAAGCCGCTGTCTCCCAGACAGCACTTACTTCCGGCTTCCTTGGCCCAAGAGCTCTGCTCAGTCCGTGGCATTTCTGGCGTCAGCCCTTTCCACCAAGGTCCTAGGGCACTGGAGTTGCCCGGCATTGGCAGAAGGGTGGACAGTGATCTTTCCTTTTTCTGTTCTTGGGAAAGGGCCGGGATGGTTTCTCCATAAGCGGTGGCTCCTTCCTTAGCTCTCCCGGCCATTGGCAAAAGGCTCCTTCTGTCCGTGTGTCTGTGGGGCTGGGCTGGGCTGGGCTGCACCGGATGCTTAATAAATACCGCACTCTTCTCCCCTTTTCTTTCTCCACCTTGTGCCCTGTAGGTCAGCACTGAGCAGGAGCTCTCTGTGCAGTGAGGAGACTGGCCTCTGCGTGCTCGGTCCAACACCAGGGCCACTAGCAATGCACATGCACTTGAAACCTGGCTAGCGTAACTGAGGGGCTGAGTTATTCGTTTTAATTAATTTACACTTAAGTAGCTGCGTGCGACTGGAGGCTGCCTTGCTGAGGAGCTCAGCAGCTGTAGACGAGAGTGGGGACCCCCGTTCCCGCCAAGGGAAGACATGCGTAATCAGTAGCATTCATCTAGATTCGTGAAGCACGGGCACCGAGATTGTGAAGGCCCAGAGAGGGACAGTGACTTGCCCGGGGTCACACAGCATTAGGCAGCAGCTCCCCTGAGGCAGACAACCCAGATCTTCCAACTCCAGCTTCGTCGCTGTTTCTGAGGAATGTGGTCAGTCCCTCGGCACGGAAGGGAAGAGGAGTTGTGGGACGGTGGCACGCAAGGTTCCCACTGCGCCGAGCACGTGTAAGCGCGTTACGTGCAAGGCTCCGTTATTCCCACCACCCCCGCTTTACAGGTGAGGCATCTGAGGGCCAGAGAGGGGAAGTGCCTGCCCGCGGCCCCAGAGCGCCCCCCCTCCCATGGGCTGCAGTCTTGTGCGTCTGTCTCCCTGTGATGACAGTCCCGGGGTTGCCCCGAGTCTCTGCCTCTGGGAGGATCCAGGGTGTGCGAGATCTGGGTTTACACCCCCAGCCAGGGCGGGTGCAGTTAGTAAGCTCGGACAGGCCTCTCTCCTTCCACAAAGTTGTTTTTCCAGCCTGGTCTCCTAAGACTTGGCTCCCGAGGGTGCCCCGCCCTCCTGCTGCTTCAGGGCCTGACCCAAGGGGTGTGGTGGTCAGGTGGCACCTGTTAGAAAGGGGAGCGCAGGAAAATTCCGCCTCCGTCACTGTTAGCCAAGGAGAAGGGCACCCGGCCGCATCTTGCTCTCTGCTGTCACCTAAGCGCAGGGTGCAGAGAAGGCTGTGCCTGACCCTTCTTAGCCTCTCCCCCCTCCCTCCTCTGAGGTGCTCTGGCAAAGCCCTTTCTCGTGATCGCCCCGTATCATTGTGCCAGAATCCCCATGGATGGGAGTAAGGTTGCTGGGTGAAACACAGCACGCCCAGCGAAATTTGAATTTCAGATAAGCCATGAATACATTTTAGCATAAATATGTCCCGTGTAATATTTAGGACAGGCTTATCCTAAAAAATATTTGCTTATCTGACATTCAAATAGAAGTGTGCATCTGGGGGGGGGGGAGGGGGTGGGGTGGGAGGGAGCACTGTTTGTTTTGTTTTGCTTTGTTTTGTTGTTCTAACTCTGGCAACCCCAAACAGATAGCATGTTGTAGCTTATGTGAGTCCTGAGACCCAGAGAGGTGATGGGGCTTGCCCAAGGTCACAGCAAGGTCCTGGTCGGGACTGGGTTTGAAGCCAGGCCTCTTACAGTTCTCCGGATCTGTGTAGATACAGTAGGCGACCTTAGTGGCCACTTCAGGGCCGTCTAACGAGGCCCAGAAGTCACATCCCCAAGCAGACAAACAAAAGCAAACTTCTCTGCCACCTGTATGGTAATGTGAACACAGATGAGAACTCAGAGCACTCACTCGTACCTTATTCGGTGACTGCTGAGTGGGGACAGACCCTGGCAGGCTGGGGGGTTGGGAAGAAAGAGAGTGTGTCAGTCTGTTCTGGCTCCTGACAAAAATACGATAGACGGAGTGGCTTGTAAACGACAGACGTGTTCCTCACAGTCCTGGAGGCCGGAAACCCCAGATCCAGGCACTGGCAGATTCAGCCTCTGGTGAGGACCCTCTTCCTGGTTTCTGGACAGCTCTCTATTTGCTGTGTCTTCATGCAGTAGAAGGGACAAGGAAGCTCCCTGGGGTCTCTTTTTTAAGGGCACTAATCCCATTCATGAGGGCTCTATCCTCATGACCTAATTGCTTCCCAAGACCCTACCTGTAAATACCATCACCCGTTAGGGTTCAACATGTGAATTTGGGGGGGGGGGGGCGCAAACATTTAGTCTGTGGCAGGGAGCAAGGATGAAAAGTCCAGCGTCTTGAGAACTGCTAGAGATGGGTCACAGAGGAGTGGTCAGGGTTAAGACCTTTTATAATCTGACCCTGGCATACCTCTCCAGGCCACCTTCTGCTCTTTCTCACCTTATACCCATTTACCCCCCTCCACCCATCCATCCAGGGGCCTCTGCTTTCCAGCCTCCTAGGCTTTGCTCATGCTCTTCCCTCTGCTTGCCAGCCCTTACATCTTCCAAGGCCCATTTCAGTGTCCTTGTACCCCACGCACATGCAGCTCCTTGTGTTACGCCCACCCGTGTGTGCTGCTGCTTCTACTCACCAGAGACTCCTTGAGGCCGAGGGTGTTCCCTTCTCCTCTCTGGACACCCTACACTGGGCCTGCAGTGTGGACAGCCTGCAAATGTTGGGCCAGAGCGAGGGGAGGGGAGCGGGCCCCCACAGCAAACCTCCTGCTTTGCAGTTTTGCCGAGAGTCTTGGACGGTCTCCAGCTTGTATTCGAGCCGGGCGATGGCCGGATAGCCGGGCGCTCCCTTGCAGACGGCCCGTCTTCGCGGAGTGTGGGTTTGGGGTCCTTCAGCCCTTGCTCCCGGTGGGGTCTGGGAGTGCCAGCCTGAGGACGGGACCTGTCTGTGACATTCACCCAACGGTCCCCAGGGCCCGGAACGGTGTCTGCCATGGGGCAAATGCCCATGAACTCTCGTTGGCTTGATGGATGGGCCGAGGGAGTCAAGGCGACTGTCAGTGCGTCACCGTGCGCTGTTCGGGGCACCTCCGACCCCGCAGCAAGCGGGACGGAGCGGTGTGACCAGGCCCGCTGCCGGGGAGGCATGCCTGTGGGGCTCGAACTCCCGAAGCATGAGACCATGACCTGAGCTGAGGTCTGATGCTTCGCCGACTGAGCCACCCCGACTCACCCCTAGACGAGTCTGTATCTTCGGGACTGAAAGGTGGCCTGAGGGAGGTCGGAGAGGGCCGCCAAGGCCGCTGCCTATCGGCTCTACCGTGGGAGCGCGGCCGGGAGGGTTTTCCGCAGGGAGTGAGGTTCTGCGCTCTGCATCTCAAGGGGGCCCTCAGGCTTCTGTGGGGAGATGAGGTGGGCGAAGGGGCCGGGGCATCCCCCCCTCGCACACGTGGCCGCCGAACCCAGGAGGCCTCAGGGAGGGTGGTAAGAGGGGGACAAGGGACAGGCCGGAGTCAAAGCCACCTTTTCGCAAAGCCTCTGGGGGTGGAGGGACCGCACGTTCTTGAGGCCTTAGCTCTGCTTCCCCTCGCCTGCCCCGTGCCCCGGGCCTGGCTCTGCCCTGCTCGCCTTGAACCCAGGACCCCCGAGGACTGCAGGTCACAGTGTTGCAGAACGCCGGGCGCCGATAGAGGGTGAGACGTCTAGGTTGATGAGGGCCACTGCCTCGCCAGTATTGAGCACTTCCTGTGTGCCCCCAGCACATCCCGGACCAGGCCCATGCGGGGTTTGGGGGAGACGCCTTCTGTGTCACAGTCCGATGAGGGTGAGACCCGTCGAGGGGGGGCATCTGAGGCTCCAGGGGGAAGGGACTCGCTCACGGCCACATGCCTCTCTGGAGCCAAACGAGAGACCCAGTGACCCCAGAGCTGTGCCACAGCCGTGACCCTCCCAGGCAGGGACGGCACCCCCAGTCCACGGCAGCGTGAGACCTGGCGAGAGGGCCTCCCTGAGGAGGTGGCGCCGGGGGAAGGCCTGTGCGGCGGTGAGGAAGCAGCCGCAGCGAGAACAAGGGGAAAAGGGCCCTCTGGGTGGAGGCCGCTGCAGGGACACAGGCCCTGAAACCGGGGAGAGCTTGGCATGTTGCAAAGAGAGGGACCGGGGTGGCGGGAGGGCGGGAAGGAGGGGGCGCCATGCGTGAGTTCAGGGCCATGTTGTCAAGGGCCGGCTCCCATGAGGAATTCAAAATCTCCTCCGGGGCGGCTCGACCCGGGCGGCTGGGTCAGTTGAGCATCCGACTTCCGGCCGGGTCACGATGTGGTGGTTCGTGAGGTCGAGCCCCACGTGGGGCTCACTGCTGTCCGCGCAGAGCCCGCTTCAGATCCTCTGTCCCCCTCCCTCCCCGTGCCCCAAAAAGAAAGAAACATCCAAAAACAACGTTTTTTAGTCTCCTTTTACAAAACCATGGGGTGAGCACCCCGACCACGAGGCTGGCTCCCTTACAGGGTGTGGCAGGGGCGCGGGCGGCCCAGTGAGGCTGCTTGACCCCGCCTCCGGCACCCTCCGAGGCTCGGGGTCTGCTGCTGCTCAGGCGAGCAGGCCTGGGTGCGAGGGTATCCGTCCACCCGCAGGGCTGAGCTGGCCTGCAGATTCACGGGGGCCTCCCAAGGCCCCCAGCCCCCGAGGGACACCACGTTCTCGCCCTCGTGGATATGGGGTCGGGTTTGGGTGGCGTGGAAACCCCCGCCCCTGGTGTCACCGCCGTCGGCGCCCGCTTGGCCCCGTTTTCCCGCACGTTCAGCCGTGAATGCCGAAGTCCTGTGTCTGCGCGGTGCTGGGCTCCCGGAGACCCCGTGTTCCGCGACACCCGTCGAGCGTGCCTTTCGGGGACTGTTCCCTGAGCGTCAGACCGGGAGCTCAGGCTCTGGAGTTGGCCACGTCTGGGTTCGAATCCCAGCTCTGCTACCTGCTGACTTTCTGACCTTGGGGAGTTACTTAATGTCTCGGAGCCTCAACTCCCTAATCTGTGAAATGGGGGCGAGGCTGGTAGCCGCCCCAGGAGGGTTTTTTTTGGTGGGATTAAATGAGATAGAGCATCTAAAGGTCAACTCGGCAGGCTGCAGGCTCGTGGCCGGAATCCTGCCTCCTGTCGGCTCTTCGTCCTCATGCTTGTTCCTGCCTTTCGGAGGGAAGATGATGTCGGCCGTTGGAGTGGACGCTCTCGGTGCAGGGACGGCAGCACCAGAGAGCCCTAGAGAATGTGGCAGGGGGCGAGGGGGGCTCCCACCAGGCCTGCTCTGCAGGTGGACATGGGGCGCGCAGGGCTGCGGCAGGGGCTCTTGGAACAAAGCCAGTGGCTTTGAGGTTTTTCTTCCCGGCACACACGTAGGAAGGGCCTCGAATGCAGAGCAAACGGGAAAAGCCAGAGCACCTTGGAAGTGTCCCCTTCCTCTAACCGTGTGCCCTTCTCCCCTAGTGCTCCTGCGGGAAGAAGTGTCCCGGCTCCAGGAGGAAGTCCACCTTCTCCGCCAGATGAAGGAGATGTTGACGAAGGACCTGGAGGAGTCACAGGGTGGCAAGTCCTCCGAGGTCCTGTCAGCCACCGAGCTCAGGGTCCAGCTGGCCCAGAAGGAGCAGGAGCTAGCCAGAGCCAAAGAAGCCTTGCAGGGTAAGTGACTAGTCGGTGGCAGTTCCCTCCCTCCCCTTGCCTGGGGCTCAGGCTTGGGCCACAGGGGCGCCGAGGAGCCAGGGTCCTGCCTCTGCGGGGGGGAGTGGCGCGGACACGGGGGTCTCCCGGCGCCTAGACCCCCAGCTGAGGCCGCCCTGTCCCCCTGTCAGTAGATGTCTGCCTGTCGCAGTGTCGGAGGCTTATGTCACTCCCTCCTCTGGGTGACCGCCACCTGCTCTCCATAGTGGCCGTCCAGGCCACCTCCCTCTGAGGCGTGGACGGCGGGCGGGCGTCTCTGCTAGATCGGGATGTGGACCCAGCAGCTGGGTCTCCTCTTTCCCGCCATTCTCGAGGTCCTTTAGCACCTCCCCTCACGGGACGGTGTAGATGCACTGAACCCTCTGCCAGAGGAGGCGTCCGTCCACCACGTTCGCTCTCGTTCAACGTGGCGGTCTCCCGGGGGGCTCGGGCCCCTTCTCCCGTGGTCGGCCTGGAGGGGGCTCCCCTCTGAGAAGTGCGGTGTCCGGTGTTCTCTCCGAGGAGACGAGAGAGGAGGTGGGAGAGAGTGTGGTGCTTTCTGGCTGAGCCGGGCCACCTGTAAGCACCACGCGGCCAGCCAGAAGCCGCTTTAGGGAAGGAGGAAGCCAGCGGTCCCATGTGTGCAGCCCGCTCTCCCTAGAGCTGGCCTGGGACCCTAGCGGCTGGCATACCCCTCACTCCTGGGGGCCACCTGCCCGTGCTCTTTGGGGCTTGGGGGGGGTCTCAAAAGGTTATTCAAGCAAGGTTGGGAGTCATCCTCTAACAGTGCGTGGAGACCTCGGACCCGTAACCCAGGGCAAGAAAATGGCCTTTGGGGCTTCCTGGATTCTCTGGAGGCCCCCTTACTGTCTCTGATTCTCCTGGGCAGGGCGGGGTGGGGGGGGGGGAGGGGGGGAAGCAGTAAAACTTGGCAACCTGCTTTCCACGTGCCATTTTACTAGAATGATAAATACCCTGAAAACTTCATTTTTGAAGCCAAAGCGGTTTTATTACTTAGGTTGAATTCAGGCTGCTATAGCAAAGACATTCCAAAACGGAGTGGCTTAAGGAATTTGTCTCTGTCTTCCATAACCACCAAGCGGAGCATTTTAGGCTGCGGGGTATCTCTGCTCCCCCTCGGCCTGGGGGAGATCCAGGGAAAGAGCCAAAATCGAGGGGCAGACGTTCCCTTTGGCAAGAGCTTGGTGATAACGGCCATGCCCGCCTTCAGGGAGAGCTGGGGAATGTAGTGTCTACCTGGGCGTCCGGGCCCACCCACTGGGCTAACTGGGAGGGAAGCAGGGGCGGGGAAGGTGGGTTTTGCAGGCCAATCAGTCGGCTCTGGTAGTGGGTTTCCCTGCCCGGAGCTGGGCTATGAGCAGCAGAACATTGGCACACTGGCCAAGCAGGCTGTCTGTCCAGCGTCCCACTAATGTCCCCCAGGAAGTCTGGAGAATCATCTTTGAGGGTGCACAGCCCCCTGTGAATTCTTTTCAGCAATACGTGTTACTCATAAAGACAGGTGAACCATTTCCTGCTGGGGTAGTGCTTCCGGTGGGGCCACTCAGTGTTCCGGGTGGTGTCTTCAGGCCAGACGGGGCCGGTGGAATGTGCTGTGGTCCAGCCGATGCTGGGCGATTGGGAAGTCATCGCGCCGGGCACGTACGCATTTGCTGCCTGTGCAGCCATCCAGGAGTCTGGGCAGATCTGTACGAGCTTCGAGCTTCCGGGGGTCTCCTGACATCACTCCTTTCTCAGGATGGAGACTCCAGTCACGGGAAATCTCCCTGAGGAAGTGCCTCGGGGCCTCGGGCTGGGCCAGCTGGTGTCCTTTGGTCTCCCTGAGTGCTATGACCCTGTGGAGAGTTGGGACTACCTTGGACGCAGTCCCAGCCACCTTTGCCAGTATTTATTCCAGGGACGGGGAAGCCTGCTTTCCATGTCCTTGACCAGGGAAAGAATTCTCACCCATATTTGCCCTTCTGGACCCGTCTGGGGATGGGGGGATGGGGGGGGGGCGCAAAACCTCTCTAAGTTGTTTCTCGGTCCAAAGGAATGGGCAGGCTCATTTATCCACCATTCCCCAGCTCCTGGGACAGACAGTCTGCCCTCTCCAGACCTCGTTCCTGGCCTGAGGACTGAGGCGATGTCTGTGAGGGTGGAGAGCTGCCTGTTAAGATGTGCGTGCTTGGGACGCCTGGGTGGCTCAGTTGGTTAGGCGTCCCGACTTCGGCTCAGGTCACGATCTCCCAATTCATGGGTTCGAGCCCCACGTCGGGCTCTCTGCTGTCAGCGAGGAGCCTGCTTCGGATCCTCTGTCTCCCTCTCTCTGCCCCTCCCCTACTTGTCCTCTCTCTCTCTCTCTCTCTCTCTCAAAAATAAATAAACATTTATATATTATATAAACATTAATAAACATTATCTTCCTAACTCTGTGCTGTAAGGCGTCTTATCCATCACCAGAAGTCACCCACAGGCGCGGAGATCTGCCGGAGGGAGTGGCTCCCTTGTCAACAGCAATCTCAACAACAAGGGCTTGTCAGTACTCATGACAGGAAAGCCTTCTGGAGCACCTACTGTGTGCCAGCACTGGATCTGTCCCTCACCCCAACCCTACCAGGGGGTATCAACCCCCTTTCCCAGGTGGAGACACCTGAATGAGGTTCAGAATGGTTAAGTAACTTGGTCAAGGTTATAGAGCTAATCACAAGCAGAGTCAGAAACTTTCCCCTGCAGGAGCATCCCTCTTCTTCCCTCTGGGGAATTCAGTCCGGTGGACGAGAGCAACAGGAGGCCTTCGTAGCTCAGGAAAGGGGACAGCAGACTCTGGGGTCAGATCTGGGCTTGAATCCCAGCTCTATCTAACTTACTAGCTGCGTGACCTCGGGCAAATTCCCTAACCTCTCTGAACTATGTAGTTCTCTTGCTGAGGGTAACAAAACCAAAGCTGTTTCTCTTATAATTGGGGCCAATAATAGTAGCTACTTCAAAGGAAGAGGACAAGATCACTTGTCATCAGGATTAAATGAGATATAAAGTGCTTGGCCGAGTGCCTAGTACTGTTAGTGCAAACACTTAGTGATTACCGGACGAGAGGGGGCGTGGCACACCTCGGATCTGCCTGAAGATGTTCGTCCCCTGATTCCCGTTAGGGGTGGCCCGGACCTTAGACCCCCTGAGCCCACCGAAGCTCAAGGTCGCGGTGGTTCCCAAAAGCAGTGGGCACCTTTAGCCGGCCCAAGCATCCTGCCCGGCATTCTCCAAAGTCATAAATAAGACACTTTCTCCCCAGCCACAGCACGTGGTGAGTAAATTGCAGACAGATGTGGGCAGAAGGAGGCTGGAGCATGAAAAGGGATTTATATGCCCATAATGAGGAGAATGAGAATAAATGCGCAAAGCAAGTAAGCAGCAGATGTTGGGTGATGCTTGTTAACAGCCGGCGTCCCTGCAGTGGGAAAACACAAAGCCCCCAAAGACTTCCACCCTGGCAGTTCCCTGCCTACCTGCCCCCGTCTTTGCCTGGGGGTTGGATGAGACCAGAATTTTCCAGAACATGAGAGGATGAGGAACTCAAGCAAACACCAGAAACACCAGCCCGGGGTTCCAATGCCAAAGCAAAGCAAAGGGCCACGTTCGGGGAGAACAGTCCTTGGTTCCTTTGGGGATGAGTCTGGAATGTCAGGTTTAGGAGTTCGGTCTCGCTGTGTGTGTAAAGGCAGAAGTCGAGAATGATCGTTCAACAAAGAATGGCGTTATTGTGTGTTTAAACATAACCGGGGTCCTCCAGCCCTACAGGTGCAGTGAGCTTGCGGCTCATGGGGCCCCTTTGGGGTGTCTGTCAATTTCCCCAGCTTCCCCCTCTCAGTTCCATTGATTCCCCCTGAGAATCAAGGCATTACAGAAACATGACCATGAAAATTTGCTTCTGCCTTTTTTAAATGGTGTGTCGAGTGTATTGAGCATTTTCTCGCAATAAATACTCTTTGAAAACATAATTTGTAATGACTACGTAATGTTCTAGCAAATGGAGGCCCCATAATTTAGCCACTTCCTGCTTATTGGACACATAAGTTGTTTCCACTTTTTTCTCAAAGATCTGGGTTTGTAAATCAGTTTATTTTCTTAAGACAACATTTCTCAAACTTCCTGGTCTCCAGACCACTTTATACTCTTTACAAAATTGAGGACCCAAAAGGTCTTTTTAAAAAAAATTTTTTTGTAAATGTGTATTTATTTTTGAAAGAGAGAGACAGAGCTCGAGCAGGGGAGGGGCAGAGAGAGAGGGAGACACAGAATCCGAAGCAGGCTCCAGGCTCCGAGCTGTCAGCGCAGAGCCCAATGTGGGGCGCGAACTCACGAACTATGAGATCATGACCTGACCCAAAGTCGACACTTAACCAACTGAGCCACCCAGGTGCCCCAAAGGAGCTCTTATTTATGTGGTTTAGTTCTGTAGGTGTTTACTATTCTAGAAATTAAAGCTGAGAACCTATTTAAGTCTCCGATAATTTATTTTTAAACAACAGCAGTGAAACCATTACGTGTTAACATAAATTTAAAATTTTTAATGAAAAATACTTATATTTTCCCCAAACAAAGCTACTTGAGTGAGGAGAGCAGCAGCGTTTTACATTTTTGCAAAACCTTTTTAACGTCAGACTTGCCAGAAGACTGCCAAATTCTCATACCTGCTCCTTCAGCCAGGCTACGGTGATTTGTTGTTTGAGTTGAGTATCTGGCAGCAAACAGATAATATTGGAAAAGGGAGGAGGGTATTAATTGCCTTATGAGGTGATTGTAGGTATTACTAAATTTGTTGGCATACTAAAACTCACTAGATGGTAGTATCTGAGAGATTTGCTGCTGTGTGCGATCTCAGACTTTCTCTGGTGAGGGTTTTGTGTTCTGTTGCAGTGAACATAGCCATTGGTCTCGTCTGCCCTTTGAAGGGATACTGCACCACACACGACTTTTTAGCATCTACTATTGATCACTTTTTTAAAAATAAATGTTTATTCATTTTTGAGGGAGAGAGCATGAGCAGAGGGGGTGCAGAGAGAAAGGGGGACAGAAGATCTGAAGTGAGCTCTGCCCTGGCAACAGTGAGCCCGATGTGGAGCTCAAACTCATGAACCGTGCGATCATGAGTTGAGTTGATGGTCACTCAACCCACTGAGCCACCCAGGCGCCCCTACCATTGATCACTTGAGCAGTGCATCACCTGAATGATCACATCTTCTCAATGATGACATACTTCATTATCCATCACCAAAAAGTCACATTTATTAACATCACCACTCATCTCATCAGAAAAGTCTTTAAGTCTCGAGAAGCTTTTGGCATGGTGGCACATCACATCTGCCGAAATTCTCACTTTTGTTTGAAAGCTCAAATTTTATCATCGACAACCAATATGGTCAGTTGTTTCTCAGAAGGAACAGGCTCACTTAGTTCATTTGTGGACTTAGCAGTTTGCCAGGTACCTCGGTTAATACGTTAGTCACTTGTCTGTCAAGTACATGTGGTATTCTATGGCAAAAGTGGCTAGTTTAGCTTGCAACTCAAATGGTCACGCAAATGTCTTTCGTCAAGATAGCCCTTGTTCTTTGGTATGCAGCAAAAGAGCTTTCAATGTGCCTCCATTTAAAAAAAAAAAAAGTGGGACGCCTGGGTGGCTCAGTCAGTTAAGCGGCCGACTTCGGCTCAGGTTATGATCTCGCGGTCCATGAGTTCGAGCCCCGCGTCGGGCTCTGTGCTGACAGCTCAGAGCCTGGAGCCTGTTTCAGATTCTGTGTCCCCCTCTCTCTGACCCTCCCCCGTTCATGCTCTGTCTCTCTCTGTCTCAAAAATAAATAAACGTTAAAAAAAAAAAAATTAAAAAAAAAAAGTATTCAGGATCAAGTTTTAATAAAATTAATAATTCTTACTGCTTCATCAAGGACATTCGGAAGCAAAACTGTGCCCTCCCCGTTTGTTTGTTTGTTCTTTCAAGAACAAGTGCATGGTGTCAAGAACATAACGACTAATATGGTTTGATGCCTCTGCCTGGATTTCTGCTAAGATGGTCAGCATTTTACTCTGTGTTGCTTTCGTACCAATGGTGAAAATACACAGTAAAAAAGGCAAATAGCATCATAGCATTATTATGAAAATAGTTTTCCTCATGGATCCCCTGAAATGATATTGCTGGTGGTAGTGGCGACAGCTAGCATTTCTGAGCAGTGTGTTTATGCTACATACTCCAGAACTTTAGCTCATTTAGTCTTCCCAACAAGCCCAGGAGGTGCGCTGTGAGTGTGCCAGGAGTATGCGCAGTACCTGGTTCGAGCCAGGTTTGGACTTCAGCAGGGTGGACTTCTGCCCTTAGGGGATGCTGGCAGGGACAGAGAGGGTACTCATGCAGGGGAAACAGCTTGAGCAGAGGCAGGAAGACCAGTGTGACAAAAGCCACGTTCTCGAGCTGCCTTTCAAATGGCGTTGCCCAAGACCCCATTAAATTCTACTTGGAGCCGTGGCCTCTGTCACGGTGGAGGTCCCGAGCCCACCTCGCCCTGACAGGGTCACGACATGGCCCTGAGCCTGCGGCAGGAAAGCGAAAGCCACGCTGGCCTCTGTCCTGGGAGGAGAGCTTTGCTATGAGCGAGGGAGGGGTTTTCTTCAGAGTTGCAGGGACCCTTGCTCGGCCGGGGTGAGCACTGGCCCCAGATGGCCGTGGACATGGGCCAAGTCTGACAGGGGCCTCAACCATGATTCTCCTCGGCCCTGCTCGACTCCCCAGGGGACGCTCTCCTGGCCTCAGAGACCTCGGGGGTGGGGGTAAGGTCCTTCCCGTAAGAGCAGCACCACTGATGTCTGATCAGGCACGGAGAAAGCGGGGCTTCGCGGCCTCGACTGAAACACAGGCGAAGCGGGTAGGGAACAGGGATGGCACCTTTTCACTCAGATTTAGCAAGCCTCATCCGGGACCTCCTGGGGTTATTAGCCCCGTGCTGAGCCCTCCACACATCTTCGTTTTCTGGTAACCTCCGAACAGCCCCGCGACACAGGTAGAGTGAGCCTGACTTTACAGTTGGGGAAACCGAGGCGCCAGGAGGGTCTTGCCGCTTGCGGGTCTCAGCACTGGAACTTGACCCAGATCCGTTACTACCACACCAGGGTCAGTTTTTGCTCAACGGAAATCTCTTCAGTCTTCATAAAATCATACCCCACTCCCTTGTCTATTTAACAAACGCTTGTGGAGATCTATCTGCCAGGCATTGTTCTGGGCCCTCGGGGTAGGTCTGTGAGCAAAACAGACAAACGGTCCCTTGGTCATGGAGCTGATGTTCTAGAAGAGCGCGCCAGTTGATAACTGACGTATAACAAACTGGCCCCAAATCTTAGTGGCATAAAAACAACCACCAGTGTTCTTATATGTCATGATTTTGTGTCGGGGACTTAGCAGGGCTCAACTGGACAGTTCTGCACCTCCGTGTGGTGTCAGCGGGGCCCCGCCATGGGGGACCCTTCCACCAGAGTCCAGGACGGCTGCACTCATGTATGGTGCCTTGGGGAGGGGGTGGGGGCGGGTCTCAGCTGGAAACGATACCCAGAGCACCCGCGTGGTGGTCAGGCCTTGCACATGGAGACTTAGGGCCCCCCGCAGAGAGGGTCCTCCTGCACGCTTCTTATGGCCTGGCCTCAGACGTCACTTGGCGTCACCTCTACCACATTCTGTTGGTGACAGGCCAGCCACAAGGCTAGCCAGACCCCACGCTGTAAAGAGCATGCGGTATGGGAGATACTATTGTGTCCATCTTTGCAAAAATACCATCTGCCACAGAGGAGAGGGAGAAGGCCAGCGACCGACAATGAACAGTGTAGAAATTAAATCGCCCGACTTAGAAGATTTTGAAGGACCACGGGAATGTGGGTGTTTTACAGCCGGGTGAGATGTGACCCAGCCATTCCCTCCCCGGTGTTTACTCACCTGGGAGATAACGTATCCGCACCAAGACCGGCCCAGAAATGGCGGTAGCCGTTTTCTTCGTCATCGCTCCAAAAGCAGGAAGGAGCCCGGATGTCCGACAGATGCAGGGAATCCGGTGCATCCTCTGGTGGAATCCTACTCGGCAGTAAAGCCACAAACTACTGATCCACGTAGCCGCATGGTGGATCTCAACATAATCACGCTGAGCGACAGAGCCCAGAGAGCAGAAGAGCGTATCCCGGATGATTCCATTTACATGAAACTCTAGCAAATGGAAAGGAATCTGTAAGGTCAGAGGGATGAGTGGTTGCCTGGGGCGGAAGCAAGGACAGGAGCGTGGCTCACAAACGGGGGGAGGAGACTTGGGGGTGTCGGATGTGTTCGCTGTCTTGATTGTGGTGATGGCTTCCCGGGGGAGGCGTGTGTTCCGACCGTCTCTAACGGTGCATATTAAATAGCGTGCACTTACAATCATTGAAGCCGTATTGAAAGGGGGGTAGGGGAATGAGGGGTCCTGGGGATGGTGCGTTTTGGGGTGGGCAGCATTTCCCAGTACCCCATAGGCCACATGGCTCAGGCAGACTCCAGCTTTGCCGCCTTGCCCCGCACGCCGGCCTCAGCGGGCCACGGAGGGGACCCGGCCCCGGTGCGCAGCGTCCGGCCGGTCCGGGCAGAGCCTTGAGCTGTCAAGGCCCCAGCACGCGGGGCTCCTGGGCTCACGTTCCAGAAACAGGCAGAGACCAGAGAGGTCCGAGTCTGCGTGACCGTGGCCTGGGCTTCCGGCCCAGCTCTTTAAATAGCTCTAGCCACCTGGACTGGCCGGTGCCTAAGACACAAGGTGCTGCTACCCGCCAGGCAAGCTGGGCAGGCCTTTGTGCCCGAGCCCAGCGTGTGGGCACAGCAGGAGGAGAGGCATTTTTTGGCACTCAGAATAATGTAGAAATTTAGAAAGGAGCATTCTAATTCTGCTCAGGGTCAGGTACTACAGTAGAGAAAAGATGGAGGTGAACATCTGATGGTTCAGTAATATTTTTTTTAAGTTTATTATTTATTTGATAGAGAGCATAAGCGGGGGAGGGCAGAGAGAGAGGGAGAGAGAAAGAATCCCAAGCAGGCTCTGTGCTGACAGCACAGAGCCCGATGTGGGGCTCGAATCCACGAACTATTAGATCATAACCTGAGCTGAAATCAAGAGTCAGACACTTAACTGAGCCACCCAGGCACCCGGCTCCATAATATTTTTAAAAATAATATACGCATTTAATGTATACATAATTAAAATACATATTTACTGAATTTTTTTTTTAATTTTTTTTTAATGTTTATTTCTTTTTGAGACAGAGAGAGACAGAGCATGAACGGGGGAGGGTCAGAGAGAGGGAGACACAGAATCTGAAACAGGCTCCAGGCTCTGAGCTGCCAGCACAGAGCCCGACGCGGGGCTCGAACCCACGGACCGTGAGATCATGACCTGAGCCGAAGTCGGCTGCTCAACCGACTGAGCCACCCAGGCGCCCCTGAATATTTTTAAAGGATTTTTTTAATGTTTATTTATTTTTGAGAGAGAGAGAGACAGAGTGGGAGCAGGGTAGGGGCAGAGAGGGAGACACAGAATCCGAAGCAGGCTCCAGGCTCTGAGCTGTTAGCACAGAGCCTGATGTGGGGCTCGAACTCACGAACCTCAAGATCATGACCTGAAGTTGGATGCTTAACCGACTGAACCCCCCAGGCACCCCTTTACTGAACACTTTTGTAGGCCAGGAATACATGGGCTGTAAATCCCATACATTGTCTTGGATAATCCTCCCCATTTTTTAGACAAGAAGACTGACAGAGCAGTAGCCTCCTGAAAGGCGGAATTTAAACCCAGGAAGGCATGGGTGGCTCTAGGGCCTGCATGACTTCGCCCGTGGGTCCTGCTGCTGTTTGCTTAAGTGGTTAACAGTTGGTTTTTACGACGAATCATTTGTGACATGTCTCCTGGAGTGAGGCTGGGCCTGTGGGTCAGAGGCAGGGGGGCACCTTGGAGTGGGCAGTCGGGAGGCCAGGGCTGTCCATCAGGCTTGCCCCTGACCTCTGCAGGCCTCGTCTGGAAAACGGGCGGGTTGGGCCGAGGGTTGTGACAAGTCCCACTGGAATGTGAGCCGCATACTCAGAACACAGGGGGAAAGTACCTCCCGGAAAGCCAGACAGAAGCTTGACGCGACCAACCGGCTGCCTGCCTGTCGCCGGTCACAGAGAGTGCTGCAGGGCCTGCCACTTTGACCCCGGCCCAGAGAGAAGCTTCGGGGCCCACACCCAACAGCCCAACCTGGAAGCCCTTAGCCCGCTGACCTCTGCAGCCCCTGAACTCTGGACAAGTTGCTCACCCATGAGCTTTGGATCGTGAAGATCTACAAGAATCGTTCTGATTCAGGCCTTGCCAGCAGAACTCGGTGCCCAAGGAAAGAAAGAAGTCTTCAGCAGGAACCCATGGGCTCAGGCAGCAGGAGGGGGCACGGCCCAGGACTGGTCAGTGTCCTCAGCGCCTGCCGAGCCCCCGGAAGAGGCTGTGCTGTGCTTCCCTCGGTAGGTTCTGTCCTGGATTCGGGGCCCAGCTAGACGCGGGTAGAGGGTCGGCCTTCCTGGTGCCCTTAACCCTTCTCTCTCCCACTGGGTGTTGGGCAAGGGGCTCAAAAAATGGGTCCTGAGGTGAAGGCATAAGATTGAAAACCCCGTGAAGGCTTCGGGACTGTCGCTTCCTGGGGAAGGCGCCTGTTGACTCAACATTTTCAGGCCAGGAGCGCCCTGAGGTCAGGGTCTGGAGTATGTTATCTCTGCCTCTCGGTGGTTGTTCCCATTCCTGCTGCTATGCGGCAGTTAGCAGGGCTGGGGAAAGAGGGACCGAGCAGGGACCAGGGACGAGATGTTTGCTGGGCCCCCAGGGCTCAGGAAGTGCAGAGGGCCCACACCCCACAGGTACATGCCCACGGTCGGTCACAGATTCCGGAAGGTCCTCGTGCTCGGGTGGCATCCCCCAGGCTGGGTTTCCTGGTTGTAGGACCTGTCGGTGTCATCCTGAGCGCTGACCTTTGTCTCCCGCACGGGGACCAGGGGAACGCGTCACTGCCTCTGAGTCATTTAAGGAATCTGTGCACTGGCTGAGCACCAGTGTCACTGGAGAAAAAAGGGCCCCTGTCTTTCTTCCTCGTAGTTCAGGTGACTGCAGATTGGGGGAAACTTGCTTCCTTCTTGGGCAGAAAGGTCGGGGGTGGCCCTGGGTGGCTTCCCGGGGGAGGTGGGCGGATGGGGACTGGGGGTCTCTGGCCAGACCCGCCAGAGCGGGGCCATTGGCAGCTAGAGCTCTCAGAGGAGCGTGGCTTTGGAGACCACTAGCTCGCACGCCGACCAGGACTGTTCAGTGGCCGGCTGAGCATTGACCTCCCAGCGCCAGACC
The DNA here is from genome assembly GCF_018350195.1 of Panthera tigris. Taxonomy (NCBI): domain Eukaryota; kingdom Metazoa; phylum Chordata; class Mammalia; order Carnivora; family Felidae; genus Panthera; species Panthera tigris. The sequence continues at coordinate 10,755,312 of NC_056667.1, forward strand.
TCTCACGGCTCACCTGCGCAGGGCTGAGTGTTGGCTGGCGGCAGGTAAACCTCGAACTCACCGTGAGGCGTATGTCCAGGTATAGAGCAGAAGAATGAGCTGGTCGGTGGGGCATCTGGGGGGCTCAGTCGGTTAAGCGTTCGACTTCGGCTCAGGTCACGATCTCACAGGTCGTGGGTTCGAGCCCCGCGTCGGGCTCTGTGCCGACAGCTCGGATCTGGGAGCCCTCTCTCTCTGCCCCTCCCCCACCCCTGCTCGGTCTCTTTCTTGCTCTCAAAAATAAACATTTTTAAAAATGTTCTACTTTAAAAGAAGAAGAATGAGCTGGTTGGTGATGTCTTGCTGAATGTCGGGGTTTTCCAAAGCACCTGATGACAGCTTAATAGATGAGGATGGTGGGGAGTCAGTCAGAGGCTTGTGGTCCCACGGATGGGAATGTTGTGTCTCCTCTTTGGATGAGAAGTTGGTAAAGCCCCCCTTCACCTCTTTGGGATCTTCCATGCCCACCAGGGAACCCCTGCAGGCAGTGTTCTTCTATTCTTGGATTTCTTTTCATCCGAGAGGGTTTCTGCTTCCCACTCGTCTGGAGGTCCACGCTCCCCGCCCCCAGGCTGCCAGCACATTTGAGGGGCAGTTTCACGTTGGTGATGGATGGCCGCTGGGCATACGGGGCGTTCTGCTGTAGGCTGTTGTCATATGGTCTGGAGGCTCCGCTTGCCACGGAGGCTGGCTGGGGGGGGGGGGGGGGGAGGTGGCCTCGCTCCCCTACAAGTGTGAGGGCTCTCCTCGGGCAGAGGTGGGCTTTCCAAGCTCCCCCTAGAAGGGGGGGTATGATGCCAAGGCACGGTGGCCTCTGTTGCTGTTCAAACTTTGTTGCTAGTAAGTCGGAAAGATGGTGAATAGTTTAAGGGTGGGATTTGTGGCTCAAAACAAGGGGGCTTCCTGCCTGCCACGTTTACGCTCTATGTGAATGCCAAAAGCAAGGGCAGTAGAGATTTCCCAGTTCATAGCGAGCAATTAGGAGACGCTTCTATAGGGAAGGGCAGGTGCCCCTCTGAGCTTCTGAGCTCAGCCCGAACCCTCAGGAAAGAAGTGACGGCAGGGAGTGTCCAGGAAAGCAACCCGCGGCTCGTGGAATCCTGCCCGCCGTCTTACAGGATAGTTCCTAATCTCCCTTCTATGTGTAAAGAGCAGAGGTGCACGAGGTCATGCGGGTGGTGAGACAGGACCAGGCTCCACTTGAACTTTGGCCAAGTTGCTCAACCTCTCTGTCTCCTGTTGGTGGCCCAGGGATTGCAACAGCACCTGCTCTCCGGTCCTGAGGATTTAATGAGAAGATTCGTAGCAAGAGGCTGGGGCAGTAAGTACCCATGTGTTAAAATATCAGCGGCTCCCTCTTTATCATTATTCTTGCACTCGGCTTACAGCGACTGTATCATTTATCGTCTAAACTCATAAGAGAAAGAGGGCCTATTAAATAGAGTTCTGAAAAAGATGATAATCCTAAGGTTGTTCCTGGGACATTAGGAGTAAACTGGGACTGTCCCAGGCAGACGGGACCTGTAGCCCTTGACCAGCAGGATAGGATCCGAGTAGCTGGACAGGTGTCAGGCAGGCATTCCAGGTCAGGGAATGACACAAACAAAGGTGTGGGGGTTGGATGCTCATGACCGTGACCGTGAGGTGGCCGGCCTCAGGGCTCACCTGCCCCACTGGCCCTCCATTGCACCTGACCCTGTCGCCCGGAGCACTTGCTTGCCTCCGTTGCAGGTTCGTCTGCGTTCCTCCGAGACCGCTCATGATATATGAGGACACCACAGGCCACTCGGTTCTTTATGGACCTGAAAAAGACATGATCTTTCCCACGACAGAGAGGTTTGAAAAACACTCTGGTGCTGTGATCGACGGGAGGGAGCGGAGGCAGAGAAGTTAGCTATTAAATCACGGAGCGCATCCTCGTTGACACCAGAGGAACGGAGCTTTCGGGTGGTGGCTGCAGGAAGAAGGACGTGGAAGGCAGGGGAAGGGAGGTGGGGCGGCTGGAGGAGGCTCGCATCCCTAGCCTGCGCGGCTTCCGTGTGAAAACCTCAGCAAAAGCACGTGATGCCCTGAGAAGGAGGCGTTTCCAGGCAACTGATGTTCCGCACCCAGAGGGCCCCTGTGTCTCCTGGTGGAGCACGGTGTTCTGGGGAGTCAGGTTCCCAGAAGGGTGGAACAGTGGGGTCTAAGAGATGCTGGGAAAGACCTCCTTTCCCCAGAGAAAGACTGGGGAAGGGAGTCGGGACCTGGAGGCCAGGCTCTGGGGGCGAAGTGACATGCCCCAGCTAAGCTGGAAGCTGGACCTAGACTCCCCACCCTGGACGCCTAGTGCGGTCCTCGCTTTTGACTGTCTGTGCTCCTAAGAGAGGTTTCTAAACATTTTAATGAAATCTTGACCCGGTAGCGTAGGATCTTAGCTCAAAAAGCGTAGGCCGGTCACCAATCTGGGGATCGTAAATGCGCATTTCAGACATCTGTGGGGCTCCCACTAGCCTCTGTGGAGACTTGGTGCAAATTAGAAACAGCCATATAGACAGATTCAGAAAAAATGTGCCCCTTCCCACTGAACACAGTCCTACTGCCCTACTAATGCCTCAAGTTTCTCTGAGCCCTTAAAATGCAGCCCTTGGGTGGAGGTGAGCAGGCTTGGGCTTGGGGGTGGGGCCAGGGCTCCCCGCTCATCCCCTCTGAGCCAAGGTTGTTCCCAGCACCCTGCGACCCCGAGGGATGCCCGGCCTGGGGCCGTGACTGTGTGATGGCAAGAGGACTGCAGACACCGTGCTGGATCTTTCCACCACCTGAATTGCTAAAGACGTCTTCCTGTGGCCCACGAGCCTGGTACGGGAAGCGCAGGTGCTGATGTAGGAAAGAGAAGTGCCAATTAATAGTGAAGGCCCGCACGGGCACTGTCCAGCCAGCACCCTTGGCCTCTTGCTCGGAGCACTGTGGAGGGAGCTCCTGGCCCCGCGACAGGAGCCTGGCAGCTTGTCCGTGATCGTCAGGGCAGAAGGCCAGAACGTTGCTTTTGTCTCTTGAAGACACCAGGGAGCCTTTTTTCTCCACAAAGGAGAAGGGCACGCTTCTGAGGTTTCTCCAGAGACCCAGAGCTCTCCTCGCCTGTACACAGAAGCCAGCGTGTCGTTTCGGGCCTCATTGGTCCGCGGTGTTCAGGCCCAAGTGGGTGGGCATGGTGACCGTGAATACCACCCCCCGCCCCCGCTAGGATGCCCAGCCCAGCACCTTCGGGATGAGCCCTGGACTTGGCCCCCGGGCCAGAGCCTTCATCCCAGGGCTGGAAGTATAAGCAGCAGATTAAGAAGATACAAATTACATCTGCCCAGAGGTATCATTGCTCACCTCTCCGGTTGGCAAAAGCACAGAATGACACCAACACACCTGTGGGGGACTAGCACTCTCACGCATGACTGGCAGAGAGGCAGAATGGTGTGACCCCAGTGGGGGGAAAGTGAGGTACGGTGAGCAGAATCACATACGCATTTGCCCATTGATCCACCAGTCCCCCTTCAGAGGGTTTGCCCTGGGAATAAAACACAAATATGAAACAGGTTACCCTATACTCCTCATGGAATATATCCGAAGGCAGAGGGTGCTTGGGTGGCTCAGTCGGTTAAGTGTCCAGCTACGCCTCAGGTCATGATCTCATGGTTTGTGGGTTCAAGCCCCATGTCAGGTTCTGTGCTGACGGCTCAGAGCCTGGAGCCTGCTTTGGATTCTGTGTCTCCCTCTCCGTCTGCCCCTCCCGCACTTGATCGATCTCTCTCTCTCTCTCTCTCTCTCTCTCAGAAATTAAAAAAAAAAAAAAAAAAATACACCCAAAGGCTTAAAAGAACAGAATGGGAAACAAATCTTAGAAGTTTACGTAGATTTGTTGGCAGTCCTTCTTGTGTAATAACCGTGGACTTATTCCATGACTACGGAATAGACCAAATAAGTAAACTACTGTTAGGTACCAGGATCGCCTCTGGAACATGGGAATACGGAACGGGGGAAGGTGTTGGATGGGAGTTGGAGGCGCCAGTATGCTCGTGATTGTGTGTGTGTGTGTGTGTGCGTATAATTTACATATGTACATTTTATATGCATGTGATTTACGAGTCGAAATCACAGAAAGGGCGAAGAAGCAGTGACTTGTGCAGCAGTGCACACGCCTGGTGCCCACAGCTCACTGCTGTTCCCCGTGAGAAGGAGCCAGGGCTCCTTGGACCTCAGTGGAGGATCCCGGGTGTGGGGCAACGGAAAGTAACAAGGTATGACTAGACCATCCTGTCATTCTAGAAAGCAAGGATGCATTCAGAGACAGATGGGTCAGAAACCAGGCACCGTTTGGAAGAGGCGGCTGCTGGCGAAGATGAGACACTGTGAACACCCAAAACAATGAGAAAATTAGATTCTTTTTTTAAAATTTTTTTTTTTAACGTTTATTTATTTTTGAGACGGAGAGCATGAACGGGGGAGGGTCAGAGAGAGAAGGAGACACAGAATCTGAAACAGGCTCCAGGCTCTGAGCGGTCAGCACAGAGCCCGACGCGGGGCTTGAACTCACGGACCGTGAAATCGTGACCTGAGCCGAAGGTGGACGCTTAACCCACTAAGCCACCCAGGCACCCCGAGAAAATTAGATTTTTAAGGGGGGAAAGGAGGGGAGAGACGAAAGCTAGTAAGTAAGTGTGTAAATAATTAGAAAGTCACCAGAGTGGGCAAACGGCGTGTGGGCCTCCTGACAGGACACAGGAAGAGGCCACGATGTCACCTATGGGTTCGTTGGATCGGGAGCAGGCAGCTTCAGTGTCACCAAAGGACCCACAGAAGGCAAAGGGAACCGCCTAGACTGAAGGACAATTAGGAGCCACAACGGCTCAGTGCAACGTGCGACCCTATGTGGGATCTCGGACTGGGGGGTGAAGCAGCCACAGAAGCGGTTCCTGGGGACGATTGGGGCGGCTGGAACGTGGGCTCCGTGTTGGGTAATGTCGCTGCATCGGCCGTGATGCCGAGTGAGACTCGTCAGGCGCTCTCAGGACGGGCCGCCGCCCGAGTGCTGGCCTGCCGGGCTCCGGCAGTTTCGCAGCCCTGCCCTCGCACAGCGCCACTTCCCCCGTACGTGCCCTGCGCTGGCCGAGTGCCGGGAACAGATGTTAATCCTCGTTTGCAGATAGGAGACGCGTGCACGGCGATATTGCCTCTCTTTATGAATATTTTAATATTAAAGCAGCAAATCCCAGAAAGTGCTGACCTGTAGCTTTTCTTGGTTGGCGTATCCCAGGCCAGTTCCACTGGCGGGCTCGCGGCCAGCCAGGGCTCGGTGCACCCGTCCCGCCGCAGACGGGGGGGGGGGGGGGGGGGGGGGGGTTGCGCAGGACCTCCGAGGGGATGCCGCTGTCTTCTTATTCCGGAGCCACTTAGGGAAAGCGGCTCCACTCCGTGTCCGAGCTGTGTGCAAGGGGTGTAGGACTCTGATGGGGCCCTGGCCGGCCGCCTTCCTGGAGACGGACAGGCACAGGGGACACTGGGCCCCAGGGGCTTTGCCCGCACCTACCGGCTAAGTCATTAGTGGGTCCTCAGCAAGCAGTGGCCGCGGCTGCTTTCCTCTGTTCGGTTGAATCGAGGGCGCAACGGCAGGCACTCGCCAGGTATCAGAAACGCAGAGAGTCATTCATCCCAGAAATATCGATTGACCCCTGGCCACATGCCAGGCCCGGGGCGAGGTGCCGAGTGTCTCGTGGAGGAGAGAACAAAGTGTCGCCTCCTTCCAGCTCAGCAGTTTAGAGGAGAGTCGAGTCATAAATTAGCGAACAGACGAGAAAGAGATAAGATAGAAACACGTGCCATAAAGGATGAAAATGGGGGTGGGGGGCATGGAAGATCCTGGGGACGGGGCGAGGGGCTCCTTGGCGTGCGGTGTCAGCGAAGGCCTTTCTGAAGCAGGGGTCTCTCGCGACACCGATGGGGAGGAGGCAGCTGATGAATCAGGGTGGTGGCGGGAGGGCAGCTCACCAGGAGGGGGACAGAGGAAGCCGCTGTGGCTGGAGGGTGAAGGACGGGGAGAGAGTTGGGGGTGAGGACAGGCAGTTTCGGGAGGGGCTTTGCGATCCGAGTGAGGAAGTGGATTTTGTTATCGCGCCGGTTTTAAGCAGGGAGGCATCTCAACCTGATTCGCATGGGAAGCAGCCCCTCTGGATGTTGCCTGTGAGAGAAGACGGGGACGGGGGTGGTCCTGGAAGGCAGCTGCAGTCCTGGCAGGACAGGTTGGAGAATCCACCTGACTTTCTGGCAGATCAGGTATGGGAGAGGAGGACAACTCACAGGGATGGGGGTTGGGCACCTGGCACAGGGCAGTGTCTCCTCCGGCAGGAGGGCACTTGGGAGCCACTGCAGGCTTGAGGCAGGGAGTGATGGGATTCTACTGGGATTTAGGAAGCCAGCCTGGGGGTGTAGCGTAGAAACAGAGAATCCAGAAGGCCCCGGGCCAGGGAGGAGGAGGGGAACGAGGACAGTGGTTCTTCCTTCAGAGGAAGCAGTAGGTGTAGGCAGGGCCTGCTTCCTCCCCACGTTTGGCCTCAGGCCCCTGGCTGGGGGTCCTGTACCATCACCCCCTCCTTCTGGCTTCCTCGAGCCTCCCTGAGAGGAGAGAGAATGTCGCCCTCCCCTGTGGGGACTGCATTCCCAGGCAAAGGCAGAGTTCCCGTGGCTTGGGCATCTCCGTTTCCATCCCCACCCGATCCCGCCCTCTCCTCTCCGCCCGCCAGAGCCTGGAGTCACCGAGGGAGTGAGGGCTGCCCCGCAGCTCTGCCCTGCCGAGCTCTGCTGGAGGGGATTGGAATTAAAAACGGGGTGGCTGCACTTGGACTAATGATGCTCCACACTCAGAATTGCTGTCCTGGGCTCTGATTTTCCTGATGCCAGAAAATCCAATCACCCCCGGTTGTATTCGGTCTGGATGCAGTGCCGACGGGATTCGTAAAATCCGTCCAGCGTGTGGGATTCTGATCATTGCCTGTTTGGGGGGACGGCTGTCAACGCAGGCAGCAGGCGGGCAGTTCGTTCACAAGGGCCACCCTTACGCAGGTGGGGACAGATGGTGCGGCTCGGCCGCAGAAGCCAGGGCCTCCGGCCCCAGCTCTGGGCAACACTGCAGCTGCGTGCAAGACCGCCTCCCCTCGCCTGGGCTCTCGGGGTCCCCACGTGTGACCATCACGTGGGACAGCAAGCTTTCCTAGAACCTGGCCCCTGCCCTTACCAGCCAGACTCAGGGGAGCACAGGTCAACATTTCTCAGTGACTCGAGGTCATCCGGGAGTGTTCATTCTTGCACTTGGGAAAATGTGGCGGCTCAGTCTGTTTGTGCTGGATTCTCTTTCCCTTCGTCTCAGGCCGTGGCCTGTCACTTGTCTCTTGTCATCTGGCTGCCCCTTGGCATCGATGGAGGCCATCATATGTGGAGGTTGGGATCTCAGGCACTGGGTTCAAATCCCAGCTCGTCCCTCAGCCCCTCTGACCATCTGCAAAGTGGGGATGATATTCATGATATTCATGATATTTATTCATCTGCAAAGTGGGGATGATACTGGGACCTGCCTGGAAGGGGGACGGGAGGATGGATTGTCACCTCGGCCACCTGCCCCGGGCACAATCAGCCCCGAGGACGGGAGCGACACCCTCACGCTCACCGCCTTCTTGCTCACCCCGCCATGCTTCAGGCCCAGCACGGAGCAGGCCGTGAGCCGCCAAGGCCACCGCTGCTGTCTCAGTGCTTAGCAGCACGGGGGGGGAGTTTTCCTGGGGCAGCAGGAGGAGGCTAAGGGGAAAGTGGGAGCCTGAGCCTTGTGCGCTGGATCCTAGAAGGTGGCCGGCACCCTTCTGGGCAGAAAGGGAGAAGCTGAGCTCCACGGAGCTCCTTCAGGTGCATTTCTGCTGGGACGAGCTGGGACTTTGTCAGGATCCCCCAAGGTGCCAGCGCTGGGCTGGGCCCTGCTGTCCCGTTTGCAAGGACAGCAAGGAACCCTCCGCCCTGGGAGCCCCACAGCGTTCCCTGCAGAGCCTGATGGGCGTCGACTGTTCCCCATTTCATCTCCATCACAGCAGGAGCCCGGGGGACAGCCTCCCTGGGCTGGGCCTCCGTCCCCGTATGTTTGCCGTTCAGAAAGAGGCTGGAACTCGCACACCTACACCAGCTGCACAGGAAATAATCAGGGGCCCGACAGGAGGAGCCAGACAGGGTTCTCCTTAACCTGCTTCTCCTTTCCTGCCTTCGGCACTTTGTGCAAAACGCCCCTCTTGCCAGAAGCCCTTTCCTGCCCGGCACAAGCACCTTCAGGCATGTCCGACGCACTTCCTTGTTTTTATTTGCCTTCGGTTATCCCAGGCCGTAAAGCTGCCGACCCACAGATATGTTCTGTTGAGTCTGTGTTGCTTATTCAATGCTTGAATGCGTTTCCAGTGTTTGAAAGTCGGAAACTCTTCACGGTGCGGATTTGCACCTTCTTTTGGAAAACGGGCAGGTCTGGGCACCCTGGGCCGTGCCGCCTCCCGTCAGCAGTCACCGGAGCTACTCCCTTGGACGGCTCACGCTGCCCTCCACACCCCACCCCACCCCCAGCCCCTTCTGCCGGGCCTCTGTCCCTGGCTCTGGACCCCGTGCAGCCGACCGGAGAGGACGCACGCCAGTTTCTAGTCTCTTCCCGGCAGCAGAGCTGGCCCAGCCCTCTGTGTCTTTGGTCCTCAGCCCCCCACACCCACAGGGTCCAGAGCCTTTGACACGTGGCCACCGGGTGGGCTTTTCCCCTCCTTCCCTTTGCAGACGCATCCTTCTCCCTCTGCGTCCTGACCCCCATCCCTCTCTCTTGCTCCCCTGCTGGCAGCACAGTGATTCATGCCTTTCTTTTGCTCCCCGGGTGCCTTCACTGGTGGCTGGATTTTAACACCCTGGCTGTGTGACTGAGTCATCACTGTGCCATCAGAACCCAGCTCAGGGCCTGGCCCGCAGTGAGCGCTCCAGGAATGGAGACTTGCACGAACAGGACGCTGAGGAAGCTACCAGGTCCCCGCCCGCCCTCCCCTCCCAGAAGTCTTGCTTCTCGGAGGGGAACGCAGATCAGATCGGCCAGCGAGATGCTGTCTGAGAGGTACCTGCCGCTTCTGTGTGCTTCCCCCCCATCAGACTCCCCTCCGGCCGGCCTCTCCCAGTCCCCGCAGGAAGAGCTGATCTTCCCAGAGGCCTGCCACCTGCAGGAAGGAGGCATCTTGGGTGCCTCACACCCCCCGGCGCCCGGCCTGGCATGTGGGGCCCTGGGAGGGACTTGCATGCTCCCCGTGTGACGTAGTGTCCACCTCCTTGACCGACCTCATCGCCCCTAGTGCGCTGGGTCACATTCTGGTCTGTTCTTCAAATGCCCTGAGGCCACTCGTTCCTGGAGGGCCTTTTGGCTTTGCTGGCCTCTCGGCCTGGAGTGTTCATTCCCAGCATTCCCCGCCTCCCAGAGCAGCTCATCCTTCACGGACTCGGCTTAAGTGTCACCTGCTCAGAGGGGCCCCTGGAGCTTCCTCTCCCCTGGAGACCTGCTGCCCTGTGCCGCCCCCCCCCAGTCATTCTCAGCATCAGCCCCAAATGGTTCCCTTCACAGTACGTTTTACGGTTTCTGACTGTTTTCTGCATTTGGACGCTCATTTATTGTCAGACGCAGGAGGGCACGGGGGTCGAGTCTGATTTCCTTCTGCTCTGTCCCCAGCAGCCAGCTCACGGTGAGAATGCCGTGGCTTCTCGGTAAAGCTGCACTGAAGAGTGAAGGGTGAACAGGCCCCTGGTGCTAGACCAGGAGCCGGCAGCTTGTCAGGCTGATTCTGCAGAGGAGCCTCTGAGCAGGCCTGGGCTGGGAGTTGGCAGCGGGCGCCCAGAGGCCGCGGGGCTGACCGGGACCCTGGGCGCTTGGGGCCCAGCGGGCCCTCGCGGAGCCGAGACATCCAGGCCCACTCCAACCGCGCCTCAACTACTCTGTTGCCGTGCGGCTTTGGGCAAGGGATCTAACCTCTCTTGGCTGGAACTTCCTCATCTGTGAAATGGGTAGAGCACTTTCCAGCCCACGGGAGTTAATGCGGTAACGGAGGTAAGGCATCTGGGAACAGCGCCTGGAGGCTAAGCGGACAGCAAATTGTTAGCTGACGGCGTGATTTTAAGTGCCTTTGGTGTGGAACCGGGCAGACAGGAAGCAGAGAGGTGGGTCTGTGCCATAGAGGTGAGGCAGGGCTTAGATGCCATCTTGGCTCCCTTTTACTCCTTGCTCCCACTCTGCCGACGGGAACTGCCCTGCCAGCTCCCCAGCCAGTTTGGGGCAGAGTGGGAGGCGAACGAACAGTCTCCTGCCGCTGGTGGACATCGTGGCTCTTTAGCAGAAAGATGCTCCAGGGGTTGGCCTGCGTGGGTGTGCGGGTTGTCTGCCACGTGGGGGCCCGCGTCCTCTGCTCCTTCACGCCCACCCAGAGGACGCGGCTGTGGCTGGGGTGGAGACTGCGGGGGTCAAAGCAGGGGGGGCACGCGGCTTCCGTGCAGTGCGGCCCTGCTCCAGCCTAAATGCTCTACCCGAACTGACGCGTTAAATCCTCACAGCGCCCTGTGAGGCAGGTGCTTTCGTCCGCTCCACTTTACAGATGAGGAAACTGAGGCCCGGAGAGCTAACGATCCCTCCCTGGTAGAGCCTGGGTTCAGACCCAGGCTGTCGGGCCCAAGAACTTGCACTTTCAACCACTTGCCCTCCTGCTGGGAGCCACAGTCAGCAGGTGTTTGTCAAGTTCATGGGTAACCTGGAGGTAATTTAAGTGGCAAAGTCAAAAGGACACTGGTCTTAGAGTCAGGTGGACCTGGTTGCAATCCTTGCTGTGTGACTTTAGGCAAGTCACTTCACCTCTGAGCCTTCGTTTTGCCTTTAGAACGACGGACCTAAAAATGCTCCTTTTTTGCAGGGGTATTTTGGACGCTGTTTTGGAGAGCTGTTTGCCCTCCCAGAGGCACCCCACAAGTGTTAGTTTGCTGTCTTTCTCCAGGGTTTCCTCCCACCCCGTGCCTTCAGCTTCAGGCACTGGCTCCTGTCCAGAGCCTGACCTTGGCCTTGAGTTCCACTAGAACTTCGGAAATGGCTTTGGCTGCTCCAGTGGAGAGAGCTGCCCCGATCTGCTTGCTGATCAGAATCTCGGGGCGCCCCTTGCCAGGCCTTTCATGTTATTGCTTTATTTCACAAGAGTCCCGGTGTTTGTTTAGCAACGGGCAGTATTTTTAGAACTTGAAAGTAATTCTGCTCTTCGAGGAACAAGCCTGTGGATGTAGCCCCATCTGGAGCCAGGCCTGGACTGGAGGCGTGTGGGCGCCGTGCCCTGGGTCTCCCCACCTCCGTGCCCTGCTCCTCTGGGGCCTTTCCACTGGCCGCGGGATACCCTCAGTCGGCCCGGCCCAGCTGGACTCCTTCCTTCCCACTGGTCTGGCTCTGGGGGTGCTGGTCGTTTGTGTCGGGGGCGGGGGGTGCACCACAGTCCCAGCCTGTGGTAGGCTGAGTAGGAGCCCCCCAAAGACGTCCACATTTCAGTCCCTGGAGCGGGGGAAAAAATGCTACCTTGCACAGCAAGAGGGACTTCACAGCTGTGATTGAGTCAAGGCTCTCGAGGTGTAAGCTTATCCTACCGTATCGGGTAGATCCAGTGTAACCACAAGGACCAAGAGCAGCTGAGAGAGAGGAGAGATGTGGAGGCAGAAGTTCAGAGTCCGAGGGAGGGCTTGTGGGTGCTGCAGCGCCGGCTTTGGAGATGGAGGCAGGGACCACGGGCCCAGGGACGCAGGTGCTTCTAGAAGCTGGAAAAGGCAGGAAAACGGGGGCGCCTGGGTGGCCCGGTCGGCCGAGCATCCAGCTCTCGGTTTCAGCTCAGGTCACGATCTTGCGGTTTTGTGAGTTCGAGCCCTGCATCGGGCTCCGCGCTGGCAGCACGAAGCCTGCTTGGGATTCTCCCTCTCTCTCCCCCCTCTCTGTCCCTCCCCGTCTTGCGCTGGCTCTGACTCTCTCAAAATAAATAAACCTTAAAAAAAAAAAAAAAAAAAGGAAGGAAAACCAATTCTGCCAGAGAGCCTCCAGAAGGAGCACAACGCTGCAGCACCTTGATGTTGGCCTGGGAAACCTGCTTAGGACTTCTGCCTTCCAGAACCGTCAGGGAATCAGTGTGTGTTGTCATCAGCCGCCAGTCATCTGTGGCAGAGGCAACGGGATCCTAATACCCGGCCCCACGTCCGCTTCTGCCCTTGGAGGGCCTCCCTTCAAGCCAGATGTGCAGGGGCACTGACCCCCCTCCCCCCAAGTACTGCACTTATGAGACAGAGCTCACTCTTCTGGAATTCTTGGGAGGAGTTCCCGAGAACGTAAGGACCTGACCCAGCCCCTGGCACGTACTAAGCATGACACCATTACAGAGTCACGCACCTGGTGTGCTCCCCAGAGAGGCAGGGTGGCGGTGGGGGGGTTAGCGCAGTGGGTGTGGGTCTGGGTCGATGCTACGGAAACCCGAATTCAGATGCCAGCGTCAGCACATTCGGGGAAGCTTTCCAGTGAAGTTCGGCAAAGTCGCAGGGACCTCAGCGTCCTCGTCTGTAGGAGGGGAGGACAGCGGTCCCAGGCCCGTGAGCGAGTGCACAGAGCCTGGCCACAGCCTGGCCACAGCGCTCCTGGATGAACAGGTGAAGGGGGCCAGGACTCTCGTTTGCCCAGCCGGACCCCTTTTCTCTCCACCCGAGCTTGGCCGCGCGCCTCCTCCAACAGCTGGAGGGCTCCCAGCCTCCAGGGTCGACCCCTGTTCGGTGCAGCATTTTCCCACAATGGTAGTCCCCATCTGGGGGTAGCCGAGGACCCTTGCGTGTCCCACCCGGAGGCGATTGAGAGTAGGAGGTGCCTCTTCCCGGCTGCCTCCCACTCTGTCCTACAAAGCTGAAATCCTAGCCGACTGAAGGCCGTGCCTGAGGCCTCCGGAGGTCGCAGATGACACATCGGGGGCGGGAATGCTCCCTCTGTGGGGTGTGGGAGGAGAGAGGCCCCCAAATGGGTCTCAGACGTTCCCTGCCTCAACCAGCAGCCGCCTGTCGTGTTTGTGAGGACACAGACCGTCAGAATGGGTTCAGTCGAGTTTGCGGAGAGAAATCTGTGTGCCTGACCTGCCCACGGTGCCTCCCGGTCCATTTGGGCAGGAGCCGGCAGGCGTGCAGCCACACAGGCCGGGACACCAGGCTGCATCAGGCTTCAAGCTTCCCCTCTCCCGGACAGGACAGCATCGGGGTCCGGAGCACCTGCGTGGACTCAGACTGCCCAAGTTAAAGCCTAGTTTGCTCTCAGAACGCCCTTGGGCAAGTCATGGAACTTTCAGGGACGTCCGTGTCCCATTCAAAGAAGTCAACCCTGCCATCATCTTCTTCAGCTAACACATCTGGAGCCCTCACTACGTGCCAGGCACCGTCCTGACTCCTCTGGAAAGGTACACACTCTGAATCCTCACCGCGACCCCGTGAGGCGGGTGCTCTCGTTGCCGTCAGGCGAAAGAGGGGCCCAGAGGAGTAGAGGAAGGTACCCAGAGCCGCACCCCGGGGTTTGGAGTCAAGTCACCAGGCCCTTGCTGGGCCCGCGGCCTCCTCCAGAGTGCCGGGCACGTCTCCCGGAACTTGTCGGGACGACGTGGGTAAAACACGAAGCGTCGTGTCGGGGCGGTGAGCACTCAGCACCTGTTAGCTCTTCTGTTCCTCTTACCCGATGAACAGAGGTGCTTGGTGACTTGTGCTGGGGGGGCCTGGGTCAAAATTCATTCTGACTTTTGAGCGCCACGAATGTATTCACCATTTTGATTGGGTTGATGGTGTGACGGGTCTGTACGTAAGTCAGGGCTCATCTAACTCTGTGCTTTAGATACCGTGTAGGCTGGGGCGCCTGGGTGGTTCAGTCGGTTAAGCATCCAACTTCGGCTCAGGTCACGATCTCGCGGTTCGTGAGTTCGAGCCCCACGTCGGGCTCTGTGCTGACAGCTCGGACCCTGGAGCCTGCTTCGGATTCTGTGTCTCCCCCTCTCTCTGCCCCTCTCCTGTCTACACTCCCTCTCTCCAAAATAAATAGACATTGAAAAAATTTAACATCTAGGCTGTCCATTTTATGTCAATTATGCCTCAGGAGAGCCAATTAAAAAAAAAAAAATACAGCAGACGTTAATGAACAAAACAGGAAATCCGCTCTGCCCTGTGGGTGTGGCCGAGTGAGGACCACCTAAAAGGGTGGCAAGTTTTGGGGTTGCCTTTCAGGCAGCATCCTGTCTGCTCAAGTTCTTGCACAAAAGAGGGCCGTGGAAGTGAGGGGTGGCCTTTCATTGTACCCACAGTGCTGTCACAGCGCTGGCCTTTCCTGTGCACTTGACTCCAGATCCGCACATGGACGCTCCCGCCAGGAGTCGGATGATGTTCCCACAGGCGTGTTTCACCTGCGGGTTGCACTGGCTTTGTTGTAAGGAAGTGGGGTTCACCCTGCTCCCGGGGAGGGGGGGTGCCCCCCGCTTGGTCTGCTCCAGGAACTGCCTCTTTAATGGCCCACGTCCTGGTTTGCACCTGGGCTGGTGGCATTCATCAGCTCACGGGCGGCCCTTGGCCCCGCTTTAAGGAAGAACCAGGGTTGACAGACCTGGGCCCGAGCACCCCAGTCCCTGGCTGGTGTCCAGACTTGGCCCGGTACGAGCCGCGGGATCCCGTCCAAACCTCTTCGCCAAGCCAAGCCTCAGTCACCGCATCTGCACAATCAGGGTGGTTTCACGAGGCCGTCTCGAGGGTCGTCCGAGAAGGTCCCGTATTGTATCGATCCCAAATCTGAATCGGGGTCTGAAATCAGGGTGCACCCCCCGCAAGTGGCCTGTCAGAGTTTATTTAGCAGTGCTTGTTGACTGGTAATTTTGCTCAGCGTCTTCAAGAAGAGGAGACCGTGTGTCTCTGGGGAAGCCACGCCTGAGGTCAGAGGCGCTCCCGGTGTTGCCGTTTACGGCATCCAGATCACTTAGATCTTGGACCTCAGTGTGCTCACCTGTACAATGGGTATAATATTAGTACCTACCAGCTGTGGTGGCTGCGAGAATTCAGCGAAACAGCACAGAGGGCCTGGCACTTAAAATGCACTCGCTGGGGGCATGAGCCAGGTGCCCACGCGTCCAGTTTCCGTTAGCGCGTTATTAACGGTGATTATTCTTCTGAGCTGGGGGTACAGGAGGGAACACGTGCAGATCACTCTCCTTGAGACCTGGCGACCTTTCACACGTTGAGGACGAGAATATGAAAGCCAGGCCGACGGGAGGCATCAGGGCTGACCCTCACCTGAGAGCACGGGGGTTGGGGGGAGGGGTTCTCAGGCACAAAGACGACTCCCCGCGTATTTTACAGGTGCACTTTGATCATTTAAAGTCATCATCGGTTTTGTTTGGGGAAAAAAAAAAACATGGTTTTACTCTGTCCTGCATATTCTGCCTCTGCGGGTTGCTGGGCCTGCACCTGGCCCCCAGGAGTCCGGTCTCACGGGTTCCAAACAGGGGCCAGTGTTTGCCGTACGGTCACGGGGGCAGGTGCCATCTGTTGGCACCACGCCCCCTCCTCCTACCCTGACTGTGTCCCAGGTTCTCTGGGCTCCCGAGTAGCCAGAGCTGTGCCTCCCCCTTCCCATTTCCTTCTGAGTTTAAAATTTAACCTGGAGAGGATCGGGCCCAGAGCAGGGCCCCGCTGCCCGGTCCCATCTGCGGTGGGACAGACCTCTCAGGGGACTCGGTGCTGCTTGCATTTTTCACCCTGTCTGCACTTTACCACGCGGGAGACCGGCAGATATCCAGGCAGGCGGGTCTGGGGGTGGCTGGAGGGTTGGAGGTCCGAACCTTGAGCCCCGCGGCCCAAGAACCGTGTCCAGAGATGGATGCGAGTATCAGACCCACCCACTGGCCAGCCCCGTGAGGTTCGTGAACTCTTCCACGAATAAAACCCAAAAGCCAAACACTTTAGAGTTGACAGAACACGTGCCCCCAGCATCTTGTTTGAAGCAAAAGAGGATTCCTGTGGCCGGAAACAAGAGTGGAGCTGGTCGGCCCAGGCTTTCCAGAAAGGCCGTGGGAGGCCAAGCCAGGTCTTTGTTGGGCTGCGGGAAGGAAGGAGCTCTCTTCCGCCTGCAGAGGCGTGGTGGTGGCCCAGCAGGTGCCTTGCATACGGTGGCTGCCAGCTAAGGGCCGGTGGGGTTGGGCTGGATGTGAGCCCGAAGAATCTGGGTGGGTCAGGCTGGGTGCCGTGCGATCCCCTGGCAGGAGACTCCCCTTCTCTTCTGTTACAGTTCATCCCATCCCCAAAGCTGACTGTGCAGGTGTCATTGCAGAACCCGGTAGGTTAGCTGTAGGGTGAGGACAGCGATGATCATTCATTCACTCATTCATTCATTCCACGCGTACTCACTGAGTATCTGCGGTGTGCCGGGGACTGTTCTAGGTGCTAAGGACACAGCCGTTAATAAAACAGGCAAAACAAACCCTCTGTCACAGACATGCCGTCCTGCCAGGGGTGTAGAGCAGGCAACAGGGAGACCAGTAAGTAACATGCACAGGCTAGTGTTTGACACCCGGTGCTAATGATTGCAGGTCTAGAAACTTCCAGGGAAGGAATGATGTCACTAATTAACAACAATAGCTATATTGGCCTAGTGCCTTCTAGAGGCCAGGCCCCTGCAAAGAACTCGAGACGCTCATGTAGCCTGGGGTAACAGCCCTGAGACTTGGGTGGGGAGGCTGGGCAAGCCTCGGGAACCGGACCCCTGGGGTGTGGGCCTGGAGCACAGCCGTCCCTGTCCTACGGCATGACCTCAGACACGCTCCTCCACATCCCTGTGCAGACAGCGGGCTCCCCGGGCTGTGACATGGGAAGGGCGGCAGCTCCCACCTCCATGCCCGTTCGTGAAATTGTCCTCGTCGACCCGGGCACAAGTGAGCTGCAGAGTCAGGATTCGAACCCAGAGCTGGCACTCCAAACCCAGCCGGTTTTTCCGAGAGCTGGCTACCCTACGAGGCTTGGTCCCCAGTTGACAGATAGAAGATATGCGCCCAGAGCGCTCGGCCAGGAAGGGGGAAGGTGTGCTGGGAGCCGCGGCTGTCCCTCGGGCATCGCCGCTGCCCACGCCGCCCGAGTGCGGGTTGGCAGGGAGGAGCAGAGGGGCCCTGGCGTGGGGCTCTGGTGGGACGCGGTCTGGTGGGTCCTGTAGTGGGACGCCTCCCTCCCCTCCCCTCCCGGCTGCTCTGACCCGCAGACACCTCGTTGCCTGCCTACCTTCACAGCAGATGTTTAAGAGGCCCCGCAAAGTGGATAATTCCAAAGCAGTGGAGATTGGGAACGGAGCACACTCCTCATTTTCCGCACATTGCCGCTTGCTAACAAAGCTGATTGCCGCCACCCAGCAAACTCCGCGGCTCTCATTTGCATGAGAAGTTTTCTTCCGGATAGATTTATCAGTTCATGGCATCTCCCGTGCGCGGGAGGCTCGGCTGCCCCCTTGGCAGCCCGGGACGGGAGCTGGCACCTGACCTCGGTGCAGAGGTGGCCCCGGCAAGCAGGACCTGCCGGCGTGGGGGGAGGGCCTCCCGCCGAGTTCCGGAGCAGAGGAATCGCCTCCTCCCTCCTCCCCTTTTTAATAAAATAACTGTTTTGCTCATGAGGCTTAATGAGGATCTGGAAGCTTTGTTTGTCTTAAGCTGTGGCCTACGGAAACAGATAGCTGCCTTCCCCGGAGGCTCAGCCCTGAGTTTGTTACCGTAAGCCCAGCACGCGAGCCAGTCGTCCCCATCCAGACTTCATCGCCTCGGAATCGGGGACCTGGTTGTGATTCTGGCCCCGGGCTGCCGGCATCATGAAGGAAAGGGCTTTGGCAAAGCTGGTAAATGACTTGAGGGTGCAGGGGCCACACGGGTCCCTGATCGGGCAGGGCCTCAGACCAGCCCAAGAGTAGGAGCTATGACCAAAGGCAAGTCATTTAACCCCTCCAAGCTTTGCTTGCCCATCCGTAAGATGGGAACACGAGTACTGACTTGTGTGCAGATGGGTGAGGCGTCTGTCAGGAGGAGTGGTAGTGCCCCGTCATGTTTGCAGAGCACTTCACTGTTTGCAGAACACTTTGCAGAGGTCATTTTGGGTGAGCCTTAAAATTGGTCATGCGACCGGCCCACATACCAGGGCCTCTGGCCTTGGTAGCTGGTTCTAAAACTAAGGCTCTTTCTACCTTGCCCCATGTGCCTTCCAAGTTCAAAGTCTGTATAAAGCACTGCTGTTATCCTGAGCGTCAGTGTAAGTCCTCAGCGGTCCCCTTGGACCTAGGAGCCCTGGGCCGGGACAGTAAAGTCTCAGGTGGTGGTGGCTGGGGACACTGAAAGGGAATGCTGAGGTCCCACTCCCTCCCAGCCACGGTCCCACAGGCCTCTCCCGCGTCCTCATCACTTAGTGCTATTTGTTTGGGCCGTTACTAGCTCAGTTCCTGTTATTCCCTGCCAGACAATCGGCCAGGAAATTCTTCACTTTTGTTTCCTTAAGAGGTCAAATGCTTTTCTCTTTGCAGAAATAAATAAATCCTGCATGCTGAGTTGGCAGTTTTTCGGGGCAACCTGCAGGCCCCCTGCCCTGCAGCCTTAGCCAGCCCCGCGCAGGGCCCCAAGGCCACCGGGGAAGCACAGGCAGCCTCAGCCCATCCTCCCACCTCCCCGAATGGCATCCTGGACGTGTCTACAAAGGGGGCAGGCGGGGTACGATTTTTTTAACCAGACGCAGGGCCGGAGCCCAGGAGGGTGCGGGAAGTCTGTGCCTGTTGACAGGAGCACAAGTTCCCTCTCTCTCCCATCCCCAGAATCCTGATGGAAGGGAGTGAGGGTAGCACCGTGACCTCGGCGCTCCCCGAAAACTGTCTTGAGGCTGTCTTAGCTCCCCAAGGCATACTGAGCACCGGGAAGGAAAGGAAGCCTGGCAGAGAACTGGCATAACCAGGGGCACAACTCCTGAGCATCTCTGTACAGATGGCATCCCTTTTGCCCAGGCTGGGGGACTCAGGCTTGACACACAGCAGTAGTGAGCCACGTCCCCTCGGTCATCCCACAACAGTGTGGAGGAGGCGCATTGGGAGAGGCCGCTCTGGGCACTCCTGCAGAGGGACAGCTGTCAGCCACATAGCAGACGGACAGACTCTCCATGGAGCCCGCTCTGTAGAGCACCAAAGTCTGGACCACTCGTGAGCTGTCCTCTGTGAGTCTTGGTGGCATTTTTTCAGTACGTGCAGAAGTCATTTCAGTTACACAGAGGTCAGTAGTATCGTGTGATAAATTGCACATACCCGTGACCTGGCCCCAACACCCATCACCCCGTGGCCAATTCTGCCCCACACTCATCCATCATATTGTGAAGCATCATATTGGGATGCATCCCCATCATATTGTGAAGCAAATCCCAGACGTCATCTCGGCTATGAATACTGTCGTACGTCACTGTAAAAGAGGACTCTTTAAAAAAAAATGATAAATAAGGGTGCCTGGGTGGCTCAGTCAGTTAAGCATTCGACTTCGGCTCAGGTTGTGATCTCGTAGTTCATGGGTTCGAGCCCCACATCGGGCTCTGTGCTGACAGCGCAGAGCCTGCTTGGGTTTCTCCTTCTCCCTCTCTCTCTGCCCCTTCCCCACTTGTGTGCGCTCGCTCACTCTCTCTCTCTGTCTCTCTCTCTGTCTCTCAAAATAAGTAAACTTAAAACAAAATTAAAGGGGCACCTGGATGGCTCAGTCGGTTAAGCATCTGACTCTAGCTCAGGTAATGATCTCACAGTTTGTGGGTTCGAGCCCCGCATCAGGCTCTGTGCTGACAGTTCAGAGCCTGGAGCCTGCTTTGGATTCTGTATCTCTCTCTCTCTGTCTCTCTCTCTCTGTCTCTCTCTGTCTCTCTCTCTCTCTGTCTCTCTCTCTCTGCCCCTCCCCCACTCACTCTCTGTCTCTCAAAAATGAATAAAGGTTAAGAAGAATTTTTTTTAATTAAAAATAGTAAGGAAAATAATCTGCAAACTGTTATCACACCTAAAAAAAAAAATGATTAGATATCCAGTCGTGATTCAGATTTCTAATTGGCTCATAAATTTATGTTTCAGACTTTGTGGGAATCGGGATTCAAGTAAAATCCACAGCGTGTGATTAGTTGAAATGTCTTTTTAAAAAATCCAAAGGTTCCTCTTCACTGCTCTCTCTTAGTTTTCACTCTTGCTAATTACCGGTTGACAGAGCTGGGTGTTTGTCTTATTCCCTGCCAGACAGTCGGCCAGGAGATCTTCACTTTGGTTTCCTTAAGAGGGTCTGGAGTTTGTAATTGCATCCCCGTGGTGCCCTTTGACGTGCTCCTCTGTCCTTTGTGTCTCCTGTACACTGCTAGTTCATCCAGAGGCTTGATCATTTTCTTGACTTACTTTTTGCAAGCCTCCTTCCGAGGAGATGCTGGGTCTTCCCTTCGGGAGGGGCATGCTGTCTGGTTGTCCCCTTTGGTCCCGTTGGCAGTCCCGAACATGCAGTGGCTCAGTCCCCACATTCGGCACGTTCGGCACAACGGCGGTGTTCTCGTCCGTCGCTCCTTCTTCCCGGGGCAGCTGGAATCCTTCCGTAGAGCAACTCCCCGCCATCCTCCCCCACTGGTAACAGGTCTTCTAGGGAAGGGAGGGTGAAGGCTTGATCTTCTTTCCCTTTATGGACCAGCTTTCGGAATAATGAGTTAGTGCCTTTGCTTTCATCCCTGTGTTTTAAAAGCTTAGATCCCCAGGAAATGGTTCAAGCAATGCATTTGCTAAGAGTTTGACGCTAAAAGGCTCAACTGGTTAGAAAACTCAGACACCCCCAATGTTCTCCGAGATAGCCCGGGGTGTCTCACAAATGTGGCAGATACTAGTGTGTTCGTGAACTTCAGAGAGAGAAGTTTATTTATCCCCACTTCGTTGGTCAGAAGACTGAGCCCCAGCAATCGGGACCTGCCCTGTTTTTGTAGCCAGTGAATGTGACACACTCATAAGAGCAAACACAGAGGCAGAGTGGTTAGATATGTTCGCCTTGTTTCTAAGACCCAGGCCTCCCGACGGGGCTTGAGTACGTGACCCCCATTCCCCGCCCTTGCTTACAAAATGCCCTTAGGTCTGGCGAGGTCACTGGTCCAAGGCTGGACGCTGAGGGGCAGCCACCAGGAAGGAGGTGGTTGTTGATACTTTCCCCAACTGTCTGAAATTCAGGACAGGCCCCAGTCCTGCCTCTTTCTGGAGGCCTTTCCAGACGTCTGTCCAGCTCACGGTCTCTCTCCGACTGCCGCTTCTCCCCTCCCAGTACTCGTGCCCACAGCCTGTGTTATCCCTTCCCTGGCTTGGATTAATTATTCACGACTTGACGTATCTCTGTTTCTTGCTAGTGTGGTCGCCGGCTTAAGGCGGATTAAATAAAGTTTGCCCGAATGAATAAATGAATGAGGGGAAAAAAAAAAAAACAGGACTCTCATCGTTTGTATTTAGACCTCTCTTTCCGACCTGGCCGTAAGTCCCTCCAAAGCAGGATTCTTCTGTCTCCTGCAAGGCTGACACGGGACGCACGGGGACGGGAGTCGGGGAGAGGGACCGCCGAGCATCTTCAGGGAGGGGCGGTGGGGAGGTGGATGGTGGGCACGGGCCAGCCAGCACCCGCAGCTCCTTCCGTTCTGTGTGAGCGCGTCTGCTACCCCCAGCCATCCCAGGGCTGCTGGGAACTTTGGGGAGCCTCTCCGTTCGCCCCCTGCCTCACGTTGGATCCGTTCGCAGCCACCCTTAGTAGGGATTGGGGCTGACACCCCGAATGATGCCCTAGGCTCTGTGAGTTACTTTCTCCGATTCTCTGCATAGCCTGTGTGGTAGGGACTGTCACCACCCCCCCTCTGCAGGTGAACAGACGGAGGCAACAAAGAAACTAAGAGGCTCACCCAGAGTCACCCAGCTGGTAAGTAGAGGGGCTGAGATTGAGCCTAGGTGACCGGGTTCAGAGCCCCACTCTCACCAACCGCACCGGCTGCCTGCTGGTAGAGAAACAGCGTCCTGCTCAGAGACCCTCCCACGGGGACCTGCGTCCTCAACGCTGGAAAACTTGTCCTAGGGACGCCTGGGTGGCTCGGGTGGTTGAGCGTCCAACTCTCGATTTGGGCCCAGGTCACGATCCCAGGGTCGTAAGATCGAGCCCCGAGTTGGTCTCTGTGCTGAGCTTAGAGCCTTCTTGAGATTCTCTCTTCAAGGGAGCCTGCGTGGCTCAGTCAGTTAGGCATCTGTCTCTCGGTTTCAGCTCAGGCCGTGATCTCACGGTCTGTGAGTTCGAGCCCCACGTCAGGTTCTGTGTTGACCCCACGGAGCCTGCTTAGGAGTGTCTCTCTCTCTCTCTCTCTCTCTCTCTCTCTCTCTCTCTGCCCCTCCCCCACTCACTGTCTCTCAAAAATATTAAAAAAAAAAAGATTCTTTCTTTATCTCTTCCCCTCCCCCGCTCATGCACAAGCATGTGCACACATGGTCTTCTCTCTCTAAAAGAAAAGAAAATAAATAAAAGAAAAGTAAAGGAAGAATATAAATACAAGTAAAAGTAAAACTTGTCCTAAAGAGACCCATTTAAACTCGAGTGTTCCATCGCTGCCAGGGATGGGGGTTGGAGGGCCGTTGGTGCCTGGTCTCTGGGGTGATCGAACCTTCCACACCTGGAAGTGAAAGTTGTCACCTCTCCAGCTTCCTGGGCTACAACTTACCCCCCGTTTCTCCCAAGGCCCTCACGCCTGGACGTAAGAGGCACACACAGAATGTAAACCCTCGTTGAAACCTCAGAGTTCTCCCGCAGAGAACCATTCTGGCCAAAAAAAAAAAAAAAAAAAAAAATTACGAAAAAAATAAAAGAAATGAACGGATAAATTTGCTCTGCCCCAGCCCAGGCACCAGGTCTGGTCTCTGAACCGCTATGTCGAGCTGTTCTCTGTTCCAGAGCAATTCTTTACAGCTCCCAGTTTCCTGAAGCTCGTGCAATACTGAAGTGAGTGTGATTCCCCAAACACAACAGGTTTCTGCACACACACCCACAGCTCTGCAAACACTTCCCTGTCCTGCAGTGACCCTCAGCCTCCGTTTGCCAGGCTCGCGAGCTCGGAGACGCCCTCCTGTCGACCTCTCCTGCCTTCCTGCCCCCCCTGTACCCCGTACTCACTCCACTGGGCGTAAATGCTTTTAAATGCTTCCATAAATATTTATTGAGCACTGTCTATTTGCCAGACCCTGATCTTAGTGCTGTGGGCTTAGCAGGAAACAAAATTATCAAAATCCCCCCTCCATGCTGATTGGGAGGTAGGGGTGGGGGCTGGGGTGCTAGACAATAAGCACGTAAATGCAAAACACACATCATGTCCGACGGGAAAGAGCTTTAGGGGAAAAGTATGGAAGGAAAATAGTGCGAGGGGGTCTGTTACCGTGGCAGTTTTAGAGATGATGAGACAGTAACGATCTGAAGGAGGCAGAGAAATGAGCCGTGAGCTTGGGGTTGGGGAGGAGCATTCCAAGCAGAGCGCATGGTAAGTGCAAAGGCACTGTGGCATGTTAGAGAAACACTTATTTGCTTTACTGTTCAGAAATTCTTTGCTTACCCCTTGGTCTGTTTCCTCGCCTCCTGTGTCTCACACACCCGACACAGTAGTACATGTTGGGACACAGGGGAAGGATCACTTGAAGCATCAGGAACTCATTCCTGGAGAGGGTTCTGTCTGGGGGAAACCACTGGCCAGGACTCACAGGCTGAGCAGGAGGGAAGATTCTCCCTTGAATCCGGGAAAAGGGCCGAAATCACACCCTTGGTCCTTCTGGATAAGTCAGACATCCTTCAGGCTACCTGTACCCAGATCCCCCAGAGTCAGCCCCACCAAGGGGTTTCAGCGAGGAAGAGTATTGGTCTATAGGGTCGGAAGTCTGTGATTTGAGTCCAGCCCAGCCTCTGAGTCGTTTGTGGGCAAGTGACTTTAACTCTCTGAGCCTCGGTTTCCGCATGAGCGAAGTGGGACTACAGTCTCTCCCCCTGCCCACCTCACAGGTGCTCCCAGGAAGGACTAGGTGGTTTTTGTCAAACGGCGCATTTCACAGCAGAGGTCGGCTATGGCTCCTACTGCCGCTGCTCTGATTTCCTTCCTTTTCTCTTTTGTATAATTCTGTCCCCCGTTTCAATCCGAGTGCCAAGGCTCCGATGAATCAGTCGTGCTCTGCTGGATTAACTTTTCATGGCAGGGCATTTCCAGCACCCTGGGAGAGATCTCCAGAAATTCAGCTTCTTGCTGCCCGTGCGAGAGGGCACCTGCAGGCTCCCATGGAATTCTGGGGCATTTGTCACTGTCAGGAAAGCCATTCTCCCGGGGCAAGTCTTGGCACGTGCCCTGTGCTTGGAGGGCAGTGAGAGCAGCAGTGCGAAAGCTGCTGGTGTATTTAAGGGGACAGTCAGGCGGCCAGTTTGCGGGGCTCAGAGCAGCACCACCTCCCCACCCCCCACCCCCACCCCCCCCAGATTCCTGCTCCTTAGCCTTCCTGGCTCTGGCCGAATTGTTTCCTTGGATCTTAAGAAATAAGCCTGAGAAGGCTGGTGCTTTTTTCTAGCGTGGGACCTTGGCTGCATGATTTAACCTGTCCGTTTCCTCATCTGTAAAATGGGAGTGATAATAATTAATAACAATAACAACGACAGCACCTTCTTTGTAGAGTTACTATAACAATAATATATCAAGTACTGAGAACACTGCTGACGCACAGGAAGCAGGAGATAAGTACTAATTTTTCTAAGTGTATGTGAGTCGCATAGGCCGCGATGGCTGGGGCGGGGGTGGCATTTTTTTGCTCCGGTTCAGCCCCGAAAAGTCAGACTGCTCATGACAGACCCATGTGAACCAAACTCACGAGAAACCGATGTATAGCCCACAGTGCCAGTTAATCACTCGTCAAGGAGAAATGTGATTTCTTGGTGCTTTGTGTGCCTGGAGCTCACTCTTGCTTGGAGCGTGGGCTCCGAGGAGGCCCTCTTGAGCTGGTGTGATCGAGCTTCAGTGACTTGGGGCTTTCCTCCCTCCTCTCCGGAGCACCCCCTAGGCAGACAAACCATTGATGTGGACAAGATCTGGGTCCTGAGCGGGGCTGGGTGCACCTTGCCAGGCCCACCCCACTGACCCCTCTATATCTGAGGGCTTTCCTTCTGACCACTTGCCTCCTGGGAGGCACAGGATCTCAGATTCATCCCCTTGTTTGTCTCTGCCACCACCACCCTACTCCAGGTCACCACCTCTGTGCTCTGCTTGACCCCAGTCTGGTCTCCGTGGGGCAGCAAAGTGGTGGTAAGGCAGGTCACTTTTGCTAACACCCCTTCCCCGACGTCGTGCCGTAGCGAGCCCCTCAGAAGATCCATCGGCCCGAACCTGTGCGTGTGGCCTTATTTGGGAAGAGGGTCTTTGCAGACACAGCTGAGGTAAAGATCTCAAGATCATCCTGGACACAAGTGTTCTTGTAAGAGAAGGGGGAGAACGCACAGGGGACAAGGCCAGGGGAAGACGGGGCAGAGATCGGGACGATGCGTCCCCGAGGAATGCCAAGGCTTGCTGGGGACACTGTCCGCTGAGAGAGGCGAGGGAGGTTTCTTTCCTGGAGCCTTCAGAGGGATCTCAGCCCTGCCACACCTCGGTTTCAAGCGTTTGGCCTCCAGAACTGCAAGAGAATACACTTCTGTTGTTTCAGGCCACCTGGTTTGTGGTAATTTGCCCCGGCAGCCACGGGGCACTAATGCAAGTGTCTTCCCTCTACCCCTCAGAGAAAACCCAGACGCCTGCGTGGGCCTGCGTGACCTGGCCCAGCCCCCTTCGACTTCACCTCCCGGCCCCCTCACCGCGGCCTCTCCCCTCTTTGCTGCCTCAGGGCCACTGCATTTGCTGTTCCCCCTGCCAGAACAGTCTTCCCCACTCTTGGCCTATGTGGCTTCTCCGTCCTCTAGAAGGGCCGGCCCTCCCAGCCTGCACCGCCCCCTGCACAGCTCCCCAGGGACTCCCTGGCTATTTCCTGCACAGTCTGACCTCAGCGTGCATTTAAATAATTGATCTGTCATACATCTCCCTAGCTCCAGCACCGCCCCCCGTGGAATAAAGACCTCATCTGTCTGGCCGAGCCAGGCTCCCAGCAGCAGGCCCAGTGCCCAGCGCACAGTCAGCCCTCAGGAAGATTTTGCTGAATTAACAAATACAAGGCTCTCTATTAATAAGGCCATAGCAAGGTCCTGCTCGTCTTGGTCTTGACCTGTGGGATGATACACTGTTTGAAAGCAGCATTTACAGATACTGTGATCTCATTAATCTTGCACACGCTTGAATTTAACTCTTAGGCGGGGCGCCTGGGTGGCTCAGTCGGTTGAGCGTCCGACTTCGGCTCAGGTCATGATCTCACGGTCCGTGAGTTTGAGCCCCACGTCGGGCTCTCTGCTGGCCTCATGGAGGCTGCTTCAGATCCTCTGTCCGCTCCCCCCCCCCCCCCCGCCTCTTGCCCAGCCTGCTAACTCCTCTCCCTTTTCTGGGCAACCCTTTGAGCATCTTTCCAATAAGACAAATCAAAGTCCGAGAAGGCTACATGCGTACGGCTGTTCACACCTATAATTTTACAACACGAGAGTTTATCAGTCCTGAATGTATATTTAGTGACAGGCTTGGCTAATCTTTCAGCTAATTACACCCATTAACATTTAAACGTATAATCATTAATATATCTGGGCATGGCGGTCTAAATATTTTATAGAGGTCTTAATTACAGCAGACTTCCATAAAACCCGCGTGCCCCGTGGCGTCAGGTAGCCTGGGGCCCTGGCCAAGTCGGTAGCAAGAACTCGCCATTGCACGGAGATGGGGTGGCTCGGGGGGTGGGGGGGGCGGGTCTCCAGTTTGCGGCTGCACCACGGAAGCCGGGGCCGGCAGAGAGGACGAAACTCATTCTCGTGATCTCTCACTGCCACACCGCTGTCGACTTCACGCTCCTCCTCGAACGGGGGGAGTTCAGAGACACGATAGCAAAGCTTAAAAAGAATAATCGTTGGGGCGCCTGGGTGGCGCAGTCGGTTAAGCGTCCAACTTCAGCCAGGTCACGATCTCGCGGTCCGTGAGTTCGAGCCCCGCGTCAGGCTCTGGGCTGATGGCTCGGAGCCTGGAGCCTGTTTCCGATTCTGTGTCTCCCTCTCTCTCTGCCCCTCCCCTGTTCATGCTCTGTCTCTCTCTGTCCCAAAAATAAATAAAAAACGTTGAAAAAAAAAAAATAAAAAAAAAAAAGAATAATCGTTGCTGCCAAGGCTTCGGGGAGTCGATGAAGAGGCGCCCCTTTCTTCTTCTGCCAATTGCAGAGAGCCTCCCAGGAGGCAGGTAAAAGATGATCAGGACGTGTCTTGTGGCTGCAAGAGCTGATCTGGGAACGTGGCGCGGATCCGTGGCCACGTGGCTGGTCCACACCGTATGCCAGAAATAGACAGACTTCTCCCCCCAGACCGCCCGGGTGGGCACCTGCGGGCCCCCAGCCGTTACCGTTCACGGTAACAGCTGTCTTTGCCCCCTTTGAAGCTCCCTGTGGATTCTAGAGCTCATCTTCAGACGCTTCTCGGTCCCGAAGGCTGGCAGGGTTTTGTTACACCCCTTCCACAGAGAACGCGGAGTCCCTGAGAGGTCCCGCGGTTCCCCAGAGGTACATGGCTGCTGGCAGGCAGAGCAAGACCCGAACCTTTGATGTCCTGCCCTGAGCCCCACCTGGGCTATGACCTGTGCTTCCCGGCAGCCTTTTTGCGTCTGTGAGGTGACCCAGGAGGCTCAGTAGACCCAGGAGGACTGAGCCCTGGGGTTCGCAGGAGACGTAAGACCTCATGCGATGGGGCCACCGGGCTCCGCTCCTCCCACAGCCAAGGCCGGCATCCACAGCGGCCATGTGGCACCGGGCTCTGCCCGCCTGGACAAGCTTAAAGGCAGGGACCCAGAGCCAGAGCTCCTGGGCCACGTCCTCCCTCAGTTTCCTTACTTGTAAACTGGGGATCACTGATGCTAACTACCTCACGGGATCGCCGTAAGGGAAAATTTAGTGAAAACATACAGAACAATACCCAGCCCCTAGTACACACGCAGCAAATATTAGCCGCTGTCACTGTGGTGATCATCAGCGTCGTGGGGCTGGGGCGCCCACCCCGACCTTCCTCGCTCGCGCGCGGTCTGGGCACCTTCACGGAAATCTTCCCCCTGATTCTCACCGCAGTCCTGCACGGAAGGTGCTATCTTTGTGCGGGAGGGTGCTAGACTCTGAACCCAGGACAACCCCAAGTTCACGTGCATGGTCACGTTCTTTCCCCCAGCCCCAGGGGTCCTGCAGATTCACAGCAGCTGCTCTCCTCGCCCACGCTTGGACCTGCCCATGTCATGGGGGGTCCCCTGGTGGCACGGGGGCCACCTCCCCCCACCCCAGATGATAAGAGCGGATACTTCCTGAGGGCTCCCCCCACTCTAGACACAGTTCTGAGTGTGACGCGTATGTAAAGCCAGCCCTGTAAAGTAGACGCTGTTTTTAAAGCTTTTTGTTAAAGAATAACATACATACAAAGTGCAGGTTTACCTGCTTAATGTCAGGTGCTTAGTGTCACCAACTAGACACACATGTGTGACACCAGCACCCAGATCAAGAGGCAGGACGTCAGTAGCTTCCTGAATGTCCTCCCGTGGCCCCTTCCTGTCTGTATCCCTCAGCGGACAACCTCTTCCTGACTTCTCCCCACATCCGTTAACTTTGCCGCCTTTGTGTGCTGTAAAGGGAGCCACGCGGCTCTTGCGTCCGGCTTCCCTGGCTTGGCGTGCCGTCCTCGTGGGTCATCCCGTTGCGTGTGGCGGGGTGGTTGTCGTTCGCTGGTTCTCATTAGATCGAGTCTTCACCCCTGCAAAGGGACCCCTTCTGCAAAGGGACTGTGCCCGTGGTTTTCCAGTTTGGAGCTTTTACGGATGGTGCCGTTGTGAGTTTTTCAGTGCAGGTCCTCGGTGAGCCCGGATGCATGGGGAGGAGCTGTTTTTATCCCTCTTGTACAGATGTGAAAAACCAGGCTGATGTGACTCGCTCCAGATCTCCCCTCTAGACGGTGACAAAACCGGTTTTAAACCCAGACAGCCTGGCTCCGGGATCCGCACTCTGGAGAGGTCTCCTGCCCCTCCCCTGAGCTTGTCTAGGAGGAGGCTGACCATAGCTGCCAGTTTCCCACCTGCATCTAACCTTGAATAGCCTTGCTGTATCTCTGTTGGAGGGAAGCCAGGCGAGACCGATTCCCAAACCATCGGGGCTCCAAAGGCAGCCTCCTGAGGGTTCCAGAGGGCCCGACGGACCATCCTGAGAGTCTGACACCAAAGCCCAGAGAGGGTGTGTGAGTCCCCAAGGCCGCACAGCACACTGGCTTCCCTCCGTGTCCGGCAGCCATTCTCTGCCACATACCTCCTCCTCCTCTCAGGGCCGTTATCTTGCCTGAGAATGACCTCACGCACCATCATGAGCCGCTAAAAATAGTCCTCATGTGGGGCGTGAGGCCCATGGCCCATGCTGCGTTTCCAGAAATCGCCCCCCTGGGACTAGGGAATGTCAGTGTTCCGGGCCCATCCCTTGCCCCTATTTTTAGTGGTAATTTGGAGGAAGGAGGACATTTCCTGGACTTGCCTTTGGAGGCTGGAAAACAAACACCACCCCCTCCCTGCCTCCGCCCTCCCATTTCCCTCGGCAGGAAGTGGGGGGCCTGGCTCCCCGGGCCTGCCACCCTCTGGGCTTCCAGGTGAGCTCTGAGTCATTCCGCAGTGTGTCCCCACCCCCAACTAGGACCCCCGCTGTGCCTCTTATTTATTGCCCTCTGTGTCTAAGGCCCTCGCTGGCCTCGCCCTTCCTATCTAAAGTTTTCCGGTCGGGAGCCTCTGACATCTAAGCCTGAGACAGAGATCCTGGAGATGGAGAAAGCCCATGCACCCCTCTTCCCATGCACCCCTCTTCCCTGCTCAGGCTCCAAGACAGCATTCCGCGCAGCCAGCTTGCAGCCTCTACTCAAACTCCCCGGCAGGGTGCCCGCTTCCTCTCAAGAACCCCCAGTCTGCCCTGAGACCTCTGTGAGGCTGTCACCTAGAATGACAGAGCCCGACCAAGCCATCGGAGGTGCATCTAGAGCTTTTGCTCTCCTTTAGTGGTCACTACAGCAGAATGACATAGAAGCTGGTATCTCTGCTTCATGCACGAGGGGAGAGGCACAGAGAGGTTAAGGAACTTACCCGACGTCACCCAGCTAGTGAATAGTGGAGCTGGGATTCAACCCCAGGTTTCTGTCTGCAGAGCCTGGTCCCTGGTCTCACTCTACAGAGCTGCAGTGGGCTCACATCGTCCTGTGTTCCATCTTCTATAGCCACCTGCTCAGGTCAACGGTCCAGCACCCCCGTGAGGCCCACAGCCACGGTTGGGTATCATGATTAATTGCCAATATTGGAAAAAAAAAAAAAAAAGACATTTAAGACATAAAGACTACGACAATCCAGAGTTTGGAAATCTCTGGAAAAGTTGGAAGGTGTGGCAGTGCTGGGCCCCCTTCAGTGCCGGAATGGCTGCCCCTGCTATGCATTCTAGGTGCCCGCCTGTGCTTACTCTCCGACCGATGGACCCTGGCAGGGCCCCGAGTGCCACTGTGCTCTCCGCCCTGGGATGGCGGTGGGGGGGGGGGTCCCTCCTGAGCCCCTGAGCTGGAGAATGCAGGAAGGGCGCGGCTTGAGGTAGGGAGCTAGCATGGCCCCCCGGCATCCAGACCACAGGTAGAGGCGGGGGCTGTGGGCTTTGGAAAGCCAGGCGGAAGCTTCCTCGAAGTCTCACAGGGAGAGAAGGCCGGGAGGTCCTCCCAGAAAGGCAGACGTGCTCCCCTCAGTACACACAGAATACATAGTGTTCGGTGGTGCTGAGCTCTAAGGAGAGCGGACAGGGAAGGGGGGGGGTGAGGAGGGTGTCCAGGGAGGGCTTTGCTGAGAGAGTGACGGTTGAGGAAGGACCTGGGAGGGAGTGGGTCACGCGGGCAGGAGGACATTCCGGGCAGATTCAGAGGAAGGAGCAGATCCGCGTAAACCGGGAGCAGCTCGGAGCCAGGTGGCAGCAGTGGGGTGGGAGTGGGGGGATGGGGGGCGGGAGGAAGTCAGAGAGGTGAGAAGGCAGGGGAGGACAGACACGTGACTCTTCTGGACCATTCTAGGGACTGCGTGCTCACCCTTGAGACTGGAGCCATTGGAGAGGAGCAGGGAAGTCATGATCTGATTTGCCCCGTAAAGGGACTACTCCCTGCTGAGCTGATGGGGACCGAAGGGTTGGGAGACCAGTCAGGAGGCTACTGCATGATGCAGACACAGGATGGTGGTGACACGGGCCAGGGTGGTGACTGAGGAGTGGTGACAAGGGGCCGGATTCTGGCAACATGTCAAGCTGACGTGGCTTGTTGAGGAATTGGGTGTGGGGCCTGAGAGGAGTGGAGTTCGGGAAGATTCTGGACTTCGGGGCCAGAGGAACTGGAAGGCTGAGGCCGCCCTGGAGTGAGTTCGAGGAGGCCAGGCGGAGCAGGGTGTGGGGGGCTGGCTGTGGACTCCGTCTCAGACGTGCTGGGTTGGAGGTGGTTAGACCCCCGGTGGAGGTGTGGGGAGGCTCTCGGCACTGAGCGGGCTCCAGGGCCGACGGCCAGGCTGCAGACGCACAGCACGGGGCTGGAGCTGAAGCCGGGAGGCTGGACGGGCCACCAGGACACAATGGGAAAGGAGGACAGGTTCCTCACGGCTAGAGGCCCGCTCCTCAGAGAAGTCAGCAGAGACCTGGAAGGAGCCGCAGAGACAGAAGAAGAAACCAGGAGAAGGGGGCGGGAAGGGCACACGAAGATGGAGTGTGACAGACAGGACTGTGGGGTTCACAGCACGGAGGTTACGGTGACCTTGAGAAGAGCAGGTGGGGGAGAAGTCCAGGCGGTGCCAGGGAGGGTGGGAGGAGAGAAATGAGGCACGAGCCCAGGCGGTCCTTTTAAGCATCTTTGCTCCAAAAGGAGGAAGAGCTAGAAGGAGAGCGGGAGAGAGAAGCGGGGTCGGCTGCGGGGTTTTCTGTTCGAGTTGTGAGACAGAATCGCACGCTCGTGTGACGCGGGGGAAAATCCAGTGCAAGGCCCGTGCCAGGTGCACGGAACATGGGTACTCAGAGCAGGCTCTCGTGATGGAAGGATGGCCACAGTTTCCAACGCCTCCTGGCCTATCCAAACCTGGTGGCCTCCGCGGGCCACGCAGGGTTGGGGACGGGGAGCCCAGCTGACGAGTGGGTGGCCTCCTCGAGACCCGGGGAGGGTGCCGCCATGAGCAGGCTGAAATCAAGGAGCCTTGTGGGACAACCAGGTCACCCCGCTCCCAGACACCGGGTGTTGCCTGTGCTGGGACCAGTGTCCGGGGTCCGTCCCCAGCTCTGAGCACCTTAAATACTCCTGGTGCCCTGGGGCAGCCGAAGCTGTGGTCCGCTTGAGTGTCCTTGTATCCTGCCTGGCGGGTGCCGTGAAATGGCCGTGGACGCGCCGCACAGAGCCCGCGGCAGTTCGGCGAGAGCCACAGCCTCTCTGCAGTCGGGGCCCAGGGGCCGGTCAGGAGGCACAAGGGGAAATTAGCCTGCCCTGTCAAACCTGTGGAGGTCAAGAGGAGACATGCAAAGGAAAGCCGGATCACCTCTGTCCCCAGGATGCAAGAAATATTGGACACAGCTCAGTGACGACCATGGAGCAGGTCCCGGTGTTCTCTAGGGAGGCCACCCTTCTGTCATTCATGAGTAAGTTGGTGGGTATTTACTGAGCACTTACTATGTGCCAGGCACTGTTCTATGCTGGAGATACAGTAGTGAACAAGGCAGGCCAGGTCCCTGCCCCCAAGGATCTTATATTTCCAGTGGACATAAAAATATGTAAGTAGACCCAGGAATCCTCCATGTATCTTGGACCAAACTGAGGGAATATTGTGCTCTCACCGTCGAGTGTGTGCGTTGCAGTTTGTGTGCAACCGTCTCAGATGCGAATGGACTGGCTTCTCTCTTTTGGTTAAATGGAATTAAGTGGAGTCGGTATTGGCACTGCATTGACCCAGACAGGGCTCACCCAGCCGTTCTCAAACATGCCAGCTCTGATCAATCGGTGATGGCATCTGACCTCCCAACCCGAGGCAGAGCAAATCTGCATTTCCCTCCTGTGCCATGGCAGACATCCCCAGTCAACCCAGATTCCTGTAGAGTGTGGTTGATTAGTCATGTCTGCATGGCCACAGGATTGGGAATTAAGAACCTGTATTCCAGACATTTGGAATATCTTTCCAGGTTGGAAAGGCCACGCTGCCTAACTCTTTCTAGGCTGTACTTGGAGAGAGGAGCTGTGGGGACTCTGGAAAGATCGCGGACCTGAATATCCAAGTGGTAGGGTCAAGTGCCAATTCTGCCACTCGTTGGCTGAGTTGGCCAATCAGTCCACTTCACCTGGCAGTGAGAAGAAAGAGGAGGTTTCGGTCCCCGAGGAGCAGAGCTACACCCAGGTCAGACCTTCGGCCACACAGCCAAGCCCGTGTCTGACTAGGCCTGGCTCAGCGGGTGCTGGGTTTTCCTTCTTCCCTGAGTGCCTCCTGACAGGGCAAGAGCCTGCTTAACCTCTGCACCTGTTCTGAAGTCACCTTGCTCAGCTTTCAAACAGGAAGAACCAAAATAAACCCAGGCATGCCCGTCCCGGGGCCATAAGTAAGTCTGCAGGCCTTTTGCTTCCTTCCCTGCCCTGTGCCCGCCCTTCCCCCTGGCCCCGGGCCCCTTCCCCAGGCCCTTTTCCCAGAATGCAGCCTGTTGGTCAGGTCACCCAGTATTTCCTGAGCCCTCCTGGGGCCTGGGAGCCGTGGGGAGCCGGAAGACAGGAGGAGGTGCTAACACTGAGTGAACACCCTGTGGATTCAGGTGCCAGGTAGTGTCACAAAGGGCCTCGCAAGGTACAAGTTATCACCCTCAGCTTGCCGGCTGAGGAAACACCCAGAGACGTTACACGCAGGGAAGCTGGTTAAGGGGAAAAGCCGGACTGGAATCCGAGGCTCCGTGAATCCAGAACCCTGTCTTTCTGAGGCTCTCTGCTCCCCACGTGCTCAGGGTCCGCACCTGACGGGTCACTCCGGATATGGAAACCTGTTCTCTATCAGGCAGAAGTAGGTACACTTTCAGTCCTCGTTCCACAGATGGGGAAACTGAGGCTTAATTAAAGTCTGATAGGCCGACTCCAAAGCTGATGCTTCTAACCCAGCGGCGTTGGTCTGAGAATCAGGAGACCCGGGCTGGCTGGCTGTGTGATATTGGGTAACCTCTTTCCCTCTCTGGGCCTCAGTTTCCCCATCGGTAAAGGGAAGTTGAGCTAAAAGAGCTTTGTTTTCTTCTTTCTTTTTTGAAAGTTTTTCCATTAAAAAATTTTTTTCCACCCGAGTAGAGTCAGCACACAACGCTATTCCAATGCCATCGACTGACTGTACTCCCAGCGCTGTGCCTTCTGTTCCCGCGACCTGTTTGGGAGAGCATCTTGGTGGGTGTGTTTGTTCAGAGTGGTTTGCTAGGCTCTTCTGGCCCCCGCCCACCCACCCCTCCTGTCTCAGAATCTGTGGATGCGGAAGGTTCAACTGGTTGGGGGTGTTGAATGGAAAAGAAAGGGGGCCCCCTGCTGGCGGTGGCTGAGATCATCATACCTGGGCTGAAATTTACCCGACTCTGCCCACCATCCCCGTCCCCAACTTCCTTAGAACCTGTTTGCCCGGAGGAAGGGGGTTGGGGGGGGTGGGCACTGACCAGGCTGGACATTTTCATAAGGTCTCTTGGTTTGGGACCGTCCAGAGCCAGGCCCTGCAGTCTTCCGAGGCCAGACCAATGGGAAATCTGGGCGTGTGGAAGGAGACTGTGTCTTGGGCAAGCTGTGGAGGGGGGCCGGGGGAGGATTCCTTGAGAGCTGTGGCTTGCACGCACGCGCACACACACGCACGCACGCCACCAGCGGCCACGGAGCAGTCATGGGGTGCACACAAGAATGTCAAACCGCCGTTGACGGAAACCTCGGAAGGTCCCCTCGGGACCGTAAGCCGCAAACACAGTGTCTCGTGGCAGGAGTGACTGGCGCAGATTTCTGGATCATCCAGCGGTTTTGCGCTTCGATGCAGGTCCTGCTGTTTCCAGGGACGTGCTTTCACAGTAGGTTAAGGAAGGGGAGTGAGGGGTTCCAGGTCAGACGGCAGAGAGGCAAGTCCGGGATCCGGTCCTTGAGCTGCGAGGGCCCTGGAGAGTAAGTTAGCCCTTCGAACCTCAGTTTCCTCCTCCACAAGGCAAGTGCCCCCTCCCCTCTACACACACACACCCCAGCCCCCCAGCCCCACCCCTGCACAAGGTCCTGAGGAGCAGGCGAGGCCAACGGGACCCTGCGGGGCTGGTTGGGGTCGGTGATTTTGGAGGCAGCAGAGGACCAGAGGGGGAGGGGGAGGGGAGAGGGTAGGTGGGTGTGGGGCCAGACGGGCACTGCCACTCACTCCCTGACCCGGATCCTCACTCTCCCGGGGTGCCTACTGCCCCATGCTGTGACATGGAACGACTTCATACGGTGGTTGTGGTGGTTGAGTGGCAAGAACGCTTCGGGGGCTCAGAGCAGGGCCGGGCACACGGGAACCGTTTTCATACCTAGGAAAGCGAGACTTGGGGGAGGGTGGTGACTTGCTCAGGGGCTCAGAGCCAGGGACAGAACCCAGGTCCTCTGACGCCAGACTGATGCCCATTCTGCCCCGCTGTGTGGTGCTGGCCAAGGCCCTGGACACCTCTGTGGGGAGCAGTGGTGGAGGTGATGCCTTCTCGGCCCTCCAAAGCCAGAGGAGGCTCCCAGGGTCCATCCAGCACACTCATGGTGGGGGCACGGTTGAGGCTCAGAGAGGGGAAGCCTGGGAGCCTGGCCTCTCCCTCCCCAGCAAGGTTCTCCCTGCGCACTCTGCCTTGGGGGGTAAGCAGAAGTCCCCTGGTGCTCAAAAGCGCCCTGTAGAATCCCTTGCCCTCCAGGCACACAGCCGCTAGAGGCTCAGACGCCACGAATTCGCCTGTCCGGTCCCCTTGCTTGTTGGCGGAGGCCTCCCTATGCCCGGGCATTGCCGCTGAGGGTCTGTCACCCGTGGCCGCAATGAAGGGGACTGGTCCTTCCCCTGCCAGTGGTGCGTTTGCAGCAGCTGTGAGGTCAGTGAGGAGCTGTGGTCCCCTAAGCCAGGAGAGGAAGACGGGGTCTGCTGCGGAAAGGCCACGGCAGAAGCTTGAGAGGAGGACATCCCCAGAGATGCTCTGTCTTCACGGGGCCACAGCCGGGCCCCTGGTCAACCCCCTGCAGGCACTCAGCCTCCTCTGAGTTAGAAAAACAAGTCCCTCCCCCCCCCCCCCCCCCCCGGAATCCCCACATTCCCCGGAGCTGAGCTGGTCTCCCTCGGTGACCCCACAGGGCCCGCCAGGCATGACATCACCCATCACCATGGCAGTGGTTCCGGTGGCCTGGCTCCTGGAATGGGACACGCCTGGCTGAAGCTGGATGCCTGGGAAGGTGAAGTGAGCGCCCGGGAGCTTTGGGCCGAGGCAGGAGGCTGGTCACCGAGAGGGAAGGTCAGGTGTCACAGACCCCACCCTGCTACTCCTGCCTTAGTAGCAACATTTGGAGAGCGCCAAAATGCGGTTTGGAAGGAGGGATAACAGCAGACCTGTGGCAAAGGGAAGAAGGAGGCACCCCATTGCATAGTTTTCATAGCTGTGTAAATTAGTAATTTAAATTCTTTCTTGGGGACCCGTCGTGCTGATCTTCTTGTCTTCTTTTTTTTTTTTTTTTTTTTTTAATTTTTTTTATTTTTTAATATATGAAATTTACTGTCAAATTGGTTTCCATACAACACCCAGTGCTCATCCCAAAAGGTGCCCTCCTCAATACCCATCACCCACCCTGCCCTCCCTCCCACCCCCCATCAACCCTCAGTTTGTTCTCAGTTTTTAACAGTCTCTTATGCTTTGGCTCTCTCCCACTCTAACCTCTTTTTTTTTTTTTTTTTTCCTTCCCCTCCCCCATGGGTTTCTGTTACATTTCTCAGGATCCACATAAGAGTGAAACCATATGGTATCTGTCTTTCTCTGTATGGCTTATTTCACTTAGCATAACACTCTCCAGTTCCATCCATGTTGCTACAAAAGGCCATATTTCATTTTTTCTCATTGCCACGTAGTATTCCATTGTGTATATAAACCACAATTTCTTTATCCATTCATCAGTTGATGGACATTTAGGCTCTTTCTTGTCTTCTTTTTAATGTTTATTTATTTGAGAGAGAGAGAGAGAGAGAGAGAGAGAGAGAGAGAGAACAAGGAGGGAGGGGCAGAGAGAGAGGGACGCACAGAATCCGAAGCAGGCTCCAGGCTCCGAACTGTCAGCACAGAGCGCAGTGCGCGACTTGAACTCAGGAACCGCGAGATCATGACCTGAGCCGAAGTTGGGCGCCTAACCTTCTGAGCCACCCAGGCGCCCCCGATCTTCTTGTTTTCTTAAAAGAGTTACAATGCCAGTGACACCCTTCAGGGAGCCCCGTCTGACGGCAGCGACCCAGCATCTGGAGACTCGGGGACAGTCAGGCCCCATGGGGATGCACGCGCGCGCGCGCACGCGCGCGCGCACACACACACACACACACACACACACAGACACACACACACAGGTGCCTGCTCCCAGGTCCTGCTTCTGCGAGGAGTTCCCGTGAGTCAGTTACGGTCGTGTGTGCCTCCGAGAAGCTATGGCAGACCGCTCGGCATCTGCTTTGTTCACGCTGTGGCTCCAGAGGTGCCGAAGCTCCGTTTCAAAGGGATCTGCACCCGGCATTCCTGCCCAGAGATCCAGCTTTCATGTGTCTCGGTCCCCAGCTGGGCAGGGTCCAGCCGCCGCCCCCGCCGTGCCCCCAGAATCCGCAGAGCAGGGGTTCCCAGGGAGAGCTCGTGCGAAGGAACCAGGCAGCGAAGGTTATTATGGTGGGGGTGGTGGCACCTCTCACAGCCCGCCCTGATGTGTCCGTTAGGAATGTGTTGGGGTGCACGTCATGGGAAGTCCCCCAAACACTGTGACCTTGTACTATAAAGAAAATGGGTTTTCCCAGTAGGCTCCTGGGTACGTTTTAGTAGCCACAACTGGACACATGGCCCCTCAAGTTGCAAGGGAGCATGGCACGTTGAGTGTTTTAGTGGGGCGCAAACAAAATTGGGGTTCCCTTGGTAAGGAGGGGTGGATGGGGTCTAGCGTCATCCACGTGTGCAGGGGTTGTCTCCTCCGTCACACTGGCAACCTCCCAGGAGGTAGGGGCGTGTCTTCTTCAGCCCTGTCCCCCCAGCAGCAGCAGGCAGGGAGTCTGGCACACAGAACATGCCTGATCAGTAGTTCAAGGGAGCTCGCAGTTTCCCCTTGAGGAGGAGCTACTAATCTGAAGATGGAGGGCCAGCCCCTGCTCTCAGGAGCCCCCGGTCAGATGGGGGAGGCGTAGCTCCCTGCCCCACCACTGAGCTCCCTGCCACTAACACACAGAGACACAGGTGCACACACCCCTTTGCTGGGGGACAGAACGGGGGCCCACACGGCTGCTCCTGCACACGGTGGCGCAGGGGTAGAGGGGAGGGAGCACCGTGGAGGCCAGCGGCAGGCTGCCACGTCGCCCCTCCCCAAGGTGTTTTGGCAAAAGTGAAGGAAGGCCCAGCACTGCTATGGAGGAAGGGGGTGGCATCCCTCCCAGAGCCTCCAGTTGCCAAGAGCAAAGTCTGGAATTTGGTTTCCATCCAGACAAGGCTAACGAAAGAGGCAAATCGGAGCCCAAGGGGGATTAATTTCCAACCAAGGGCAGAGGCATGCTCCCCAGGGGAGTCCGTGAGACCTTCTCAAACCCTGGGGTGGAGGGTCCCACAGTGGTGACTTTGTCCGGGTCAGCTGCCCCCACCCGCAGCCCCTGGGAGCCACTCCCCTCGACAGTCTGAAACCCACCTGAGTCACCTCTGCCATTTGCCGGCTGTGTGGCCTCAGTTTCCTCCCCTGTAAAATGGGATGATAGCACTTCCCTCCCACCCACCTCTGTCACAGGAGGGAGTACAGCCAGGATCTAGGGTCTGATGAGAATGCAGATGGAAATTTCCCAGTTCTCAGTGGCAGCTGAGCCTGGGCTCTTCTGTAAGATTCCTTCTGACCCACTTATGTCTTTAGATGTTGGGTTTTCTTCAAGTGAAGCTCACCGTTAACCTATACCCTGCACCCTAACAGAAAACTAGCACAGCCCTGCCCCCCCACCTCCTACTCCTACCCTGGCCACCCCCAGCCTGACTGGAGAGAGAGGAGATGAGCTCTCTCACCATGCTCTCCACTGTCCCTGTCCTCTAAGGTCCCAGCCCCAGCCCTGCAGGCCTGGAGCTCCGGCCCTGATGATCTATGCTGCCCCACCAAGCTGCCACGAAGAAGACGGGTCCAGCTGCAGGACTGAGGGGAGCTGAAAGCTGGAATTTAAAGGGCCACCCAAGACCCAGGGCCCCCACCGCATGGGTCTCCCCACGGTCCCTGTTCTACCCAGGTTGGGGGTTGGGGGAGCAAAGCGCAGGAGGATGAAGGAAGTCCCCTCAGGGCCAGAAGGATATCAGCTTATGTCGAGCACTGGGCCAGGAGCCCAGCATCCTCGGTCCTTACATCCCACCTGGGGGCCCAGACTCCCATATTGGCAAGCCGAGTTTGCAGAGATGGATGTCCAGGACGAGATGGGGTGTCACAGCCATGGTCTGCCCCATATCACTGCCCTCAGCTAGCCATGGGGCCGGGACCCTCCAGGTCTTGGAGGCTCCAAACAGCATAACGTGGGGTCACCTGTGTCGGCTTTCAGGTCAGACATGGCTGTGTGACTTTGGGCAAATGACTTAACTACTCTGTGCCTTCTCAGGCCAAGGAGCGTGAGAGCCCTCCAGAGCCACGGAGTTGCTTTACCCTCCTCCATACCATCCGCACAACTCTGCTTGGTGTTCTCTCCAGGGACAGGACAGAACAGACTTCTGGGGGCGCTGGGACAAGGCAGTGGAGCCCCCTCTGCAGCCACAGCCCCCCCTGACCACAGCTACTCTCTGCATTTGCCAAAGAGCCAGCGGTGTGAGAGAGGGTCTGCAGGGAGCAAAAAGTCACGCTGCCTGCCAGGAGGTTGCTTAGAGCTCATGGCCCTGTGTGTGTGTGTGTGTGTGTGTGTGTGTGTGTGTGTGTGTGTGTGTGTGTGTATGAGAGAGAGAGAGCTTTATTAAGATCTAATTCACATATCATACAATTCACCATTTACAAGGTACAATTCAGTGGTTTTTAGTATATTCACAGACTGCTTATCCATCACCACAATCAACATTAGAACATTTTCATCATCTCAGAAAGAAACCCCAGGCCCTCCAAATACCGCCCCTGTAGCCACACACCCCCGTCCCCCGCCATCCACCCCTCCCCCCAGCCCTCAGCAGCCACTTGTCTGCATCCTGTCTCCGTAGATTTCCCTACTGTGGACCGTTGATACGGCATATGGAATCCTACATCGGCGACTGGCTTCTTTCACTTAGCAGACCGTTCAGAGTTGATCCGCGTCGTAGCGTGAAACGGTACCTCTTTCCAGTGTCAGACAGCGTTGCGTCGTATGCGTCACCGCACCGCGTGTTTGGGTTTTTAATTCCTTCATCAGTTGCTGGCCATTTGAGTTGCTTTTCACCTTGTGGCTTCTGCGACCCGTGCTGCCGTAAACGTTTGCGTACGAGCGTTTGCGTGGACGCGTGTTTCCCTCTCTCTTGGGCGTGTGCCTAGGCGTGGGTCGCCGGACCACAGGGCAACTCTGTGGAATCCCTTGCAGAACCGTCAGGCTGCCTTCCCCCGTGGCTGCACCGTTTCCATCCGTCCGCATCGGCGGTGTGCAAGGTGTCCTAGTATCCCCACATCCACGTCAACCCGTGAGTCCGTCTTGTTTATTTGTGGCCATGCTAGTGAGTGTGAAGGGGTATGTCCCTGTGGCTGTGATCTGCAGCCCCCTTGGACTAATGAGGTCAAGACCCTTTTCCTGTCCTTGTTGGCCATTTCTTGGAGAAATGTCTGTTCCGACCCTTTGCCTCGTTCTTACTTGGGTTGTCTTCTTCTTATTGAGTTGTAAGAGCTCTTTATATATTCTGCACGTAAGCCCCTTATCAGACATGCGTTCTGCAAGTACCTTCTCCCATTTCCTGCGTTGCCTTTTTACTCTCTTTGTGGCCTTTGAAGCACAGAAGTTTTATGTTTTGACGGAGTCTGACCTATCTGTATTTCTGGCCGTTCCGCACACTTTCCGTGTCATTTCTTGCTGCGCGTTTTTCATCAAGTGCTTCTCCTGTGGAGGAAACGGGGCAGATGATGGACTATGGTGCTGGGCTGAGTCTTCCTGGGGGCTCAGAATGGACCGTGGGGGGCTCCTTCGGCCCGGAGTCGGGGCGCCATCAGCTTCCCCGGCCACGGGCGCTCACCGGGCCTCCAGCCCCCTCACCCTGGAGACCCCCTCGGTCCAGGGCCGGGAGAGATGCTCAGTCCAGGACTTGCTGCCCTGGCTGGATCCGTAAAACCGAGAGGTGAGAACAGGTTCTAGAGACAGGTGGCCCAGGTTCGAATCCCGGGAATGCCACTGAGGGGCCGGGGCGCGTGGGAGAGAAACGTCGCCTTCCTGAACCCCGTTTTCTCATCTCTTAGAAAGAGGATAGAGGCAGTGCCCCTTCTCCCCATCGGGCCGACGGCCGGCTAGACTCTGGCACTCACAAGCTCTTCCGCCCCGCAGCCATGAAAGCCGACCGGAAGCGCCTAAAGGGCGAGAAGACCGACCTGGTGAGCCAGATGCAGCAGCTGTACGCCACGCTGGAGAGCCGCGAGGAGCAGCTGCGCGACTTCATCCGCAACTATGAGCAGCACCGCAAGGTGGGACCCGCCCCCCCCCCCCCCCCGCCCCCCCCCCCCCCCCCCCCCCCCCCCCCCCCCCCCCCCCCCCGCCCCCCCTCCCCCCCCGCCTCCCCGCCCCTCCCCCTGCCTCCCCTCCCCCCTGCCTCCCCTCCCCCTTCCTCAGTGCCCCCTCCCAGACACCAGCGTCTTCCCCCTTTTGCCCCTCCCCTTCCTCCCCGCCCCCTTCTCCCTCCCAGACACCAGCTTCCTCCCCTCCCCCTCCCAGACACCAGCTTCCTCCCCTCCCCCTCCTCCCCTCCCCCTCCTCCCCTCCCCCTCCCAGACACCAGCTTCCTCCCCTCCCCCTCCTCCCCTCCTCCCTCCCAGACACCAGCTTCCCCCCCCTTTTGCCCCTCCCCTTCTTCCCCACCCCCTTCCTCCCCTCCCCCTCCTCCCCTCCCCCTCCTCCCCTCCCCCTCCCAGACACCAGCTTCCTCCCCTCCCCCCTCCCAGATACCAGCTTCCTCCCCTCCCCCCTCCCAGACACCAGCTTCCTCCCCTCCCCCCTCCCAGATACCAGCTTCCTCCCCTCCCCCTGTAGACACCAGCACCCTCACCTACCACTGCCTGCGGGCTGCCTTCTCTGCCCAGCAAGGGGTCTGGCTTCTCTAATCCCCGAACACACACACTCACTGCCCGTGTCACCTGTGGTCGCCTGAGGAGGCCTGCAATATGTCTGGCCCGGGCCTGGGCACAGCCCAGGCACAGCCCCTAGTTGGGGGGCCTCCGTGCCCCCCCCGGGCAGACAAGCCCAGACAGGACAGCCCAGCCAGTGTCAGTGAGGACTGTGGATCCTGGGTGGCCCGAATTCAGATCCCAGCCCCCTGTGGGCGTGCCCTTGGGCATCTCACCTAACCTTCGCAGCCTCAGACCTCCTGCGGCTGTGATGGAGACGCCGGGCACCCAGCACGGCATCTGGCTTCCAGTAAGTGCTCACTAAATACTCGCTAGGCGCCTTACTAATGATACCACAACAAAAGTGTGAAGAGAGAGCCAGGGCGACAGCAAGAAATTCTGCCTGCAGGGAGAGAGGCTCGTGAGGCTTCTCGGAGGAGGTGACCTAGGGGTGGGGCTCTGCGGGGTGCGTAGGAGTTTGGACAGACCCGAGTTATTTCCGCTGTTAACTGTTTACAGAGCAACCCAAGGCAGACCACAGAGAAGAGGTCCCAGCTGCCCTCGTGAGCCATGGGTGCCGTGCTGAGCATTTCAGCGGCAGTGTGACCATCCTGGGGCTTAATAGCCAACATCTCTCCCGTCTTTCAGTGGGTCATTACATTTTAGAGACGCGCTTTTCCTTGGAAATAAAATCTCCACAGAGATCCACCTTCCGCCAGGTCCGTGCCGTGACTTTTTTTAAGTCGCAGGCACCTGGGGGCACCCCCCCCCAAGTCCAGCCAGCAATGGGGGGGTAGGGTTGAAGCTGCTGAATAATCCGAAGCCAGCCACGGGCAGCCATAGATGGCCACAGCTCAGCACCGAGCGTCACTCTTACGGAATGCAAGAGCCTTCGGATTCATTCAGAAAAAGGAATTTGGAAAACACTAATTAAAAGAAAACTTAGTGTCTTAACCCTCGTCGTGTGGAGCAAGTTGTACTTCTAGCCTGTCAGTGGAAGAGCAACGTTGTGGTGGGTCTTCAATCGTCGTTGGGCGCAACCCCATTTTACAGACGGGAGGACTGAGGCTATGAAGGGTCCAGGGACTGACCCAAAGCCACCTGTTTAGAGCTGGTTTGGAGAAGCTAAAACCACAAGTCCTGATTTTATTGTCTCTTCCAAGACCTTGCAACTGGTTTAAAAAAAAAAAAAAAAGTTGCCTTTTATGCACAAAGTAAGTGTCCCCGTGAACAGGATTAACGGAACCTTTAGGTGCCCCGCCCTCCTTGGTCCTGCCACTTAGCCTGCCACGGCCCACCCAGCTCCTCCTGAGGGACCCCTGCAGGCCTCACCTGGAGCAGGGGGCAGGACCCCAGTTCTCTGAGCTACTGGGGTCAGCACAGGCACAGGCTGCTGAGAAATGAGGGGTTTGGAGTCTGCCCAGAAAGTTCGCGGAAACGCAGCCTCCCAGAAAGTTGTGCCTGATGCTCGTGCCCCGTCACACGGTGCAGTTTGGAGGGCGATTTGGGACTCTCCGTAAATCCAGCCGAGGAAGTTCTCGCGGCAAGTCGGGCGGGCAGGCTGGGGGCCACGGGCCAGACACAGGGCCGTCTTGGGTAGTGAGGCCGTTGTCACAACGGGCCGCCTTCATCCCGCCCTCTTCACCTCCCCAGACAGGCCTTTGTCCCCTTGAAGCACCATTCTCACTGCACCCCTCCTCCTTCTGTCCAGTGAGCCTCACATGCCAGCAGAGGGACCCCACATCCGCCTTGCCATCTGAGGCCCGACCACCCTGATCCCCGTGTGGTTCCAACCTCCCTGGCGGGTTTCCTTTCAGTTGCTTTCCTGCCTCAGTTACCGGCCAGGATCGAGATCTCCACCACACTCTCGGGGAGGTGGCGGGGGAGCTGTTCTACTTCTCTGGCCTCAGCTCGCTCATCTGTGAGACAGGGATGGTCATAGTTCCCCACCTCACGGGGGGGGGGGGGGGGGGGGCGTTGTCAGGTTTAAATATAATT
Source organism: Panthera tigris (assembly GCF_018350195.1). Lineage (NCBI taxonomy): Eukaryota > Metazoa > Chordata > Mammalia > Carnivora > Felidae > Panthera > Panthera tigris. The sequence continues at coordinate 10,800,140 of NC_056667.1, forward strand.
GCCTAAAACGCGGAGGCACCATGCTTGACGTGTGTCCAGAACATTCCGTGTCACTTGCGACTGAGCCCCGCCCTCCTGCTGCCAGGGAATGTGATCATGGGAGTGGGTGTCCGAGTCCTCACCAAGACGGAAAGCACCTGGAGGCCTTTCCCCCCCAGCCTGGAACCCTCAGTCTGCTCGCGACCAGGGCAGTCAGTGACTGCAAAGAGACGCGGAGACAAAAATGATCCCGGGGTCCTAGTGGACCTTCCTGATTCAAGAATGTTTTGTAAGCAGCCCCTCGTTACACCAGCCAGTTCGAAGAGACAGTCCTTAACCAGTTATTCATTTTCCACACGCTTCTATGATCGAGGCTTGTGGCTGGGTGCTGGGGGCAGATGCCCAGGACACAGCTCGGCCCGCAGGGGAGGAGCTCCCCGTCCGGGTGGGTGCCGGGGGCCATGCCTGTCACCTGTTTGCACCGACCCCACCTGAACCCAGCCCCACAGAGAAAGGACTGACCAGCAGTAGAATGCCTCCCTGCACGGAGACTCTTGCTTCCAGAACGTCAGACTACAGCTTCCCCCGTGACTGCGCGATACGCCGTCTGTGTCTTGCGTTGCCAGTTTCTGCTGGGCGTCCCGTCACCCTAGGAGGCGGTATCACCACTGCCTCACAACTGAGGTGACCCAGGTTTGGGGAAGTTGAAGAACTCGGCCAGTGTTCTGCAGCCTGCAGGGGGCCGAGCTGAGAGTCCTACCCGGGCACCTGACCCTAAAGCAGGTGCCGGCGACCCGTCCTGGGAGGGATCGTCCCCCCACCCCCTCCTCCAGACTGCACTAGGAAGCGGCGGGGGGGGGGGGCTGCCCACACCACGCCGAGGGCTGACACGTGGTGATGGCCTTTGTAGCTGTCCCAGCAGCCGGGACGCACGCAGTCATTTCTTCGGCAGCATCTGTCACCCGCTGCTGCTGGCCGGGCTGCCGTCCTGGGACCCGGGTACACGCCAGGAAACCGAAGTGGCACGTCCCTGCTCTCGCGGCGCATGCGCGACGGCTTTTCTCTGTGAGCCCCGCGGATGCGGGGATTTTTTTTGGTCTGGCTCATGCCTGCCGACAGCATCCGTGAATGTGGATGGGTTGAATGACCAGTATCAGGCAGCAGGTTGGAGGGAGCCCAGGGCTACTCTCGGGTGAGTGGTCAGGGAGGGCCGCTCAGAGAGGACGGTCGAGCAGGGTCTGCCGTGCGCTCGCCCCGTGCTGAGCTCTCCGCGTGGATTGTCTCATTCAGTCCCCAGAACAACACCCTAAAGTACCTGGGGTATTATCTCCGAGGTAGAGACCAGGCCGCCCAGGCCCGATAGTCATCGCGGCTCGTCCTTGCAGAGCCGGGATTTGACCCGGACTCTGTCCCCAGACCACAGGACATAGCTCCAGCTCCATGACAGCCCCAGAGAAGGGGACAGCCCTCGGCCTCCTTGGCTCTGGCCATCTGGAAGTCGGGCCTTCTGCGACAGGGCTGTTAAACAAGGCAGGATGTGCCCCAGGCCACACAGGGACCTTGAGCGTGGCTCCTGGTCTGGTGAATCAGAAGACCTTGCTGGGTGGGTGGGCGGGGCTCCGTGCTGGGACCCTTCTTCTCGGGAGGGGCACCTGGCCTTCTGACACCAGCTCTTGCCCTGGGAGGTCAGGCCCCCTGACTGTGTTCCCCGCCTGCTGGCTTTGCCCCTGCACGGCCCTTCCCTCTGCACCTCTGGCGGAGGACGGTGCTGCATCCAGACCCAGCAGCGAGCTGAGGGGTTCGGCCTGCTCCGTCATCGGCTGTGACCTCGTGAGGTGCTGCGGGACCCCGTGGCCGCCAGAGCACCGGGCTGCAGGTGTCTCCTGGGCCCCTCCGTGCCTGGGACACACACGTTACCAAACAACAGAACAAAGCCCCGCACCCGTTACTGACCCAGACCTCTGTCAGACGCCATGTATTTCCCACGTGTAAAGTCATTTGATCTTTATAACTTGAAACAAGCGGTGTCGACCCCCTGCCCCCATCTTAAAGACGGAGCAGCGAGACTTGACGAGGTCAGACGACTTAACCCGTCACGCTCATTTGCTCACGTCTTGTGGAAACGCTGTTCACTGAGCATCTACTAACGGATTGTCTGTGTCCAGTCCCCCCCGCTAATCTGTGGCTCAGCCAGAGCGCCTCCCCTCCCCTTCCTCTGGTCCAGGGGTCAGGGCCCCCCTCTGGGTGTCTGTGGGCCGAGAGGCGGTCCCGCAGCCCCGCCGTAACTCCCCTGGCGCTCCGTCCCCACAGGAGAGCGAGGACGCCGTCAAAGCCCTGGCTAAGGAGAAGGACCTGCTGGAGCGTGAGAAGTGGGAGCTTCGGCGCCAAGCCAAGGAGGCCACGGACCACGCCACGGCGCTGCGCTCCCAGCTGGACCTCAAGGACAACCGGATGAAGGAGCTGGAGGCCGAGCTGGCCATGGTGAGACACCCCCCCCCCCCCCGCCCCACGCAGCCGGGGCACCCACGACGTGCCGCGGGGGACAGGGCACGCGGACAGGGTGGGCGGAGGAGAGGGTGCGGCTGGGCGCGGGGTCTGCTGTCTGCTCAGGTTGACCGCTGAGCCCGGACCACAGCCTCTCCTCCACCTGCAGGGATGAAATCCACCACACTCCCAGGCCACTGTCAGCAAAGAAACCAAGCCCGTCTTGATTTAAAATACACATATTTAGGGGCGCCTGGGTGGCTCAGTCAGTTAAGCGTCCAAATTCAGCTCAGGTCATGATCTCACGGTCCGCGAGTTCAAGCCCCGCGTCCGGGCTCTGTGCGGACAGCTCAGAGCCTGGAGCCTGCTTGGGATTCTGTGTCTCCCTCTCTCTGCCTTTCCCCCACTCACGCTCTGTTTCTCTCTCTCTCTCTCTCTCTCTCTCTCTCTCTCTCTCTCTCTCAAAAATAAAAACATAAAGAATATTCTAAAATACACGTATTTGTTTAGGAAAACATTTGCTTTGGGAGGAAATGCACCAAAAAATTAAGAGTGGTTATTTTCTGGGTAGTAGGATTGTAAGAGATTTTAGTTCCTTTGTTTCCCCTCCTGTTAAAAATGTGTTACTGGGGTTGTCAAGGAAAAAAATGTTATTCTTTTTCTATTCCAAAACAAACCTTCAAAGTACTTCCAAACTCTGTGTTTTCCATGGAGGTGACCAGCCTGCATGTGGGGACAGAGCACCCAGGTGGTATGTCCGGGCCTGGTGGGAGGGGTCCAGAGCCCTGACGTCCTGTTCTGCCTGCCCCTGCGTGACCTGGGGCCACTCACTGAACTTCTTTGGGCTTCCGCGCCCTTTATCTTGTATCAGAATGGGGGAGACGGTCTTTACTTCACCCTGCCCTCCCAGGAGGTGGCTGGGGGAAGCCCAGGGATCCCATGACTTAAGTAAGGGGCCTTTGAAACCACCAGGGTCTCAACGTGATCGTGGCTGGAAGGAGACTATGCAAAGTGCTCATGAGGGGTGGGGAGGCCCACGCAGCTCGTAGAACTCAGGGTTCTCCCTCAGAGCTCTGACACTGACCAACCATGTGCTGATGGCCATGGGTTCTGGGCTTGAATCCAGCTGTGTGACCTTGGGCAGGATCCTTCACCTCTTGGGGCCTGTTTCGAGTCTAAGTAGGGATAATGGCATATACCCCACGGGGCCTTTATGAAGGTTTCAGTTAAATAATGCAGGGGAAGCATTTAGTACGTGCCCGTACACAGTGATGATACGGTGACACAAAGGTTCTCTACGATCACTTCCTTCAGGATCGTGGGCCGCACCCGTGGCAGGTCAGGACCCTGGGGCCCCTCCTGGGTCTCCTGTCCAATGCTGACCCCTAGTGGTGAGAACTGCCCAGGCCAGAACAAGGTGCAGCCGCCAGGTCCCCTCTGGGGAGGGCTTTTCCCAGCCCTGAGGTCCCCGGTGCTAAGCCTTTCCCGCTTCAGACCTAGGAAGTGGGTGCAGGGGGAAGCAAGGTTCCCATCCTCCCAGGTCTTCCCAGTGCCCCGTGGGTGGACAGCTGTGTCTTCCTTGCCTCAGAGCACTGGCCTCAAGCATTCTGGGTGTTTCTGGGACTTTTCAGGAGTGGGAACCCAACCACCTCTGTTTCCGCTCTCCCCATGCCCAGACTGGTCAACCTGCTTCCGTTCCGGCCAGCAAAACTCAGGTTCTGGCCGCCCCTCTGGCAGGCATCGCACCCCTCTGCTAAGTGTGAATCGTTACGGGGAGTGTTTGCAGCTCCTTGTACCATCAGCGGGGCCCGTGTCTGCCTAGGGCTCGGCCGCAAAGCAGGGGGCTCTGCGGAGAAGCGTGAGAGCCCCAGCTCTGTCGGGGTGCCCGGGAGACTGGAGGTCTCCTCCGCGGAGCACCATCCAGAGAAGCTCATGTTGGCCAGCGTGCGCCCCAGTGCACTGCTGCCCAGGCCGGGACCGGAGGGAGGGCGCCACCCCTGTGCGCGTGCCTTACGTCCTCGGGTGCGGGCAACGGGAAGCAGCCTGGCTGGTTTGGCACAGGGGATGCACCGGAGGGCCAGGCTTAGAGACGGCTCGCAGAATGGGACGCCCGGGTGGCTCGGTCCGTTACGCGTCAGACTCTTGATTTCGGCTCAGGGCACGATCTCACGGTCCGTGGGACTGAACCCCACGCCGGACTCTGCGCACACAGTGCGGGGCCTGCTCGGGATTCGCTCCCTCCTCCTCTCTCGGCCCCTCCCCGCTCCTCAAAATAAACATTTTTTAAAAAAGAAAGAAATGGCTGGCCGAAGCCAAGGCAGCCGCAGAGGTGGGGAAGCCAGGGTTCCAGACGGAGTGGGTCTGCTCAGCGGCCCCCCCACCCCGGGGAGCAGGAACCCGAACCCTTTGTCCTTTGAATTTCACCTCCGTTTTTTTGTAAGTGTGAAAATGGCCCATCTTGGGTCACGGCGGTTACCACTCACCTGGGGGTCCTGGCTGTGGCCGCTGGTGATGAGTAATTTCTCAAGTGACCCTGAGGTGCCCCCGAGGAGAAGGGAGCTGAGCTGGTCAATTCCCACCCGCCCATCGTGCCGTGACACGAGAACCGTGGGAAGCGGCCTGGTGCCCGGTGAGAACGAGCGGGCCCCGTTCTAGCTTAGGCACCGTCCCCTCCCCGGTCTCCACACACCTTGCGTAGCTGCTTCACCTGAGTAAGAAAGAGCCAAAGGCTTTGGCTTCCCAAGAAGCAAAGCCCCCTCGCTGTTTGCTGACGGCAGCACCCACGCTCCCCCTCGGCCGCCTGCCCTTCGGGTGGACGTCTTCCCGATGACGACTTCCGGCCCAGCCAGACATTCCCGCACGTGGCGTGGCTTCACCTCTGTGGCCGCATTGGCTTTGTGGCACCACCCCGTGGGGAGAATGCATGTATTTTTTAATATGTTGTTTTACTGAGATGTCACATCCCGTGAAACTCAGCCTTGCAAGATGTACAGTTCGGTGGATTTTAGAACGTTCACAGAGCTGTGCGACCGTCACCAAACAATTCGGTTCTAGAACAGTTTGCACCCCCCCCCCACCCCAAAAGGGAAACCAGTATCCATCGGCCGTCACCCCTCACGTTCTTGTGGTGCCCGCTTTAGGGACGTGGAAGCGGGCTCGGAGGGCGAGAGGCTCACCCAGAGCTGCCCAGCGGGTTGAGAGGCAGAGCTGGGAGTCGGGGAGGCCCCGAGCTTCGTGACGTGGAGGCTTCGGCTCCGTTTGCGGGGCCTCTGTAGGGACATCCGGCTGCTGGCCTGAAGGGGCCCCTCCCCCACCAACCCTCGCATGTCCCTCGGGCCCTCCTCGCTGGCCTCCGTCACACGGAGGGGGAGGGAGACGGGCCTGCCAGCGCCCGAGAGCACACGCTTCCCCCAAGGGCAGGCTAGTCCTGCCCCCCAGGACCTTGGTTCGTGTTGACCTACTTTCCTATCAGCGCTGTCTTTCCAGAACAGGAGGCTTTTTTATGTTCACTATACAGTCGGTCAACGGGGCTTCTCACCCTCAGCACTGTTGACATTTGGGGCCGGTCCGTCTTCGTTGTGAGGCCTTCCTGTGCCCTGGAGGATGGCCACCAGCTTCCCTGGCTTCCACCTGCTAGATGCCTTGGGCACCTCCCACCTGTGACCACCAGAAGTCTCCGGACATTTCCCAGGGTTCCCTGGGGGAGGTGGGGGTGGGTCTTGCCCCCGTGGAGAGCCAGCCTTCTGTAAAGTTGGACGTTTCTCAAGCGTCGGGCGTGGGATGGTCTAATCTTAGCATCTCTCTTAGCCGTTCCGTTCTAACGGAGTCCCCGTTGGGTCCCGCCATGTTCGGGCTGTGTGACCCCTGACAAGGGACTTAACCTCTCTGAATCTCAGTTTGCCCACGTGTGAAGTCAGGGCTACGAGGCCTTCCGCCTGGGGAGGGGGGGGGATTGTGAGGTGATGGTGAGCCAGGGCAGGTGTGCACCGGTGCTCAGTGAGGGTCACTTACTGACTGGTGTTGGGCACCTAGACCCATTTCAGGTTCCGTTTCACTGGCCAGTCACCGTGTGACCTCAGGAGTCACTCTTAACCTGCCTGGGCCTCAGTTTCCTCATCTGTGAAAATGGCAGCCGCCACAGACCCAGGCGAGAGTCGGGCGCGGTGCAGTGAGGGTGGGGGAGAGGCGGGGTCAGGCGGCAGGGGGATGCCGGGAATGGCCCGAGTCTCCATTCCTTTTCTGGCGGCCGTGCTCCGGGTTGGCGCTGCTTCTGCCCTCGCTCCCAAGAAACCCGCCTGCCTCAGGCACCACCCCCTGGCCCTGGGCCATTGCCGTCTGGGAGCAGCGGGCCAGACCTCACAACCTGCTGGTGTTTTCTTGGAGGATCCCCCCCAGCAGCCTTTGGCCAGCAGAGACGTTCCCTGGACAAGCAGGAATCCCTCGGAAAGCTAACGAAGGGTTCCGCCAAGCCGTGCTCCCGGCATCCCTCGGGGGCCCGGGCTTACTGTCCAACATGGAATACCTCCTGGCTGCCGGTCAGCAGACCCCCCAGCCGGTCAGGCGCCTTCATCAGCCCCGATCCAGAGGGAGGCCCCGGGCAGGGTCCTGCCACCCCCTGGATCTTATCGGCCCGTCTTAGGGCATAAATGATCCCACCAACCACGATCACTGCTTCTTATGGAACATGGCAGTGGTGCAGCTGGCGTCCTGGGCCTTCATTGGACTTAGTTCACGCCTGACTCCTACTTGTGAGGTGGAAGATGTTTCAGGATTTAAGTCACTAACCTTTATTGAGTATTTTTATCTTAGGCCGGGGCTCTGCATCGCAACTGTGTTATCCCCATCTGACAGAGGGGGGCATGAAGGCACAGAGCGGTGAGGGACCTCGCCCAGGATCCCCCCCCCCCCCCCACCAGGAAGTGGCACAGCCGGGCTCAAACCCAGGCAGTCGGGTTTCCGAGCCCAGACTCCAAAGCCCCCTCATCCCACAACTCCAGGGGGCGCTACTTACATGGCAGTGATCTTCCTCTGCCCCCCGTCTTACTGGGGAGGACCCCGAAGCTGAGGGAGGTGGAGGAACTTGCTGAAGGTCGCACAGCAAGTTAAACAGTAGAAGTGGAGTTTGAACCCAGTTCTGACTCGTGTCATAACAGGGTGTTTGAGCCAATGTCCAGTAGCTCGAAACTTCGGGTGCAGAGTGCTCAGGAGAGGGCAAAGGCCCAGAGAGAAGAGGGAGTCAGAGCTCAGGGGGAGCTCCCAGCATTAACTTGCATTTAGCGGAAGCGGTCAGCCGGAGAAGTGCTGTGTAGACTGCCACGGGGAGCGGATCATGTGGCATACCCATGCCTGTATCTTAGACTTTATGCGCTGCTTTTTGTAGGTCTTGTCTCTGCCACAAGTGGGCCATTTGTAAGAGGTCCCTGTGCTTCAGAACTCAGGGGTACCACCGCCCCACCCTGCAGGACCAAGCACAGGGGACCTCCCAGTTGTCAGGTAGCAGCGATGTCGAGCTGCCTGCTGAGTTAGAAGGTGCCTCTCCCAGGCCTAGACGGAGACGAAGCCCCACCTGGGAGAAGAAAGCCAGGAGGGGACAGAGAGGGCATCTTGCCTTGGGTTCTCCCGTGCTTCCCGCCTACGTGCCCGTGAATGTTTGCAAGAAGGCCGAGCTGGGGGTTAATTAGCACGATGGCAGATTGACCTGGGGCTCGTGTCTCCACCCCGGGTCCACCTTCCAGGCAGCCGAGATGGATGGGGCCCGGAGGAGGCAGGGAGCAGGGCAGCTTAGCACATGGAGTGGTGCCCGGGATGGTGGGCCAGGAGGCCAGATGCACATGACCTAGAGGGACAGGAGATGTGTTCCCAGCTGAAGTGCCCTGGCGGCCAGGAAATGAGGGTCTCCGTGGTGCTGGGTGGCCGCAAGCCTGGGGCAGCTCAGAGATACACGTGTTCATATCAAGGTCAAAGCCAGCACTCACGATGACTCTGTTATCTGTAGCAACGTCCTAGGTTGTCAGGTTCACTGGAGAGCTCGGTTCAAGACCCTTGGGCCCCTGCCTGTGTCCCCGCTCAACCCTGGCATGATCTTGGGGAACCAGTTGAGAAAGGGAAAGAGACTGTGGTGAAGAGAATATGCATTAATGCATGGCTCATTATGTGCCCATTTTCTCCCCCAAGTAATGTGAGATCACTTCAGTAAAACCCCACCTACGTGGCAGGGAGATCACCCAAGGCTGAGAGATGTTGGACTATCCCTCCTGCCCTAAGTCAGCCCCAGACTTGTTCCTGGGCTTCCTCCTGTGATCCTGGGAGCCAGGTTGAGGGTTTGCTCTGTCCCCTGCCTGCACTGGACAGCACCTTGTAAAGGGGAGCTCGTGGGCTGAATTTGGGAGGAGTTAGGGTGGTCAAGCGAAGCACCCATTTTCCTCCAATCTCATTCAAATCCCGGCTGGTCCTTAGAGAACTCGAAAGAATGGGTGATAAGTGTCTCCTTGGACCCCCTCTCCTCTGCCTCCTTGGTCTCCCTCTCTCGCGTCCCCTTGGTCTCCCTTTGTGTTAGCAGGAACCAAGGGGCAACCCCAAAGTGCGGCCTGCGGTGCAGGTGTTAGACTCTGACGGGCCATGCCATTCAGAGTCACAGCTGCCCAGGTACCGAGGGCGGATCCATGGCTTTCTCACCGCGGTGGGTCTTGGCCGAGCGACAGGCCGGGAGATCCCCTCGATCCCATTTTCTCTGTGTCTCCCGGCCCTCTCTCCAGGCCAAGCAGTCCTTAGCTACGCTGACCAAGGACGTCCCGAAGCGGCATTCCCTCGCCATGCCGGGCGAGACGGTGCTCAACGGCAACCAGGAGTGGGTGGTGCAGGCGGACCTCCCGCTGACCGCGGCCATCCGGCAGAGCCAGCAGACCCTCTACCACTCTCATCCCCCGCACCCTGCAGACCGGCAAGGTGAGTCCTGCCCCCAGCCGGGCCCAGCCCTGGCTGCCGCGGCTTCTTAGGAGGCTCCTGACCTTCCCAGGGCGGGGCAGGCAGCCTCTCCGTTCACACTGTAGCTGCGTGCGGGGGGTGTGGGGGCAGAGGCCACAGGCTTGTTGTAACTGAGAAGTCTAAGAGATGGACTTCAGGCACAGCTGGCTCCTGAAGACCGGATGCTACCTGGGGCCCCCGCCTCTCTGCTCCACCTGCCTCCATTCGGCCTCATCTTTAGGCCCTCTCTTTCCACAGAGCAGCAAAACGGTCTCCGGGAGTTTCAGGCTTTTAAGGTCTTTAAGTGCAAAAGTCAGGAGAAAGAAAAACTAAGCGTTTTCTCTGGGTTTATGGTAAATCCCGAAGGAGGAGTCTGATTGGCCCGCCTGGATCACGTGCCCACCCCTGGACCAATGACTGTGTCCAGGGAGCGGGAACGCGGATTCTCCAGCCCGGGTCTCATGGGATCCTTTGGCAGGGGAGACCGCAGGGCTCCTCGCGGTCACGGGGTGTGTGGGAGGGCCACAAGTAAACGTCACACGTGTTCCCTCCGGGCACTGGTGGGAGGAAGGGTGCGGCCTCCGGGCAGCGTCTGTACCCACTGGCCGTGGTACAAGCCCCAAACCCCCCCGCCCGTCCGCAGCCCGCCTGGCTCTGTTCTCTGTCCCTGTGTTGAGTGGCTGCCTCTGGGCGACGCGTGCAAGTTGGGGGTTGGCGGCTGGCCTTTAGAGCCCGCAGGTGCTGCCGTGGCCCAGCTGGGTACCCAAGTCCCCGACCGCAAAGCCCGCTGTCCACCCCTCTCCCCCGCCAGCCCCCCACATCGAACCGTACGGCCACTGGCAGGAAGGACGATCTTTGTGGTGACGCAGCCCAGTCCGCTCCCTGCTCCCATGCTGCCTGCGTACAGGAGGCCCTCAGTCCGTCTGGTTCAACAGGGAGTGAAATCGGCGGAAGACAGGCTCTTTGGTGGGGGAAAGCGCGGGGAGAGCGGACAGTTGGGGGAGGCCTCTCTCAGGACAGGCGGAGCGACGTGAACGGTGATAATTCCTCCCGATGGAGCAGCGGGACCAGCCAAGACGGAGGCAGGAGGGAGATGGCCTGTGCCAGGCACTGTCAGAAAGCCAGTGTGATGTGAGCCAAGGCTGCTAGGGTGGCCGGGGCCACCTCCCTTTGGGCCTTGGGGGTTTTCCCCCGCAGGGTGACCAGATGCCCCGCTCTACTGCAGCGTGAGGAATGGAGTCAGCAAGGACTCCCGTTCAGTGGAGGCTGGGAGGCCGCACGGTCTTCCCGGTGACAGACGGCAGTGGCTTCGGCTTGGGTAATGACAGCGGGGTTGGAGAATAGTGGATGTCTTTGGGGCGCCTGGGTGGCTCAGTCGGTTGAGTGTCCGACTTCGGCTCAGGTCATGATCTCGCGGTTCGTGGGTTCGAGCCCCACGTCGGGCTCTGTGCTGACAGCTCAGATCCTGGAGCCTGCTTTGGATTCTGGGTCTCCCTCTCTCTCTCTGTCCCTACCCTGCTCATGGTCTCTGTCTCAAAAATGAATTAATGTTAAAAGTTAAAAAAAAAAAGAAGTGGACAGATTGGGGGTTGTGTTTGAAGGTGCTGATGACTGGGTGCTGGGTGTAGGGGAAAGAGGGGACCCAGCGGTGGCCGCTAGGCTTCTCACTTGGGAAGCTGGTGTTGACCAGCGGTTAGGATTGAGCCAGGTCTAGGGAACGTCCAGCTGGTGAGAGTATGGTGAGGACAGTCATCAAGGTCCCTGGAAACTCGGGCCTCTTCTCCTTCACTGCGGTTACGAGAGGGCCACCTCGGATCCAGAGGCCATGCCGGACCTTCCCAGGAGCTGCCGTTTGGCCGTGTGTGGGTCTGTGGAGTGGAGGGCAAAGGGCTAGACAGTGTCTTCTCTATGCCTCGGCATTGTCACCTGCGTAACGGGAGCACAGGGACGCCACTGCAGGGCGGCACAGGCGAGGACATGCTCTCCACCCCTCACTCACCAGCTGTCCCTGCTTTCCAGCGGTCAGGGTGAGCCCCTGCCACTCGCGGCAGCCCTCTGTCATCTCCGACGCATCTGCCGCCGAAGGCGACCGGTCGTCCACGCCAAGCGACATCAACTCCCCTCGGCACCGGACGCACTCCCTCTGCAACGTAAGGCCAGCAGCAGCAGGGCCTGGGCCCCGGGCCCTTGCCTGGAAACCGCAGGGGCGGGGTGGAGGGGTGAAGACGTACCCGCTGTTTCCTCTCGTCCACCCAGGGAGCACTCTGGCGAAGGCATTTCCTGTTCTGTTCTCTCCTTTTGCAAGAAGAGATGGATGTGGGGAGAAAGGAATGAGGCCTGTTTGCTCCTTGTGTCCGGGAGGGCCAGAAAAACCCAGAGGAAGGCGGGCCTGGGTCGGCTCAGGGTCCGTGCAGCCTGGATTACCTCTGGTCTAGGACTGCGGGCCTCTCCTCAGAGGTTCCTTCGGGGCCTTACCAGCACCCTTCACTTCCATGGAGAGCCAGCTCTCAGTCCTTCATCCTGGGATAAGCCAGGTTTTGTTTTGTTTTTTAGTTTCCAGGAGTCTGGGCAAATGCTACTTCTGGAGAGGTGTCCCACGAATTTATTCTCGGGTTTTTTTTTTTTTCTTTTGCTTAATCAAATGCTCTTTGATGGCATACTGGGCACCAGCTACCAAAAGGTGCGGGTCCCTGGCCACCTCACTCTTGGTGACCGGCAGAGCAGACAGTCGGGCTCCCAAGAAGGGGACGAAGGTGGGTCAGGCATCTGAGGACAGGAGGACACCATGTGGACACTGGATCCGGGGTGTGGAGGCCACGCTACAGTTTTGTTCTGTCACATGGTCGATACGACGGAGGGCGGCTCCCCTGCCGTGAAGGCAGAGACACAATAGAGTTAGGTGTTCAAGAACATGAGAAAGCTTTCTCAAAAATTCACTTAATGTTTTATTAACCAGTGAGACTGATAGGAGGAATGAGGTGAATACGGTAGGAAAGACAGACAAAATAACCATCACTTGCCACGGATCTGCTTTCCTACCTGGAAACTCAAGAGAATAACCTCCAAAGCTATTAGAACCGATAATGACCAAGTACATTAACGGGACTGGTTGAAAATCAGTGTAGAAAAATCAGTAACTTTTCTATATATGAATAATCGTACTGGAAAGTTTTGTCCAGTCTACAAGAACAATGGAGAGTAGCTAAAGACTACTACTAAAAGTAGCTAAGCCTGAAATGAAAATAGTTGCCTTCACCTGGCACATGGACCGTAGGGATCGCTGGCCCGGGGCTTCATTCAGCCCAGGCAGGATGCCAAGAAGGTCGCTTCGGGCCTGAATCCCACTCAAGGCTGGGATTCTTTGTTAACTGGGGCTTTAAGGAAGCAATCTGTTCTTCTCTAGTTCCCACGACAGAACCCCGTGACAAAGGTGGTCTTGAAGGACAGAACGAGGGCCACTAGCGGGCCTCTGACATCTGTCCTCTGGTTCTGCGGGACCACTGATGGGCTGTACTCACAGCCATGTGACTTCGACCATGGGCCAGAGACTTAAGAGTAGCCATGCACACCCCAAATGAGAAGACCTTCCCAGGTGCCATATTTTGTCTTCTTGTGGTGGGCCCAAGGGGGCTCTGATAGCCAAAATCCCGTAGGAAAGCCCATTCTCAGCACGGGTTCTCTAAAGACCTCTTGAATTGCATTTGGCCTAGCCTTTTGCTCAACTTGGCCTTGACACATACCGGCTGCTACAGGTGGCAGTCCAGCATATTTATTTCCGAGATCACAGGGGCCCTGCTGCCAGGAAATGGGTGCTTTGATAAGCCAGTTGTCCGCACACAGCCATTTCAGTGGGCACCGGCTTCATTCTCTTCCCCATTAAGGTAGACCTATCTCAGTGGCCCCCCAGATTAGTTTCTGTTTGCAAACCTTGGGCTGGGACTAAAGACTAAACTAGCATTTGTTCCATTCCCGCCCACCCTCAGCCACGTTCATCCCCCATTTCAGCAGATGTGCACACAGGTAAGCCAAGAAGAGCCTAGAAAAAGCACCAGGTAACCCTGTGTTCTCGGGCCTTGGACCTGGTACCAGCAAGAACAGGCCAGCCCAGACTAAGGACTTCCCCATCCTCTTACTCTGTGGCCACTAATTTAGAGCAGAGGTGGGGACCAAGTGCAGGGAAGTTGAAGACTGATGGACTTCGGCCCAAATGACATTGTTTTTTTCATGGATATTTTGCCTGCAATTCTGGAAACCACCATCAGAGGCCCCCCCTACTAATGACTTGTGATCCGTTTGCCCCCCAGGCAGGGCAGCCAGAGTCTGGGCTGTAGCGAAGGCTTTGCGTCCAGCCACCTTTGCCTGCCCACAGGAAAGCAGCACTGGACCAGGAAGAAACAGTCCCAGATCTGTTCCTGTTCGGCTTACAATTAGTTCCATCACGTTGGGTTGTCCAGAGCCTCTCTGGATCTGTAAATCGGGCTAATGAGCCCTGCCTGCACCCCCAGAGAATAAGAGATGCGTTGAATTGGGGGGGGGGGGGGGGAGGGATTAGAAGCTACATGGTCTCCCGTGTCTTCCTGTCCAGAAATTTTTTTGTGTGGTCTTTAAAACCATATTTCTTTATGAAAAATCCCAAGTATAAACAACCTCCAGTCCCAACTTGATGGGCCAAGTGGGACAGGAACTTAGAAGCCTTCAGTTGACTGATCTGTTGATCACTGGGTGTTGGGTGGGGGAAGGGGGTCATTGAGAGACCTGAGGAGGCAAGAGCACCCCAGGACCTCTGGACCAGGCAGCGTCTTGAACCCCAGGTGCCATTGCTGAGCCATCTGGGAGTGTCTGCTTCAGGGCGGGTGGGGGTGGTCCCCAAGAGAGGGCTTCCTTCCACGGAAGGCCCCACGGGCCACGAGCCACCTCTGCTCCCACGGGTCTCGCGTCGGTTTCATCTTCTCCCTCTTTTTGGCTGCAGGGCGACAGTCCCGGCCCAGTTCAGAAGAACCTGCACAACCCTATTGTACAGGTAGGTGTGCCTCCCCTGGCCATTTGGGCCCACTCCCCCACCCCTTGTTCCCCTGGGCCCTCGGCATCCCCACTTCCATTCTTGGACACCCAAGGCAGAGAAGAGTGAAGCCGCTGCTTCAGTCAATCCAGGTTTGGCGTCTGAGCCAGGCTCAGTGCCTCGTCTGCCCTCCCCTGTCCCCTTTCCAGTCCGTGGACCCACTCAGTGCATCATACATCCTCCGTCCCACTGCCCTGGTGAGTGGCTCCTGGCAGCCAATGGTTGATGACCCAGGCCAGAGGCTCACTGGGTCCCCTGCTGCAAGAAACTGTTCTTTCAGTACCCTGTCAGCAGTGAGGAGGGGACCGCAGGCAGGAAAACCTGAACTGAGAGTCGAGAGGGGTCTCTGAGAAGGACGCTCTAGTCCTGGGGTCCCCAGATGCTGGTCTGTGCACGGCCCATCTCCATCAGGATCCACCAGGAAAGACTTTGCAAATGCAGATTCCGGGGGCCTTTAAGCCTGAAGGATCTGAGCCCCCAGGTATGGGATGGGCCCTGGAATTCAGGTAATTCTGGTGTGTTTTGGGCACCATTAGTCTAACCTCCATCTTTTGCCCAATGACACTCCGTGTCTTTGTGTAAGGCACTCGACAGTTTGTAAAGCCCTCCTATAGACACCACCCTCTGGCCCATTAGCCCGCACAGGAGGCTATCTCCGACATCACTGTGGTCTTGGGCTCAGAGAGAGGCAAGGGGCACTCCAAGAGCCCATGGGTAGTGACCTAGTTAGGACGGGAACTCAAGCTCCAGCCTCCCTGCTCTAGTCCACCCTCTTGGCCAAGGCCTTAAGGTCCAGGGCCCTTGCTCGTGGCTGGCACGAAGCTCAGGTCGCCCCCTTCCTCATTTTCCGGGCTCCCCTGGGGCTCCTTTGCCATGGGGACTTTCTTTTTACAGGCAACCCGTACCCCTGCCGCAGTGGCCCCGCAGACGAGGCCTGGGGCCCAGCGGGAGCCAAGTGCGCAGACGCGCTCCTGCAGGCCCTCAGGAAGCACCCCAAGGGTGTGGGCAAACTGACAGCTGTAGAGCGGCAGCTAGCGGTCATTTAAAGGGTTATTATAACGCGGCACTGCTGTAAGCACGGTGGTCCTCGCTGCCACCCTCACGGCGGCCTCGGGTGGGTCCCGCCGTGGTCCCAGAGAGCTTCCGCAACTGGCCCAAGTGGGCTCCGCCAGCGAGGAGGGGCAGACCCTGGCATTTCACCCACCCGTGGCCCCTGCCGCCCCCTGTCCCTCCGCCCCTCTTCCCCCGCCCCCCCCACCCCGCACCCAGCTCAGGTGGCTTTGTTCTTCTCCTTCTACCCCGCCGCCCGCCCGACTCCTCAGTCACTAGAGGATCTTGAAGACCAAAAACGGAAAAAGAAGAAAGAGAAGATGGGATTCGGCTCCATCTCGCGCGTCTTCGCCAGAGGGAAGCAGCGGAAGTCCCTCGACCCCGGCCTCTTTGATGGTACCGCCCCTGATTATTACATAGAGGAGGACGCGGACTGGTGATACCCGCCTCCCTGCGCCTGCCGCGCGCAGGCGTGTCTGTGCGTGTGGACGTGCGTGCGAGCGCGGGGGAGGGGGGGCGCGGCGGGGCGTGCGTGGCGGGGCGTGTGCGGGCGCGAGCTCCCGCGCACGTGGGTGCTGGGCGTGGCCGAGCGCGGGCCCCGCCCCCTGCGGCGCCACCTCTGTAATTGATGTACATACTCCAACCGTGTGTGACTCTGTCAACTCTCTGTCGTCCTCGGAGCGATACAGTCGTGTTGTTAATCTGGGTTTGTTTCTGTTTCTTTTCCGTGTTTTGTTTTTTTGCTTTTTGTTCGGTTCGTTGGGTTTTTTTTTTCTCACCCTCCCCCCCCCTTCTCCTCCCCTCCTCCTTTTTTATGAAACTTGAAAACTTGAAGGACTGCTGTGTATTTGTAAATAACAAAACTATTGTGCACTCCGTGCTTGTAAATGTCCCTTGTCCAAACTGCTACTCTTGGAGCCCGTCTGCCCAAGGATGTGGTCTGTTTTTGCTGTCCCGTTCCCCCGCCCCCCAGGTGTGAACGCGTGGGACCAGACCCTGTCCCCGGGGCGCCGAGTCACTTTAATCCGCATCTGCCCAAGTGGTCGGGTAAGGTCGGCTCCTCGCCAAGACCCGGAGCCCGGCCAGGGGATGGGGGGCGGCGGGGGGGGAGGGGGGCGGCTTACCTTGGCTCGGCGTGCCGGAGGTCAAACGGGCTCTTTTTAACGGCCTGCCAGTTTTTAAATTGCGTTGCCGTTTCTTTCTTTATGGAAAAAAAAAAAAAAAAGAAAATTGTTCCGTTTAATTTATTTGCACAAACGCAGAAGACTTATTCTATCTAAATTATTACATAAATATTGGAATGTATATTTTTCCATGGGGTGGGAGGGAGGCGGGTGTTTTGTTGACTTGTCTGTTCTATTATCATGCTGCTGCCAAACTGTGCAAGGTAGACTTTAGGGTGGCCAGAACCCAAGGACCATTGGATTTCAAAGCTTGCTTTTTTCCGTTCTTTCTTCTCTTTCTCCCCCGTTCTTCGGCCCCTGCATGGAAGTGCACTCCACCTTCCTTCCCACCCGTAGCTCTTCCCCCTTTCTAAATATCTATTTATTTATCTGAAATAAGGAAAACTGACCTCAGTGAGCAGAGGGCCAGCTGTGATGGTCACCTTCTCTCGGGTCTGTCTGTTGTGAGAGCGGTTGAGTTCAGAGTGAGACAGCCAATCACATGACCACAGGGTATGGCCACAGGGACCCTCGGCCCGAGTCGGTGCCACGAGGGGCCTCGAGAGGCCATAGGTTCTTCCCTGCAGCTGTGTCTTTCTCATCCTCGGGTCATTCTGCATGTTGGCCAGGCAGGTGTCCTTGGGGGAGGCACCCACCTCAAGGGGAGGGCTGCTGGGGACACAGTGTCCGGCACCAGAACCTCTCTGCCCTCCCCATTCTGGCTGGTTCCTCCAGCCACACTTAATAGAATCTCCCGGGATCCCTTGGGCCCTGTCCTCCCAACTTGTCACAACAGCCTGAGCCCCCTCACCCCAGGAGAGAAGGGCTGGCAGGAAATCGGCCCGTTTGGGGAGCAACATTGGCCCCAGGGAGGCTTCACCAGCAAAGGAACCGTGTGCATTGTAACGCCAGGTGATGGAGAACTCGTGAGCTTCTAAGCCAGGGCCTCCTAAGGCCTAAAACTAGCTTAACCTTTTCTTTTGTTGACCTGTGGATTCCCCCCGCCCCCCCCCCCCTTCACCTTAACTACTAACACAGCTCGATGACCCGCACCCTCTGCACAACAGTAGTGGCGCTTTCTGCTAACTGTAACATTTTCAGCGCTTACAAAGAAAGGAGATTTGAAAGTGCTGGAGAATCTCTATCAGAAAGATAGGATATATTGTCCAAAGTCTCTAAAGCAAACAAAAAAGCACCAGTAGGCTGTTCCCTTTCCTTCTGACTCGGTGGGGGCCGGGGGCGGGGGGGCGGTTGCTGGGCAAGAGCAGGCAGGGTACCTAATAAGGATCTTTCGGGCCTCCTTCGGCTAAGCTGTTTAACCGAGCCTGGCGGTGAGGGAGCGCGGCCGGAGCGGACATCTTTCTCTACGGAGAGAGACTTTAGAAAACACTTTTCTTCCCCCGTGATTTTTTGTTTCCTTTCGGTTGATTTTTATTGTTTGCCCTTTACTTATGAGAACATAAGATTGCAACCACTCCTGGTAATGATTCAGTAGTTCCTTTTCATTTCAGTTTTTGTAAATTAGGAGATAAATCTAAGAGTTACTAAGGATGATTTATTTAAGAGAACTACGTCAAATAGCGAATGAGTTATGGGTAAATTAGTTGAAAATAACTTTTCCCATGGGGAAGGTTTCTCGAAGGCATGGATGCAAATATAAAATATAAAAAAAAAATCTAAATAAAGCTTATTTTAAAATATTATTGAACTCTATGTTATTTGAGTGCTTCTATCTTGCTCCGGGCGGGGGGCAAAGCCCCTGCATGGCCTGCTCCCTGAAATTCCAGGGCTGGGTCCGGAGGGGCTGAGGAAAGCTGGCTGAATTCTGGCTGAATTCTGGGCCCGTGGTGGGGGCGGAGGCCAGGGTGGCCTCCCAGAAACCTCTCACCTTGGCCGCCCTGACTGTAATTTGGGGGAGCTGTCAGCATCCAGGGCTGCCTGTGGTCCTATCGTGCCACCTGTAAGCCTGGCACCCTGGCCCTGAGTTCTCCAGTCCAGCGGCCCCGGTCAGCTTTCCTCTGCTTCCTTCTCTCCCCGGCCATCCTTCCAAAGGCCCAGAAACGGGCCTGTGAGTTTGGGGCATGTTACTTCCTGCAGACCTCAGTGGGCCTCTGCATCGTCCCAACGTCCCACCTACCCTGGGGACAGGAGAGGAGCTTAAAAGAGAAATCAATGGAGTCACAGGACTTTCCTGATCAAGCCAGTGTGGGCCAGGCTTTTTCGAGTCCCAGGAGATCCCTCCGATGCAAAGCCTGGGCCTCTTCCCAGTGAAACTCCACAGTGTTGCCCGAGAAGAGGTCACCCTGGATACCCAACCCCCGATTGCAGCCAGGGCCTTCGACCTCTATCTCCCAACTTAAAGACAAATCCTCTCCAGCAATCAAACTGATGGAAGCCCCTGTCATTTCTGCTGGAAGAAAGCTCAAAGTTCTATGATCTATGAACCATGCCGAGAAGTCGTGCAGCTCAGGACTTGGGGAACTTAGGGACGTCCACCCCGGCAGTTCTCAACCTGGCCACACGTTAGAATCACCTGCAGAGCTTGTGAAAACCGTTAACCGATGCCAGGCCACATCCCTGAATCAGAGCGTGGTTAAGCCTTCTCTGGTGCATTCTAAGGTGCAGTCAGCATGGAGAACCACTGGGCTGAGGAGGGTGAGAAGCCCAAACTTACATGCCACTGCTCCCCGCTCTCTGGCCTCATGCAGACATCACTAATCAAAGAGCCCCTCCCACCCAGCCCAAAGCAGCCTCTGATTTCTTCACTTTACAAAGCCTCAGACAGCCCCTGCCGATCAGTTAGACTTTGGCATACGAGGGGAAAGCCTTTCTGTCATCCCGAAACTAACTCCACCACCCCACCCTACCCGCCCTGGACTGATGGGAAGAACTTTGGCCCAGAGAGGAGTGACCTGGCCAAGATTCTAACTATCGCTCCTCTAGCCCTGTAACCTTTTCAAGGGCTGAGCCATACCTCATTCGAAGCTGTGTAGCTCGACTCAAAAGCCACACTACCTCCTTTGTTAATCTTCTCCGAGACCTTGCCCCCAAATGGTCCGACTTCAAGTGGTACCTATTAGAAATTGAAGTCGGGATGCCCAGGCATCTAGGGCCAGGGTACAGCCCCACAGGTTGCGTACTGCACTACTCCAGAAGGCACTACTGTGGAAATGGTGCCCTGAGTTGTACAGTGCACAACCTGCACAGCTGTACTCAGTGGCCCCTCCACGTGCTCTCCCACCCGTGCTGGCAGGCTCCAACAGATACAACCTAATAACGTAATAATAATATCTAACAATTATTAAGCACTTCCCACGAGCCATGGTCTATGCTGCACATTTTACACGCATTAACTCAGTTAACCCTCCCATAACTGACGAGATCACTACATTTTTGATGAGAAAACTGAGGTTAAGTAAATCGTCCAGGGTCAAGGGGCTAGTAAAGAACAGAGCTGGATTTCAAACCTAGGGAGTCCATAGTGCCTTGGCCACTCTACCACCTGGGCAGTGAGGGGCTGGGCCTGGTTGGCAGCTCACCTTGCCCACCAGGAGTCTGTGGCACAGCCTAGCACTTCCTTGCTGGTGGGACTGCACCTACTCTATCCATTCCGGCAGCCTTTTACCCCCAGGTCAGGGAGCCCCACCCCTGGGAGGAACTGGGGCAGGCAGACTACATACAAGCTCTTGTCCCGCACTGGTGCTCCATCCGGGCCAGAGGCGTGCCCCCGTTTGCCCTGCTGCAGGACCCCTCGCTGCACAGAGCTGCCGCAGTCTCGGGGTTAGCTCCGCCCCCGACGTGAGGCAGCGTCTCCCATCCTGGCCACAGCCTGGGCCCGGGAGCCACCCACACCCACGCCCAGTGGGGAATCCCAGTGCCGTGTGGCTGCAACATACGGGGTCACCAGCCCTTTGACCGGGAGTTTTAAAATAGCTACAGGGCCTCTCACCCAAAACCTGCATTCTC
Organism: Panthera tigris; assembly: GCF_018350195.1. NCBI lineage: Eukaryota > Metazoa > Chordata > Mammalia > Carnivora > Felidae > Panthera > Panthera tigris. The sequence goes on from NC_056667.1 coordinate 10,820,804, forward strand.
ACAACGCGGGCCTCACAGACACCCCACCCCCAGCCCATCTGCTCCCAACAAACGGCTCCGAAGTGTTTTCCATTCACACCCCACTAGGTGGGGCAAACACTGCCATAGGCCCACATCTCCCACCTGTTCCCATTGTCGAGTAGGAAAAGAACTTGGCGATAATAAAGTATCAGGAGGGAATACATGCAATCACAGCTTTATCTTAGAAGAGGGTTCATAAGCTTAGGTTATGAAGGAATGCCCTATAAACGTGAAGATAACGTAGGAGTTTGATCTGGACTGTACGTTAGAAGCGTTTGAACATAAACATCAGTGCATCGCTAGTGAAGTGTCACGGTACAGGCCAACGGCGGGTGTAGATCTTGCTGGCAGCCGGGGTGTGGACAGTTCATCCCAGAACCACCGCCACCTGGGGTCGTGAAGCCCACTTACTGAAAACATACGCAAATATGCAACCCTGTGTGTACTCTTAAGGGCTCTGACCACCGTCCCCAGCAAACAGTCCATGAGAACATGATCCCAAGAGGACTGATCTTTAAGCAGCAAGAACAGCAGTAACTGAAACTCTTGCCCCGGTCTTCCTGAACGTGGCAGGACCTCCCATTGCCCAGCCCGTCCCCAGGAAGGCCTGGCGACATTGTTGGGCTGCTTGTAGCAGTCGCCCTTCTGAATCCGAGGCCCCAGGACACGCGGGCGGACTGCTCGTCTGCATTACTGAGTTTCAGGTTTTGTCTGATTGCTTTCTTAACGGGTTACCAGTAAATAGCAGTTAATTGCACCAAAACAAGAGAATCTATGAAACTGCACGCCGTGCTCCCTCTGGAGGACCCTTGCAGCCCCTCCCCCTCCCCCTCCCCAGCGGGGCCAGGCCGTGCCTGGATCATCGCTCCAGCTCTGGCCCCTGCATCTGATTTCAAGCGAGTTGTCTCACCCGTGAGCCTCGGTGTCCTCTCGTCCTCTCCCCTCCTCACAGGCTCAGAAATGAGCGCTGCATGCGTTTTGGAGCCTGGAAAGCACTGGCCCCACGTGGCCCGCATTCCCCCGTGATCTGAGTGGATTTAAGTTCCATCGGGGGTAGGAAAAAAGTGTGGAGGCGGCTTGATACACATCTTGAGCGCAAAGAGGACCCAAGCAAAACTTGTCCCTGGGGATAAAACCTGGTCATCAGGCTGTGTGGACCTGATATCCCTCCAGCTGTGTACCCTCTCCTCAGAGTCCAGATGTAGTTCCAGTGCTGCTCTGTGAGAGAACCCAGGCTTCCCCGCCTCAGAACAGGGAGGCTTGGACCTGGTGGCCCAGAGCATCCACCAGCCGTGACGCCGTTCTTTCTAGATTCGAAGGAGAAACCTACTCCCTGCTGTGGCCAGCACAGCGATTAGGCTGCCCAAGCCTAAGTGCTTGGGACAGAAGCCCCCAGGTCACCCCGGGGGGGCACACGTATAAGGACACGTGTGTCAGAACTCGGGGCCAGCCCGGTCTCACGTGCCTCAAACTCTGTGCAAATATTCACTTATCTGATCTTCCCAGTAACCCTCCAGGATAGATACTGTTATTATCCCCATTTTATAGATGAACAAACCAAGGCACAGAGAGGTCAAGTTTCTGCCCAAAGTCACACAGCCAGGAAGAGGCAGAACCGGGTTTCAACTCCAGCACTGGTCTGACTCCAGAGTCTATGTCATCAGTAATTGTGCTGTATGGTCTCCCCCAGGGACAATATCAATAGGAAGCTTCAGAGAACTTAACAAAGCCTCACTAGCCCAGCCCCATGCAGGCTAGCTCTTTGGGGCTCAGTTTTTCTACCCAACAGAGGAAGGAAGTGGAATAAGCAGTAGTTTTCAAACTGTGTTCCATGGAACCCTTGAGGGTTCCTCAGGTCACTCCAGAGGCTGCCATAGCTGATAAAAGAATCAGCAGGCAGGGCTCCGGTCCTACCTCCGGCCACAAGCTCTGCTCTTATCTGTTGCACGCTGTACCTCCATGCAGGAGTCCATGTGGAGGGTCCCACGACAGGAAAAAACATGAGAAAGAGGGAGGGGGGGGAAGAAAAGAGAACCACACACAGATCGGTAGTTGAGAAACCTGACCGCGCCTTGAGTTTTGAGGATACAGATTCCCAGGCTCCATCTTATATCTACTAAATCAGGTCTGGGGGGGTGAGGCCCTGGGATCTGTGTACCGAGCAAGTTCCCCCTTGTGGGCTCAGCTGCCAGAGGTTCGTTCCACGGGGCAGTAGCTGAGGGTGGCATCCTGCCCACGGGTTTCAGCATACACTTGCCATCGGGAAATTTCCCCAAGGGACCATGACTAGGGAGGGCGAGGCTGCCTTTCCGGGGCAGCTCCAGATCCCTCGGGGAGGGCGGAACCATGCTCAGGCCAGGCCCTGAGGAGCAGAGAGCGAAGGGGTCTGGCATTGGCATACCTGCTGCCCCCCCACCCCCACCCCTGGGCAGAACCCCCAGCGGTACACCTGTTAGAGTCACAGAGAGGTGCCCAATTCTAGAGGCACACAGCCAGGAAGGGGGGGGGGGGACAGAAGTCAGACCTGGGTGCAGGCCAAGTTCTGAGCGTGGCACCTGCCATCTCAGACTTGGCCAGGGCCCGACGGTGCCCCGTGGACAGCAGATGCTGAGCCCTACACATTGGGAGCCAGGCTGCCCGAGCTGTGCCCCGGGGAGCAGTCTGGGCGATGCTGCTACTGAGGGAGGGGCCCAGCAGGGCTCTGCCCAGACCATGCCCTCAGGCTCCTAAGGAGGCCCAGCCTGCAACCCAAGAGCCCCACCACCCCAGCCCAGTGCAGGCGGGAGCCCGGAGCCCGGCTCTGGACTTCCCGTTCCCAGCGTGGCCAAGGACTCGCTGTGTGACCACTGGCAAGTCAGTCCCCCTCTCTGGGCCTCAGACACCCTCCAAAATAAGCCAGGGCAGTGGTGGCCTGTGGCATCCTAGGAGTCCTTGATGTCTGAGGCCATCTCCCCCCCCCCAACCCCAAACTCATGCCCTTCAGCCCAAAGGCCAGTATATTTCTCTTACAGATACGATTTCGTTGGCACGAAGGGTTTGCAATGCCAAGGCAGTGTGAAACCCTAACCCGTGGGTTCGGTCGTCTGATCTCTGTCCCGTGGGCGGCCTCAGACCTCCTCCCGCACCCCTCACCGTGGAGAAGTCGCTCCCCTGGGCACCCCCAGACCCCTCAGCCCTGCTCCGCACCAGGAGGAGGTGGCCCAGACCCCTTCCCTCCTCACTCTGGCAGAACGGGAAAGCCCGCAAATGGAGGGCCCGAGCCCCGCCCCAGGAGGCCACGTCCAGGTCCCCTGGTCCCCAGGTCCCCTGGATGAACCACAGCAACATTACATAGAAGAATGCCCCTGCCAGGGAGCAGCCCTTCACAGTTTGTAACGCTCTTTCTCGGGCAGACCAGGGTCAAGGCTAAGAGGGTGTGCCCTGGTAGCCCTTAGTCCTGACATCGGCTCCCTGGTAACCTCAGGCAAGTCAGTGAACCTGGCTGGGCCTCAGTTTCCTCACCTGTACGCTGGGGACAATAAAGCATCGTCAAGGGGTGGCCGCAAGGAGGGAAGGAGTTCCCGCATATGGAAAAGGCTTAGCTCAGGTGGCAGTAAATGTCAGCCGCGATGATGTTGGTGAGGACAATGACGGCAGTGATCTCATTTCAGCCCCTCACCCGCCCTGTGAGACGGGCAGGCAGGCCCCTCAGTATAGGTGTGAAGGAAGCTTAGTACAAGCGTGAATTAGAGGTGAGAGGGCTCTCGTGGCTTCTTGCCCACTCCCCTCACATTACGGATGGGAATGGCTGAGCCGGTTCTAGAACCCAGGCTCTGAGCAGACCACAAGATTCGGGGCGCGGCGAGGGGGGATGGCGGGGAATAAATGCTTGGGTCGTCTTGGAAACAATGCCGTGTCTCTAACCCTTAGAGAATCAACACAACACGTTAGCTCTGTAAGGCTCTGACAAGTTCTGCAGTGAAGAAAAATACCACACTTTTTTCCACCTCGTGTTTCCCAAACTTAATGGACCACAGAACCATGCATTTTTTAAGGTTTATTTTGATAGAGAGAGAACACAAGCAGGAGAGGGGTAGAGAGAGGGAGAGAGAGAGAGAATCCCAAGCAGGCTTGCACAGTGTGGAGCCTGACGCGGGGCCCGAACCCACGAACCGTGAAATCATGACCTGAGCCGAAACCAGGAGTCAGATGCTTAACTGACCGAGCCATCCAGGTGCCCCAAGGACGCTGCGTTTTTTGTCTAGTTCCATGGAGCACCCCCTACCCCTCTGGGACATGTGACAATGGGCGACTCCTTCAGCCCCTGTATCCTGTGCTTGGAGGCGCTAAGCCAGTGGTTCTTTGGAGAGCTTGGAGCCCACCACACTTCTGACATCATTTAGCCCTGGAAAGTTCCTGAGGCTCATGTGGGATTCCCACGTGCCTTAAGGAGTGAGCCAGGATCAAGGCCAGGTGGGCCTCTTTCTATCCCCTTTGCTTAGTTAGAAAGGACCTGAGTCAGTATAGGGCATCTGCACACGGGCCCCCGCGGGCTGGCTAAGAAGTGCCAGCCCCAGGGTATTTATCTTGTGGCCGTCCCGGGTCCCAGGCATAGGCAGAGAGGCCCAGTCCATTGCCACAGGGCCTTGGACAGGGACAGGAATGGGCACATCCTGCCGGCACAGCTGGCCCCGCCTGCCCTGTCTCCCCACCAGCTCTGAGCTGCCTAATGGCTTTCCCCAGGACAGGCCACAGACATTGGTGGCACATCCAAGCTGGGTCCGTGCACACACAGTGCCAGCTCCCTTCCTTGCTAGGACACCGATGTCTCGGGGGGGGGGGGGGGGGGGGGGCGGCACGGAGCCTGCGGTTGGGGGCGGGCAGGCCAGGAAGGAGAGAAATCCGCCCCTAGCAGCTGTCACCGCAGACGTCAGTGCTGTGGCGACAGGGCAGGAGGCTCTCGACAGGCCAGAGGGAATCTGAGGGCCTGTCTACAGGCTCTGAGGGTCAGAGATGACAGGCTGGGTCACCAACTGCAACTCGCGTGTGAGAGCCACTGCCAGGTCCCCTCCGTCTCTCCTTGCGTGTGCGGGAAACACACGATCGTTTCGGCGACAGCCTGCACCCAGCAGAACTGATAAAAACCAAGCAGTGCAGGGAGGAGCGTTGAGGAAAGACCAGGCTTTGGAGCCAGACCTCTGGGTTCGATCCCAAAGAAGCCACTCACTCACCCAGTCCCTTTGGGCCTCGGTTTTCCCCTCCATGAGATGGACACAAAACTGCCTATCTCCTGAGGCCACTGCCAAGATGACGTAACAAACGGGCAGAAGCGTCCAGCCTATGGCAGCTGCGTGTCTCAGCGTGGCAGGAGACTCACGTGAGAGGAAACGTGGGCCAGTGGCCTAAGACACGGACTCTGCGTCCTGGCTGTGCGTTCTGTCCACACCTGATTGACGTCTCTGAGCTCCACTGGCCTCATCCGTGCAATGGGAACACAGCCGCTCACTGAGCAGGAAAGCACCGGGCAAGCCCAGCCATCACGGCGGGGGCCTCCCGATAAGAGCTGGAATGTCTTTCCTGAAACCCTCTCCGCTTTAGGTCAGCTCTAGCGGCCCCGCCGCACAGTGCTGTGGGCGATGACAGGGGCTCACCTCCACGAGCACTCTCGGGAGCCAGCACCGAGCTGCACGCTTACGCCCCTCATTCCCGCTATGTCCCGGTCCCAGAGGCCTCCGGCAGGTTGGGAAGAGGGTACCCGGCGGCCCCGCAGTCTGGCCCCTCCTAAGGAAGCAAGCCCCGCTGGGCTCTAGTGCTTCCAGACCTCCTGATCTTTCAAAAGAAGCCAAAAATGCCACAGATACACCGCAGTTCTTACTACTGGCAACTCAGGTTTTTTAGAAGATCCGTGTTCTTTAGGGGAAAAAAAATTTCCACGGCCCCGGTCTGTCTCCAGGCCACCTGCTCTGCCACGTCCGCTCTGGATTCCCTCTGTCCTTGTCTTTCCCCTTGATCGCAGAGCCCCGTGTGCCTGCCCGGCCACAGGCGTCCATCTCAATTTGACACGTGTCCTCCTTCACCAGAGGGCCCTGCGGCCCTTCCCTCGATGGGGAGCCCGGCAGCAGGGGACCACGCTCGTTTCTGAACCCAGAGCAGGGCTCCCAGAGCTTGGGGTGTTGAGGAAGTAGCAGGTGCCCTCCGAATTCTGGATTCGGCACAGGAATCCTGAGCCCGCCTGGCCCCCAGAGGGCCGTGGTCAGACTCGGGGGCAGCCTGCCTGCGGCCCGGAGCCCAGCCAGGGGACTCCACCATTTCTCGTGGCCGCGCTCGGTGGGATTCAGAGATGGAGAGGGTGGCAGGGGAGGCCTCGCTTCACCCTCAGGTGGAGGTGTTGATGGGCTGACAAAGGGGGACCCCAAGCTCTCCCAGAAATGCCAGGCGGATGCGTGGTCACCGGTGCGGAAACAGCCGTAACCTGCAGGCCCAGGGATACGGTGTGGGTGTCAGGCTGAGGACGGAGGACAAGGACTGGCTTCTGGCGGGGGGAAGAAGGGCGTAGGGAGTGAGAAAAGCCGGGGGAGGAGAGGAGGACGCGATCTGCAGACATTTCCTGAGTGCCAGGCGAGTCCAGGCCCTTGACATACACTCAGTAAGTCATTCGACAAACACGGGCTGGCCGCTCCCCGTGTGCCAGGCCTAGGGCTCGGGCGGAGGATGCAGGTGTGAACACGAGACGACAGAAGTCACCCTAATGTAGTCCTCACCAAAATCGCATGAAGGGTCTGTTATGGTCCCAACCTTACAAGGGAGGACACGGAGGCTCAGACAGGTGACAGAAATAGCCGAGGGGACATAGCACGTGATGAAACAAGGATAAGAATTGGGGTCCAACAGCGCCCTAAACCCAGACAGGTGCAAGTACAGCTGACAAAGCCAGGAGCTGTCAGAGTGGCTTAGTCCCCTCTCATCTCCAGAAAGTCAAGACCAGCACCAGCTTCTTCCCTGACAATTCCAGTTAGGGGTCGAAGTTGTAAGAATGCCCTCCATGAGCCCCACCAGAGCTCGCTCTTCATTTTGAAGGACATTAAAGATCTGCTCAGAAGCATCTTTGCTCTTCCTAAATTAGCCTTGGTGCCAGAAACAGTGTAGCTCATCGCAGGTACAGGAAAGTTCCAGGCAGCTGGGAGTATTTTGAAGGAGGTTGGAGGCTGGACAGTTTGCACTCACCGCTTAGGATGATCCCAGAGAGCGGCATTGGCTCTGGGGGCCTCGCCCTGAGCCAGAGGTCCACAGATCCGACTCGCTGGGGGTCCCCCCTGTGCCAGCGAGCAAACGGATAGGGTCCCACGACCATCCTGATAACCGCAGTCCACGGGACTCACAGAAGCAGGCTGAGCCGACCCAGAAAGGACCTCAGAGGTCCTGAGGGCCAGAGGGGAGCCGGGAGGGCTGGGAGCCAGGCTGAAAATCCCATCAGGGAGCCCGGGCACAGCTGGGCCCTCAAAGCACACAGCAACTGGATGCTCTAACCTGGCCTCCCAAGAGCCGTACAGACGCAAACTCGTCCTGTCTCCACGGGGCCCTGGGAGACCTACCCTTCTCCAGCCCCCAGCCTCTGCTTCCTACAGGCCTCACCTCCCAGACCCGCCCATCGGTAGAAAAGCCAGTTAGGAAACTAGGCCCTCAAGAGTACTAGCCGTGGGAACACAGGGGGAGGCCGCCCCCAGCATAAACAAAAGGGCAGAGAGATTTCAGGCGCAGATCAGACTCTAAGAAGGTCTTCCCAAACGTGGGCACTATTCGGTGGGGGGCGGGGGGGGGGGGGGGAGACAGGTCAGCAAGGAGCAAAAAGGAAAGCTTCTTTCTACATTGTTAAAGCAGACAGTGGCTGTCATTGGATGACACTGCACCTGCCTGCCCTGGACCTCGTCTCCACATCTTGCCCCTAAGTCTGTAAAATTAAGAAATACTTGCCAATCAGCTACCCGGGAAGTGAGTACAGTACAGAGCAGGTGAAGCCTTGCCCAGTCCAGGAAATCGATTCCCTGCCTCTTGGGAAAATTCCCCAAGGGGCTGGCGGGAAGTGGTGACGGGGGGGGGGGGGGGGGGGGGGGGGGGGGAGGAGGGAAGATGTCCTCTGAGGTTGGGGACAGGGGTCTTGTCGCCCCAGGGGACAGACACAGTGAGCACAAGCTTAGGGCCTTTGCCAGGCACCAAAAAGGAGGGGAAAGGGAAATATGTGAGGTTTTCTCTGAACGCATCAAACAGTTATCGCTGGTAAGGGCTGAACTCTGTCTGACTTCTATGTGTGCTTTGTGGTTCTGTGGATTTTCTTTCTTATTTTTTTAATGTTTATTTATTTTTGAGAGAGAGAGACAGAGAATGAGCAGGGGAGGGTCAGAGAGAGGGAGACAGAATCCAAAGGAGGCGCCAAGCTCTGAGCTGTCAGCTGAGCCCAACGCGGGGCTCAAACTCACACCTTGAGATCATGACCTGAGCCGAAGTCGGATGCTTAACCGATAGAGGCAGGTGCCCCGGTCTTGTGGATTTTAAAGGACATGGGGGGAGGGAGTGCCGTCAGCTTTTGAGCTCAGGGCCTCCAAGCACCCGCTGGGCACTGGGGTCAGGGTGTTGTGGGCGGGTGGCGAGCCCACCGGGGTCCCGCCGTCACCCCAGCAGCTACGTGGTCAGTGACTCGATGCCGTGTGAACCCGTGTTGTCGGTCTGGCACTCCAGGGTCTGTCTTTTGCACATCTTTCACAGGGGCTGTGACTGCGGGCTCCAGCAAAGCATCTCCATGCAATGCAGCGGCTGTTATCAGGCCATAAAATGTTACTTTCTCATATTATAATGCAGAATTTTAAAAATGAGAATTCAGCTTCTGGCTGGATAAGTGCTGACAGGGGGCTCCCTGCCACTGCCCAAGGGCAGGGAGTTTTGACCTTACTTGGCTGGCAGAGCAGGGTGGGTCTGAGAACAGAGGGGCCCCGGGGCGGAAGGATGGAGGCGCCCGGAGCAGCCACACTGTGTGCTCACTGGCATCTAGGGTGTGGAGGCCAGGTATGCCCCTAACCATCCTCCCCGGCGCAGGACAGCCCCCACGACAAAGAATGAGCCAGTCCCAAATGTCATTCAGCAGCGCTGATGTCGAGAGGCTGAGAAACAGGAATGAGACCATCTGGTGTGTTCAAGAAGCTGCAAGCAGCTTGATGTGGCCGAAAGGAGGTGGGACGAAGAGGAGCCTGGAGGGAGAGGCCTCCCTCCCTCCTTACCTCTCATCCTGCCTGCTTTCTTTTAACCAGCGTCTCTAGAGCACCTTCTGTCCAGGCAGTAGAGGGCAGGATCCGGCTCATACAGGCTCACAAACAGATTTCCTCGCTCACATCCAGCGACCTCTTGCTGGTCAGTGAAATCGGCCACGGTGGGTGAATCTACACCACAGAGATCGGCAGAGATTGAGCCCTTGCTGAGGGCCAGAGATACCGAGGGAGCAAAAGCAGGCCCCGCCCCCTTCCTTCCGGGGTTGCCATTCACCAAGTAATCCCCTGACCGTTCGTTAATTTCAGCCGAGAGAAGCGCAGGCAGAAAGAGCCCCTGGGTTCATGAGAGCCCCGCGAGCACACGCACCTGGAGCGGAGGCGTGCTGGTGACCGGCCTCCCCCAGGTGACCTGAGAAGGGGTCCCTGGAAGAGGCAACATTTCACTAGAGCCTGAAGGCTTCATAGGAGTTCACCAAGCAGATAAGCCAGTGGGGGGGGGGGGGGGGGGGGGGCGGCTTTCAGGCAGAGAGCAGCAGGTGCAATGGATTCGAGATGGGGAGGGGATCAGGAGTGCTGGAAAAGTACCAGAAGCCCGGGGTGCCAGAGAGGGGGTGAGGGACAGAGGAGAAGCCAGCCAAGGGCTGAGTCGCAGAGAGTCTTGTCATGTAAGGAGTCTGGGCTTCATCCAGGGAACCGGTGATGGATGTTGAGCAGAAGAGGTCCCTGGGAAGATTCAAATTAAAACAAAAACACCGACTGTCTTTTTCCCATAACTTGGGCTTCTGCCGATGGCATTAAGCATCACCGTGAACCAGACTTGGGTGGTAAAGAGGTGCAGAGACCTGACCTCTGACCTGGGAACTCCCTTTGTGGCAAAGGCAGATGGACAGACCCGCCCACCAGCGGTGCCCACAGAACGTGAAGAGCGCTGGGTGGACAGTGCCCTCGGCCAAGAGGGACGTCCTCTCGGGGCCTCGCGGAGCAAGACAGACCGGGGACCCTCCCTCCACAGAACCACTAAAGCTAAAATAGAGCATACTTCCTCATGTATCTCCGACATCACCAAAAGTTAGGGATATCCCCAAGTTGCCCCTATCCAAAACTAAGAAGCTGTGAGCTAACCCCAGAACGAGGAGCAGTGAGTGATAACTCAGTGTGGAAACCGGGGTCTGTCCTGGGAACAGATGCTGATGTCAGGACTGTGTACCCGGAAGTCCGTGTCAGGGCGTGGCACAGCGAAGGAACAGAGTCTGTGGTCCCTCGTCCTCCCAGGTCCCTCTAACAGGAACGAAGTGGTCCCTGCTGCCAGGTATCATCCCCATTCCCTATCTCCTCCTACGCCGGCAAATCCTCTCTGGAGGACAGCACCTGCTATTTAGACCCTAGAGATTCCCAGAAGATCAAACCTGAGTTCAGCACGCATGCAAATCCACAGAAAAACACAACCAATCTAGAGCCTCCACGGCCTTTTCAGATACAGGAATTACCAATACCAAATATAAGCTAACACGTAGGTCGTTCTTTAAAAAAAAAAATTAAGATGAGGGGCACCTGGGGGGCTCAAGTGGTTAAGCATCCAACTCTAGAGATCAGCTCAGGTCATGATCTCACAGTTCATGGGATCGAGCCCCACGCCAGGCTCAGAGCCTAGCACGGAGCCTGGTTAGGATTCTCCCTCTTCCTCTCTCTGTTTCTCTTCCCCCACCCCCTCAAAATAAATAAATAAACATAAAATTTTTTTCAAATTTAAGATGAAACCATAACATGAGTAATCAACAAAAGACCATCTAAACAGACCAGGAATACATAGTAACATTTAAAAAAATAAAATCTGGGGCGCCTGGGTGGCTCAGTCAGTTAAGCGTCTGACTCTTGACTTCGGCTCGGGTCATGATCTCACGGTTCGTGGGTTCGAGCCCCACACCAGGCTCTGCAGTTGGCAGTGATGAACCCTTCCTGCCCCTCCTCTGCTCGTGCTCTCTCTCAAAATAAGTAAAGCTTAAAAAAAAAAAAAAAAAAAAAAACTTAAAAAAATAAATACATAAAATCCAAGGCTGGATTAACCAGCAGTGTAAATATCCGAAGAGAGGATTTTAAAAATGGAAAATAGGTGTAAGGAAATTACCCAGAATGCAATGCTGGAAATGCTGCATTCTGGGAAACCGTGGGGAGAAATTAGAGTTTTCTGGTCCCCCACAATAGCCGCTAGCCACACATGGCAACATAAACCTGTATTTGAATTAAAATTAAATAACAACTTAAGCTCAGTTCCTCAGCTGCACCAGCCACATTTTGAGTGCCCGCAGTCATATGTGGCTAACAGCTGTCACATTGGACAATGCAGATTATCCAACATTTCCACCATCGCAGAAAATTCTGTTGGACAGCACTAGGTTACACGAGAGGGAAGACAGAATTAGAAAGCCCAGTCCCAGCAGGAGAGCAGATGGAGAGAATGGAGAAGAGGTAAAATTTTAAGAGAGAATGCTCGAGAATATTCCAAACGTGAACCCACAGATACCAGAAGCACAATTTACATCATTCGGAATAAGAAGACATCCACATCTAGCCACATCGTAATGAAACTGCAGGACCACAAAGGCAAAGACGCAATCTTAAAAGTAGATAACAAAAAGAACAATTTTACTGGCGACAGCTGCCTTCTCTTTAGCAAAAAGGAAGACAGAAGACCGTGGAGCCATGTATTCAAGGTGCCAGAAGCAAATGATCGTCAACCTAAAACTGTGTGGCCAGCAAAGCTCTCTGAAGGACAAGGGGGAAATAGAGGCTTTTTCCCCCCACATAAACAAAAGTTGTAAGAGCTTACCACCAAATACTCCCAGAGGAAATTTTAAATCGCGTCCTTCAGGAATGAGAAAAATTACCTTAGAAGTAAGGTCTGAGACACAGGAAGTGATGAACCATGTAGGGAAATTATTTCAGGTCAATACGATCAGCAGAAAATAACCATGATGATAATGTCTAAAATTATGGGGCTTTTTCAAAGGACAGAATTAAAATAATCGACAGGGTAGGTTATAAGTCAGAAAGAGTGATCAGAATGTTTTAAGTAACTTATAATTGAGGACAGAGCATTAAGATCCGCTCAACCCTAGGTTTCAAGTTAAATACACGTAAGTTTTCAAGGGAAACCATTAAAGAGTGGTTCTAGAATTCAGCACACATCAGAATCACCTGGGCGGGGGAGGGGCTTGTTAAAATGCGGATTATTTGGCCCAACATTCAGACCTTCTGCTCCAGGAACTTGGGGGGGGGGGGGCAGTCCTAGAATCTGCACGGCTAACAAGTCCCCACGTGCTGCTGATGCAGCTGGCACAGGGACCCCACTTTGAGAACCACTGAACCAAAAACAGAGAAACAGGACGCTTCACTTCCAAACCAACAGAAGGGGGGAAATACGGTGAGAAAACAAACAAAACCTTCCATCTAATCCAGCTCTGTCCAGCAAAAATACCATGAGTCACACATGTAGTTTTAGACTCTAGTAGACACATTAAAAAGTAAAAAGAAACAGGTGAGATGAATTTTAATAATATCTGATTTAACCCAATACGCCCCAAATATTAGCATTTCAACATGTGATCAATATAAAGATTATTGGGATTACTTCTTCTTTCTTTGGACAAAGTCTTCAAAACTCAGTATTTTATACCGTAGACACTTCTCAATGTGGACAAGCCGCATTACAGGTGCTCGATAGCCACGTGTGGCTTGTACCTACCATACTGGACAGAGCCAGTGTAGACCGTTTGTGACATGAACTTGCAGAGGACGGAGGCCCCCACGCAGCCCCTGAGCACCCACTGAATGCCAGACACTGAGCTGAGCACTTTGTGTGGATGGTACATCCCCTCACTAATTCCCACTTAGGCCTGTGAGATTAGACATTATTATCATCCCATTTCACAGATGGTAAAAGTGAGGCTGAGAACATTCAAAACACTCTCCCAGATCATCTGGCTGGTAAGCAGAAGAGCCGGCACTTAAACCCAGGTCTCTTGTATTTCAGTGCCAGCCTCAGAACCTCAAGTTTTCCGTAAAGGATTTTCTGTAACAAGCCAGATAGTAAATACCTTGGGCTTATTTGGACCAGCCGATCCATCAGGTGGGAGAAGGTAGAACCTCTTCTGCCAGAGCCACCACAGTCCCCTCCCCCACCGTGTGCCAAAGGACCCAGACTGCCTCTTGGCGACACCTCCTCTCAAGACTCTGCCAGGGGCTCGGCCAGCCTCTCGAACTCACCAACTGTAAACGTGAGTTATGCCCACTCTCAGGCTGAGACAGAGGGGAAGTAAAATCCAAGATTGATGGAATCCTGAACATAAAATCTGGCATCCTGCTGCCTGCATTTTGGAAAGTACCCTTAATTAATGGTTTATGACCCCAAAGACGCCTCCCCCTCAGCCCTTCTGCAGCGTCGCCTTGGAGCTCCGTCCTGGGTGCTGGGGGTGGAGGAGTTTGCGGGGAGGACGTGGCGGCCGGGGGGCGGGGGTGGGGGGGCGCCGATAGCTGTTCTCAAAAACCAGAATGTGTGGTTTGCTCGTATGAGCCCAGCTCAGCCTCTGACATTCCTCGAGCCTGGACACCATAAGTAATGGGAGTTGAAGAGCCAGCTCTCATCACAGGCCCGGGGCCCCCTAACCACAGAATGACCCGCACACGGTCACACGCTTGGGAAAACACGCACGGGGGGGGGGGGGTTTGCTTTTCCTCTTTGCCCACTTACCTGAGGCTCCCTCTCCACCCTCCGCTCACTCTCTCCTTCCTGTTTACCTGTGTCCTTGTTGTTGCTCTCAGTCTCTCTCCTCTCACTTTCTCCGTTGCCTATCTTCTCCTTCCTTCCTCTTTCCTGTGCCTCCTTTGTCGCCTTTATCTGGGGAGGCCCAGCCACACACCGCCCACCCGGGTGCCGGAGAGACAAGCCCACCCCTCGCCTCGCGGGGAGCCCCACCCTCCCACCTGGACCAGGCCAGGGTCCAGCTGGGACGATGCGTTTCAGCTGGGCTCGACACCAAGCGGGACCCCTGTAAGCACCTGAGCCGAACTCAAGCCACGTTTCACCCCAGGAAGGCAGTCCTCAGGGAGGGGCCCTTTACTCCCAACAATAACCACCTTCTACCCGGTGCCCACGATAGCTTCGCGTTCAGAATTTATCATAGTCATTAACCTGGGAGGTAGAGAGTATTGTTTTTATTCCCATTTTATAGACGGGAAAACTGAGACTTGAAGAGGTGAAGAAATTTGCCCACAGCCAGGGTCTATTCAACCCTGAAGCCTGGTCTCTTTCCACAGGCCCGGTCCAAACGGACAACACGGGCGGTGTCTCGGAATTTCAGGTAACCAGATGTGGTGACGTTCGTCTCTCATCTTCCCAGAAGCACGTAACAGAGGCAGGACCCGGCCACAGGAACACAGGAGCTTTCAGCTCTCCAGCCCAGGGAGGGCACCCTGTTTGGGTGCCACTGATAGGACCCAATCAGAAAGACTTCCCTGCAAAAGCCAAACCTGTCCTTGGGAGCCGGGGACCAGCAAGAGGGACACCGAGGCTGGGAACAGGCAGCTCTGTCACCAGGCAGAAACTTGGGGGCCCCCAGGCAGGGCTGCAGAGGAAGCTGCTGCTTCCACATTCCCGGGCGTCATGGCAACATGTGCTCGGACTGGGGACCAGCGCAGAGCTCTGTGCACCATTGCTGTTTCCCTGGGGGCAGGGCTGAGGCCTTCCATCTACCTGAGAAGGGAAACAATGTTTCAGTAGCTTCTCAAACCTCCCCCATCCGGCACAGACCGGCCCGGGAGTCCCTGAGTGCCCAGAGCAGCCCAGGAGAGGAGGCAGGTGGCAGGGAACAGTATCATGCCAACCTTACAGAGATAGAAACTGAGGCACAAAGCAGCATATCTGCCCACCCTGAATTAGGTCGCTCCGCCCAAGTGCCCTGCAGAACCAGGAGTGACATCTTCCTGGCTGGCAGCTGTGGGCTCCCAAGGGTCCCTGGCTGGGCAGTTCGAGGCCCCCGGTGTTAGAGAGAGAAGTTTCCGCAGAGCTGGATGCATGCGTGGCCACCAAAATTATGCAGCTGTTTCCAAAGAGTTTAAATGGCAGGGGCAGGGGAGGGGGTGAAGGAAAGCAGCCTCGTAACTTGAACAAGGTTTCTAGGCTGTGGTTTTCAAACCACGTTATTGGGGCGGCTGTGGTTTTCAAACCACGTTATTGGGGCAGTCGGTTAAGCGGCTCAGTCGGTTAAGCGTCTGACTTCAGCTCAGGTCACCATCTCGAGGTCCATGAGTTCGAGCCCCGTGTCGGGCTCTGGGCTGATGGCTCAGAGCCTGGAGCCTGCTTCCGATTCTGTGTCTCCCTCTCGTTCTGTCCCTCCCCCGTTCATGCTCTGTCTCTCTCTGTCTCAAAAATAAATAAACGTTAAAAAAAAATTAAAAAAACAAAACCACGTTATTCGTTATTCAGACATAATGCAGTCAATGCAGGACACATGGGAAACAGGAAAGTATGCACACATGCAAATACTCTTGCACACTCACACGCACATACACACACTTATGCACCATTAACCCATCACCCCATTCCAGACAGACTTTTAACATTTATCCAACTAATATCTTATGTGTATAAATATACATATACACACACAATTATAGTTATATATTATATAGTCATATATATATGTATCATTTTAAAAATACAGTGGTGGGGGGGGGGTGCCTGGGTGGCTCAGTCGGTTAAGCGTCCAACTTCAGCTCAGGTCACGATCTCACGTTCTGTGAGTTCGAGCCCCGCATCGGGCTCTGGGCTGATGGCTCAGAGCCTGGAGCCTGCTTCCGATTCTGTGTCTACCTCTCTCTGCCCTTCCCCCGTTCATGCTCTGTCTCTCTCTGTCTCAAAAATAAACGTTAAAAAAAAAAATACAGTGGTGGGGGTGGGTGCCTGGGTGGCTCAATTGGTTGAGCGTCCGACTTCGGCTCAGGTCATGATCTCACGGTCTGTGAGTTCGAGCCTCATGCCGGGCTCTGTGCTGACAGCTCAGAGCCTGGAGTCTCCTTCAGATTCTGTGTCTCCCTCGCTCTCTGCCCCTCCCCCGCTCATGCTCCGTCTCTCCCTTTCTCTCCAAAATAAATAAACATTAAAAAAAAATAAACGTTAAAAAAAACACAGTGGGGATTAGGTTGTACCTGCTGTCCCGTGGGGCCTTTTTCACTCGGCAATGGATCATGAACATCTTCCCATGTCAAAACTATTCTCCAGGGGCGCCTGGGTGGCGCAGTCGGTTAAGCGTCCGACTTCAGCCAGGTCACGATCTCGCGGTCCGTGAGTTCGAGCCCCGCGTCAGGCTCTGGGCTGACGGCTCGGAGCCTGGAGCCTGTTTCCGATTCTGTGTCTCCCTCTCTCTCTGGCCCTCCCCCGTTCATGCTATGTCTCTCTCTGTCCCAAAAATAAAAATAAAAAACTTTGAAAAAAAAAATTTAAAAACTATTCTCCAGTGATAGATTTCTTATCAATGACATATATTCCAATATATGAAGGCAGCATCATTCGTTCAGATACACTCCCATCAATAACCACTTACAGTTTCCTATTTTTTTTTTAATTATTCCAACTTATGCATGTTCATTGTGGAACGCTGATGACACACAAAAGTGTGGAAGAGTAACCTCATTCTTCCGGGCACACGCTCAGTAACTGTAAACACCTGTGTGACTTCACACACATTGTTTTAACCCTGTGCCCGATTTGATGCATCAGCATTTTTTTTACATCGTTAACGGTAATTTATAATGCACCAGGCTTATTTTTTCTCATGCTTGTCATTTCTTGTGGTGTTGAGTTTGGGTATTTATTTAACCCTGCTTTAGAGAAAGAGACTCTTTCCCCTCTCAGTCGAGTCTGTGTGAACTGAACTTGGCCTGTACATCAGGTGTTGTTGTGGCTGACCCTGTTGTGGCCCTGATCGAACAGGGCCGGGAGATGCTGGCAGGTAGACGTTTTGGGGGGGGGGGGGCTACTCCGGAAACAGGTTTCGGGGTGTTCAGGAAAGGAGCTGAGGCTCCATTTATCCTAAGAAACCAAATCAGCCCATGGCCAAC
The DNA here is from genome assembly GCF_018350195.1 of Panthera tigris. Classification (NCBI taxonomy): domain Eukaryota; kingdom Metazoa; phylum Chordata; class Mammalia; order Carnivora; family Felidae; genus Panthera; species Panthera tigris. The sequence goes on from NC_056667.1 coordinate 10,838,176, forward strand.
AGGTGACTGCCGAGATGTATACAGCAGCGAAAAATGGGGAACAATTCGTGCCCATCGACAGGAGGCAGGCGAGGTAAATTAGAATGTATCCTCTGATGGCTCCTGTGCAGTCAAAAGCTATCGCAGATCTCTGCTGCGACGGAAAGACATCCTCCGTGGCATGAATGAGAACAGCGTCTTACAAAACAGAGTGCGCGTGGGTCTGTGTGTTTGTAAGCGTGGGCATTTGTGTAACCCAAAGAATATTTAGCTAAGCACGAACAGCTGCTGTCTCTGGGGGGGGGGGGGGGGGCGTGGGATTGGGGGCGATTTTCACTGTTTTATTTTCATTCTTTTCTGGATTAAGTTTTTGAAATTCTTCTGTGGGGTGGGGGGGACAGATTACTTTTGTCATGGGGGAGGGGCAGCAAAACAAAACGAGAGCCGTTTTGATTTGGCCAAGAAGACGCGCACGAGGGGAAGCCATCCCTGCCCTCCTCCTGCACCCTGGGAGTGCAGACTCAGGGGACAGCCGGCCCAGTCCCTGCCCCTCCCCCCACAGCGCCCCCCTCCCACCCCGCCCCCCTCCCCAGCAAGCTTGCGCTTGTGTGTTGCAGACTCGGACAGCCAGTGCAGCCCCACGCGGCAGAGCCTCAGCCTGTCGGAGGGCGAGGAGCAGACGGACCGGCTGCAGCAGGTGGAACTGGTCCGGACCACGCCCATGTCCCACTGGAAGGCCGGTACCGTCCAGGCCTGGCTGGAGGTGGTCATGGCCATGCCCATGTACGTCAAGGCGTGTGCAGAGAACGTCAAGAGTGGGAAGGTAGGGCACCTCCGGGACCCCGGTGGGAACGCCCCTCGCCCTCCCATGAGCCTTAGCGGTCCAAAGCTGGCCTGCTCCACCCACGCCACCGGCATCCCATCCCCGGGCGAGGAGGAGCTGGGTTCTAGGAGCCGGGCCAGGGGCCCCAGTAAACCATCGCGTCTCCCCTGGAAGGCACATAGAGAGGCCTCTGAGCCTAACCTTCTCGTACCTGGCTGGAGGGGAGGTGGAGACTGGCCTAGAGGGCGCTTTTGGCCAGGATGTGATTCCCACTTCCCGGAGCAGGGACAGGCCAAGTGCTCTGCCTGGACTGCAGAGGAGGATGGGCAGGGAGACGGGGTAGGGGGCGGGATCCGAGGGGGGGTCCAACGGGGGGGGGGCCCAGCCTCATGCCCGCAGACCCCCCCCCCCCCCAGGCCGCGGCTGTGCAGCCAGCGGCGGGCCCCGGGAGCCTCGGGTGCCCACCCAAACCTCCCTCCTGGGCGCTCAGTCCTCACCTCCCGGGGGAGCAGGTGCTGCTGAGCCTGAGTGACGAGGACCTGGAGCTGGGCCTGGGCGTGTGCAGCTCCCTGCACCGGCGCAAGCTCCGGCTGGCCATCGAGGACTACCGCGACGCCGAGGCAGGCAGGAGGTGGGTCGGCATGCGCGGCTGCCCCGCCTGGGCGGGGCCTCCGGGGAGAGGGGAGAAAAGTCCACCCTGAGACCCCCAGATCACACAGTGGGGGCGGGGACACGCAGTGTGGGCTGGGCCAGGGATGGGGGACGGTGTGGTAGACCGGCAAACGCCACTGGCCGGGGAGGGGGGCCGGGCTCACTCCAGTCCCGCTCTGGACGGGCCCTCCCCTTAGAAAGATGGAGATCCAGGGAATCGGGGAGGCCCCAGTGCCCTGGGATCCCCGCAGCCGCAGCCGGGAGGCCTCACACGCCCCCAGGACTCCTCAGTCTCCGAGGTCCGGCCCAAGCAGGCCTGGAAATTCGGCCAACACGTCAGCTCTGCCTCCTTCTACCTCAACCCCTGGGCCTACCATTCCGGAGGGAGGAAAGACGGCATAAGGCAGGGAGAAGCAGAACGGGACAGAGGAGAAATGGACGTGGCTTTTTTTTTTAAAGTTTATTTGTTTACTTAGAGGAGACAGCATAAGTGGAGGGAGGCAGAGAGAGAGAGGGAGACGGAGAATCTCAAGCAGGCTCCACGCTGTCCGCACAGAGCCCGACGCCGGGCTGGAACTCCCCAAACTGCGAGATCAAGACCTGAGCTGAAACCCAGAGTCAGACGCTTAGCTGACAGAGCCCCGAAGGGCTTTATTGCAATCTCTGCGCACAGGATTGGGGCCGGCTGGGCGGGGGCTCCTTTAGCAAGCACACCTGGGAGTGGCCCCAGGTCCCTCCCCTCAGGTGTGCCCTGCTCCCCACGTGCACACCCCCCCCCATCTTTGTCCCTCCTCCTGACCTTTCGCCAGCGGGATTTGTTGTTGGGGAGCTCACTCACCAGGCAGCTCCCAGGAAACCAGGGCCGCCCCTCCCACCCCCAATCCTCAGCGTGCAGAGGGGAACGTAGTGAATCTGACACTTTCTGTTTTGCATAATTATCTCCTTCACTGGTTTCCCCATCATTTTTGCGCAGTTAATTAATCAAACCTGGTGGTGTGTGCCATTATTTGCAGAAGCAGCTTTGCGGATTAACAAGTGAGGGGGGTTAGGGCCGGGGACTCGGGCTGCTTTGGAAGCAGGAAACCAAACGCCTGTGAGTCCTGGAGAGGGGCCCGTGGTGTGATTCCGGGGTGGAAGGAAGTACGTGTGAGATCTGATCAGAAACCCGGGTAGCAGCTCAAAGCAAGCGAAGCCAAAAGCCCCCGAGCTTGTCAGCAAGTCAGGCCCCCCGGGCCAGGGCTGGGGGTGAAGGATGGGGGTGGGGGAAAGTACCTGCTGGGGGAGGGGAGCGGTGGGCACGAGCCTGCTTTCCTGGCGCTTCCCCTGCTGAGGGTCTCACAAGCACCTCACGCTCACCCACCCACTACTAACCAGTGCCTTCCCCCCCCAAAATCCCCAGAAGCGCTCATCCTCTGCCACCCCAGCTGGAGACCCCTCCCGCGCCCTGGTCCGCTCCCGGTGTGGTCAGTAAGCACTGGCCATTGACAGGGCGGGGGCTGCCTGCTTCACCCGGTGAAAATGCCAGATCGCTGCCCAAGTCCCCCCAAAACGGGACCGACCCCTACGAACCTCTAGGAACCAAGATTCTACAGCACCTGGAGAGGGGGTGGGTGCAGGATGGGAGCAGAGTTTGAAAAATTCTGACGGCTGTGATCAGGACCGTTTCCGAGGAGAACGCGTCCCGGAATTAGACACCCCCAGGGCCTCCCGCAGGAGGGAGGGTCTCATTCCCTGCGGAATTCTGGCGTGTCTCTAACTTGCCGGGACCTTGCTCTCTCTCTGGGACACGGTTTCTCCACCTGTGAAGCGAAGGGGGTTAAATTAGGACAGCGGTTCTTTCAACTTTTGGAGACCGGGGCCACTTTGAGAATCTGATAAAAACGGTTGACACTTTCCCCACAAGAGATATTACAAAACTGCTTTAACTTCGTGTCCTGGGACCCTTCGGCTCCCTCACGAACCGTTTAGGGGCCCGTGAACTCTAGGGTAAGAACCCCAGTGAGCTCATCTTCAAGAACACCTCCTGTGTGGCTTCGGGCATGACGTTACCCTCTCTGGGGCTGGTTCCTCTTATCTCTAAAATACACCAGTCGCCTTATGGACACGATTTTATTTACCCATCACCACACCCGTGTGGGAGAGACATCCTTACCCCCATTTTAAAGACAGAGAAAGCGAGGCCCAGAGAAATCATGGGTACAAAGTTACATTTCAAAATACCTAACTTTGAAGTCAATCCTCTTTCTGTTATCCTATGTTGCCTCAATGTTAAAAACACTGACCATCCCCACTACACTTATTTGTGGAACATGGAATGCGCCCCAGACCCTGTGCTAAGAGTTTTACGCTCTCTTGTCTCTTCCAGCCCTCACGACGTCTGTGAGGCAAACACGATTAGCCCCATTTTACAGATGAGGAAACTGGGGCACCAGAGACGCAAGGTCTCCAAGCTAAAGGTGATAGAGCTAGAATGGCCTCGTGTTTACAGTGCTGAATAATGACCAAGATGATACCTAAATTCTGTGCCCAAACTCGGATTTCAGGGTCTAATCCAGACCCAGTTTGGGACAGGGGACAATGTTAAATTTTATAAAATATCTGAATTACTTTTAAAGTCATGCCGTTTTTGGGGCGCCTGGGTGGCTCAGTCGGTTAAGTGTCCGACTTCAGCTCAGGTCACGATCTCACGCTCCGTCAGTTCGAGCCCCGTGTAGGGCTCTGGGCTGATGGCCCGGAGCCTGGAGCCTGCTTCCGATTCTGTGTCTCCCTCTCTCTCTGCCCCTCCCCTGTTCATGCTCTGTCTCTCTCTGTCTCAAAAATAAACATTAAAAATATAAAAAATAAAAAAATAAAGTCATGCCGTTTTCAACTCGGGTGCTTACAATAGCTCAAACCAACAGCTGGGAAAGTGTTGCCAAGCTGAGGCCCCATGGGGACAACTTTAATGAAAAGGGAACTGCTTTTGAAGGGCAAGAGTGCATTAATTGTCAGCATGCAGATAGATATTGCTGACTGTAAATGGCTTCTCTCACGTAGGTTCCCCCATGTGCCCCCCCCAACACACCAGCCCACGTCTTGTTGCTGAGCAAACCCTCGCTCAGGAGAGGAGGGCTTCTTGTCCCCATTAGGGCCAACCCTGGCCCCGTGGCATCTGATTAGGAAGGCTGGGAGCTCTAACTCCTGCACTGGGCAAGAGAGCCATGACAATGGCAGAGAGGCCTGGGAAGGGCCAGAAGAGGCTGGAGCCCTGCCCTGGGGGGGATGGGGGCTGGGGGGGGTGGGAGGGGGTCTGCCTGGGACGTTTTCTTCCTAGAAGGGCATATGGGCCAGAAGTTTCCAGCTCATGGGGCGCCTGGGTGGCTTAGTCGGTTAAGCATCTGGCTTCAGCTCAGGTCATGATCTCACGGTTCATGGGTTCAAACCCCATGTCGGGCTCTAGTGCTGACAGCTCAGAGCCTGGAGCCTGCTTCGGATTCTGTCTCCCTCTCTCTCTACCCCTTGCCCACTCGTGCTCTGTCTGTCTCTCTCAAAAATGAATAAACATTTAAAAAAAAATTTAAAGAAACAAGAAGTCTGCAGTTCAGGAGCTCCGTCTGGGCAGCCTCCTGGTGAATAGGCGTCAATGCCCCACTCACCCAGCTTTGCTTTGTCTCCGATGCACTGGATTATAGAAAAGAGGCTGTTGACCATGAACTCTGAGCCAGGTGGGGAGCCCGGGTGTTTGGAGAGAGGCCACACCCAGTCCCACCCTCCAGGAGCTGACGGTGTGGTGGGCCGCTGGCCAGATGAACAGCAGGGTGACAAGTGCAGGGACCAGGGACTCCCGGGGGGCTCTGGACACTGAGAGGGGCTCTGACCCAGCACTAGGGGCCGGGAAGGCTTCCGGGAGAGCGAAAGCACGGCGGAGTCCTGTGGGAGTCCAGCGTGGCGGTGGAGAACAGCCTGGAGACCAGGAGGCCCCGGCCTCGGAGAGCAGCCCCCAGTGGTCCTGGGGGGCTGAGGGGCAGGAGGAGGCAGAGCGAAGCTGGGAGCCCACCCTTCCAATTCTTGGCGGATCTTCCACTGAAAGCACCTGCTGGGTGTCGAGCGCTAGATTGGCTCTTCAGCAGAGAACATAGTCTCTGTGCTCAGAGCAGTTAATTCCTAAGGTTCCATGTGTAATTAGCACTTTGAAGGAAATACTCAGAGGCAGAGCAGCAGGCCAGGGAAGCGACTCTAGACAAAACGGGCAGAGGAAGCTGCCGCTGGGAGGTGAGTGAGCCGTGGGCAAGGCTGGAAAGAAATGGGCCCAGGGAAAGGCAGCTCCCCCACCCAATGGGGCCAGGAGCTCGGTGCATCTGGGTGCCCCCTGAGCCTGCGGCTGTCGTGGGAGAGGAGGCCACACCTTGCTGGGCGACACTAGTGACTCCTGATGTTATATCTGCAAAGGGAAGCCACCGTTTTCTTGTTGTTTCCTTGAGATCTACTCTTTGTTCCTTTCCCCCCTCTTTTACTGGCTTTTTATCAGTTAAATGTTCCTACCACTAGCTTACGAGCTACACTTCAGTTTCCTTTCAGTTGTTTCTCTGCAGTTTGTAATACACATGCTTCGCGTACCACTGTCTTCAAATAATATTATACAACTTTGCGTATAGTCGAAGGCGCTTTCTTCTCCTGCCTTTTGTGCTATTGTTTTCACAGGTTTTCATCTATGTGGATTATACATTCTGTAATACATCGTCACTGTATTTCTTTTAAAGTGTCCATTATTTTAGATTTGAGATTTGCAAGTGAGAAAAATGGTGACCCAGATATTTACCATTTCCAATCATTTTCCTTCTTAGAAAAATTTTTGTACTGTGCATATTTACCATCTTAACCATTTTTTTTTAATTTTTAACGTTTATTTATTTTTGAGACAGAGAGAAACAGACATGAGTGGGGGAGGGGCAGAGAGAGAGGGAGACACAGAATCGGAAGCAGGCTCCAGGCTCTGAGCCATCAGCCCAGAGGCCGACGCAGGGCTCGAACTCGCGGACCGCGAGATCATGACCTGAGCCGAAGTCGGACGCTTAACCGACTGAGCCACCCAGGCGCCCCTAAATCTTAACCATTTTTAAGTGCACAGTTCAGTAGTGTAAAGAACATTCACGTTGCTGTGTGGCCATCACCACCATCCATGTCCAGGACTTTCCATCTTATAACACTGAAACTGTATGCTCACAAAAACACAATAAACACAAACTCTCTGCTCTCCCCTCCTCCCTGTATAATGGCAACCACACTTCTACTTTCTGCCTTTACGGTTTTGACTACTCTCAGTACCTCCTACAGTATTTGTCTTTCTGTGCCTGGCTTACATCACTTAGCATCATGTCCTCAAGATTCATTCATGTGGTAGCGTGTGTCAGATTTTCCTTTCTTTTTAAAGCTGAATAATATGCCACTGTGCATATATATATAGCACGTTTTGCTTATCCATTCCTCTGTCGATGGACACTTCTAATGGAATTGCTGGATATGATAATTCTGTTTAATGTTTTTTAAATTTTTTTTAATGTTTTATTTATTTTTGACAGAGAGAGACAGAGCATGAGCGGGGGAGGGTCAGAGAAAGAGGGAGACACAGAATCCGAAGCAGGCTCCAGGCTCTGAGCCATCAGCACAGAGCCCGATGTGGGGCTCGAACTCACAGACCGTGAGATCATGACCTGAGCCGAAGTCGGACGCTCAACCGACTGAGCCACCCAGGCGCCCCATAATTCTCTTTAATTTTTTGAGGAACCACCATACTGTTGTCCACAGTGGCCACACCATTTTAGATCCTCACCAACAGCACACGGAGGTTCTGATTTCACCACATCCCCAACAACACTTGTTTTCTGGGGGTTTTTTTAGCCATCCTAATGGGTATGAAGTGGTATGTCATTGCAGAGAAATTTCCATCTCTCTAGTGATGAGTGATGGGCGTCTTTTTGTGTGTTTATTGGCTACTTGTAAGTCATCTTTGGAGAAATGCCTATTCAAGTCATCTGCCCATTTCTGAATCTGGTGGGTTTTTTATTGTGACTTTTAGGAGTTCTCCTCTTTATTCTTTTGTGTGGGCCAAGTTGCCATACAGTTATTATTTTCTTTCCTTTTGAAGAAAGTCCGTCAACATTTCCTGCGGTTTATTCTTCTGATGATGAATTCTCCCAATTTTGTTTGTTTAAAAAAAGTCTTTGTTTCTCCCTCATCTATTAAATAAACATTAATTTTTTAGAGCAGTTTCAGTTTCACAGCAAAATTGGAAGGAAGGTACAGAGATTTCCCATGGACCCCCTGCTCCCACTCCTTCACAGCCTTCCCCATAATCCACGTCTCCCGCCAGATGGAACATTTGCTACAGTTGATACACCTGCACTGACACATCATGATCGTCCAAAGTCCATAGCTTATGTTAGCGTTCACTCTTGGTGTTGTACATCCCGTGGGTTTGGACAAACATCTAATGATATGCATCCATCATTGCACTATCATGCTGAATAATTTCACTGCCCTAAAAAGTCCCCTGTGCTCCACTTATCCATCCCTCCCTCTTCCTAACCCCTGGCGACCACTACTACTCTTTTTACTGTCTCCGTAGTTTTGCCTTTTCCAGAAT